>NC_134356.1:542448253-543079261 GCF_048569485.1 Anomaloglossus baeobatrachus
GCAAAAAATAAGCCATCACTGAGGCATAGATCCTTAAAAATAAGAACGCTACGTGTTTCGGAAAATGGCGCAAAACGTGCGCCACTTTTATTGGACAAACTTGTGAATTTGTTTTAACCCCTTAGATACAAGTAAACCTATACATGTTTGGTGTCTACAAACTCGCACCGACCTGAGGCATCACATAGATACCTCAGTTTTACCATATAGTGAACATGGTGAATAAAATATCCCAAAAACTATTGTACGATCACACTTTTTTTGCAATTTTTCCGCACTTGGAATTTTTTTGCCGTTTTCCAGTACAATATATGGTAAAACTTATGGTTTCATTTAAAAGTACAACTCATCCCGCAAAAAACAAGCCCTCATATGGCAAGATTGATGGAAAAATAAAAATGTTACGCCTCTCAGAAGAAGGGGAGCAAAACACAAAAACGCAAAAACGGAAAGTGCCCGGGGGCTGAAGGGGTTAACCACAACTGAACTGACTGAAGAAATTTGAAGGATATTTGTACATTTTGGTCTCGATGACAATCAAACTTTTTCAGTCTTGCAATTATCTCCTCTTGAAGAGTTTTGGTCCCAAGGGACACCCAGCAAGAATTATAGGTGCATAGTGCTGATGGGGCTTACTGTGGAGGAATCTGAGGATTTTAGATTAGGTCTGAAACCAAAGAAAATACTTTTTATCTTTTTTTCTCTGGGAGAACACCTTTTTATTTGTTGGAATCTAGAATACATAAAAAACTACACTTTCCGTATAATTAGCTTTAATTGTTTTAAGTTGAATATACAACCTAATTGAATCAGAATAAACATAGCTATATTAACAGACTTAACTTCACCATCAACAGAAAATCATTGAGGGGAGGTATAAACACTGATCTTTTCTCTGATGTAAGCAGCCATTTTAGAAATTATTTTTTGTAAGAACCTATAGAAACTCCAAAGGGAAGAACCTGAAATTGAAAATACTGTACAATTCCTTCCATCCTGACACCTAACTTCAAGAACATTTGGTAATCCTTGGACATGGGAAAATAATAATAGGCATCTTGAAGATCTATCACCATCATGAACCAATTAGGATACAGAAGATCTACTGTTGATTTTACGGAATCTATTTTGAATTATGTGAACCTTATGAATTTGTTCAAGTTTTTTAGATTGATCTCTTACAACATATGACATACTGGTACATCATATGACAGCTGGTTGACTTTGATACAGGCTCATAAGCAAAACCCACATCTGTCCCGGCAGATCATGGCTGGGATATTAATCCATTGTATTCCTCAAACAGATACGGGTGGAGCAGAGCTCTGGTGGCTGCTGTTAACCTGTTAAATACTGCTGTCAATCTCTCTGACAGTGGCGTTTACTGCACGTTGGCATGGGAGAGTGTAATTCTATGAATGCATTATCATGCCCTTGATGTAAATGCAGGGCAACGATGGGTTGCCATGATGGTTGGGGGTCTGCTGAAGTCCCTCATGATTATCATGATCGTATTCCTGTGAAAGCCAAGCTTTTAGCTGGTGTTCATAGGAGACAGTGATTTTCACTATATACAATAGTACTGTGGTATTCCTGGGTATAGTACAAGGAATTGGATGATCGCAGCTGCAGATCCACTAAAGGGGCTAACAAACACATTAAAAAGTAAAAAAAAAAAAAAAAAAAGTTTTGAAATATATATATTTATACAGTACAGACCAAAAGTTTGGACACACCTTCTCATCTCTAGAACAACTGTTAAGAGGATACTTTGTGCAGCAGGCCTTCATGGTAAAATACCTGCTAGGAAACCACTGCTAAGGACAGGCAACAAGCAGAAGAGACTTGTTTGGGCTAAAGAACACAAGAAATGGACATTAGACCAGAGGAAACCTGTGCTTTGGTCTGAGGAGTCCAAATTTGAGATCTTTGGATCCAACCACCGTGTCTTTGTAGAAAAGGTGAACAGATGGACTCTACATGCCTGGTTTCCACCGTGAAGCATGGAGGAGGTGGTGTGGGGGTGTTTTGCTGGTGACACTGTTGGGGATTTATTCCAAATTTAAGGCATACAGTACCAGCATGCCTACCACAGCATCTTGCAGCGGCGTGCTATTCCATCCGGTTTGCGTTTAGTTGGACCATCATTTATTTTTCAACAAGACAATGACCCTAAACACACTTCCAGGCTGTGTAAGGGCTATTTGACTAAGAAGGAGAGTGATGAAGGGCTACACCAGATGACCTGGCCTCCACAGTCACCAGACCTGAACCCAATCGAGATGGTTTGAGGTGAGCTGGACTGCAGAGTGAAGGCAAAAGGGCTAACAAGTGCTAAGCATCTCTGGGAACTCCTTCAAGACTATTGGAAAACCATTTCCGGTGACCACCTCTTGAAGCTCATCAAGAGAATGCGAAGAGTGTGCAAATTAGTAATTAAAGCAAGGGTAGCTATTTTGAAGAATTTAGAATATAAGACATATTTTCAGTTGTTTAATACTTTAAGTATTTCATTCCACATGTTTTAATTAATAGTTTCATAATTCAATATGAATCTACAATTTTCAGAGTCCTGAAAATAAAGAAAACTCTTTGAATGAGAAGGTGTGTCCAAACTTTTGGTCTGTACTATATATATATATATATATATATATATATATATATATATGTTAAAGTTTTTTCCTCCATTAAATATAAAGTAAAAAAATACAGAGATTTGGTATTGCTACATCTGTAAAAGTCCAATCTATCAAAAAAAGAATTAGCCTGACTGATAAATGGCATAATGAGAAAAAAAATATTGAGTTAGAATTATGTGTTTTACGGCCACCACAACATTGCAAATAAATGGACTAAAGGGTGATTAAAACATTTTACATGCTTCCCTAGGTAAAAGTAAAAATCTCAGCTCAGGGTGCAAAAAAAGAGTCCTAACTAGAGATGAGCGAACCGGCCGTGGTTCGGCTCGAGTTCGGTTCGTCGAACGGAGGTCTCCTTCGAGTTCAGTTTGGCGAACGTTCGACGAACCGAACTCGAACCACATAGAAAACAATGGCAGGCAATCACAAACACATAAAAACACATAGAAAACACCCTCAAAGGTGTCCAAAAGGTGAAAAACAACTCACAACACAACACAAACACATGGGAAAGTGACAAGGACATATACTCATGCGAAAACAAAAGAGCAGGACAAGGAAAAAGAGGAGGAGACACAGATATGAGTATATGCAAGGGAATGTCGATGCCATTACTGTGCAACTTGAGCCCTGCTCATTTTAGGCTTCCAATCTGGATAAATTGCCTGAGCTCACCATGTACGCCTTGAGGATCTTGTTGTGTCCCGCAGCCAGCGTTTTCTCAGAACGTGTCCTCAGTGCTACGGAGGGTGTGCTGACAGCTAAGCAAACGCATCTGTCCACTGACAATGTGGACAGACTAACGTTCACCAACATGAACAAGTCATGCCTCTCAGAGGACTTTTCTTCCCCTGGCTCAGCCAGGGGAGGTGAAAGGCACGCGTATTTTTGAGAGTGCTTCATGCAAAGCATCTTTTTCATTTTGAAAATGGGGGTCAACTGATGCCAGTCAAGTTGGGTTTGTGTGGCCCAATTAGTGGAAACGAGGGAGACTGTGGTTGGAGTCCCCTCGCTTTTGAAAAAAGAACCAAGATGAACAAGTCATGGCTCTCAGAGGACTTTTCTTCCCCTGGCTCAGCCAGGGGAGGTGAAAGGCACGCGTATTTTTGAGAGTGCTTCATGCAAAGCATCTTTTTCATCTTGAAAATGGGGTCAACTGATGCCAGTCAAGTGGGGTGTGTGTGGCCCAATTAGTGGAAACGAGGGAGACTGTGGTTGGAGTCCCCTCGCTTTTGAAAAAAGAACCAAGATGAACAAGTCATGGCTCTCAGAGGACTTTTCTTCCCCTGGCTCAGCCATTGGAGGTGAAAGGCACGCGTATTTTTGAGAGTGCTTCATGCAAAGCATCTTTTTCATCTTGAAAATGGGGGTCAACTGATGTCAGTCAAGTGGGGTAAGTGTGTGGCCCAATTAGTGGAAACGAGGGAGACTGTGGTTGGAGTCCCCTCGCTTTTGAAAAAAGAACCAAGATGAACAAGTCATGGCTCTCCGAGGACTTTTCTTCCCCTGGCTCAGCCAGGGGAAGTGAAAGGCACGCGTATTTTTGAGAGTGCTTCATGCAAAGCATCTTTTTCATCTTGAAAATGGGGGTAAACTGATGCCAGTCAAGTGGGGTGTGTGTGGCCCAATTAGTGGAAACGAGGGAGACTGTGGTTGGAGTCCCCTCGCTTTTGAAAAAAGAACCAAGATGAACAAGTCATGGCTCTCAGAGGACTTTTCTTCCCCTGGCTCAGCCAGGGGAGGTGAAAGGCACGCGTATTTTTGAGAGTGCTTCATGCAAAGCATCTTTTTCATCTTGAAAATGGGGTCAACTGATGCCAGTCAAGTGGGGTGTGTGTGGCCCAATTAGTGGAAACGAGGGAGACTGTGGTTGGAGTCCCCTCGCTTTTGAAAAAAGAACCAAGATGAACAAGTCATGGCTCTCAGAGGACTTTTCTTCCCCTGGCTCAGCCAGGGGAGGTGAAAGGCACAAGTATTTTTGAGAGTGCTTCATGCAAAGCCTCTGTTTTATTTTGAAAAGGGGCATCAACTGATGCCAGTCAAGTGGGGTGTGTGTGGCCCAATTAGTGGCAACGAGGAAGACTGTGGTTGGAGTCCCCTCGCTGTGTTTTACATGCTTTTCGAAGGGCATAACATGCCTAAGAGGTTGAGTTTCAGCATCTGCAACTTGTTGGCTACAGAAAGGCTGCCTTTACACCCTTTTGAGACCTTGGATTTTCGAGAACTTATGGCCATTGCAGTGCCCCAAGAGCCGATGGCCATTCGCCACTCCTTCTCTAAGTAAGGCGTGCCCGCGCTACCACAGCAGGTTGCACACAACATCACCGATTCCTCGAGAAACTCTGTGTGTGACAGGGTGCATTTCACCACAGATACTTGGACCAGTAAGCATGGACAGGGGAGTTACATGTTGCTGACTGGGCACTGGGTAACTATGGTGAGAGATGGAGAAGGGTCTGCTGTACAAGTCTTTCCGTCCCCACGAGTTGTGTGCTTTAATCCTTCCTCTGTATGTACAAGTTCCTCCACTGCTTCTGCGTCATCAACCTAATGTTGTTCCTGCACCTCAGCCCAAACCCTTTGTGGTCAGGCCACCCTTCCTTGTAACTGCGCCCAAGGAATCCCACACACCTCCTTACTATGCAGGCAGCAAAGCTCAAGGCCATCAGGCGGTCAAATGTTTACTTTGAAATGTATGGGAAATGTGAGTCACACCGCTGAGAAGTTGTGGATGATTAGCTCTGGAGACCAAGTTTCATCAATGGTTGTCTCCACTCAACCAGCAGACAGGGAATGCCGGGTGTGACAATGATGCAAACATGGGTGCGGCCCTTCGCCGTGACAATGTGACACACGTGCCTTGTGTGGCTCACGTGTTGAATCTAATTCTCCAGCAATTTTTAAAACACCATCCCGGCCTACATGGTCTTGTGCAGCGAGCACGCTCGCTATGTGCTCACTTCCATCGTTCGCACACAGCAGCTCAACAACTTTCGTCGCTCCAGAAGTATTTAGGTCTGGTGGTTAAACGCCTGAAATGCGATGTGCCGACACGCAGGAATTTGAATCTGCACATGTTGCAGCGTTTGTGGCAGCACCGCCGAACCCTGCTGCAACACGTTATGACATATAGCCTGGCCTAACTTGATCCAGAGGTGGTGCAGATCACGCTGCTGGAGTGGTGTCAGATCAAGGACCTATGCACCCTTCTACACAGTTTACAAATGTTGACGAAGATGTTTAGCACTGGCAATGCCATTCTCAGCGTGACAATTCTGGTCATCTTCATGATGGAGCACACTGTAAGCATTATTCGGAGTCAGGTGTTGGTGTGACGCCCTGGCAAAGCCAGGTTGTCACAGAAAGAGTTAATCCTCCTTGGTAATCTGATCTCACACCGGTGCAGCAGGACAAACCACAGCCCCCAGTGTAAGAGAAAAGCAGAGCAGAGGGGAGGGGCTGGAGCAGAGTGTTTGGAGAGACAGACAGAAGAGGAGTCTGGAGTTGTAGCTCCCAGGCTGATGGTGAAGCGTGCTCCGAGAGGGCCGGGACAGGCTGTGAGTGAGGAAGGGGCCAGAGGTAGCCGGGCAGGGTAGTGGCCCCCCGGTACCTGGGTGACCCGGATCACTGCAGGGGAGTGTATTCCCCGTTCCCGGCTAAGGAGAAGGAGGAAGAGAGTGGAGAGAAAGGCACCTGGCTGCAGGGAAAGAACAACAGGAGCTGCTGCACCGTGTGTGGGACACTAACACCCCGTACCGAAGGCTGCGGACACCGGCAATTCCTAGTTTAGCAGTGACTCTGTGTAGAATACTTGTGAGTACGCCCGTGCCCTCGGGCACCGCACCGCAGCACTGCGCCCTGCTCCCTGCTTACCCCATCACCGGGCCCCGGGACAACCAACCCCCTACCCACGGAGGGGAGATATAACAACCAAGCTGCTCCCTGTCACCGCTCCCGGGATCCCCATAAAGAGCAGCGGTGGTGTCAACAAATCACCACAACCGTGGGTGGCGTCACGGACAATCTCCCTTAACAAAACCCCTTTTACTGTGGAGCCTGGGATCACAGACCGGGTCACGCCACCGTGATACCCACAGAAGTGACTCTGTGGCCCGGATCTGAGTAACCCCTGGTCCCCGGGCGACACATTGGGACAAGAGGAAGGGGAGGAAGTACAGGAGGAGTCATATGTGGAAGGGATAACAAGATCTACGAGGTCCAGGTGGTCAGCGGCACCTAGGCGGCAGTCATGGTGGGGGAGAGGGATTAACAAGGGCGCATAGTATCAGCAAAAAGTGTTGAGGAAGGTGCAGGAGCCCATGAAGAAATGGAGGATGAAATGGCGATGGGCATGGAAGACTCAGCAGATGAGTGAGAGCTTGCTCACATTTCGGTTGTGCGAGGTTGGGGGGAGAGGGCAGAGGAAGGAGGCATGATTCTCACCTCTCTGCCACCAACACACCAATGACTTGGTCCTCCTGGATGCACAAGACACATGAGTGCCTTCTTGCTGCACTACCTACAACATGACCCTCGGATTGTACGAATTCGAAGTAATGCTAACTACTGGGTTGCCACACTGTTAGATCCCCGGTACAAGACAAAATTTGGCGAAATAATTCCTGCCATAGAAAGGGACGCACGTATACAGGAGTATCTGCAGAAGGTGGTACGCAATCTTAGATCTGCTTTTCCACTAAATACCAGTGCTGCACAGAGTGAATCTCAACGCTTTGTCATGGATAGGAGGAAATGGTCTTTTACTTGTCCACATCTGAGGTACCGAGGGCTGGCTGCTGTGCTGAGATGGCATTGAGTATGGTGTCCCTGCAGAGTTGCACTTTTGGTCATATACAAAATGAGTTGAAAAAGGACAGATGCTGGTGGAAAGGGGAACAGGTGTGTTTGGAAAGGGGAAACAAGTTTTTGTCCGTGGGTTTGGTGGTTAAGCAAAAGTAACATTTGCTGAAGAAACACCATCTGTTACGGTGGGACGGGCAGATTTGTATAAGGTGGTATATACTATGTTACCGCTATATAACGAAAATTAATAAGAATAGAAAGAGAAAAGGTATATATCCCCATCAGCAGTCAGTGTCCACCGTGCTCCCAGATGGAAAAGGAGAGGTTGGCAACTGGAAGGTTAGGTGGAGGATACAGAGCTGTGTGGCTATGAAACTAATAGTAGCCTGAACCGAGTTAGACGCCACTCAGATCTGGAGACTGGGAGCCCTGTTAGCATCACAGGGTCCACACGCCCACCCAGCCCAGGAACTCCCTGTTAACATCACAGGGGCCATTGAGTACACTGACCATGTGCATTTGGACCACACCTGTGGACAGCAGGCGCATCAGCAGCAGCAGGCCTGTTAATGCCACTGGGCTGCACAAGCAGGACTTGTAGGACAGGAGCTGGTCTTAACCGTTCTGCGTTACCAACTGTGGTGGCGGCCTGCATCGACGCCCTATCCCTGCCTACCTCTGGCCTAAAGCCGCAATGGGTTCAACACATGGAGGTGTGCTCTTTCGGAGCATAATAGAAGACTGCACACCTCCTTGTTGGCTCCAGCCCGTTTTATAACCTGGGTCCGCCCCAAACCAGGGTGGACCACAATGCACCTCCTGGAGACAAAAGCAGAGTGACACGTCATGAGTGGCATAACTAGCGTCCTATTTGGAACCGCAACTTCAATAATGACCTCATGGCTGCCACGACACAAACACCTCACCAGTCATCGTCTGACCATCAATAATGAGGTGACAAGTCATAGGGGCGGGCCTCTGCAAGCCATTTGGGAGGGGCCTGGCCACATCGTCAGGACACCTGATGCCCTGTGGTCTATATGGGCCCCCCACATCAGGGGCAGGGCCAAAGAGTTCATTACCGGACCTAGTCTCTGATGCAGTAAGTGCCTGAGCATGCTCAGTAGCATGAAATACAGTCTCTGAAAAAAGACTATCAGCTTTAGCATGGTGTCTAGGCACAAAACAGGACTTAGACCCGGCACGGAATGCAAGTACCTATGCAAAGAGGCTTTTCGCACTAAGTGTGGGAGCATGCGCTGTATCCCGAAATGAAGACTTAGCCTCAGCAATGGCACAGTCAGGCTGAGCATACTCACTAGGCGAAACACTGTAGTTAGGCTGCAGCTGGGGTAAATCGGCACACGCATGCGCACTAGCTGCCTCTCCACATTTAGACGTGGAGGAGAAATTGCTCTTCGGGTGTGGATTTGGAGATGCTGTCTATGAACAGAAGGAAAAGCTAAAGGTGTGTATTACAGCAAGGAGCCACCGCGGAAACACTTCGTTCAATTGTGAGGGGAGTCATTTTGGAGTTTGGTGAGGAGTACCGTAACGCCAGTGAGCAGCATCCTGTGCCACAGACCAACATTCTTACAGTGCTGTCTATACTGCTTACCGTGAGAGGAGCGTAAAGTCTGTATTTCTGGCAACTGGACATCACAGTACCCGGGTACAGTAGGCTGTGACCAGACACACTGTCAAATTGTCACGTACAGTTTAAATCATAGAGGGTCAGCGACACATGTTTGCATTGACTGTTGATTTTCAAGATTTCCATGACTGTGTTGCAGAGCTGTGTGGTTTGCATTCACACTGTTATCATCTGCCTTATCTGTGAGGCTTCAGCTAACAAGGGTATTCAGGGGGGGTAATGTGTTTTGTCTATGTTTACGTAGATAACTGGGAAGCTCTTGTGATGCGCCACTGGTAAGTCGTGTTCGCACACACACACACGCACAAACACACAATTACTGCTACGCAGAGGGATTAGCAGGTAGTAGGCAACAAAATAGATTGTTGAACTATTTAAATTGTATGCATGGTTCTTATTGTTTGTTTTGGTAAAGTTAAACAATCATTTACCAACCCAACTGCCTAGAGTCCTTTTCCTGTTGCCTGGTTTTGCTGCATACTGGGGAGCCCACCCTGTACACAACTTAAAATGAAGCATAAGTCGCAATGTGAATTTCACTGTGCTACAATGCGGCCTAGCGTGCCTGTGCAACCACCGCCTGCCCCATAAGTGCATCTGCGTGCTCTTCATCCTCTGTGACTGTGAGGACAGCAGTCTCACATGGTTTTTCACACTGAACTTCCACCCCTTTACACGCAACAGGAAGTGTGATTGGCAGGTCATCACTTGTTTTGGAAGTGGAAACAGATGGTATTGTTGAGCTGTCGCACATCGAGAAAACCAACATTGGATGCAGGCTACATTATATCCACACCTGCACCTTCGTCACAGATTGGCTGGACTACCTGCATTTAATAATTTCATTCCAGAAATGGAAAGGAGAGTAGAATGCACATGTGTTGTACCTTGCTTGGCAGCAAAGGAACACTAACTTAGTATTACAGACAATTTTAGGAAGGCAGAAAAAGAGTCAGCTCTTTGGGCAAATTAAATAGCGTGGCAAAAGTGGACAGGTGGGTACAGTGGCCGTGTTCTGTGGGTACCAGGACAGTAAAGGAAGCCTCACTTTCTATCCCTCCGAATGATCAAATACAGCAAGGAATTCTCTGAGCTTGCTATAAAATTAGCATAGCAAAATGTGCATGAGGGTGTCATGCAGAGGTGCTGCATATAGATTTGCACCAGCGGGGCACTAATGGAGTACAACAGCCAGTTCTTGTATGCCACTAAATGGCAGCATTTTTTGCTATCATTATAGCTTATTAAAAACAGAGCAGGAGGGTGTCATGCAGAGGTGCTGCACATAGATTTGCACCAGTGGGGCACTAATGGAGTACAACAGCCACTTTTAGGATGCCACTAAGTTTACTCAGTGATTGCTAGTATAATGGCTTAGTAACAATGAGTTTGAGTGTGCAATGCAGGCAGAGGTGTTGCACATAGATTTGCACCAATGGGGCACTAATGGAGTACAACAGCCAGTTCTTGTATGCCACTAAATGGCAGCATTTTTTGCTATCATTATAGCTTATTAAAAACAGAGAAGGGGGGTGTCATGCAGAGGTGCTGCACATAGATTTGCACCAGTGGGGCACTAATGGAGTACAACAGCCAGTTCTTGTATGCCACTAAATGGCAGCATTTTTTGCTATCATTATAGCTTATTAAAAACAGAGCAGGAGGGTGTCATGCAGAGGTGCTGCACATAGATTTGCACCAGTGGGGCACCAATGGAGTACAACAGCCAGTTCTTGTATGCCACTAAATGGCAGCATTTTTTGCTATCATTATAGCTTATTAAAAACAGAGCAGGAGGGTGTCATGCAGAGGTGCTGCACATAGATTTGCACCAGTGGGGCACTAATGGAGTACAACAGCCACTTTTAGGATGCCACTAAGTTTACTCAGTGTTTGCTAGTATAATGGCTTAGTAACAATGAGTTTGAGTGTGCAATGCAGGCAGACGTGCTGCAAATATCTTTGCACTAGTGGGACAATACAGAAGTCTAACAGCCACGTTTAGGATGCCACTAAGTTTACTCAGTGTTTGCTAGTATAATGGCTTAGTAATAATGAGTTTGAGTGTGCAATGCAGGCAGACGTGCTGCAAATATCTTTGCACTAGTGGGACAATACAGAAGTCCAACAGCCACGTTTAGGATACCACTAAGTGTCCTCAGTGTTTGCTAGTAAAATGGCTTAGTAACAATGAGTTTGAGTGTGCAAAGGGCAGGAGGGTACAGTGCCAGGGTTGTGGGTCTCTGGGTAGAGGAAAGGAAGCCTCCCTTTCTATCCCTCCTAATGGGGAAATGCAGCAAGGAAATCCCTGACCTTAGCTACACAGACGCTGTCATCTTGTGTAGCTGTTAAAATCTGTTTTCACTGCCCTGACTGTCACCTACGGCTCTGACCCTGCCGGTATTAGCCCTTAGAAGGGCTGAAAGAAACTTCTATCCCTATTCTGTATAGCGCTGTGTATAGAGCGTACACAGCAGTATCGGAGACAGGAGCTACGCCGGCGGTGACTGACACACAGACGCAGAAGAGATAATGGCGTCCGGACGGGCAGATACTTGTTTTTATAATGCAGGGACATGTGACATGGACATCCTATCACACATGCCATTGCTTCTCTGGCTAAAAGTCCACTTAGCTGTGTGTGTGTCTGGGATTGGCTGACATGCTGGCCTGCCCCACTACACGCGCGCGCTTAGGGAAGGAAGACAAGGAAAAAAAAAAAAAAATTATCAAAACAGCAGTGATCTGAATGCGCTGTTCCCGCACACTATACACTGAAATTTCATAATAGTGTGAGTCACAGAGTGACTTACACTATTACAGCGGAAAGCCAGCTAGTAATTAGCTTGTCTTTTTGCTGCTAGAACCGTTCTCGAACGTATCTAGAACTATCGAGCTTTAGCAAAAAGGTTGCGTTCTAGTTCGATCTAGAACAGCCCCCAAAATCACTCGAGCCGCGAACTGGAGAACCTCGAACCACGAACCGCGCTCAACTCTAGTCCTAACACAGCCCTAATTAACTGAACAATGAAAATGTTATGAGTCTTGGAAAATAGAGACATAAACAAAATTATTATTTTTTGGGGTTTTTTTTACAAATGCAAGAATTTTTCTCACAGCTCAATTATTTTTAAAAAAGTATGCATTTTTTATATTGCCGTATCTTTTTTTATTTCTAAGTATAACTAAGAGTTTGCTCACATTTCCGTATAAAAAAAAATCTATTTTCATCCAGAAAAGTTGGATGAGTGAAAACCATATGGTATTTCCTATATCATACAAGTGTTATGCGAGTGTGTGACTTTTTTTTTTACCCCCTGTCATCCATATGACACACGTATGCCATGCTTTTTCTCAGCAGCTATAATTCTACATTTACAGGACTATTTACAGTGTTCTACACTACAGAATGGTAATGAATCCATAAAAAACGGACGTCACATGGATGACTAGTGTGCCATACATTTTTTTCTCGCACCCATAGATGTGCATTGGCGAGTCTCGTGTGATATATGCAATCTAAACAGACTGAGGAAAAAAATCGCAGCATGTTGCTACTGTCTGAGAGAGCACCCATATAAGTCTATGGGTGCAAGAGAAACATATGACTGCACTCGCATGACATCCAAGTGTGATATACATATAGGTTGACAATGGAGGAGATGGAGAGATTACTCCCTCCCTCTCCTCCACAGCTATGATCTGATCACAAGATCAGATCACAGTCGCATGACACTTGGCTCACGCTCGCAGCAGAGTCTAAGCCAAGGGTCATTAGCATATCACATCCGTTGCCATATGCTAATGTACCCCAGCCTCAATGATAAAAAAAATTGACACATTTGTAAAAAATTAAAATTTTGTTTGTGTCAACATTTTAAGAGAGCCTGTGAGGGCTTGTTTTTTTTGTACCCTAGCCCGCTACTTTTATTGATATCATTCTGGGGTGGAAATAATGTTTTTGATTGCCTTTTCTTACTTTTATTGTGCTGTTGTGGCCACTCAAAAACCCCAATTCTAGCATTTTGATTTTTATTCTCTATGCACAATTTACTAGTGATGAGCGAGTACTAAAAAGCTCGGGTGCTCGAGGCTCGGGCCGAGCATCCCAAGATACTCGTGTACTCGGCCCGAGCACCGAGCCCAATGTTATCCTATGGGGGACCCGAGTATTATTCTGAAATGACCACCGGCAGCATGTAGAAACCATAAAACTGTAAATTAAAAAAAAAAACGTGCGTGTGTGTGTAAGCGTGCATATATATATACACGCGGAGTGGAGTGCGGGAGGGGCCGTAGCCGAGCGGGGAAGTGTCGGGCTAAAGGCACGGTCATGCTGTGAGGGCCGGCCAATCACTGCAATTCCACAACAGGGCTGTGGCATTGCAGTGGTCTGCCAGCCAATCCCTGCATAAGGGCTGGCTCTAAAAAGAGCGCCAACATGAAGACCACGAGTACAGCACGAGTATTGCGAGATTACTCGGTCCCCGCCGAGTAGCCCGAGTACAGTGATACTCGTGCGAGTACCGAGTAGTAACAAGCATACTCGCTCATCACTACAATTTACCTATCAAATCAATTTATTTTTTATCAGACTTTTATGAACACAGCAATACCAAATATGGATTTTGTTTTTTAATTCGTTAATTTTTAATGAAGGAATAAGGGGTGACTTTAACTTTTATATATATTTTTTTTCATTCTTTATTACTCTACATTGTAATTTTTTTTTTCATTTTTTTCTTCTACTTCTTCCAAAAAACATATATGTCATTATAACCAAACAAGGGCTTGTTTTTTTGTGGGACGAGTTGTACTTTTGAACAGCACCAGTCAGTTTACTGGAAAATGGGAAAAAAATCCAAGTGTGGTGAGATTGCAAAAAAAAATTGCAATTCCAAAATGTGTTTTTTTTTAATTTATTTATTTACCACATTCACTATATGGTAAAACTGATCTATAGGGTTTTTTAAGTGGTATAATTAGCCACTGAGCAAAAAAATCAAAATGAGATAATGGTTAGCAACCTTTCACTTACTCCGGAAATATGTTTAAAATTTAACTTTTAATAAATCCACTAAAATGTGATATTTAATCACAAGGGACAGACACTAAACACAGAAAAAAAGAAAAAAGAAGAAAATGGCCCTCCTGTTTCATCAAAGGATATGTATAGGCCAAAAGCAAATACGACTAACACCGCCATTGCAGTAGGACTTTTGTGACCATAGTCATAGGTGCCACTTAAATTAAAGTCCACTATCAGTAAAGCAACAGATTAGTCTTACCTCGTTTTATACTAGTAAAACGGATTGGTCTCACCAAATTCGTATGGGTGCAATTCTTTAAATCACTGGGGTCAATTGAGTACCCCTTTATAAGATCAGATGTACCTCCCAACGCGTTTCATTCAGGAAAAAACTCATCAGGGGAGTCTCAGATAATTCAAGTCTCATAAGGTCCCATAAGGTATGAACCTGCTTTTGGAATGGCATGCTGTAACAAATATACAAAGTAACAATGAGCATCAGCATGTCGGCCGTTCAGTCATGACTACCAATGTAAGAGAACTTACCAATTAGTATAAACTCATCATATAGTCAATGTATGACATATCCAATTCAGGACCCACCAAACAATTGGACCCATAGGCTAAAAGAACATGCTGGAAGAAAATGTGCAAACCGACAATAAATGTCAGCACATCATATGCTGCTGTACAAACAAACAAATAGGGAACTCACCACGTGGCTGGAGCGGCCGTGCTTATCGCTCTATCAACAGAGCCACTGCATACCGCCCCAGTTTAAATATCCCATTCTGTCTCAGCGTGTGATGAAACTTCCGCCCATCCGGTCACATGATCGCAATCAGATGATATCACGTCATGTTGTTTACGCTGCTTACTATAGCGCCTGGTCATGCCGCCCGGCACAAATACCGCCTCCCAGATCACGTGACCGCAGTGGAGCCGCAACACGTCATGAGAGTTTATGCGATTGCCATGGCGCCAGATGACGCTGCATGGCACTATCACCGCCCCCCAGATCACATGTCAGTGACTGGGTAAACCACGTTATTATGTTAACGCGGTTACTATAGTAGCACACACCGTCTTATCCTAGTCATTTGACATAGCGTCACTCGACCGTTAGCCGCTTTATTATCATACACATCATTAAAGCACAACATCGGTGTGTATAGTAAAAGAAACAGCAACATCATATCAAAGTCTTCTTCCAAACAAACAAATGATTATAAAACAATATACAGGAGGATAATTTGATACTTTATAAAAAGAAAAAAACCACTTGTGATGGGGAAAATACTCCCGCTCATTAGAGTCGGTTTAACCCATACATATCACAAACGGTAGAGGTGATTGCCTGCTGTGTTTACACAGATCCTAGCTAATACAGCTACACACTTTCTTTGATACACTCCTGGAGGACAATAGCTCCATACATATGCGGTGTATCACTCAGATACATGGTGGTTTCACTCATAGTGCTATACTTTTCATGAAAATCAAAAACAGCCAATTCAGCAAGAAAATCAAAATTAAAGATGTTAGCAACAGATGTATAAGTTTGTACCAAAGGTTTCAAAAATTTCAAAAATAGGGTATTGACCATACTCATACCCTCCATCTACATTAATGGGTTAAAATCACCCCCTGGCAAAGAACCAGAAAGAAAGAAGAAAGAACCCGAAACACCACAATAGGAGAACCTACCCTTACCCTATAAAGCTAGCTGTTAATCTCTGTCCCTACCTATCACGTGGGGGTTGGCGCCGTAAGAAAGAAACGGTGTGTGGGCACCCCCACTCGGCCAACGTCTAACCCTCCTTACTATGGTTTGCCTACACCACCACTAGATAAAGAGTGCAAATGAGAGTTCTACATTCAAACCATTAGGGTAAAGGGTCTTCAACCAGTAAATCCATTTTGATTCTTGTTGTAAAAGCCTCCTGTCCCAGTTCCCTCCTATAGGTGAGGGTTTAAGATGGTCAATGCCCTGAAACATGACAACGGTAGGATCCCCATCATGCCTACTATTTACATGTCTAGCCAATGGCGTGTCGTTATTAAGCCTGATATCCCTTAAATGCTCTCCAATCCGTCTTCTCAGTTCTCTACGAGTCTTACCCACATATTCTAATTTGCAAATGCAAGTTGCCTTGTATATTACACCCTGCGTTTTACAATTTATGAAAGACCGGATGTCATATTCCCTCTTGGTAACTTGACTCAAATTTTTTTTACCCACAGTAATAGAATTGCAGGCTACACAGCCGCTACATTTATAGCATCCCTTCAGAGTAGGCATAGTGTAGAAAGGACAGGTGACAGTTGGGATTCTAGGATAAGCTAATAGGGGATGAGTTAGTGCTGTGGGTGAGAAATGGTTGCTGTGGGAACGTCAGTTAGGGCCCAGCCTGTGACAAGAACAGACCTCGGGTCTGAGGAGCAGCACGGCTGCATAAAATGAGTGTCCTGAAGAGAGGGAGACCATTACATAACATAGTGTGACAAAGGAAAAAAGAGGGAACAACTGAGAAAGGGAAGGAGGTAACCATGACACGGAGTGATCTAGTGCACTGACCGAAGGAACAAGTAACAGAGAGAGATGGGTCCTGGTGCAAGAAAGAGCAGGACAAGGAATGAAGTGAATGTCTTAAACGGGTGTCCCTGAGGCGTCTTCAGTAGCTTATAGCTCAGTCCAGCCATATTGGCAATATCTCTCTAGGAGGGATAAGACGTGGAACTGCTTGAGGAGGAGAATGACTTCCAAGGACTGTTATTTAGTACTAGGTTGGGTAGTACTGGGAAGAAAAGGACTTATGAAGGTTGGAACAACTAAAGTGAAGAATTTGTGCTTAATGAGCCTCTGTGATATTGATATTGCCCAAGAAGATTTGGGTCCACTATCTTATGTACGTTGTTGTTACCAAGTTAATGTTCAATGAAGAAAAACAAAAAGCCAGCACTAAATGTGCACTTCAGCACTAACAATTCCAAACTGTACTTATTATAAAAATTTTGAGATTTTTGGCAAAAAATTGCAATTTCTTGAGCTGCCTCGCCATTTCACGACAAATCTCATTTGAGGCAGTCCTACACTAAAATATTTTTATAAAATGTGCCATACGGCCTCACATATGAATAGTAGAACTGCTCTTAGCAGCACTCACCTGGTCTATTTCAATCCCGTACCCATGACTGAGTCAAGGCTGTGGGCGGGACAGGTCCAAGCAAATGCTGCATGAAGTAAATAGCCTGTGGACAAGGCCTGATGACTTAATGTGAACTTAATGTAAGTTTTTGCCAAAAATCTAAAACATTTTTATAATAAGTACAGTTTGGAATTTTTAGTGGTGAAGTGCACATTTAGTGCTGGCTTTTTGTTTTTCTTCATTGAATTGGTCGGTGGCTGACCCCCACCAAGCTATGCACCCCAATTTGGGATGTATTCCATCTGTCTAGATTTTGGCGGTTGGTGACTGTTCACATTGTCATCAGGCCTTGTCCACAGGCTATTTACTTCATGCAGCATTTGCTTGGACCTGTCCCGCCCACAGCCATGACTCAGTCATGGGTACGGGATTGAAATCTCAAAAATTTTTATAATAAGTACAGTTTGGAATTTTTAGTGCTGAAGTGCACATTTAGTGCTGGCTTTTTGTTTTTCTTCAAGTTAATGTTCAGTAAAACTATGTTTTTTATGAACTTGTGGTCTCCCTCAATGAACTGTGTACCATCTGGTCCTGGCTGGCCAAAACAACCGGTAACATACGGCCTGCCAAGGCGTATCGCCTCTGTAGTGAAACGCCACACACCCAGCCAAGACCTCCATTTTCATATAGCGTGCCGGGGTGCGGCAGACAATTGCCTTGCCCATGATTACCACCCCGCACCATGTTATACTTGGTGTAGTCTACAGGATTCGAACCTGCACGGGGAAGATTCCAATCAATTGTAATACATTTTATGTAATGGTCTCCTTATCTTCAAGACACCCATGTCATGCGGCTCCACTACTCCTTCGACCTGTGGTCTGTTCCATTCACAGGCTGGGCCCTAATTGACATTCCCACAGCAACTGTTTCTCTCCAACAGCACTAACTCCTTCCTAATTGGCTAATCCTAGAATCCCAACTGTCACCTGTCAGTCACCGGGCAGATTTAACTTTTCACCTGCATACCTATAACAATAATAATACCTTATTAAGCATCCTACATTATATATTACATAACATTACATCTTATACCTTATCACATATACATATATATTTAAGAACATATTTGGTGTCTACATGGGTAGGAAAAATAGAAAATTTGTCATGGCAGACACAGGAGTCATCAGTTGATCCCAGGCTGTCATGACAACCCATCGGCACCCCACAATGACATCACGGGGAACCAATGGGAGCAGAGAATGGCGTGTTTCCCACTGAGACGTGTTATGGGTAACCTGTCACCAGTTTTATGGCCTATAAGCTGCGGCCACCACCAGTGGACTTTTATACACAGCATTCTAACATACTGTATATAAGAGCACAGGCCGCTGTGAGAACATAAAAATCACTTTATAATACTCACCTATACTGGTCGCTGTGGTGCGGGTTGGCCCGGTGGGCGGCGCTGTTCTCCGGGACCGGCGTCTCCTCTCTCGGCCATCTTGCTCCTCTGTCTTCTGAAGCCTGTGTGCAAGACGCGTCCACGTCATACACACTCGCCGGCACTGAGGTCCTGCACAGGCGCACTACAATACTTGATGCAGATCAAAGTGCACCTGCACAGGACCTCAGTGTCGGCGAGTGTGTATGATGTGGACGCGTCATGCACACAGACTTCAGAAGCCGGAGGAGCAAGATGGCCGAGAGAGGAGGCGCCAGTCCCGGAGAACAGCGCCGCCCAATGGGCCAACCAGCACTGCAGCAACCGGTTTAGGTGAGTATTATAAAGTGTTTTTTACATTCTACACAGCGGCCTGCGCTCTTATATACAGCATGTTAGAATGCTGTATATAAGAGCCCACTGGTGGTGGCTGCAGCTTATAGGCCATAAAACTGGTGACAGGTTCCCCTTAAGTCTCTGTCAGAGATATAGAGTGGAATTTAACTAGTTAGCAGCTTCGGGCAGATCTCTGATCCACCAGCGGCTGTTAGAGGCACCTGTCAGCTGTTCATATCAGCTGATATGTACAAGGAAGGATGCAGGCTCGGTGTGCAAGCCCTCATCAAATGAATGGACGTGACCTAGGACGTACATTTATGTCCAAGGTTGCGAAGGGGATAAACATTTCTTTTTTATTATATTTGTTAGTCCCTTTATGGAACTTGAACTGGTGATGATCCGGTTGCCTGTGCTATAGACACTAAGGCGGGCTTTGCACACTACGATATCGCAGGTGCGATGTCGGTGGGGTCAAATTGAAAATGACGCACTTCCGGCATCGCATGCGACATCGTAGTGTGTAAAGGCTCGATGATACGATTAACGAGCGCAAAAGCGTCGTAATCGTATCATCGGTGCAGCGTCGGCATAATCCATAATTACGCTGACGCGACAGTCCGATGTTGTTCCTCGCTCCTGTGGCAGCACACATCGCTGTGTGTGAAGCCGCAGGAGCGAGGAACATCTCCTACCGGTGTCACTGCGGCTTCCGTAGGATATGCGGAAGGATTGAGGTGGGCGGGATGTTTACATCCCACTCATCTCCGCCCCTCCGCTCCGATTGGCCGCCTGCCGTGTGACGTCGCAGTGACGCCGCACGACCCGCCCCCTTAACAAGGAGGCGGGTCGCCGGCCAGAGAGACGGTCACAGGGCAGGTGAGTCCATGTGAAGCTGCCGTAGCGATAATGTTCGCTACGGCAGCTATCACAAGGATATCGCCGCTGCGACGGGGGCGGGGACTATCGCGCTCGGCATCGCAGCATCGGCCTGCGATGTCGCAGCGTGCAAAGTACCCCTAATACCACAGCATTTATTGCTGAACAGAGCAAAAATAATTGTTTCCTATGGATACCAGCCATGGGCTGACTTTCAGCGAAGTATCATCATTACAAGTACAAGGGTCTTCAACAGACCCCTGGCTGTTATGGTAACCCAATGGTACCCCATGATGGCATTGCTGGAGTGCTGATAGTTGGTTAAAATGGCACAACTCTCTGCCGACACCCTGTAAATGCTGCTGTCACAGATTGACAGTAGCATTTAAAAGGTTGACAGCCAGGGGAGGAGCTCTGCTCTAAATGCAGATGTTAAAGGAAGGTGATGGCTGAATAATACAGTCATTATCCAACGGCAGAGGTGCCACATCATGTCAGGGAGTGAACACATAATGTACATAATTTGTCATTAAGGGGTTAAAGAAGAATACCAGTATACAGCATTTTCTCACTTACTTTTAATTAAATCTGGGTTTCAAGTTGTTTAAGCAAAACAATTAAGTACCTGACTATACAGGTATCAGCAACAACTTGTTTAAAAGTAACTGCTGAAGCCTCCTTGGATTTTCTTGGGATTTTTACACATTAAACCATTAAAACCCATTTAATCAAATGGAAGCAATGATTTCCTAGAAACTCAGCAGAAAGCCACATCAAGGGCTTATATTAGAAGGTCTTTTCAAAATTTGCTAAAGTTTACTATTAAAAAGTATATTTGCACCTTAACACTGGTTGGAAAAAAAAATGTTTGTTTTTTTACATGGTTTCCTCTATTCCTGTTTAATAAAAAAAAAAAAAATACAAACAAGAAAAACCTTTAATAAAATAGAAATGTTCTCCACTTACAATGCTCCAAACCATCAAACATAATATTCTAAATGGATAGGGGATTGCTTTGCTCTTCAATATTAATCATTGTCCTAACAGATTTAATTAATTTATCTGTTTACTCCATTCCCATTTAATAAGAGAAAAAATATTTGTGGATTGAAAATATAACTACGGTTATGAGTCTCAAAACTACCAAACATAATATCCTGAACGAAATAAGACATTTGTCTCTTCAAAATACATGGCTGTCCTAACGGTTGTAATTAATTTATCTGCATTTTATACAGGTAAGCAACATCTATCTCCATCACCATCATCTGAAGAAAATGAGGGAAGCAAAATAAATTTACAAAATAAAATTATAAAATTCCACTTTGTCATCGGTTTGGTTCTGAAAGAACGGATATAGATTGCTTGCTCTTTAACAAGCTAACTTTTTAACCCCTTTTCACAGTGCCCATTAAGGTGCCTTATTTCTCAACACCACTTTTTCATGGCACTAAAATATAAGAGTGCAACACCCTCCAGCAGGCAAAATTCTGACGAGTGTTAGCTGTGTATCCATTTTGAAACTAATTGGGGCTGATTAAACCATTAAATGCCACCATCAAGTGCAACAGCGGCATCTAATAGGTTAAAAGGAGGAGATGACTCCACATTCAACACTATCGGCACTCTGTGATTGTAATTGCAGACCTTCTACCATCATGGTTGCTCTTCTCTGGACTTGCGCCAATATATCAATGTCTTTCTTGAATTTGCGCACCCAGAACTGTGCCCACTATTCCAGGTGGGGTCTGACCAGGACAGAGTATAGGGGAATAATTACATCCCTTGATCTAGATTCAATGCTTGCCTTGATACATCCCAGAATTTTGTTGGACTTTTTAGCTGCAGCTCTGCATTGTTTTTCTCATGTTGAATCTGGGATCTACTATTATGCCCAAGTCCTTTTCCTCAAAGCTATCATCTACTTCTTTTCTTCCCATATTATATATGCTTTTTACTTTTCTTTTACCCAGATGAAGGATTTTACATTTGTCCCTGTGAAACACCATTGTGTTTGCCTCGGTGCATTGTTGGAATGTGTCTAGATCCTTTTGAATATGCTCCTATCTTAGTATTATCTGCAAATTGTATGAGTTCCCCAATAATTCCATTCCATTGTCCATATCATTTATAAAGATATTATACAGCACTGGCCCAGGACAGAGCCTTGTGGCACCACACTTATGACTTTCCTCCAGTTTGATTTGTATCCATTTACTATTACTCATTGTGCACGATCATTAAGCAAGTTGTGAGTCCATCTAACTGATTTTTTGCTGTTTCCGTACTTGATCATTTTTTTCAATGAGGATATTGTGTGATACCTTATCGAATGCCTTACTAAAGTCAAGGTATACTATATCCACGGCATTCCCCTGGTCCAACCATTCAGTGACTTTGTTGTAGAAGGAAATCAGGTTGGTCTGACAAGATTTATTGGTCATAAAGCCGTACTGGCTTTGGTTAATTAATGCCTTCCCATCCAGGTACCTAAGTAAATGTTCTTTGACAATTTGCTTGAAGATTGTTCTTGCAATAGATGTCAGGCTTACTGGCCTGTAATTCCCTGGATCCTCCTTTTTCCCCTTTTTGTAGATAGGAACTACATTTGCCCTTTTCCAATCTAGAGGGACCACTCCTGTTTCCCATGACTTATTGAAGATTATGGCAAGCGGTACTATTATTTACTCAGATCTAGACTTCCTCAGCTTTCAAGACTCTAGGGTGTAAATCATCTAGACCTGGGGACTTGGTTTCCTTTAACTTGGCTAAGTGTTCTAATATCAATCCTTTGCTTATTGTCAACTTGGACTGCTCCTGACCATCATATCTATCATGATTATTGTTGATGTTAGTTTTGGGAGAAGATAGACACAAAATACAGATTTAGTAGCTCCACCTGATGTTTTACCTTGATAGAGTCCAACAATAGAGATAGGGCAGCACTCACCAACGTCCAGTAAAAAAGACTTTATTTATTCATGGTGCAGGTAAAAAGGCAGGAGCAGAGTTGACAGCAGGGCACCCTCATGGACGACAGCCGTTTCGCGTGTACTCACGCTTCCTCGGGTCCATATGGACAGGCATAGACTGCCGCCTTATGAGGGGGTTGCGTCCAGTCTACATCACTGCCCAATTAAAAACAGCTGAGAAGTATAACACATCAAGCAAGTGCAACTTGCAAATAACATCAAGTGGACAATCCAAAAGAACTGTCCACATATACATAAAAGAAAGGACACATGTTAGTCATACAAAGCAAACATTTTTTACAAAAAAACTGAAAGATCATTTTTGTCATTTAAACCCAAATTACCTTGGGCTCTGTACTTGATAATAAGTCTCGCCTCGGCTTGCAACAGCATCTTATGCAGGTCGCCCCCTTGTGGAGGTAAACTGATTCTCTCTAAGCCTGCAAACCGCAGGACATTAGGATCTCCATTGTGTGAACTGCGCACATGCTCAATAAGCCGAAGGGAGCCTTTACCAGATTTCACAGAATTATAATGTTCTTTAAACCTGACATACATCGGCCTGATGGTTTTTCCGATGTAAAATCGTCCGCAGCCACAAAAGACCACGTACACAACAAAATTTGTTTTGCATGAAATAAAACGGTTGACGTTATGCACAGAGGATCCAACAGTGATCGATTTACCTGTTATGTGTGAACTGCAAAACCTGCAGTTCCCACACCTATAATTGCCAACGGCGCTATCCCTTTCTAACCAAGTAGATGGCTGCGACAGCCTATTTCTGACCAGCACATCTTTCAGATTACTGCCCCTTCGGTAAGTAACCAGGGGTTTTTTAGCAGTCATTTCGCTGAGATCGGTATCCTGCTCCAAGATGTGCCAATTTCTACGTAGGGCATTTTTTATCACAGACTCGAGTGGACCAAATTTAAAATTAAAAATAAATTTACGTGGCTGCACTCTTCTTGGGGGCCGGTCTGCGGTGCCAGTAACATCACGTTCAGCGTGTTTTAATACGCATTTATCAAAAGCAGATCGTATAACATGTTCCGGGTACCCTCTTGCCCTCAATCTTCCTTGTAAGTCCTCCGATTGCTGCAAAAAAACCGCATCGTTGTTATTGATGCGGCGCAGTCTCACAAACTGACTATATGGAAGTGCATTTTTTGTAGGTACCGGGTGAGCACTACCAAAATGCAACAGGGCATTGGAAGCAGTCGGCTTACGGTATACTTTGGTTTGTACACGCCCCTCCTCAATAGTGACAGCAACATCCAAGAAATTTAAAGACTGACCCCCGTAATCTGAGGTGAACGACATATTCATTGTGTTACTAGTATTAAGGTAACTAACAAATTCAGAAAATTTTTCAGGGGAGCCATCCCACACAACGAATATGTCGTCCACATATCTCAGATAAAATTTGATGAACCGGAGGAAAGGATTAGAAGCGACAAAGACATACTTACTTTCAAAGACTCCCAAAAAAATGTTTGCGAGGGCACAAGCAATGGGCGTACCCATTGCTGTGCCCCCACACTGCAAGAACCACCTATCCAGGAACGTGAACACATTCTTGCTTAGGATGAAGTCCAAAGCTTCTCCCACAAACTGACAAAAGAGAGAACTCTTCCCACACCTTTTAAAAACACTGTCCACAGCATCTATCCCCATGGCTTGCGGAATACGAGTAGATAGACTCTCTACGTCAATTGACGCGAGGAAACAAATTCTCCGGTGTCCTTGATGTAAGACGGTATACTAGTCAAAACCGGGCGCAACAACCAATCCACATAGTGGGACAGAGGCTCCGTTAAGGAGCCTATGCCCGCCACTATGGGACGGCCCGGAGGTCTCTCCTTGTTTTTATGGACCTTGGGGATAAAATACCAGTGGGGTTTCGTGGGAAAAATGGGAAAGAGCCTCTCTGCCAGTTTGGGAGTCAAAAACTCTAACTGTAAGGACTTGTCCAAAAGCCGCTTAAGTTGCTTTTTAAACCCATGTGTGGGGTCAGCAGGGAGGGGGGTGTACGTACTGGTATCCGACAGCTGATGGTTAGCTTCCTCAATATAGTACGCCCGGCTCAGCAGGACCACGTTTCCCCCTTTGTTCGCCTCGCGGAAAATGGTGTCTCCCCATTGTTTCATTGTCTGAATCGCAGACCACTCAGTTTTACTGCGATTGTGAGGGGACTCGGGGTATAGCAACGCATCAACGTCCTTCAGGACAGCGTCCTGAAAGACGTCAATCAGGTTACCTAGTGAGGTAGGAGGATAAAAATTGGATTTTACCCCTTTGGAGAAGGGGAGAGGGGGAAGAGGGGACAAACCCAGAACCTCTGACTGATCCGGAACTTCATCTACTAAGCTGAGAAGCAATCTGGCATCACTGACCATATCCATCCCAAAAGCTGCGGTGCAATCAAAGGCACCGTGATCCAGTCCGGCGGGTGTGAGCCCCTCCGAGCTGGAGCAAGGTGCCACAGATTTGCCCCTAAAGTGCTTGTATAAATGGATTTTTCAGATGGCTTTATATAGGTCTATCTTAACGGTGGCATAGTCAAATTTCTCTGGTACACAAAATTTTAATCCTCTGGACAAGACGGCAATCATGTCAGGTGTAAGTGTATGACTGGAAAGGTTAACAACAGAGCAGGTGTTAGTGGCGGACAAGGGAGACAAGTCTACTGTTTCCATTAAACGAATTTCCTCTTGCGTCCTCCCTTTCTTTTTCCCCTTCCCACTTCCCCTTCTTGTGCGCCTCCTAAAGGGGCTGGGGGTGGGTGAGGAGGATTGGGAGCAGGGCCGGCCACCTCCTCCGAGCCACTGGACTCTGAGTCGGTTGTCCAGTACCCTCTGCCAACCCCTCCTGGACGCCTACGTTTCATGTAAGTTTTTTGTTTATACACATTAGATCTCTCCTTCGTCCAGCAAAACACCTGATTCAACTCATAATCCCTTTTGTCCCATAGGAATGTTTCCCTCTTTTTATTTTTAATATCGGTTTGAACCCCGATTAATTTTTTGTCCAACTTTTGGACCAACGAGAGCCAATATTCCTCGGTTACACGTGAGCGGGTTTCAGTCCTCAACGTCTCCAGTTCAGCGTTCACAGTTTTATAATCGTCCTCGTTTTTCTTGAGGACCAAACGCAGCAATTGCATAGAGCAGTCCAACTGGATTTTTTCCCACTGGCTAATAAAAGCTGCATCATCCTGAAAGTGGGACAAAGTCTTGGTCACCCGCAAACTTCGGGGAACTCTGTTGCATTCAATATACGAGTACAGAGATTTAACTGTCCAGAATAACCGGATTTCCCTTTCCGATAAATTTTGCAGTTTTTGTTCAAGGGTTTTAACCCCCATGACTTCCGTGTCCTTTCTGAGGTTACACTCCTCGAAGAAGGAGCCTGCGTCCGCTCTGCCCGCCATCACACCTGAAATAGAAGGTGTGGATCCGTCCGAACTGTCCATATTATCCATGGTAATGCTAATACTGCAAATCTTCCAGCCGCTGACAAAGGGGTCAATAGGGTGTGCAAGGCAATACACAAGTCAGAGTTCATGCAGATAAATCAACAGAAATTGCCGCAGCTACCCACCCCTGGGCATCAGCCGTGTTGCTGGTGTAGACGGCAGGCGGTAATCCTCCACATACACTGGGCAGATGGTGCTTATCCCCCAAGCAAAATAAGTTCCTGGATAGAGTCCAACAATAGAGATAGGGCAGCACTCACCAACGTCCAGTAAAAAAGACTTTTTTTGGTCCATGAGGGGGCCCTGCTGTCAACTCTGCTCCTGCCTTTTTACCTGCACCATGAATAAATAAAGTCTTTTTTACTGGACGTTGGTGAGTGCTGCCCTATCTCTATTGTTGGACTCTATCCAGGAACTTTTTTTGATTGGGGGATAAGCACCACCTGCCCAGTGTATGTGGAGGATTACCGCCTGCCGTCTACACAAGCAACACGGCTGATGCCTAGGGGTGGGTAGCTGCGGCAATTTCTGTTGATTTATCTGATGTTTTACCTTGTTGACTGTTTCACCTTTTTGATTTTGCAGGACTCCTATGGTCTCCTTCACTTTTTTTGCTTTTAACTGACCCTCAAAATACTTTAACCTTACTCTTCGACTCTTTTGCAAGCCTCAATTCATGTTTGGCCTTAGCTACTTTGTCGCTTGTCTTGCAGAGTCTGCAAACTGCCATGTATTCTTCCCTAGGTATAATCCCTATCTTCCACTTGTTGTATGTTTTAATTTTCTTTTTAAGCAGATGATGTAATTCAGGTCATCCAACCTGTTTTCTTTAGGTGTTTCCCATTTTTCTTCCTTTTAGGTATTGTAAGTTCTTGTGTTTTAAGGTGTTCCTTACGGAAGATTTCCCATCCTTTGTGTGCAGTTTTGTGCTTTAATAATATTGGCCCTAGTTTCAGTCTAGAATTTACATTCCTTCATTCATTTTAGATGTCCTAATAAGCAGTTTACAGCTTAATCAAAGCTCCAAAATTTTCTGTTGTCGGAGTGTCCCTCTCAGCAATACAGGCTGGATTTGAGATCTATCTATATCCAGGGTGCTACTATTTTCATTAACTTATATATCTACAAAGCTTATATCATGAACTTACTCTTCATGTGTGTACCACATTTTCTATAGCCTATGTTTCCTGCCCTCTACCCCTTTACTTTTCCTGAAAGGGAGAAGATCATAAGGGTTGGAGCAAAGTGTGTTCAGTTTTGTAAAATTATTGCTGAACACTCAGCTAGAAAAAGGATTTGTGGCGCCCCTGACCTGGTCAGGCACCACTGAGTACTGCACCCAAGCTGGGGGCAGTACAATACAGGTAATCCAGAATGCTGACCGAGGTGTGACTACACAGGCGCATAGTAATCAGGTCTCACACATCTACCTTTGATAGGGACCCCTGGGGAATCCAGGAGGGGGCGTGGCCTCCATATCCACTCAAGGGGTGTGGTAGAGAGCCTGGTTGCTAGGTTGCATAGGCAGACAGAGTAGGAAGGAGGGAGCTGAGTCTGAAGTAGTGCTCAGGGAGAGCAGACGCAAAGAGGAGACCTGAGGCTGCCACTAGTCAGACAACGTACGCGCAGTGACTACCAACGGAGGAGATCGGTCACCTGGTAGTGCCACCCGAAATCTACCCTAGGCTAGAGAGACAGCAAAGGGGTGGCAGAGTAAGGGGACTGCCAGGGAGGTACCAGGCCCGCAAGGGTAACAGGTCCCAGTGCAGAGATTTATTCAATTTTCTCCAGACAAACTTGCCGGTGGGGGCACTTCAGACCCACACCATACCACCACAGAGTCCGCAGCCACGTAGCAAAGAGAGGGCCCATAGTTCACAGTAGGCAAGCAGCTGGAGTCACCTGGTCCAAACTACAAGCAAACGGGCCAAAAGAAGGGGAGAGAGGCATCAGCAACTTCCCTGGGCGACCCCAGCAGGGCTTCAAGTAGGGGTCACCCCGAAACACACAGGGCTAGGAAGGCGAGTTGGTAGTTACCCTCATCAGCCAGCCGGAAGGATACCTGGTTCCAGCCAGGTTCATCCCAGCTACGCCTGGGTTACTCACCCTACCATCAACTGTGAGTAAAAACCCTGAAAGACTGCCTGGACTGTGTTTGAGTCATTCTGCGACTTGTGGTTCTACCCACTCAAAACAGGCCCTGGGGCCATCCCTACTCTTGGAGGGCCACACCATCTAACTGCACCTACCAACAACCCCTTAACCTGCAGTGGCAGTCCCCTGACCGCAATACCGAGAATGACGTCACGAAAATCCTAAAGAGAAGGTTCCCTACCTGTGACCAGACCATCCCACGTGGAGTCCTTGAAATGTAATGCACCGACACAACACCTGTGGGGCTTCACAGATTCACCCACATTCAGCAGCAGCAAAATGGTAGAACATGTTTAACTAGTACCACTCGTGGAAACAGACAGGGCCTCTGAGCAAGAACAATATATGGGCCCTTTGTAGTCAAAGAGGTACTAAAAATGTAAAATTGCACCTGCTTTGGAGGAAGAAATGGGCCCCCTCACCTCTTGGGCCCCTGGTTGCATCAATAATATGTCTGCCCCTGACTAGTACTATTTAGAAAGTTACTTAGAAAATGATCAATATTTTTTTTTTACATAGCCTTCAAGTTTTATTTGCAATAATTGTAAATATATAGGGTTAATTGAATGCTACCTGCTGTTATAGTTAACGCTGCTTATACACGTCTGCAATGGTATATAGAATTTCATTTAAAACACAGCAAGATTTTTGGTTTGCAGTACAAGTAATCACACATACCCTGCAAGAAATTAAATAAATGTCTCTATTTCAAAGCAGAAGCTTAGTTTATTCCAGCTAGGGTAAACCTGCCTCTATCATAACTCTTTAGATTTTGATTTAGATTTTACAGGCTTTACAAATTCCGACTTCTTAGGGTTCAGACCTGAAAAGAATAAAATACAGACACATCCCAAAATCTCTCTTCAAACAGTAGGATCTCAGTCAGAGTCAAGGCCAACAAAGTAAATTTGAGCCCTGATTTGTTTTGACAGCTCGGATTTTCCATTCTGCCTTTCTGCTATTATGTTTGATCTTTTCAAAATTGACTTCATCTAAGACGCAGATAAATCAAGAGACATGAGATGCAAAGTGGCAGCAAAGTCTATTGTTTCAGTCCATTGTAAAAGCATTGGTGTATTATAGACTGCTGTACATCACAGAGCCGGAATGATCGGACACTGGAAGATAGCCGAAAATGCTTACCTGACATAGACATTTCCTCCTTGAACTAGATATTATTTAATATTTCCACAAAACCTTCCACTTGCTATATTCATTCCTTTTACAAATGGCTACTATAAAAGCACAGCTGTTTGCTTTAAATCATACACTAAATCTCATTCTGAGCTGCTATAAAGATAGAAGTATTACTGTATGTCCTCAGTAGACATCAGCCGGCGAGGAATTTATCAAACATTGTGTTTATTATCTATATAGAAACAAGTGGGTGGAATAATACAAATCCAGCAGAATGTCGAGATATAGGAGGTTTGAATTATTGTTAGTGATGAGCGAGCATGCTTGTCACTACTCGGTACTCGCACGAGTATCACTGTACTCGGGCTGCTCGGCGGGGACCGAGTAATCTCGCGATACTCGTGCTTTACTCGTGGTCTTCATTTCTGCATGTTGGCGCTCTTTTGAGAGCCAGCCCTCATGCAGGGATTGGCTGGCAGACCACTGCAATGCCACAGCCCTGTTAGTTGTGGAATTGCAGTGATTGGCCGGCCTGCACAGCGTCACCGAGCCTTTATATAGGCCGGCGCGCTGTGCTCTGCTCACAGCTATTCTGACAGTGAGTGTAGGGAGAGTGTCGCTGATTCAGGGAAAGCTTTGCGGCCCTTTATAGTTAGTTCCGGAGCAGGGCTGCAAACAGTGTGACCAGAAGTCCTTCTCAGGACTATTCTAGTTGTATACAGGCAGGCAGGGTATAGCCAGGTCGGAGTACAGTAGCAGAGTCCTTCTCAGGACTATTGTTGCTATATACAGGCAGGGTATAGCCAGGTCGGAATACAGGCTAGTGACCAGAAGAGTCCTTGTCAGGACTATTGTAGCAGTATACAGGCAGGCAGGCAGGGTATATATAGCCATTCCTAGTGGTGACCGTATACCAGCCTTCATCATATCTGGGGCTGGTGTACACAGTGTAAAACAGTCCAGATAGTGTCAGACTTCTCAGTAATTGTCGCTCCTAAAAACCAGTTAGGTTCTTATTGCGTCCGTGCTTGCATTTAAAAACAGCACGTGTGTGGCAGTCGGTGGCAGCGTACAGGTGCGCGTTTTGCACAAACTATTATATAACGCACAAGTCTAGTGTATAATACACGTCAGTCAGCAGTGTGTGATAGTGTCAGACTTCTCAGTAATTGTCGCTCCTAAAAACCAGTTAGGTTCTTATTGCGTCCGTGCTTGCATTTAAAAACAGCACGTGTGTGGCAGTCGGTGGCAGGGTACAGGTGCGCGTTTTGCACAAACTATTATATAACGCACAAGTCTAGTGTATAATACACGTCAGTCAGCAGTGTCTGATAGTGTCAGACTTCTCAGTAATTGTCGCTCCTAAAAACCAGTTAGGTTCTTATTGCGTCCGTGCTTGCATTTAAAAACAGCACGTGTGTGGCAGTCGGTGGCAGCGTACAGGTGCGCGTTTTGCACAAACTATTATATAACGCACAAGTCTAGTGTATAATACACGTCAGTCAGCAGTGTGTGATAGTGTCAGACTTCTCAGTAATTGTCGCTCCTAAAAACCAGTTAGGTTCTTATTGCGTCCGTGCTTGCATTTAAAAACAGCACGTGTGTGGCAGTCGGTGGCAGGGTACAGGTGCGCGTTTTGCACAAACTATTATATAACGCACAAGTCTAGTGTATAATACACGTCAGTCAGCAGTGTCTGATAGTGTCAGACTTCTCAGTAATTGTCGCTCCTAAAAACCAGTTAGGTTCTTATTGCGTCCGTGCTTGCATTTAAAAACAGCACGTGTGTGGCAGTCGGTGGCAGGGTACAGGTGCGCGTTTTGCACAAACTATTATATAACGCACAAGTCTAGTGTATAATACACGTCAGTCAGCAGTGTCTGATAGTGTCAGACTTCTCAGTAATTGTCGCTCCTAAAAACCAGTTAGGTTCTTATTGCGTCCGTGCTTGCATTTAAAAACAGCACGTGTGTGGCAGTCGGTGGCAGGGTACAGGTGCGCGTTTTGCACAAACTATTATATAACGCACAAGTCTAGTGTATAATACACGTCAGTCAGCAGTGTCTGATAGTGTCAGACTTCTCAGTAATTGTCGCTCCTAAAAACCAGTTATGTTCTTATTGCGTCCGTGCTTGCATTTAAAAACAGCACGTGTGTGGCAGTCGGTGGCAGGGTACAGGTGCGCGTTTTGCACAAACTATTATATAACGCACAAGTCTAGTGTATAATACACGTCAGTCAGCAGTGTCTGATAGTGTCAGACTTCTCAGTAATTGTCGCTCCTAAAAACCAGTTAGGTTCTTATTGCGTCCGTGCTTGCATTTAAAAACAGCACGTGTGTGGCAGTCGGTGGCAGGGTACAGGTGCGCGTTTTGCACAAACTATTATATAACGCACAAGTCTAGTGTATAATACACGTCAGTCAGCAGTGTCTGATAGTGTCAGACTTCTCAGTAATTGTCGCTCCTAAAAACCAGTTAGGTTCTTATTGCGTCCGTGCTTGCATTTGAAAACAGCACGTGTGTGGCAGTCGGTGGCAGGGTACAGGTGCGCGTTTTGCACAAACTATTATATAACGCACAAGTCTAGTGTATAATACACGTCAGTCAGCAGTGTCTGATAGTGTCAGACTTCTCAGTAATTGTCGCTCCTAAAAACCAGTTAGGTTCTTATTGCGTCCGTGCTTTCATTTAAAAACAGCACGTGTGTGGCAGTCGGTGGCAGCGTCAGGCTCCACGTTGTCCCTGGATAGAGACGTGCATGAGGGCCTCAAAACATTGTTCCCATTGCAAAGGAGTGGGTCTCCTGTCGTTGTAATGTCCATTCTGCAAAGAATGGGCGAAAAAATTTACCACTGGGGGTATACCTGAAACAAAGGCCTAAGTATTGCAATTTGTAACGGTCATCATCATGGTGGCGCATGAGGAGAAGGAGGAGCAGTCCAGCGATTAGCCAAACTCCAGAAGTGTGTACCCATGGGTGAGTGGAGGTACATGGCAAACTTTAAATTCCGCTCTCATTTGCTGGTGGTGTGGTGAAGTCTGGCCCAATCCAACCCTTGTTCATCTTGATCAGAGTCAGCTTGTCAGCATTTTCAGTTGACAGGCGGGTGCGTTTATCTGTAATGATTCCACCTGCGGCACTAAAAACACGCTCTGACAAAACGCTAGCAGCAGGGCAGGCCAGGCCTTCCAAGGCGTAGAGAGCCAATTCATGCCACGTGTCCAGCTTGGATACCCAATAATTGTAAGGCACAGAGGAATGTCGGAGTACAGTTGTTCGATCTGCAAGGTACTCCTTCAGCATCTGGGCAAACTTAGGATTTCTTGTGGCACTACCCCGCACCTCAGGGGCTGTGGTACGTGAGGGGCTGAGAAAACTGTCACACATCTTAAAGACTGTTCCCCTACCTCTGGCGGATTGGACTTGTGCCTCTCTCGGCTGTACGCCTCGGTTGTCCACTGATTCATGACCTATGCCGCTAGCGTTTTGTGAGGGGAATGCTTTGCCTACTTCCGTGACTATGGCCTTCTGGAACTGCTGCATTTTGCCTGACCTCTCCGCCTCGGGAATAAGAGACATAAAGTTCTCCTTTTAGCGTGGGTCTAACAGTGTTACCAACCAGTAATGATTGTCGGCCAAGATGTTCTTAACGCGAGGGTCACGAGACAGGCAGCTTACCATAAAGTCAGCCATGTGTGCCAGACTCTTAACAGCCATCACTTCAGTATCCTGACCGACACGATGACTGAACATGCTGTCCTCCTCCTCCTCATCATCTACCCTGTCCTCTGGCCAGCCACGCTGAACCGAGGATATGACTGCATGTCATATCCTCAATTTGGCCAGAGAGTTGCTCCATGTCTTCATCCTCCTCCTCGTCATAGTCCTCCACTGCACGTTGTGATGAGACGAGGCTGGGCTGTGTGTTATCATCACCCACACCCACTACTGTTTCTTGCTGAAACTCATCGCGCTCCGCCTGCAATGCATCATGTTTGTTTTCTGAGCAGAGACCATTTTAGAAGGCAGAGAAGCGGTATGGTGACGCTAATAATGTCGTCATCGCTGCTCACCATCTTGTTGTAGTCCTCAAAGTTTTGGCGGATGGTGCATAGGTCGGACATCCATCTCCACTCCTCAGGTGTTATGTGTGGAGTTTGACCCATTTCCCGACGGCTTAGGTGATGCAGGTACTCAACAACTGCCCTCTTCTGCTCACATATCCTGACCAACATGTGCAGAGTTGAATTCCAACGCGTGGGGACATCACACACCAGTCTGTGTGCCGGAAGATGCAAACGGCGTCTTAAGGCGGCAAGGCCGGCTGAAGCAGTAGGTGACTTTCGAAAATGTGCAGACAGGCGGCGAACTTTTACCAGCAGATCAGACAGCTCTGACTATGACTTTAGAAACCGCTGAACCTCGAGGTTGAGCACATGGGCCAAGCATGGAACATGTGTCAGCTGGCCTCGCCTCAAAGCCGCCACCAGGTTCCGGCCATTGTCACACACCACCTTTCCTGGCTTTAGGTTCAGAGTTGTGAGCCAGTGATCTGCCTGCTGTTTCAGAGCTGTCCACACCTCTTCTGCATTGTGGGGTTTGTCACCTATGCAGATTAGCTTCAGCACTGCCTGTTGCCGCTTCGCCGAGGCAGTGCTGCAGTGCTTCTGTGTCGCCCTGGACAAGCCAGGGGCCACAGAGCACAACACTTAAACACCCCACACTCCCTGCAGGCATATCATAGTCAAAACACAAAATCCTTGTTGCCTTCCCCAGGGGCTGTTGTCCACACCAGGGTGTGGAGCCAGGCGGTTGGTCTCCACCCACCGAGGAGGAGGGAAAACACAGGCAGTGAGAGTTAAGCTAAGGAAGTGGAAGGAGGAAAGTAGTAGAGAGGAGAAAAGTGACAGCAAAGAGCCTGAAGTTGGTCCGGGTGTGTGGCCTGGACAGGACAGCAAGGTTGGCAGGATGTGGTGACCGTCTGCAGTGGAGGCCGATTGGAGTCTGCCGTAAGGACCGTGGACGGGTGGTGACCCGGCCGTACCGGACCGGTATACAAAGCGAAGCCAGCACCATTGGCAGAGGACTTTCGGATCCCGGCAAGGCTTGGTGTCGCCGTGAATTTGCCAAATCCGTTATTGAAGGGGACCTCAGGGTTTCCAAACAGCCAAGTCCAGATAGAAGGCAACCGTACAACCGTGAAGGGGAGACACAGCCACCGGCAAGGGCAACCGTCTCCCAGGGCCAGCGCCTGTGGGCAAAAGGGGCTCCTCCGGCCCATATCCAGGTCAGGGAGCGGGTTACCGTTGGGAAACCATCACTACCAACACTTAACTTCGGTGCAGGGAGAGACAGTCATCACTAACCTGCAGGGAGGAACAACCGCAGCCGTCCGAGTGACCCGTCCATCCAGCCACTTGTTTTACCCTGAACTGTGTCATCATCATTGGGCTGAGTGAGTACCTCCGTGCCGTGCGGCACAGCGCTGCCCCTGCGACCATGCACTTCATCAGGCCCCGCAACCCGCCTGTCATCCATCTCTACCCCATCACCAGGCCCCGGGACAACCAACCCCCCTACCCACGTAGGGGAGAAATAACAACAAAGCTGCTCCCTGTCACAGGCTCCCGGGATCCCCGTCCAGAGCAGCGGTGGTGTCCACACAATCACCACAACCGTGGGTGGCGTCACGGACAATATCCCCAAAACCCAAACCACCCCTTTTCACTCACGGGCGAGTAGCGCCGCTCGAGTCCCCGGGATCCGGCCATCGCTCGAGCCAACGAGCAGCAGCAGCCGTAGAGCTGCGTCAGCCGGACCCGAGCAGTGGGAGAGCGCACCGTCCCCTCCTCCGCCAGCGACACTTACAGCTTGGGACTGGTGTGGAGGGTAAAGTGGATCAGGATGCGCAGGAGGAGGAGGAGGCTGAGGAGCATGACATTCCGGAGCTGTAGAGTGTGTGTGAAACCCTGACTGAGGTAGGGCCTGCAAAACTTGGTGTGTGAAGGACGTATTCCGTCCCTCGCTCAGACTGGGTCCCAGCTTGCACAATATTAACCCAGTGTGACGTCAACGAGATGTAGCGGCCTTGCCCACATGCACTTGTCCACGTGTCTGTGGTTAGGTGGACTTTGGCTGAAACAGCGTTGTTCCGGGCACGTGTGATGTTTTGTGACACGTGGTTAGTTATGCAATGCGGGGACGGCACACAGGGAGAAATAGTGGCGGCTGTGGACCGAGTAACGTGGGACAGCGGCCACCATCAGTTCGCGGAATGCTTCTGTCTCAACCAGCCTAAAAGGCAACATTTCCAGCGCAAGCAGTCGCGAAATGTTAGCATTTAGAACTGTGGCATGTGGGGTGTTGGCAGTGTATTTGCGCCTGCGCTCAAAGGTTTGCTGAATGGATAACTGAACGTTGCGCTGGGACAAGGACGTGCTTGATGATGGTGTTCTTTCTGCGTAGGCAACTGCAGGTGCAGGAGTGGAGGAGGCTTGTTCGCAGGCAGCATGGACAGGGGATTGGCTCGCATGCACAACCAGCGAAGACGTAGCAGTGACATCAGCAAGCACTGCTCCTCGACTCTGTTGTACTTCCCACAAAGTCGGGTGCTTGGCTGACATGTGCCTGATCATGCTGGTGGTGGTCAGGCTGCTAGTTTTGGTACCCCTGCTGATGCTGGCATGGCAGGTGTTGCAAATGGCCTTTTTAGAATCATCTGGAGCCAACTTAAAAAACTGCCAGTGTCAGAGTTCCTGGTTTTCCAGTTTTCTTTTGAAAGAGCTTGCCCTTTGTTAACATGGAGTTTTCTGTTATGTTGCCCTACTTCCTGTCCATCTGTTTAAAAGCCGCCCCTAAAGCTTAGTCCAGTGCCTGAGTATACTGCTTCCTGTGTGCTCCTGCCCTGCTGCTTTTGGTTCCTGATTGTTATTCGGATCCTCTTGGAAAACAACCGACACCGACTCTGGACTTCATCTGGTATCATCTAGCTGTACCTGGACTCCGTTTGCCGTCTTTGGTCGGAACTTCTGCCCGGTTCCTTCCGTTTAATACCACTCTGGACTCACATCACGTACAGACATTTTTCGACTTACCTATTGCCCTTTTGTGTCCCGGCTGCTGCGCATTTAGGGCTTCTGGGGTGATTGCCAGACAGTCCCTGTATAGGGGTTTGCTGTTGGTGGTCTCCCTGGGGGAGTCCGGTGCGCGGTACCGGGAATTCCCTTTCGCTCAGTCCCTGGAAGGTATTTCCTGTATTTATGTTCTACTGTGTTTTTGTTCCGTTTATGTACATATTTGCTGGTTGCATATTATAAATGTCTTGCACCAAGAACTCGTCTCTGGTTGTCATTGCCCTAACGCAATCGAAATCCTCAATACATACAATAGTATTACAGCCAGACTCGGGAAGACCTAACATTTGTACAGGCACCTTGTGTCGTGTTGTTCCGGGGAACAGTTGACTGACGTCTGCCTGGGGCCACCACTCTGCTTCTTACTGCCTGTTGTGATGCTACGCCTCCCTCCCCCTGTGCACTGCTGTCCTCGCTCTGCATATCCTCCTGCCAGGTTGGGTCAGTTACTGGATCATCCACCACGTCGTCTTCCTCTTCCGCACCCTGCTCCTCCTCCTGACTTCCTGACAATTGTGTCTCATCATCGGCCACCCCTTGTTGAGACACGTTGCCAACTTCGTGAGAACGTGGCTGCTCAAATATTTGTGCATCTGTACATACAATCTCGTCATGGCCCACTTCAACAGGAGCTGGCGAGAGGCCAGAATTTGTGAATGGAAACGTGAACGAACAGCTATTCCGAGTGTCCAAGTGTGGGATCAGTAATGTCCGTGGACGTGTACTCGGCCTGGTGGTAGGAAGGAGGATCAGGTTCTGAAATGTGCGGTGCAGTATCACGGCTACTGACACTTGACCGTGTGGAAGACAGAGTGTTTGTGGTGGTGCCAATCTGACTGGAAGCATTATCCGCTATCCAACTAACAACCTGTTGACACTGGTCTTGGTTCAAGAGGGGTGTACTGCTGCGGTCCCCAAGAATTTGGGACAGGACGTGCGAGCGACTAGATGTGGCCCTTTGTTGTGGCGAAATTAGAGCTTGCACACAACCTCGGTGTCTGCCTGCACCACCATCACGTCCACTTCCTTGTTCGTTGACAACGCCCTTGCGCATTTTGCAATGCTGTGCTGATGTGTATTCACTAGACTTGTGTGTTATATCCAAGTTTGTGCAAAACTCACACAAATGCAGCGGAAAGCTGCCACCAACAGGCACACACGTGCGGTTTTTAAATGCAAGCACGGAGGCACTAAGAACCTAACAGGTCTCTATCCAGGGACAACGTGGAGCCTCCCAATGTTTGGCTTCCCTGCCTAAGGGCTATACTATAATACACCCACTTCCTTCCAATGGGCACTTCAGGTTTACAGGCCTTCATGCACGTCTCTATCCAGGGACAACGTGGAGCCTCCCAATGTTTGGCTTCCCTGCCTAAGGGCTATACTATAATACACCCACTTCCTTCCAATGGGCACTTCAGGTTTACAGGCCTTCATGCACGTCTCTATCCAGGGACAACGTGGAGCCTCCCAATGTTTGGCTTCCCTGCCTAAGGGCTATACTATAATACACCCACTTCCTTCCAATGGGCACTTCAGGTTTACAGGCCTTCATGCACGTCTCTATCCAGGGACAACGTGGAGCCTCCCAATGTTTGGCTTCCCTGCCTAAGGGCTATACTATAATACACCCACTTCCTTCCAATGGGCACTTCAGGTTTACAGGCCTTCATGCACGTCTCTATCCAGGGACAACGTGGAGCCTCCCAATGTTTGGCTTCCCTGCCTAAGGGCTATACTATAATACACCCACTTCCTTCCAATGGGCACTTCAGGTTTACAGGCCTTCATGCACGTCTCTATCCAGGGACAACGTGGAGCCTCCCAATGTTTGGCTTCCCTGCCTAAGGGCTATACTATAATACACCCACTTCCTTCCAATGGGCACTTCAGGTTTACAGGCCTTCATGCACGTCTCTATCCAGGGACAACGTGGAGCCTCCCAATGTTTGGCTTCCCTGCCTAAGGGCTATACTATAATACACCCACTTCCTTCCAATGGGCACTTCAGGTTTACAGGCCTTCATGCACGTCTCTATCCAGGGACAACGTGGAGCCTCCCAATGTTTGGCTTCCCTGCCTAAGGGCTATACTATAATACACCCACTTCCTTCCAATGGGCACTTCAGGTTTACAGGCCTTCATGCACGTCTCTATCCAGGGACAACGTGGAGCCTCCCAATGTTTGGCTTCCCTGCCTAAGGGCTATACTATAATACACCCACTTCCTTCCAATGGGCACTTCAGGTTTACAGGCCTTCATGCACGTCTCTATCCAGGGACAACGTGGAGCCTCCCAATGTTTGGCTTCCCTGCCTAAGGGCTATACTATAATACACCCACTTCCTTCCAATGGGCACTTCAGGTTTACAGGCCTTCATGCACGTCTCTATCCAGGGACAACGTGGAGCCTCCCAATGTTTGGCTTCCCTGCCTAAGGGCTATACTATAATACACCCACTTCCTTCCAATGGGCACTTCAGGTTTACAGGCCTTCATGCACGTCTCTATCCAGGGACAACGTGGAGCCTCCCAATGTTTGGCTTCCCTGCCTAAGGGCTATACTATAATACACCCACTTCCTTCCAATGGGCACTTCAGGTTTACAGGCCTTCATGCACGTCTCTATCCAGGGACAACGTGGAGCCTCCCAATGTTTGGCTTCCCTGCCTAAGGGCTATACTATAATACACCCACTTCCTTCCAATGGGCACTTCAGGTTTACAGGCCTTCATGCACGTCTCTATCCAGGGACAACGTGGAGCCTCCCAATGTTTGGCTTCCCTGCCTAAGGGCTATACTATAATACACCCACTTCCTTCCAATGGGCACTTCAGGTTTACAGGCCCTCATGCACGTCTGTATGCAGGGGCATTGGTGAACCTCACAATTTAGGACTGCCCTGGCTAAGGAAAATACTACAAAGACTCACTTCCTCAAAATGGGCACATTAGACTCAAGAGGCCTTCATGTACGTCTCTTCTCAGGGACATCGGAGTGCCACACAATGTTTTCACGTAAAATCTTTCATGTATTGATCTCAAAAAGTAACATACACCAGCTCTATCTCACTATTGGGTATGTGCCCTTAACATTTCCGCCATGAAAAATCATTTTGGGGTCATTTTGGAAGGTTTTCTGGTGAGTCCGTAAAAATGGCGTAAAACGCGGACAAAATTGTTCACAGCTGTGACTTTTGAGTGATAAATGCTTCAAGGGGTCTTCCCCATGCTGTTGCCATGTCATTTGAGCACTCTTCTGAGACTTTTGTGACATTTTTAGGGTTTCTCCATGCTGCCGGGAGGTCATTTCACAAAAATACTCGGGTCTCCCATAGGATAACATTGGGCTCGTTGCTCGGGCCGAGTACACGAGTATCTTGGGAGGCTCGGCCCGAGCTTCGAGCACCCGAGCTTTTTAGTACTCGCTCATCACTAATTATTGTACTATAAATTCCCAAACTTTTATTATTTTCTTTTTTATTGTTTTTTTTTATTTGCTAAGATGCAAATGTAATTTGGAAACATTATATTTATTATACTACACTGTAAGCACAATTAGTAGGTAAGTGAGTATTTTGTCCATATCAATTTTACACATATTTTCCTACTCTAAACTGGATAAACTTGAATGGTTATTGGATGAAGCAGATTGTCACGCAATAAGCATGGCGAGAGCATTCAGACCAAACTGACGTACAATGTAAAAACCACCAAAACAAAACCAGAAACAAGAGGGGACAAAGGGGACACAATAACAAAACTGGGCCTTGAGGCTAGTAAGAGGATAGATGGTACACCTCCTGTCTTAACTTGTAGCTGTCCCTACTCTCCTAGCCAGTTCCTATACAGTCTCCACATTTGTCGCCAAGCAGCACCCTGGGTCACTGCAGAAACCCTATAGTTGCCCTGACTAGAGAGAGGCAGGTATGGTTAACTAAACTCACTGCTGCACTAAAGAGACAAGAGGGAAGGAGAGATAAACAGGGAATAAACAGCAACACAAAAAGATAAAGTCCAGCTTCTGAAACAATCCAACTCAGCTCCTTCCAATACAAATGGATTTGAATCTTCAGCAGGGATTGCTGGGTAACACCTCTATTTAAACCTGAAAGGCATGACTACAAAGTAATTGCAGCTGAAACACTCAGCTAGGAACTGCTGGAAAATCTGCCAGCAGCAAAACTGACATTAAGCATTTCGGTACTAAAAGAAACAAAACACATTTAAATGTGGAGAGCCAGGTGGAGATGAGAGGCTCCAGTCCAAAGGCTGTCAGTAGTCTCCAACAGGAAGACGGCCGTGACACAGATCATGTGATGTGCATTCAGTCCTGAAGTGCTGTCATATTCCAGTAGTGCAACCTCCCTGGAGAGCCCAGAAGTACAAGATGTTCAGTGCTCAGAGACATAGCCAGGGTAAGGAAAACTGACATGCGACCACCCTGAACAAGACACAATAGTCAAGACTGGACCAAGAAATGTCAAGACTGGGCCAATAAATATTAGAAGACAGGTTTTATTTACTGATGAGATGAAGAGACTCTTGACAGACCAGATGGATGGGCCCAAGGCTGGATCACTTTGATTCAGAAACCAGTAAGATGGAGAGGAGTCGGTATTTTAAAGATGACCTAGCTAGACCATTTTGTGTTTAAGATGGACTGAAAAACAACTCCCAAATCTACTTCCAGTTTTCAAAAAACACTTTTTTCAAGCAATGGTACAGGAAAATGTCAGCACCTTTAAAAAAAGCCATGATTTTTATGAAGGTCAATGCTTCATCACATGCATTGAAGTCTCCACTACTTGAGTAACCAGTAAAGGCCTTGAAGATGAAAAAATAATAAAAACTGTCCCTTTCCTCACCTGATCTAAGCCCTATTAAGTACTTTAGGGTCCTCATTAAACAGGAGATTTACAGTGAAGGAATACAGTACATCTCTCTAAACAGTGTTTCGGAGACAATGGTTGGTGCTACCCAAAAAGCTGATTGTCAACAGATTAAAGCACCCCTCCAGAGTTTTGTTTTGTTTTTTTATTGCACCCCTGGAGTGGTGCTTTACATCTTAAGGTGGCTTTACACACTGCAACATCGCAAACGACATCGCTGTAACGTCACCGGTTTTGTGACGTAATAGCGACCTCCCCAGCGACATTGCAGTGTGTGAAACACATCAGCAACCTGGCCCCTGCTGTGAAGTTGCTGATCGCTACAAATCGTTCAGGACCATTCTTTGGTCCTTTGTTTCCCGCTGTGCAGCATGATCGCTAGAAAGTTTCAGTGTGTTAAGGTGACTTTACAGCGACTTTGTTAGCGACTTCCCTTTCAAAAAGCTGCTTTACAACGTCCCCAATTACTAGCTAGGTCGTTCTGCAGGTCCGGATTGCTGTTGCGTCATTGGCCAGGTTTGCCTGTTTGACAGCTCACCAGAGACTTTGTAGCGATCCCGGCCAGGTTGGGATCGCTGGTGGGATCGCTGAAAGTCTCAGTGTGTAAAGGGGCCTTAAGTCCCCTGACCCCTGTCATATACTCACCTTCCGATGGCTTTATCTTCTATCGCATCCACTCTGGTTGGTTTCCTGTGATTTGTGACAACTCAATACAAGTCCATGTCAGCCTCATTCTGGCTTCATTCTGGATCTATAGAGATGCATTGGAAGCTTGTAATGTAACTTCTGACTTTTGGCTAGTCAGAAGTTAAAGTAACAAGATGATGCCACGGGACCAAAGAGGCACCATAAAACGAAGCCACCATAAGGTGAGAGCATTGCAAGAGCAGGGAACCTAGATTTAAAGCGCCTCTCCAATGCTAAAAAACAAACAAATTCTGGAGTGGTGCTTAAAGAAACTGACAGACTACATAGATGGAAGGCTTATGATTGTTATTGAGAAAAAGAGGGGCTATATCAGTCAGTGTAATTTATTTATAAATGACGGAATTGTATTTTGTACATTGTCGGATCTTAATTATTCTCACTTTAAAGGAAACCTGTCATATCCCTTATCTATAGGGGCATGTACAAGGTAAGGAAAATATGCTTGCTCCTTTAAGACGTATAAAGATAAACGGCCCTGCTTTCAGCCTCAACTCTGCAGATACAGTGCAGAGTAGAACAGAATGAATGATATTACAAACATCTCTAACAGCTCTCATCTCACATCAGTCAGTGTGGGGGATAGGGGAACACAGAACTTTCATTATAAACACTTCCTGCGTTTACCTAATGGCAGTAAGTGGGGGGAGATTAGTGGAGTGTTGGTGCAAAATCCTTTTGCATCAGCTCTCCTCTCGCAACTCTGTTTGCTATGCTGTATCCCTTTCCTCCACACTGATTGCAGTTACTTTAAAATGACATTTAAATCTGCTGAACTCAACACCGTAATTTCAGAGATCAGTGAGTTGAAAAAATGTCCTAAGACAAAAGTAAGCGCTTGACTCAGACTTACTTTAAATCCTGCAGCTGGTTTATAGGCAAAAAAACCCCACAAATTGCCTGGAAACAAACAATAAAAATAACTGAGATTTTTTTCTATATATAGAAAATCTCAAAAACCAGCGCTGAATAGTAAGATTAATTGATCTTTTAATACTAACAGCAATTTACGATAATTTCTACAAAGGACAAGAAAAAACAATGTAAATATACAAACACTAAAAAGCACAATCAAGATTGTTATTTATAACTTGTAAAATGAATACTCGTGGGGCCCCGGCCGGTGGCGATCACAAATATTAAAAAATTATTAGAATAAATTGTTGATGAGGATAGTTGTCCAAACAAAGGAAAAGAAAAAACTTCCTCAAAGAGATTTGCAAAAGTTTTTCCTAGGGGGTGCCACGTTCGTGCCAGTCCATATATAATGGCAATATTCCTTCTAGCAAGTATTTGTAGCAAAATAGATACTTTAATGCTAGTCAGATGAATACTAAGAACCACACTGCACACTTCCACAGTCCCTGAATGAGGTTTGAATAAGGTTTGAATAAGCCGCGCTCCTGCCGAGCAGTCTAGCGGACAGAGGGATCAGTGCACCGGGGGCTTATTACAGGTCCCCGGTGTATGTTACCTGACACCACCGCTGATGTTAAGGGCTCCGTGGTATGTGGTCCTTGCGTGGATTGAATCTCTCTCCTGCTGGAGGGGAAGGATTAGTGCTGGGTCGCAGCTTGCGTATCCTTAGATCCTGATTGTAAGGTGCCGATGAAAAGTTACCATGGCAGGATTGCACTGTCCTGAACCATATTATCCTTCGTGCACCTGCTTGAATGTCCAATGTATCCCCAACAACAAGTTGACTTCTTAGGGGAATGCATTCATTTTATATTAAACCATAACTACTTTCGTAATGGGGTCCAATACTTCCTTCAACGATGGGGCACAGCTATGGGGACCAGGTTCGCCCCGAGTTACGCAAACCTGTATATGGGTAGATGGGAGGAGTTTAACATCTTTCCGGGTGGCGTGATTCGGGAGAACCTGGTCCTCTGGCGTCGCTTTATTGATGACATTCTGTTTGTTTGGTCAGGTGATGAATATTCCCTTGTTGAGTTCTTGGAGGGTTTGAATACAAATGAATTTCATCTAAAATTTACTTATACATTTAGTACTAAAATGACAAATTTTTTTGGTAGTTACCCTCATCAGCCAGCCGGAAGGATACCTGGTTCCAGCCAGGTTCATCCCAGCTACGCCTGGGTTACTCACCCTACCATCAACTGTGAGTAAAAACCCTGAAAGACTGCCTGGACTGTGTTTGAGTCATTCTGCGACTTGTGGTTCTACCCACTCAAAACAGGCCCTGGGGCCATCCCTACTCTTGGAGGGCCACACCATCTAACTGCACCTACCAACAACCCCTTAACCTGCAGTGGCAGTCCCCTGACCGCAATACTGAGAGTGACGTCACGAAAATCCTAAAGAAAAGGTTCCCTACCTGTGACCAGACCATCCCACGTGGAGTCCTTGAAGGTAATGCACCGACACAACACCTGCGGGGCTTCACAGATTCACCCACATTCAGCAGCAGCAACATGGTAGAACATGTTTAACTAGTACCACTCGTGGAAACAGACAGGGCCTCTGAGCAAGAACAATATATGGGCCCTTTGTAGTCAAAGAGGTACTAAAAATGTAAAATTGCACCTGCTTTGGAGGAAGAAATGGGCCCCCTCACCTCTTGGGCCCCTGGTTGCATCAATAATATGTCTGCCCCTGACTAGTACTATTTAGAAAGTTACTTAGAAAATGATCAATAATTTTTTTTCTTATGGTATTTTTATTCTTATGTTTTTATATCTGTATGCTGTTATATACATTTTAAAAAAAAATTTTATGAACCATGGACGGGAATAATTAGTTTTTGGAATTCTTTGATTAATTATTACTAAAAATTTATATAGAGAAAAAAATTCATTTGGAGGATTTCTCTTCCTAAAGAATCTCTGCACTAAATACACTATGTAATATGTTTCATGTACAAATTTTGTATATGTTTTTATATGTTTTTATTTGTATTTTTCTGTGGGAATACGCAGTCTTTTTTTGCTATAAATAGGTTCTAATGAAATGGCTGAGCTATCCTTGAGGAAGGGGGACTGGTGACGCCCCCGAAACGCGCGTCGGATTTTGCTCAGTCTTTTAGTCTCTTATTGTGGAGTGGACGTAAAAGTCTGCTCGTTTCTACCGATTACGGAACTTGCCGGTTCACTGACAGGTGGACATTCAAGCAGGTGCACGGAGGATAATATGGTTCAGGACAGTGCAATCTTGCCATGGTAACTTTTCATCGGCACCTTACAATCCGGATCTAAGGATACGCAAGCTGCGACCCAGCACTAATCCTTCCCCTCCAGCAGGAGAGAGATTCAATCCACGCAAGGACCACATACCACGGAGCCCTTAACATCAGCGGTGGTGTCAGGTAACATACACCGGGGACCTGTAATAAGCCCCCGGTGCACTGATCCCTCTGTCCGCTAGACTCCTCGGCAGGAGCGCGGCTTATTCAAACCTCATTCAGGGACTGTGGAAGTGTGCAGTGTGGTTCTTAGTATTCATCTGACTAGCATTAAAGTATCTATTTTGCTACAAATACTTGCTAGAAGGAATATTGCCATTATATATGGACTGGCACGAACGTGGCACCCCCTAGGAAAAACTTTTGCAAATCTCTTTGAGGAAGTTTTTTCTTTTCCTTTGTTTGGACAACTATCCTCATCAACAATTTATTCTAATAATTTTTTAATATTTGTGATCGCCACCGGCCGGGGCCCCACGAGTATTCATTTTACAAGTTATAAATAACAATCTTGATTGTGCTTTTTAGTGTTTGTATATTTACATTGTTTTTTCTTGTCCTTTGTAGAAATTATCGTAAATTGCTGTTAGTATTAAAAGATCAATTAATCTTACTATTCAGCGCTGGTTTTTGAGATTTTCTATATATAGAAAAAAATCTCAATTTCAGAGATCAGTGCTGAGAACAGGGCCATCTAACTTTATATCTCACAGGAGGAAGCATGTCTTTTTGACATTTTGAGGATGTTCTTTTTAGACAAAATGTATATATATAGTGTTGTTTGCTCTACCAAAATCACAATAACAGCCAAGCAAAGGTATGAAAAAATATGGTAACAAAATATAACCTTTAATAGGTAATAGTTAAAAAGTCATAAACCACACAACAATTATGGTTGTATAACCAACCCAATAAAATGGAGCAGATGTCGGGCTCCTAATATTGCCAACTCAGGACAACCTTCACACATGGAGGGGGAACTCCTTCCTCCGTAGTGATGGTAATAAAGACAACACTAAGTGAGTTGTCAGACACAATAAACAATATTCAGCAGGGTCAAATAGACAAGACTTACTATAATCTCAATATCAAAAAGAGAAAAAAAACACAAAGTTGTCCAATATATAGAGGGGGGGGGGCGATCGTTACAGCCTCACACTACCCCTCAATTGGCAACCATCTGACCTGGTATGCTCCTAGACCTCTCGACGCGTTTCATAATTTGCTTACTCCTCAGGTGACTATGGTCATGAGAGAGCTGTAAAAATGAGCAAAAAGTCAGACTAATACCTGAACCTATAAAAAGAATCTAGCGTATATTGAAAAAAACAGATGTCTTTACCTTCAGTATAATGGACCTCCAGCATGTTGTGTCTGGGCCTGGCATAAAGCACAGGACTTTGAAAAGCCCGGCTTTAAATATCCTGTGGGCGTGTGAGGGTAGCCCCACTTAAACCAATGAGGCCAGGTGAACGCCCCCTGACTAAATGGGCGGAGATAAGAGAGTATTCTCTGGTGTTTCATAGATTAAAAGAACACCCACCTTTAGTTACCCCACAAAGGTAACACCCCATTATGATGTAGTCATGCTGAGGTATGCCGATAAACCGCCCATGTGGCAGAGTCATAGGGCGGTGGGATGGAGACGTCACCGCCCACCAAGTTGACGTCAGTCCGGCTGCTTGTTGCTGGTGGTGTGCACGATAAACTATGCATTTCCGGTCGCACAATAATCATGCACAACGCCAATACAACCCGCCGACCGGACATATGGCTCATGTGTATCCGGTCACGTGGTCATCTGGAAAACCCCGCGACCGTACAAGGATTCCAGGACACACGCGGAGCTCTGCTCACCTGTAACGTCACGCGCTCAATCACATCCGGTGACGCAGCCGTCTGGGAGCGCGCACGCAACCTTTCAGGAAGCACAGGACACACACGGAGCTCCACCTACCTGCAACATCACGCGCTCAATCACCGCCAATTGCACAGCTGTTGTTACGGGGGGACCGGCAGATTAGGACCAGGGGGTATATATCCTAATCGCCAGTCGGGGCCCACCGTGCTCCAGATGACAATGGAGCTGCTGGCACCTGAGGGTTAGGCGGAGACTATAGAGCTGGATGGCTCTGAGATAACCCAGGAACACTGGGAACCGATCACGTGTGTTGGGACACGTCAGACCGGACGACAACCCGATTAGCGTTTTGGTGCACCTAGCGCTACACCAACCACGTGTGCAGGAAACACGTCAGGCCGGGTGGTAACCAAGTAGCGTTGACCGGAAGACCGCCACGAAAGCGCCCTGTCGGCCACGTGTGTAGGACACGTCAGGCCGAACGGTCCTCCGATTAGCGTTTCTGGCCACCTCTCGACTGGCCACGTGAGTGTAGGACACGTCAGGCCAGATGGGTACACTAGTAGCGTTGACCGGGAAGCCGAGGAAAATAAGGAACACCCTGTTAACTCCACAGGGGTCCTGGAGTACGCTGTCCGTGCGCGTAGGGGGCACAACCGGACAGGTGGCGCAGCACGTGCGTTGTCCGTGTGCGTAGGGGGCACAATCGGACAGGTGGCACAGCAGGTGCGTTGTCCGTGTGCGTAGGGGGCACAATCAGACAGGTGGCACAACAGGTGCGTTGTCCGTGTGCGTAGGGGGCACAATCGGACAGGAAGCACAGCAGCCGCAGCTCAGTTAACGCCACTGGGCTGCTATAGCAAGACTGGAACGGCAGGAGGGAAGCACGGCGCCTGACCCTGATGTGCCGAGCCACGAATCTTGGCGTGACAGGCACCGTTCGCCTAACCCTACCTACCGCTTCCCAACATAGGCTTATGCCGCAATGAGGCTCTAACATGGAGGTGTGCGCTGACTGAGCAAATGTGAAGACTGCGCACCTCCATGTTGTCTCCAGCCCCTTTTATAACCTGGGTCCACCCCAAACCCAGGGTGGAACCACCAAGGTCCAATAGCAGAGTGCCATGTCATCAGTGACGTCACATGCGACCTATCCGGAACCGCCACGTCATTGGTGACCTCATGGCAGCCACGCCCCAAACACTTCACCAGTCATCGTCTGACGACCAATACTGAGGTGCCAGATCATAGGGGCGGGCCTCTGCGAGCCAGTCCGGAGTTGCCACGTCATCAGGACACCTGACACCCTCTGCCCTATCAGGGCCTGCCACCTCACGGACATGCTCAGTGAGGTCCTTACCGGACCTAGCCTCTGGTGCACTAAGTGCCTGAGCATGCCCAGTAGCCTGAGCAACAGGCTCAGAAAGCAGACTATCAGTTTGAGCATGCTCAGTAGGCACATTCCAGAACTTAGACACACCACGAAGTCCAAGTACCTGTGCAAAGAAGCTGTTAGGGTTAATTGTGGGAGCATGCTCAGTAGCCTGAACTGAGGACTTAGTCTCAGACATAACACAATCAGGCTGAGCATGCTCACTAGGCAAAACACCGGGCTTAAACTCTGGCTGGGGTAAATCGGCGCACGCATGCGCACTAGCCGCCTCTCCACACTTAGACGTGGTGGAAGGAACAGCCAACTCAATGACCCGAGGCACGGCCAAGAACGGCAGCCGGCGACTGGGCGCAACAGGAACCGCAGCAGGCTGCTTGCGGCTATGGCGGTGCCGGTTCATAACAGTACCCCCCCCTCTAGCGGCCCTCCCACTCGAATGGTCTATAGTCGCCACAGATACCACTGAGCGACGGGCGGAAGATGGAGACATGCAGTGGGAGCTACAAGACTCGCTCCACTGTGTAATCACCCCAGATGACCAGTCGATATGTGGGGAATGTTGCTTCAACCAAGGAATACCCAGCAGAATATCATCTGCACCCTTAGGGAGAACCAGAAATGAAATGGTCTCCCTATGCCCAGATGACATGGCAAGGGTAATGGGCACTGTCTGCTGGTGAATTACCTTGGGCAACAAGGACCCATCCAATACACGGACTCTCACTGGCCTTGGCATTTGCACCAGTGGGATGGCATGCCGCCGGGCAAAAGAGGAGGAGATGAAACTATCCCCAGCACCTGTGTCCACACTTGCCCTTGTGGACCATGTTGACCCCTTAAAGGAAATGGACGCGGGAAACGTCACCCTAATGGATGACACAGAGTCCAGTCTACTTTCAGCTATGGTCACCAATCGTGGTCGCTTATCCTGACGCTTTGGGCAACGGTTGGCATAATGACCATACTGCCCACAAGCGAAACAGGAAATGCCCTTGCGACTCGAAGACCTAGCAACACCAACCCTAGAGATGTCCATAGGGACAGAGATATCCTCTAAGGGAGGTGCAGTAGGAGAGACCACTACAGTGGATGAACGACCCTCTGACCTGCGCTCCAGCTGACGTTCGGAGGTCCGCAGGTCAATGCGGGTAGCCAGAGTCATGAGGCCCTCAAGGGTAGTTGGTACCTCACGCGACGCTAATGCGTCCTTCACGTGCGAGGCTAATCCCCTCCAGAACAGTGGAATGAGAGTCCTCTCTGACCACCCCAGTTCTGCAGCAAGTGTCCTGAAACTCACAGCATATTGACTTGAGGAGGTACGCCCCTGCTCCAAAGTCAGTAGCTGTAGGGCCGAGTCGTGAGTGACCTGAGGCCCCAGGAACACTTGTCGCAAGGACTCCAAAAACTCCTTAGAGTCCTGTACTACGGGGTCATTCCTCTCCCACAATGGTGTAGCCCACTCCAGTGCTCTATCAGAGAGCAAGGAGATGATAAACCCCACCTTCGACCTCTCTGTAGGAAACCGTGCAGCCAACAGCTCTAGATGGACTGAGCACTGGCTCACGAATCCCCTACATGCCTTGCTGTTCCCCGTAAACTTGTTGGGCAGCGAGAGGTGAGGGAGGGTTGGAGTAGGCTTGGTGACTGACACCATTGCAGCCGCTTGAGCCACCACATCATCCATATCAGCAGCAAGAGCAGACTTCTCCAGAGACCGCACTCTGGCATCAAGCTGCAGCATGAACTGACGTAGCTGCTCCATCTCCGCCATGCCAGCCAGACCCTGGCGCAGTCTTACTGTTACGGGGGGACCGGCAGATTAGGACCAGGGGGTATATATCCTAATCGCCAGTCGGGGCCCACCGTGCTCCAGATGACAATGGAGCTGCTGGCACCTGAGGGTTAGGCGGAGACTATAGAGCTGGATGGCTCTGAGATAACCCAGGAACACTGGGAACCGATCACGTGTGTTGGGACACGTCAGACCGGACGACAACCCGATTAGCGTTTTGGTGCACCTAGCGCTACACCAACCACGTGTGCAGGAAACACGTCAGGCCGGGTGGTAACCAAGTAGCGTTGACCGGAAGACCGCCACGAAAGCGCCCTGTCGGCCATGTGTGTAGGACACGTCAGGCCGAACGGTCCTCCGATTAGCGTTTCTGGCCACCTCTCGACTGGCCACGTGTGTGTAGGACACGTCAGGCCAGATGGGTACACTAGTAGCGTTGACCGGGAAGCCGAGGAAAATAAGGAACACCCTGTTAACTCCACAGGGGTCCTGGAGTACGCTGTCCGTGCGCGTAGGGGGCACAACCGGACAGGTGGCGCAGCACGTGCGTTGTCCGTGTGCGTAGGGGGCACAATCGGACAGGTGGCACAGCAGGTGCGTTGTCCGTGTGCGTAGGGGGCACAATCAGACAGGTGGCGCAACAGGTGCGTTGTCCGTGTGCGTAGGGGGCACAATCGGACAGGAAGCACAGCAGCCGCAGCCCAGTTAACGCCACTGGGCTGCTATAGCAAGACTGGAACGGCAGGAGGGAAGCATGGCGCCTGACCCTGATGTGCCGAGCCACGAATCTTGGCGTGACAGGCACCGTTCGCCTAACCCTACCTACCGCTTCCCAACATAGGCTTATGCCGCAATGAGGCTCTAACATGGAGGTGTGCGCTGACTGAGCAAATGTGAAGACTGCGCACCTCCATGTTGTCTCCAGCCCCTTTTATAACCTGGGTCCACCCCAAACCCAGGGTGGAACCACCAAGGTCCAATAGCAGAGTGCCATGTCATCAGTGACGTCACATGCGACCTATCCGGAACCGCCACGTCATTGGTGACCTCATGGCAGCCACGCCCCAAACACTTCACCAGTCATCGTCTGACGACCAATACTGAGGTGCCAGATCATAGGGGCGGGCCTCTGTGAGCCAGTCCGGAGTTGCCACGTCATCAGGACACCTGACACCCTCTGCCCTATCAGGGCCTGCCACCTCACGGACATGCTCAGTGAGGTCCTTACCGGACCTAGCCTCTGGTGCACTAAGTGCCTGAGCATGCCCAGTAGCCTGAGCAACAGGCTCAGAAAGCAGACTATCAGTTTGAGCATGCTCAGTAGGCACATCCCAGCACTTAGACACAGCACGAAGTCCAAGTACCTGTGCAAAGAAGCTGTTAGGGTTAATTGTGGGAGCATGCTCAGTAGCCTGAACTGAGGACTTAGTCTCAGACATAACACAATCAGGCTGAGCATGCTCACTAGGCAAAACACCGGGCTTAAACTCTGGCTGGGGTAAATCGGCGCACGCATGCGCACTAGCCGCCTCTCCACACTTAGACGTGGTGGAAGGAACAGCCAACTGGATGACCCGAGGCACGGCCAAGAACGGCAGACGGCGCCTGGGCGCAACAGGAACCGCAGCAGGCTGCTTGCGGCTATGGCGGTGCCGGTTCATAACAGCTGTCCAGGAGCTCACACGTGGCCATAAAGGAGGTGCCAGACGCCAGGGGGGTTACACCCATTACAGCGTCACACGTCCAATCAAATGGGCCACCATCAACATATATATGCCATGCCCATGATTGCGCAATACCTCCCTTGCAATAATAAAGCGCCCCCAGCTATGTAGCTACTGTAAATGACACTTTCTGCATGGACTTAGTGAGAACATATGTTAAAAGGCAGAATACAGCAATAACTGATCTACATCAATGGTGTTAATTACATTAACAGAGGTGATGATATTTTACAGTAATGAAATTAGTAAATTATCTAGTGAGGCATAATGTACTAGGCTTAAGCGGGCTTTACATGCTACGACATCGCTAATGCGGAGTCGTTGGGGTCACGGAATTCGTGACGCACATCCGGCCGCATTAGCGATGCCGTTGCGTGTGACATCGATAAGCGATTTTGCATCGTTGCAAAAACGTGCAAAATCGCTAATCGGCGACACGGGGGTCCATTCTCAAATCTCGTTACTGCAGCAGTAACGAGATTGTTCCTCGTTCCTGCGGCAGCACACATCGCTGCGTGTGACGCCGCAGGAGCGAGGAAGCTCTCCCTACCTGCCTCCCGGCCGCTATGCGGAAGGAAGGAGGTGGGCGGGATTTAACGTCCCGCTCATCTCCGCCCCTCCGCTGCTATTGGGCGGCGTTTCAGTGACGTTTCAGTGACGTCGCTGTGACGCCGCACGGACCGCCCCCTTAGAAAGGAGGCGGTTCGCCGGTCACAGCGACGTCGCCGGACAGGTAAGTATGTGTGACGGCTGTGGGCGATGTTGTGCGGCACGGGCAGCGATATGCCCGTGTCGCGCAACAGATGGGGGCGGGTACCCACACTAGCGATATCGGGACCGATATCGCAGTGTGTAAAGTAGCCTTTACTTGATAAGGGCGGGCATAAGGTGATTCTTATATGTGATAAGCTGAGAAAGGTGCCCAAAGGGATGAATTGCAATACACGCTTGACAAAACGTGTCCCATAATTTAAATCAAATGTTCTTTTTACCCCTGCATGATGCCTCCTGCTTATGATTGGTCAAAGTCATGGAGGAGAATAAAGCGGGCTTTACACACTGCGATATCGCCCGAGCGTTGTCGTTGGGGTCACAGTTTTGGTGACGCACTTCCGTAATCGTTAGCGAGATTGCTTTGTGTAACAGCGTTCAGCGATGTTAAATCGTCGCAAAAGCGTGATTTATCGCTAATCGTCGACACGGGTCCTTATTCCCAAAAATCGTTGTTTTTTCTTTGGAACTATCGTTGCTCGTTCCTTTCAACATACTTTTCGTTACGTGTGACACTACTAAAGCGACTTAAAAAATTGTTGCCTCTTGCGTCATCATCGATACGGGCGTGTATGGTGGTTTAAATGTTCAATACGCCTACTTGTTTCCTATTTGCTAACGCATCTGCTCCATGATTGGACCTTAATATATGTAATACGCAAACATCCTTTTAGCGTTGTTCCATTTGGTGGGTTCATTTCCTAGGTTTTGGACGTGTCCTGCTGGCTCCGTGTCCGGCGTATAGTTAGGCGTCATTTGTCCGTGAGATAAACTTCGCATGTGAGTTTTTTATTTACATTTTTTTTTTTTTCCTTTTTTTATTATTTTCTTTTTCCCTTTTTTTTTTAAATTTAAATATGTTTGTTGTTTTGAATTTGGTTTCTTATTAGTTTTTAAAAAGCCTATATTATGAATGTATTCGTGTTTTATTTTTTAATTACAGTTATATATATTATAATAACCATTATTGTATCTTAATCAAGATTGCAGCCATCCAAATTTTTTTTTTAAAGCCGTCAAACATTAGTGTGACCAATAAGAATAAGAATCATATTTTTAAAAATTATTTATTGTCTGCCAAAAAAAAAAAAATTATGTTACGAAAAAAAAATAAAAAAAATAAATAAAATATTATTCTCTGTTATACAGACTAAATATGCGGAGTGAACATGAAAATGCCGTCATAGCTGCCATGCTTGTAGCCGGAGGAGCCCTTGCCCTTGCCGAGGATCATAACATGCAATGCAGAACAAGAAAACGACGAATTTGGGCACGCAAATGGCTACTAGAGAGACAACGCTATACACACATGCACCTTGTTAGAGAGCATAACCCACATGACTTTCGAAACTACTTACGCATGTCTGAAAGCTCATTCTCATACCTTTTAGAGAAAGTCCGCCCTTATATCATGCGCAATAATACAGTAATGCGTCAGGCAGTACCTGTAGACGAGCGTTTGGGGGTGACTCTTCGATTCTTGGCTACAGGACGCAGTTTGACTGACCTACAGTATTCATCAGCAGTGTCACGCTCTCTACTTAGCTCATTAATTCCAGAGACATGTTTGGCAATAGCACATGCTTTACATGACTACATGCATTTGCCAAATTGTCCAAGTGATTGGGAAAAAATTTCAAATACATTCAACCTATTATGGCAATTACCTAATTGTGGTGGCGCAATTGACGGGAAGCACATAAGGATAATGCAGCCACATAATTCTGGCTCATATTATTACAACTACAAGGGCTACCACAGCATTATCCTTATGGCGGTTGTCAACGCCACTTATGATTTTCTTTACATTGATATCGGCATGAATGGGCGAGTTTCGGATGGTGGGGTATTTGAACATACGGAGTTTGCATTACGGCTAAAACAAAATCAACTACGATTACCCACAAACCAAAATAACATTGGAAATTTAAATTTTGTTTTTTTGGCGGATGAGGCCTTTCCATTACAACGTCATTTGTAGAGTTGAGCGCGGTTCGCGGTTCGTGGTTCTCCAGTTCTAGGCTCGAGTGATTTTTGGGCTGTTCGAGATCGAACTAGAACTCGAGCTTTTTGCTAAAAGCTCGATAGTTCTAGAAACGTTCGAGAACGGTTCTAGCAGCAAAAAGCAGGGCTTTTTACAGCTGCAGTGTGCAGGAGCCATCGCTGGCAGCCTGCCAGAAGCTGGTAACCAAGATAAACATCGGGTATCCAAGCAAAGCGCTTGGTTAGTAACCCGATGTTTATCTTAGTTACGTGCAGGAAGCCCACACTTCCCGCTCAGCTCGCTCCGCCCCCTCCTGCCCGCGGCATGTATACATACATATACACACACACACACACACACTCTCACACACGCACCCCCCCTCCCCCCCCCCGCTCGGCTTACCTGCGGTGGTGAAGTCCCGCCATCCAGACCTCAGCGCTGTCACTGTCCTCCATGGCCGCCGCTTGTCACATCACCTCTCGCTTCCCACCCGAGACGTCACGGACCTCTCGCGATACTTGATGTGAAGGCGCCGGTCATTGACCTCAGTGACAGGGGCTGTCGGCAGTGCTGGAGATCAGCGCAGGTAATGTACCTCGCTGACAGCAGCACTTGTCATGCCCTGCAGTGACCTGGGCTGACCCATTGATGTTAGCTCAGGTCACTGCATTGCTCTCCCAGCCAATGGGGAACATCCTGCTCTTCATTGACTGGGACAGTGTGGATCGTCATGGCAACCCCTTGGATTACACCAGACCTGGATTTGTTTTTCATTCTAATAAATTGGTTAAAGAGGGAATGTTTTGGGGAGTGTTTTTTCAAATAAAAATGTGTTTGTCGTCTATTTTTTTTTATTACTGACTGGGTTGGTGATGTCGGGTATCTGATAGACGCCTGACCTCACCAACCCCAGGGCTTGATGCCAGGTGACATTACACATCTGGTATTAACCCCATATATTACCCCGTTTGCCACCGCACCAGGGCGCGGGATGAGCTGGGGCGAAGCACCAGGATTGGCGCATCTAATGGATGCGCCACTTCTGGGGCGGCTGCGGCCTGCTATTTTTAGGCTGGGGAGATTCCAATAACCATGGACCTCCCTAGTCTGAGAATATCAGGCCCCAGCTGTCTGCTTTACCTTGACTGGTGATCCAATTTTGGGGGACCCCTACGTGGTTTTTTTTTTAATTATTTATTTAATTTAAAATAACAGCGTGGGGTGCCCTCAGTTTTGGATTACCAGCCAAGGTGAGGTTGCCAGCTGTGGTCTGCAGGCTGCAGCCGTCTGCTTTACCCTAGCTGGCTAAAAAACTAGGGGGAACCCTACGTCATTTTTTTTTCATTTTTTTGGCTAAATACAAAGCTAAGCATCCCTTAGTGCCACATGAAAGGTACCAAAGGGTGTTCCACTTTTTCTCCATTTTTTTCTCCACTTTTTCTCCATTTTTTTCTCCACTTATTCTCCACTTTTTCTCCTCTTATTCTCCACTTTTTCTCCACTTTTTCTCCTCTTATTCTCCACTTTTTCTCCACTTTTTCTCCACTTTTTCTCCATTTTTTTCTCCACTTTTTCTCCACTTTTTCTCCACTTTTTCTCCACTTTTTCTCCTCTTATGCTCCACTTTTTCTCCACTTTTTCTCCTCTTATGCTCCACTTTTTCTCCACTTTTTCTCCACTTTTTTCTCCACTTTTTCTCCTCTTATGCTCCACTTTTTCTCCACTTTTTCTCCACTTTTTCTCCACTTTTTCTCCTCTTATGCTCCACTTTTTCTCCACTTTTTCTCCACTTTTTCTCCTCTTATGCTCCACTTTTTCTCCACTTTTTTCTCCACTTTTTTCTCCACTTTTTCTCCACTTTTTCTCCTCTTATGCTCCACTTTTTCTCCACTTTTTCTCCTCTTATGCTCCACTTTTTCTCCACTTTTTCTCCTCTTAATCTCCACTTTTTCTCCACTTTTTCTCCACTTTTTCTCCACTTTTTTCTCCACTTTTTCTCCTCTTATGCTCCACTTTTTCTCCACTTTTTCTCCACTTTTTCTCCTCTTATGCTCCACTTTTTCTCCACTTTTTCTCCTCTTATGCTCCACTTTTTCTCCTCTTAATCTCCACTTTTTCTCCTCTTATGCTCCACTTTTTCTCCACTTTTTCTCCACTTTTTTCTCCACTTTTTCTCCTCTTATGCTCCACTTTTTCTCCACTTTTTCTCCACTTTTTCTCCACTTTTTCTCCTCTTATGCTCCACTTTTTCTCCACTTTTTCTCCTCTTTTTCTCCTCTTATGCTCCACTTTTTCTCCACTTTTTCTCCTCTTATGCTCCACTTTTTCTCCACTTTTTCTCCTCTTAATCTCCACTTTTTCTCCTCTTATGCTCCACTTTTTCTCCACTTTTTCTCCACTTTTTCTCCACTTTTTCTCCACTTTTTCTCCTCTTATGCTCCACTTTTTCTCCACTTTTTCTCCACTTTTTTCTCCACTTTTTCTCCTCTTATGCTCCACTTTTTCTCCACTTTTTCTCCACTTTTTCTCCTCTTATGCTCCACTTTTTCTCCACTTTTTCTCCTCTTATGCTCCACTTTTTCTCCACTTTTTCTCCTCTTAATCTCCACTTTTTCTCCTCTTATGCTCCACTTTTTCTCCACTTTTTCTCCACTTTTTTCTCCACTTTTTCTCCTCTTATGCTCCACTTTTTCTCCACTTTTTCTCCACTTTTTCTCCTCTTATGCTCCACTTTTTCTCCACTTTTTCTCCACTTTTTTCTCCACTTTTTCTCCTCTTATGCTCCACTTTTTCTCCACTTTTTCTCCACTTTTTTCTCCACTTTTTCTCCTCTTATGCTCCACTTTTTCTCCACTTTTTCTCCACTTGTTCTCCACTTTTTCTCCACTTTTTTCTCCACTTTTTCTCCTCTTATGCTCCACTTTTTCTCCACTTTTTCTCCACTTTTTCACCGTTCTTTTTCTATGGTCAGTCTACCCATTAGCTCTGCCATGCATACTGTAGCTCTACACCTACTGCACATGTTACTTTATGATTGACATCTCTTTCGTACCAGAGCTGTCTAAGCCTACTCTGACCCCATATTTGTCATTACTATATTGTCCTTGTACTGTATTATGACATTTGTATCATGTGTTTCATTTCTTGCTGTGTTGCAATTTTTTTGCTGCATCCCAATTGTACCTCTACATTGTTCGAGTTTATGTTATTGTTCTCTCACTCTTATGTGATACTGATTATTGTCATTTTTCATGATTACATGCAGATAAGTCCAATCTGACGAAGGCTCAGGCCGAAACGTCATTTGTAACTTGTTTTGGACAAAAACATATATGCTTATGAAAAAAAAAATGTTCTTAATACGGACCAATAAAGAGTGATTTTGCATTACTATCCATTGGGACTTACTGACTTAGTCTGGGAGATTTAGAGTGCCGAGGTTACTCACTAATTTTATCTATTATTACCTCTGAGCACCTATATACCAGTGAGCAGAGCTTCCTCTACAGTAGTTCTCCTGATTAGGCATGCCCTTACCTCATGAGCAGGGCATTGCAGCTTTGGTAGCAACCATTATGACATGGACTCTGCTGCTGTGGACCCGGGGAGAGTGAGTGCAGATTCATTGCACCCACACTCCTCACATGAAGGGTCCGCACTCCTAGAAAATGGGGGATACGTTCCCTGAGTGTCTCCCCCCCATATTCTAGACGGTCCAGAGTCGTCGTGGGACCCCTTTATTTTTTTTCTTACAATAAATTGGTGAAAGAGGAAATGTTTTGGGGACTGTTTTTTCAAATAAATTTCTTTTGTCGATTTTTTGTTTTTGTTAGTACTGACAGTTTATGATGTTGGGTATCTAATAGACGCCATGACATCACAAACTGCTGGGCTTGATCTCAGGTGACTTTACAGCTAGTATCAACCCGATTTATTACCCCGTTTGCCACTGCACCAGGGCACGGGATGAGCTGGGGTGAAGCGCCAGGATTGGCGCATCTAGTGGATGCGCCACGTCTGGGGTGCCTGCGGCCTGCTATTTTTAGGCTGTGAAGGCCCAATAACTATGGACCTTCCCACCCTGAGAATACCAGACCACAGCTGTCCGCTTTACCTTGGCTGGTGATCCAATTTGGGGGGGACCCTACTTTTATTGTGTAATTATTAATATTTATAAAATAATTATAAAAAAGAGCCTGAGGGGACCTCCACATTGGATCCCCAACCACGGTAAAGCTGCCAGCTGTGGTTTTCAGGCTACAGCCGTCTGCTTTACCCTAGCTGGCTATCAAAAATGGGGGGACCCAACGTAATTTTTTTTTTTAACTATTTTTTAAATAGAAAAAATTAATGGGCTTCCCTGTATTTTGATTGACAACCAAGGTAACGGCAGGCAGATGGGGGTGGCAACCCATAGCTGTCTGTTTTATCTGCGCTGAGAATCAAAAATACCGCGTAGCGCTACGTCATTTTTTTTAAAGATTTATTTTTACAGCACTGTGATGTCCAGCAATCAAAATACAGGGAAGCCCATTTTATTTTTAGTTATTTAAATAAATAATTAAAAAAAATATATATGGGCTCCCGCTGCATTTTTTGTATTGCTAGCTAAGGGTAATCCAAGCAGCTACTGGCTGCTAACCCCCACTGCTTGGTGTTACCTTCACTGGCAATGGAAAATCCAGGGAAGCATTTTTTATTTTTTTTGCCAAAAAACTACAAAAAAAGGACGTGAGCTTCGCCATATTTTTGTATGCTAGCCAGGTATAGCAGGCAGGTGCTGGAAGAGTTGGATACAGCGCCAGAAGATGGCGCTTCTATGAAAATGCCATTTTCTGAGGTGGCTGCAGACTGCAATTCGCAGCAGTGGGGCCCAGAAAGCTCAGGCCAACCGGTGGTGCGGATTCCAATCCCCAGCTGCCTAGTTGTACCTGGCTGGACACAAAAATGGGGCAAAGCCTACGTCATTTGTTTTCTAATTATTTCATGAAATTCATGAAATAATAAAAAAAGGGCTTCCCTTTATTTTTGGTTCCCAGACGGGTACAAATAGGCAACTGGGGGTTGGGGGCAGCCGTACCTGCCTGCTGTACCTGGCTAGCATACAAAAATATGGCGAAGCCCACATAATTTTTTCAGGGGGCAAAAAAATTCTGCATACAGTCCTGGATGGAGTATGCTGAGCCTTGTAGTTCTGCAGCTGCTGTCTGTCTGTATGGAGAAGAGCAGACAGCAGCTGCAGAACTACAAGGCTCAGCATACTCCATCCAGGACTGTATGCAGAAGTTTTTTGCCCACCAAAAAAATGACGTGGGCTTCGCCATATTTTTGTATGCTAGCCAGGTACAGCTGGCAGCCACGGGCTGCCTCCAACCCCCAGTTGCCTATTTGTACCCGGCTGGGAACCAAAAATATAGGGAAGCCCGTTTTTTTTAATTATTTCACTTATTTCATGAAATAATTAAAAAACAAATGACGTGGGCTTCGCCCTATTTTTGTGTCCAGCCGGGTACAACTAGGCAGCTGGGGATTGGAATACGCAGCACAGGTTAGCCCGAGGTTTGTGGGCGCCTCTGCTGCGGATTTCAGTCCGCAGCCGTCCCAGAAAATGGCGCTCTCATAGAAGCGCCATCATCTGGCGCTGTATCCAACTCTTCCAACAGCCCTGGAGCCGGGTGGCTTGTTGGGTAATCATGAGTTAATACTGGCTTTGTTTTACTAGCCAGTATTAAGCCAGAGATTCTTAATGTCAGGCACGTTTGACCCGGCCATTAAGAATCTCCAATAAAGGGTTAAAAAAAAGACACCACACAGAGGAAAAATACTTTAATAGAAATAAATACACAGACACATTAGAGACTCCATCTTTATTACCCCCTGTCAGCCCTCCACGACCCTGCTCTTCTGTCTTCTTTCTTTCTAGTGTAGTAGTAGTGACGATTGTAGTGAGGAAGGATGAGATTCACCAGCTCATCACTTGGGGCTGGGGAACCTCCATCCTCACTACAATGCTCACTACAATCGTGCAGCAGCGTGCAGCCTTCACTCCGTGAGTGATCACTGCTGGCTGCTAGCGGTAACGCTGACAGACGCGTTACCATAGCAACGGTGCTCTCGGAGCCGCGGTTAGCGGTGACGTCACCGCTAACTGCGTTGCTATGGCAACGGTGATCTCCGTTAATGACCGGCTGTGTCAGCCGGTCCCTAACGGAACGGGGAGTCGACCGTGTGCTAGAGCATGTCGCCGGTACACGGCGATACACATATGTGCACCGTGTACCGGAGAGATGCACTCGCAGGTCCTACATGACGTATCATAGTCATGTGACCAGTCTGTAGCCAATGAGATAATAGCCACATGACTGGTCACATGGCTATTTTGACGTCACGATAGGTCCTGCATCTCTGCTGGCAGTGCAGGTCACCGGGAGGATTCAGCGATCATCGGATGGAATAGCGGCAGGAGACAGAGTGCAGAAGGGATCGCGAGGACCGGTAAGTGTTATGGCAATGTTTATTAACTGTTTGTGTACATTTATAATGCATTTTTATGTGTTTGTGATTGCCTCCCATTATAGCCTATACGTTCGAGTTCGGTTCGTCGAACGTTCGACGAACTGAACTCGAACGAGACCTCCGTTCGGCGAACCACCTCGAGCCGAACCGCGACCGGTTCGCTCATCTCTAGTCATTTGTTACGGCCATATCCACTTACAGGCTTGAATTTAGAAAGACGCATTTTTAATTATCGTCTATGCAGAGCTAGAAGAGTTGTCGAGAATGCTTTTGGCATCTTAAGCAGTAGAATTCGTATCTTTTCCATGCCAATCAACTTAAAAATTGAATCCATTGACAATGTTGTGCTTGCATGCTGTTATTTGCATAATTTTCTCAGAAAAAGAGATGGCCTTGAATATGTTCCACCTGGCTTTGTTGATTTAGAAAATCAAAGTAATGGTGTTGTTGAGCTTGGGGCATGGCGTCAGCAAGTTAACCCACTGGATAATCTTTTGCCACAGCCACCCCTGTCACATAGTATGATGGATGCAATGGAAAATAGAACCAATTATTGCAATTTTTTTAATGGCCCAGGGGCTGTGTCATGGCAGCATGTTTCTAATTAATTAATGAGTTTAGGTTATCATGAAACATGAGATTGCATGTTTGTGTTAAAATAATTTCTGTATATTTTTTACAAATGTTATTATTTTTAAACAAATTGCCTTAAGTGTGTAAAGTACCTGCTTTCGAAGGGAAAAATGTTTATTGTAGTATAAATGTTCTAAAATGTTTTTTTTTCCATAATCTAAAATTGGGACTATTGTAATTTTTTTTTGTTTAAAATTATTTTCATTAACAATTTATGTATGATTGTAAAATAAATCTTTCTTCTGGAAAACATATTCATTTAAAAAATAAAAGAATAAAAACTAAATCTAATTAAGCATTACAAGCATTCTCTCAATCATTTATCTCTTATGATAATTTAAAGTTTTTAAGATGTGTTTTTTTTACATGTCATAAACCATTATGTTTTTCATAAATATAGGACACATTTCCGTTAATAAACTATAAATAAAATAAAAATTATTATAAAAAAAAAAAAAAAGGGAGAAAAAAAACAACGCATTTGCTCATACAAAAATGCGCACATAAGTATTATAACTTTACACTACGGCGAAATACACTGTTGAGTTATTTAACATGTAAATAAAGAAACGTCATGACGTCCAAACGTCTAAAGCACCATGTGACACGCCACACTGTATACCTGCTGATCTAAAGCGAAACTGAAAGCGAAAATGTCACCAAACAAACGTGCTAAGGTCTGGGGCCAAGGGGAGGTGAAATACTTGGTTAAAAGGATGGATGCACTGGACTATATATGTGCAAAGACATATCCACGTCCTATGGGACATAAAAGAAGTGTGGTTAAAAAAATATGCAGGGGCCTGTACCGTAAATTTGCTATCAGACACACACCAACGCAGGTACTTAAAAAATGGGCTGATTTAAAGTACAGGGATAAGGAGAGAATAGAAGAACTTCAAAGTAACCTGGTAGTGATAGCTGGTAAGATATTTTTTCATCCTTACATAAGTTAATTGTTTTGAATTCTAATATCAAAACATTTGAGGTGTTGTGTTTAAATTAATTAAAGGTCTGGTGTTATTTTTAATATTAAATAATCACATCATATGATGTAATTTTTTTTTTAATTTTTTTATTTTATGTTAACAGATGTAAATTCATTGACTAATGAGTCAAGGCAGCCCTCAAACAATAATGAAGATAATGTTGTCCAGCAGCTGGCTCCAAGCATGGATTCCAACCGTGAAAATAGCATACCCATTTTAAATGAGGAAGCAGACAGCCTTGATTATGATGTAATTTCACCATCATCAGGACATGCTGATGCAGATGTAATGTTTGAAGAGAATATGGAGGACAATGGTACTGTTGTGTTTATGAATATTTAGTACATTTTTAAATCATTTTCTAAATGGATTAAACTCTAACAATATCAACATATGTTAAAATTAGGTGGGAAAGGATCAGGTTGGGACATGAGCGCATCATCCGGAGATGAACTTGAAGAAGAAGTTGTCAGTAATGGTAAGTTTAATGATTTTACAACATTATGGTCAATGGAAAAATGGAATGATCACTTCAAGTGATTTTTTTTTTTTTTTTATTTAAAAAAAAAAAAAAAAAATTATTAAAAAAAAAATCCTAACGCTAAAAAATAAAAACAAAATTTATTGTTGTTTTTGATTCTTTTCAGAAATCATAACACTATATGATATTTATCAGTCCGCGAACAGACTGAAAGAAGCCTCTGCGGCCCATGATGCCCTAATCCTGAAATATATTAATCAACGTCATAAATAAATCATGTTTTCTTGTGATGTTTATATGTTTTACCTGTATGTTGAAATGTTTGTAAATTAATAGTTAACCAAAAACTCTATAACTAAAAAAAATTTTATACAAGTTAATAAAAAATCAAAATTTAAAAACATTTTTACAGTTCTAAAATATAACTAAATTGTTGCGTAATTTATTCAAACCACACATTATTTCATATGCCAGGTTTATTCACAAGGGAAATTGGAATAGTAACAAATTTGTTTATTGTCACAAATATGCACTAAATATCATGCAACAGAAAGAATTCCATAATAATAAAAAAAAAAAAAAAAAAACATACATTTTTACATTCGAAACTACTTCTTTTTGCGTTTTGTAAGCAAACTCATGCGTGACCTACGGCCACGCACACCACCCTTTGGAAGTGGTTGTATGGATGGCTCTGCTGCAGCTTGAGGATTTTCCGGGGCATCAACAGCATCAACAGGATCAACAGGATCAACAGGATGAGAAACCTCGCCAATGGCAACATAGGATGACTCTGTTAGTTTTTGAGCTCTTGCCAAACGTAAGACATCCTGGATTAAGCATTGGGCAATGTATTTCTGTTCTGGGGTAAGTTCACGCAGTTCATCATCAACGAAAATAGCAAGACCAGAAAGGGGTGGTCTGTTGTGCTGGTCTAGGATGTTTTGTGCCACTCCCATCAGTTTGGTTACAGCTGTTGTAGTGTTTGCTGGGATGTTTTTTTTTTTCCTTTGCCAACTTTGTGTGTATAACACATTTGATGGGCCAGCCTCAAGCAAATCCACATTGGTTATTTGGCTAGCAGGAGTTTCCATTAGGTGTTCAGATGATGATTGTTGACTTGTTGTTGGCTCCTGCAATACAAAAAGTACATAATTTTATTAAATTATCATTTTCAAATTATTTTTTCGTAAAACATTTGAAAACTTTTACATATATGGAAAAGTATACAAATGTTCATTTCATTATAAATAAAACCATCACAAATTGTTTGTGACAAATTATGAAAATAATAAAAATTATACCTCAGATATAATCACTTCATTGTTAGCATCTGGGGGAATATCACCACCAATATTGAGGCTACTGGTTGATGGCCTGTGAAGCTCCTGGTCCCTTGTGAAATTCAATAAATCAAAATACCAGAGCGTTGGGACGTAGACATCACCAGTGCCAGCACCAGAACGTTTGGATTCCTCTATTTTGTTCAGTTCTTTTTTATAAACTGTGCGTATTGCCTGTATTTTTCTTTTCCCGAGATCCTCGGTCCCTTTTTGATTTGGATGGTATTTGTCATATATGAATTATATAAGGGATTTTATACAAAAAATCCACAAAGAACCAGCGCTAGATGGGTTTTTTTATATATAATTTTATTAAAGAAAATATTGCTATCCTTGTTCCAAGGCAGGGTATTTACTAGTACACAATACACTAAAAAATTTTCTTAGAACCACATATACCAGAAAAAACACAATATAAATAAGTCAGAATTGAAAATACAAATAAAAATAAAGATAGAAATAAAAATATTAATAATAATAAAAATATGAAAGATAAATCAAAAACCACACAAAGGGTTTTGGTATAAACCCGTTTCCTCAGAGGTGATCCGATATTCACAATAATTAATTTCTAACTCAGCTATCGTAATGCCCCGGCCGGTGGCATATACTTGATTTAGTAAAATATTGTGACTGATAGCATATAGGTGTACCACACCACCTCTGACTAATTTGCAAGCCTATTTTGCACACATCAAGCTTTGCACAAAATGTTGTAGAAATCAGAAACCCTCAATCCCCAATGTGATGTCAGTGGGATTTGCCAGCAGATTTTGATCTGTAGTAATATAGACCTGATTCCTCCGTTAGATAAACTGAAGTTGTTGTCAATGCAGGATTAACTTGTTGAATTTTCCAAGCACCTACTTGGAAGCATGTGGTCGTGAACAATACAGGTTGTGGAGGAGATGTCAGGTTACCACAAACCCCTTAGTTAGAGTCTCTAGACCACTTTACGGTGCCACAACTAAGCGGTCCCGTATTGTCCCAGTTCCCCAGCAGCTAGGTACAGTCGCTGGAAGCACCGATTATTTGCTTCAAATATAATGTGTGATCAGCAGTTTTACTCAACCTCTCCAGCGGGCAGTCCGATCTGTGTCCAGTGTGAGCTGAATGTGTCCACACACCGAGGGAGTTTACTTGGCAAGCTGTCACTACACAGGTAAAGCAGACAGTGCAAGATTCCAATCCAGTCCACTTCCAATGTGAACAATGAGTAGCCGTAGAGGGCACCACTGGAGGATGGTTGCAAGCAAGAATAACAGCGGTAACTTCTCAACCTTTTCAGCAGACAGTCCGGACCGTGTCCTTTAGAGGCTGACTAGTGCTGCACAAGGGAGAGGTTGTTTGACAGAGTATCACCACATTTGTATAAAATCCCTTATATAATTTATTAAAACCTGGCTAAGTAAAGGGGTGTCTTTGCCAATAGAACCAAGCTGCAAGAATATAGCAGGTTTTTTTTTTTTTTTTTTTTTTCAGGGTTAAGCGCTGCCATTTGCCTGCAGGCACTTTAGAATATATTTGTCATATATGACTATCATTTTAAGGTACGCATCCTTTTTAAGTTGCCTATTGCTGTACTCGGGGGATTTAATTTTCCATAAAGGTGTTTGCGTCTGGTACACCTCTATGAATTCCCGTAGGAATTCCTCCTTATTTGTACACATCTGAAAAACATTAAATTGGAGATAAATCAGTACAAACACTGATTTCAAAAAAAGATTTTTTAAGTTATTAAAATAAATTAAAAAAACATATATCCAAAGTGAGTAAATACTATAACACATACCTTGCAGCAAAGATTCGCAAGTCCAGATGACAGCTTTTTTCAAAATTCCCTTGTGCGAGGACAAACGCTAATGGGTAGACAAAAGCTGGAAGAATGAACACGCATCTGCGCACATTTATACTACCAACATCCAATGAAAATCAATAGCGATGATTAAACAAATGAGTCGAGGCAAGAAGGGGCGTAGCGAGTTTACAATTCTACTACATCAAGATGCACTTTGTGTGGGGAACCAACGCCCATATCGCCATGACAAATGGAAATCCATGCGGTGAGACCGCTACACAACGATGATTATGTCCCTCATTACATCGTGAAACGAGATAGCTTTGAAGGTGAATATAAAAGAGATTGCGACATGTGACCGTAAGCACACGACTAAAACATGGACCCACAGCGATGAACACACATCGCACTAACGAACAGGGCGTGCCGCACATACGACGAGATCGCGCCCGATATCGCAGTGTGTAAAGTAGCCTTTAGTACAGACCCTCAGAGAAGAATTGCTGGCAATGCCCTCTTGGGCTTATCATAAAAGAGAATACATAATTTAATAAGCTAATATACATGTAATGGAGATGAAAATTTGAACATTTTAAATTTTTTATTAAGTTCTGTAGCAAGTACTTCATGATATGGCCATAGTAGCATGCTAAAATTAATTAAAACTCCTCTTTCAGACAAAACTGGTGATTTCTGCAAATATTGAAAGAATATGTCAATGGCACAAAGCTAAAATTAACTGACTGTTGCTAGTGCCCGAGGGAAGTTTAATGAATGCTATTAATTTGCATGTGTATGATCACAAGATCAAATCAGTAGGTTTTTAACCCCTGAATGACAACCGATATGCATTAAAATGGCCACTGTTAATTTTTAAAATGAGATTGGGAATATGTGAATAGTGTCTTCAGGGCGAAAATTCCACGCACGTGGTAGATGTTCATGACAGCTGACACCTTGTGGTATTGGTCCCGACTTGTTGTAGAACCAATCAGGGATGATTAACATCATAAATACCACTGACAATTGCAATAGCGGTATTTAAGTAGTTAAAAGGGGTTTAAAAGACCCCATTTGACAGGATCAACTCTCTGTAATCATTATTGCGGATGCTGATCGTTGCTATGTTACTCTGAGGTCATCTGATGACCCAAGGGTATGATGGTCTGTTAGATCCTGCTGTAAGCAGGGTCTAATAGTCAAAGTCTGATCAACTGACAGGTCTCCTGCACTGCTGGACACAAGTAGAGCAGTATACGAGACCAATGATCAAAGTAAAAACTTTACATGTCCCACAGTGGGACAAAGTGAAAAGTAAAAACATGTAAAAAAAAAAACCTGAAAAAAATGCACATAAATTACAAAGAAATAATTCTCCATTAAAAATACAGCCTGTGTGTTCAAAATCTGAATAAAAAGCAATCCACAAATAATCCTAAAATGGTACCAAAAAACTGCAACTCATTGGGCAAAAATAATAAGCCTTCATACAGCTCTCAGAATACGGCAATTACCGTATTTTTCGCTTTATAAGACGCACCTGATTATAAGACGCACCTAGGTTTTGGAGGAGGAAAATTAAAAAAAAAAAAAATTGAGCCAAATAGTGTGCTAGAACATTTTAATAAAATTAAAATAACATTATTTTAACAATTTAGACTCAACAGGAGTCAATAGCAGCACTATTATGGGGGACATGTGGGTGACGCACGATTATGGGGGACCTGTGGATGACGCACTGCTATGGGGGACCTGTGGATGACTCACTGCTATGGGGGACCTGTGGATGACGCACTATTATGGGGGACATGTGGATGACTCACTATTATGGGGGACATGTGGATGACGCACTGCTATGGGGGACATGTGGATGACGCACTATTATGGGGGACCTGTGGATGACGCACTATTATGGGGGACATGTGGATGACTCACTATTATGGGGGACATGTGGATGACGCACTGCTATGGGGGACATGTGGATGACGCACTATTATGGGGGACCTGTGGATGACGCACTATTATGGGGGACATGTGGATGATGCACTGTTATGTGGGATCCGTGGATGACACGGCTATGGGGGACCTGCATGATGCACTTTTATGGGGATCTGGGACTACCACCCCCCTCATCCTTAGGAATACACCCATGTACTGTATACCATACATGGCTGTATTCTGAAAGATGAGGGGGTTGTAGTTACATTTACACTTTGGCCACTACATTAGTCCCTCCCTGGAGTGTTTACAATAAAGGAATACAGCCCCCATCATCCTTCAGAATACACCGATTGATACAGTATATTCTGAAGGCTGATGATGGGGGTTGTGTTCCCCTTCAGTGTTTTTTGCTCACCTATTAGGACCCTTCGTTCAACTGACAACACTTTGTCAGGCTCAGATCACTGATTGGTGGAGGCAGCTCTGCAGAAGTTGTCTCCACCAATCAGCATCCAGCCCTAGCGAGGAGAGGGAGAATCGTTCTTCTCTCTCCTCTTTCTTATGATAGTCTCCGTCTGCTGCGGAGATCTAAAATGGAGCCCGCGCATGCGCAGATCGCGATCTCTATCTGCGCCTGCGTAGCCTCCGACACGATGGACTTCAGGAAAATGGCTACGGAAGGCAGCGCATGCGCAGATGGAGATCTCGCTTCTCTGAGATCTCCATCTGCGCCTGCGTCACCTCCGCCATTTTCCGGAAGTCGCGTTGGAGGCAGCGCAGGCGCAGATAAAGATTTCGGCTATGGCCGCCACCGCAGCGATTGCCGGGGGATCCATGGCGGCCGCCACCGCAGCCGATTGCCGCGGGATCCATGGCGGCCGCCACCGCAGCGATTGCCGGGGGATCCATGGCGGCCGCCACCGCCACCGCCACCGCAGCCGATTGCCGGGGGATCCATGGCGGCCGCCACCGCAGCCGATTGCCGCGGGATCCATGGCGGCCGCCTCCGCTCCAGCGGCAGCACCAGCACCAGCCTCCTGTGACTCACTCCACCGCTGCATCACTGCCCGGTAAGTTACATTCACTTTGTAAGACGCACCCCTATTTTCCCCACAATTTTGGGGTAAAAAAAGTGCGTCTTATAAAGCGAAAAATACGGTATATATACAGCTCTGTCAAAAATTAAGAGACCACTGCAAAATTGTCAGTTTTTCTGATTTTTCTCTTTATAGGTATATTTTTGAGTAAAATGTAAATTGCTCTTTTATTCCATAAACTAGTGACAACGTCTCCGAATTTCCAAGCAATAAATTTTGTATTTATTTTTTGAAAATGAAAAATGGTCAAAATAACAAAACAATGCATTGCTTTCAAACCTCGAATAATGCAAAGAAAACAAGTTCATAATAATTTAGATACAACAATACTAATGTTTTATATCAGGAAGAGTTCAGAAATCAATATTTTGTGGAATAACCATGATTTTTAATCCCAGCTTTCATACGTCTTGGCATGCTTTCCACCAGTCCTTCACACTGCTTTTGGGTAACCATATGCCACTCCTGGTGCAAAAATGTAAGCAGTTCTTTGTTTGATGGCTTGTGACTATCCATCTTCCTCTTCCATACCGTATTTTTCGGAATATAAGACGCACTTTTCCTCACAAAAATTTGAGAGGAAAATGAGGGATGCGTGTTAAAATCCAAATAACGTAGGGAGTTGTGAGGAGGGTTCAAAGAAGGCAGGGGAAATGCTATGGGTGTGCTGCCGGCGCTGCTCTGTGTCAGGCATCGTGGCTCTGCACGGTGCGGCTCGCTCTGCATTGTGCAGCGGGACAGAGCTTGGTTCTGCATTGTGCGGCGCGGCAGGGCTCGGGTCTGTGGAACTCACTCTCCATTGTATGGCGGATCTCTGCTCTTTGCGGGCTGCTCTACTTGGATTGGCTCTGTACGGGGCTGTTCTCCTCAGTGTGGCTCTGCACTGTGCAGGGGTGCTTTGCTCGGCATGGCTCTGCTCTGTGCGAGGCTTCTCTTCTCACTGTAGCTCTGCTCGCTGGGGCACTGCTCTGTGCGGGGCTGCTCTGTGCGGTGAGCGGTAAGACACCGGCCATTTTGGAGATGTCAGAGGGGAGGGCTTCTTCAAACAATGGCGCCTAGATACAGCCCATGCGAAAATGGAGCTCTTGTCTCAAGCTCTCATTTGCGTATGCACGGACTCTGGCCGCCATTATTTGAAGAAGCCCTCACCTCCAACATCTTCAGAATGGCGAATGGCTGGTGCTTTACCACCCGCTGAACAGAGCAGCCCCATACAACAGAGCCTCAGTGAGCAGAACAGCCCCGCACAGAGAAGAGCCACGCTGAGCAGAGCAGACCCCCACAGAGCAGAGCAGCCCTGCAGTGAGTATCTGGGCCCCTCCTTTACCACTGGCAGCATCGCTGTACTCCAGTACCGCCCCTACCTCCTGTGACCCCCACTCCACTGCCAGCCCTCCTCCCACCACCAGTTTATAATACGGACCCTATATATTTTTTTTTTCTCCAAATTTGGGATGCGTCTTATAATCCGATGCATCTTATAAAACGAAAACTACAGTACTTGTAAATCTGGTATAGCTTTAATTGCACCAACCCAAAGAACAAAGTTATCTTATCCCTTATAACGCAACAATAAAAATAAGAACTATTCTTCTACTGCTCTCTATTTGTTCATTTTAATTCCCAAAAGTCGGAATAAAGCCCCCGTCACATTTAAGGACTTACCAGCGATCCCGAAAACGATGTGACCTGAAAAGGATCGCTGGTAAGTCGCTGGGAGGTCGCTGGTGAGATGTCACACAATCAGACCTTACCAACAATGCAGTAACGATGAGCGACTTGTATAACGATAAGCGACCTGTATAGGAGGTCATTGTTAGGTGTCAAACACAGCGATGTGTACTGCTCAGCAGGACATCACCTTTGAAGAAAATGGTCTGGACACTTTGGCAACACCTAGTGATTTCACAGCAGGGGCCTGATCGCTGGTAGGTGTCACACATAACGAGATCGCTGGCAAGATCATTACTGCGCCATAGAAACGGTGATGCAGCAACGATCTCGTTAGCGATCTCGTTGTGTGTGACGGGACCTTAAGGCTCAGTTCCCATTAATCCTGTGCTCTACACTGAGTGCTTAAGCCTGGGTTTTAATGTACACACACAAAAAAAAAGCAATTCAGACAAAACACTGGATGGAAGCATTCACTATAATGAGGCAGATTGAGTCACGTTAAACTCCATCTGGCCTCTGTTCTGACAGTGCTCTGTAATTTTAGAAGCATTATAAATGCACTAGAAGGTGGCCCGATTCTACGCATCGGGTATTCTAGAATTTACGTATTGTGTAGTTCATGTATGATTTTTGTTATATATATTGATGTTGTTGTGTGTAGTTACCAAGTGTTTGTGTAGGGCGCTGTACATGTTCTGGGTGTTGTCTGGGTGTGGCGGGGGGTGAGAGCGGTGTTGTTTGTGTGTTGCGTTGTGTGGGTTGCGTGTGTTGCATTGTTTGTGGAGCGCTGTGTGTCTGTAGCATTGTGTGTGTGTTGCGTGGTTTGAGTGTGTTTTGGGGGAGGTATGTTTTGTGCAGTGTGTGTTGCGCGGTATGTGCGTATATTTATGTATGCCGCGGTGTTTGTGTGTTGGGTTTTGTGTGTGTGCAGCGTTGTCTGTGTGTGTGGGTGTCTGTGTAGGGCGGTGTTTGTGTTTCCCAGTGTGTGTGTGTTGTGCAGTGCGCGTGTGTGTGTGTGTTGGGGGGAGGTGTGCACCTCCCATCGTACTCCATCCTCCATGCTGCGCACCTCCCATCGTGCTCCATCCCCCAAGCTGCGCACCGCCTATCGTGCTCCATCCCCTAAGCTGCTCACCCCCCATCGTGCTCCATCCCCCATGCTGCGCACCCCCCATCGTGCTCCATCCCCCATGCTGCGCATTCCCCATCGTGCCCCATCCCCCATGCTGCGCATTCCCTATCGTGCTCCATCTCCCATGCTGCGCACTCCCAAACGTGCTCCATCCGCCATGCTGCGCACTCCCAAACGTGCTCCATCCGCCATGCTGCGCACTCCCTATCGTGCTCCATCCCCCATGCTGCGCACCCCCCATAGTGCTCCATCCCCCATGCTGGCCGCAGCATCAGCCTCTGTGCCCGCAGCATCAGCCTCTCTGCCCGCAGCATCAGCCTCTCTGCCCGCAGCATCAGCCTCTCTGCCCGCAGCATCAGCCTCTGTGCCCGCAGCATCAGCCTCTGTGCCCGCAGCATCAGCCTCTGTGCCCGCAGCATCAGCCTCTGTGCCTGCAGAATCAGCCTCTGTGCCCGCAGCATCAGCCTCTGTGCCCGCAGCATCAGCCTCTCTGCCCGCAGCATCAGCCTCTCTCCTCACAGCCTACCCCAGCCTCAGCCTCCCCCAACATCAGCCTCTCTTCTCTCAGCCTCCCCCCTCCCAGCCTTCCCCAGGATCAGCCTCTCTCCTCCCAGCCTCCTCCAGCACGCCGTGCTCCTCTGCCGCCACTCACAGATCCGATCGTATACACTCACACTCACACCCACCCGATCGCATACACTCACACCCACCCACCCGACCGCATACACTCCAACCCACCCGATCGCATACACTCACACCCACCCGATCGCATACACTCACACCCACCCGATCGCATACACTCACGCACACACACATTGACGATATTACACATAGGTGCTCATACTCACAACATCCGGAGATACCACATGCTTCCGGCCATGTGATCCTCCGGCAGGTCCTGAAAGCTCACAGCACAGTACCGCCGCCGAGAAGCAAGCGATATCCCAGGATGTTGTGAGTGTGTGGATGTGATGTGTGTGTGAGGTGTGTGTGAGAGTGAGTGTGATCTGATGTGTGTGTGTACTCACCTGGGGCTCCGTGTCAGTTGGGGGAATGCGTGCGGGGGCGGGGCCAGAGCGAGCGTGCATTGCGTGAGGGGGGCGGGGCCTGCAGAGAGCCGGGGCGAGAGGCCAATCCGTGTGGGGGGGCAGGGCCATGGCGAGCCCAGCGGCCAATCAGCTTTGTGTCACCGTAAGGACACAATTTTGGAGCATGACAGACAGACAGACAGACAGACAGAATAAGGCAATTATATATATAGATAAGTGTTGACGACCACAGTTCTGTACACACCTAAAAAGATGGAAAACACTGGAACAGATGCCAAATGAAGTCTCCAAAGGGTCTCCATCTGCCTCATTAATGTGAGAGGCACCAAATCACATTTTTGGGGATTGACAAAGACTAAACTCATGTAGCTAAAACGCGTCGTTGTTGTCATACCAATTTTTTCCCCGCTGGAGTGTCAGATTAACTTTTACATGTATTGTAAGAATCTGATTTTATGAGTTCGCTAAGCATCAAATAAATCCTGGAAATTTTATTATTTGATTTCTGGTCATTGCGCTGGTCACAAGTCTTTTTTCCTGTTCTACTACTGAGGAACCACACCTTAACGTCCAGCTGCAGAAGGTTCAGATTCCAACATACAGAGGGGTGAGCTGAATCTTTTTCTCTTTTCTTGATAGTTGCCAAATGAAGTCTTCAAAGAGTCTCCATCTGCCTCATTAGTGTGAGAGGCACCAAATCAAATTTTTGGGGATTTACATGGAAACCCCTACATAAGGGGTCAACATAAAACACAAGAATGTGATCCCAGCCTTATATTTAAAGTTATTAAAAATGTTATGTGTCCCAATATGTTACCAATAGAGATGAGCGAGTACCATAATAGTCGTAATCGCTATACTAGTAATGAGTAATATTTGTGTATTCGTTCTGAATAGTGAGTACAATGCATCTCAATGGAAAATGTGAGTAATTTTCTGCTGGACCAAACAAAGAGGTCTGGGGGCCTGAGGAAAAGGCTGAAATGGATAGGAAAGTGATGAATCAGAATGGGGAGAGCCTGGAGAATATGTCCGCATACATTTCTGACTCATATGTGGTTTCTGGAATCCCCTGAAACCACACGGAAGAAGTTCTGTGTGGCTTCAGTCTATCGATGCTCCTGCAGGGTATGTTGCACTGCCCTGGCCAGCCCTACAGTGACTCACACAGCAGTGTGCAAGCAGCTGCGGGATGATGAATGCCGACATCAGGAGGTTAGCTCAGATTATTAATGGCTGTGATAATCTCCGCTGAACTCTTGAGATCAGCGCTCGACGTCAGCGCTCATCACTGACTTCCATGATGCCACATTCTCACATGAAGTCTTGCGGACGGTCCAAGACTGTGACTAACAGTGATGCCATGGGCTCACGGGACAGTTCACGTGAGAATGCAGTGGCCATGTAACTCAGTGCTCGTTATGCCCTCGGTGCTCGGCTTGCTGTCAATGAATGGAAACATTCCCCAACACGTCTGCTTGCTGTCATTGAATGGAAACATTCCCTACCATCTCTGCTTGCTGTCATTGAATGGAAACATTCCCCAACACGTCTGCTTGCTGTCAGTGAGCGAAACATTCCCCATAATCTCTGCTTGCTGTCAGTGAATGGAAACATTCCCCAACACATCAGCTTGTTGTCAGTGAAATGAAATATTCTTCACCATCTCTGCTTGCTGTCAGTGAATGGAAACATTCCCCACCATCTCTGCTTGCTGTCATTGAATGGAAACATTCCCCAACACGTCTGCTTGCTGTCAGTGAATGGAAACATTCCTCACCATCTCTGCTTGCTGCCAGTGAGTGGCAACATTCCCCATCATCTCTACTTATTGTCAGTGAATGTGACCATTCCCCAACACATTAGCTTGCTGTCAGTGAGCGGAAACATTTCCCATCATCTCTGCTTGCTTTCATTGAATGGAAACATTCCACAACATGTCTGCTTGCTGTCAGTGAATGGAAACATTCCTGAAAACGTCTGCTTGCTGTCAGTGAATGGAAACATTCCCCAACACATCAACTTGCTGTCAGTGAATAGAAAGATTCCTCACCATCTCTGCTTGCTGTCAGTGAATGGAAACATTCCCCAACACGGTTGCTTGCTGTCAGTGAGCGGAAACATTCCCCACCATCTCTGCTTGCTGTCATTAAAAGGAAGCATTCCCCAACATGTCTGCTTGCTTTCAGTGAATGGAAACATTCCCCAACACATTAACTTGCTGTCAGTGAATAGAAAGATTCCGCACCATCTCTGCTTGCTGTCAGTGAATGGAAACATTCCCCAACATGGTTGCTTGCTGTCAGTGAGCGGAAACATTCCCCACCATCTCTGCTTGCTGTTATTAAAAGGAAGCATTCCCCAACATGTCTGCTTGCTTTCAGTGAATGGAAACATTCCCCAACACATTAACTTGCTGTCAGTGAATAGAAAGATTCCTCACCATCTCTGCTTGCTGTCAGTGAATGGAAACATTCCCCAACACGGTTGCTTGCTGTCAGTGAGCGTAAACATTCTCCACCATCTCTGCTTGCTGTCATTAAAAGGAAGCATTCCCCAACATGTCTGCTTGCTTTCAGTGAATGGAAACATTCCCCAACACATTAACTTGCTGTCAGTGAATAGAAAGATTCCGCACCATCTCTGCTTGCTGTCAGTGAATGGAAACATTCCCCAACACCTCTGCTTGCTGTCAGTGAATGGAAACATTCCCCACCATCTTTGCTTTCTGTCATTGAATGGAAACATTCCCCAACACATCTGCTTGCAGTCAGTGAATGGAAACATTCCTCACCATCTCTGCTTGCTGTCAGTGAGAGGAGACATTCCCGATCAGCATTTTGGATGCATTTTTGACAGTGCGGTCCCACTCGGCTCTCCTATATCGCCATACAACATGGCTGGCTGTGAGACAGAGCTACGTGATCAGAATGAACTCGGATGAACTTCACCCAACTTTATTGTCATGGCTCGGCTCTGTGTGTGCACCGCGGCCTGATTTGCGATCACAGGTGAAGGACTCACCGGTGACCGCAAATCCCCTGAGTGACTGAAGTGAGCCGCGCGATCAGCGGTGCCATCACTCAGGTGACCCACGACAAGCTGCAGTCCTCCACCTGAGAGCTGTGGCGACAGATAACCTGAGTGACATCACCACTGATTGCGTGGCTCACTTCAGTTGCGGCATGGAGCTGACAGACTGGCGGTGTTCCATGGCCGCTCCTGTCAGCTTCATGTAGCAGAGCTGGATGCGTCGCGGGACCTGGAGGGGTATTTAGGGATTTTAATAAAGTGGTGAAAGAGGGTGGGTTTTTTTTGTCTTTTTTTCCAAATAAAATATTTTTTTGGGTGTATGTGTTTATTTACTTTCACTTACAGGTTAATCATTGGGGGTGTCTCAGACTTAGTGGCAGCTATGGGCTGCCATTAACTCCTTATTTCCCTGATTGCCACCGCACCTAGACAATTCGGGATGAGCCTGATAGAGTCCCAGGACTGTCGCATCTAATAGATGCAGCAATTCTGGGCAGCTGCTGGCTGACATTTTTAGGCTGGGGGGCTCCCCATAATGTGGGGCTCCCCATCCTGAGAATATCAGCCTTCAGCATTATCTTGGCTGTTATCAACATTTGAGCGGACCGCATACCGTTTTTTTTTAATTATTTATTTATTTATTTTCTTGCACTACATAGATCCGCCCACCAGCGGCTGTGATTGGTTGCAGTGAGACAGCTGTCACTCAGCGTGGGGGCCCGTCTGAATGCAACCAATCATAGGCACCAGTGGGCGGGGGAAGCAGGGAATACGAGATGGAATAATGAGCGGCCGGCATTTTCAAAAGCATAAGAAGCCGCTGGAGCAGTGTGACAGCCGTGCAGCGCCGCGTCGGTGATCGGTGAGTATGAGTGAGAGGGGGGGAGGGATAGACCGACAGACAGGCAGAGAGACTGAAAGACCTGTGTTCTATTTGTCAAAAAAGCGATTACTTTGGTTTGATTGCTGTTCTGGCGACTACGTAAACGCCACTTGCTGCTCTAGGCATGTTATTCCAAGACAGCAGAAATGCAGTCAGGAACCCTCTACAGGCTGCACCCACACTGTTTCTGCCTTTTCCCATCCATTTCAGCCTTTTCCTCAGCCACCATAGCTCGCCGTTAGGTCCAACGTAAAATTATTCGAGTTTCCCATAGACTTACATTGTGAATCTAATATTCGCGAATAGTCAAATAGTGCCGACCTATTCGTCAGATATTCTTCGAAGTGGATATTTTGGTATTTGATCATCCCTACTAGTTACCAATAAAATACCCAAGTTATCCTGCAAAAAGTAGTCCCCATTCAGGTCCTTCAACTGTCACTGGAAATATAGGGATTTTCCTCATTACTGCTAGAAGAAAAGCTCTGGAAAAGCCACAGCTCCCATCCCCCCCAAAAAAAATAAAGTGAAATCTGCATTCCCAAATCCAAATACTTGTTTTCTCTCTTAACCTCACTTTGCCTAAATCGCAGTAAGCAACCACATGTGTCCCATTACGGTAGCAAGAAAACTTAAATTAACAATTTAGAGGGTCCGTGTCTCTAGAAATACAAACTGCGCACAATGTATGGCCACTAAACTGGCATCAACCCAATTTTCTTTTTTGTTAAATTGAAAATGTAAAAAATGAAAATAATTATTTTTTTTTCTGTCACATGCAGAGGAAATGTGCCATCCTTAACTTTGTACATTTTAGAGATAATTTCATCATCAACTTGCTTAACTGTTCACAATAACAGTGATTTTGACCAAGGGTGCCAAATCTTTTGCATGCCACTGTATAGAAAATGTTATTTATTAATTATTTTGTACAGTATGACTAACTGGTTTAAAGATATAAAAATTGAAAAGTTTGAAAATAGAAACATTTTCTAAATAGTTTACAAGATTCCAACATTTTTAAAAATAAACACAAAAATATCGGTCTAAATTTACCACTAATAAAATACAATGTGTCACGAAAAGCACAATGGGATTTGTTGAAGTATTCCAGAGTTATTACAATATAAAGTGACACTGGTCTGATTTAAAATATTTGGCCTGGCCATTAAGGTCAAAATTGGCTCAGTCCCAAAATGCTTTAATCAATATAGTCTGTTGCTGATAGATGGAGTGAGTTCTATAAAATGGTGTGTTGGAACTACAATGGTGTTCATGTGAATTTCTTTCTAGTGCTTAAAAAGTCATGTATGGCCGGGAAAGAGACTGTGTGGAAATAGAGGTACATAGTAGCATGTGGTGGGAAACATAGTGCATAGACAACATGTAGTGCTACGGTGTAGAGCATCTGCAATGATGTTTTAGTCACCCAAGTGTAATTGGTAAGTCTTGCGTAAGATTCTTCTTGGCTGCAGGAGGAGCTAGAACCTTGCAACATGTGCTCAACTAGGAAGAGCATATCATGTGTATGCAGAAGAGGCAAATCTGTGTGGCAGCAGTCTACTGCGGAGAGGTCTTGGGGCCTGTGGGTGTTTATTGTTATTTCTAAAAAATCTGAGTCCTTTTTTATAGTAGTTACTAAGTGGCTCCAATCCACTCTTGTTTTTCTTTGTTTGGTTGCAGCAAATTTCAGACCCCTTCCAGTGTAGCTGCATCAAATATCAAATGTAGAAGTCTCATTGATTTTTCCCCAACAAGTGTAACAAGTCTGATCTGAGCTTGAAGTGTGTCCTGCATTTTCCAGTTGAGTTGCTGTCAGTTTCCTGTAACCAATAAGTGCTATTGTTTGTACTTGGAACCATTAAGCTTTTGGAATATTTTTTGGGTAGTTTAATAAAGCTGCTTTACACCAAAACCGAGTCTGTCTGTCTTTTGAACATTCATAGTACAGAATACTGGGTCCAAAAACCTAAAATTTCAACCCTCATCAATCCTCTTTTGTTTATTATTGCTTAAACACGTAACTGGAATTCTAATTTAAAGCTAAGAGAATATAGGTTCCTGCCAACGGATTCTTCATATTATATAGGTCTTTCCATGGTCTCAGCATGCCTTGTGGGTCACAATAGCTGTGTATATAAGGAAGAAAAAGTGAAATAGATTTTCTTTATGAATCATGTCTTAGTGTCTGTGTTATCAGAAAATAATTACCAAATAAGTCAAACAAATAACACTCCCAAGTCAATGTACAATGTTGGCTATCGACTCGCTTTCATATTAATGGTTTGTGCTCCAAAGGAAAAAATAGACTTTGTTTTATTGCTCTAGTGCCCTTCATGGGATTGCTGGCATTGAGTAAATCTAGTCAGGATAAACCACAAATGTCACGTAGGGCTTGTGTTTCAATCTGCAAATTTGTAGTTAGTTATTTTAATAAATAATACATTTAATGCATTACTGTGTAAAATGTTATTAAGCATATTTCGAAGGTCACACAACTTGCAAATATACCCTCTATTGTAAAGTGAGCAGCGGAATATTATCGATATGTGCCGTGGGGTTCTGTGATTTAGAAGTTATTGATTGAGGCATGATACATTTTTCTTTCTAAGTACCTTGTGATTTTGAGATGAAAGAAATAGAGTAATTGCTGTGAATGTATTACCTGATATAGTATAAAATGTAAAAATCCTCATAGTCCTCTCTGAGCTATATCTTCAAAGTCTCCTAGTTTCTTTTCAGTCATCATATTCAGTATATGTTGCTAAAACAAAATATTAACCCAAAAGCACATTATCAAATAGGATAAAATTCATCATATTTGAAATATTGTTGGTTGGATCGTTTCAAAAGCTCAAATTTTATGTATGAAATATTTTTCCTAACATGTACCATGACTTGAAAAACTATTTAGGCTCTGAACTTTTCCACTTTTTTAACGTTACATGCCTAAATGTATTTTATTTTATATAAAAACACTAAGTATCAAGTATTTGTGAAGTGTAAAGGAAATGATTAGTGATTGGTGAGCATGCTCGTCATTTGTGTGTTAGTTGTGGAATACCGGAATACCACAATTGTTTTTGAGGGTTTTATTTACAATTTTCCTTACATGGTAAAACTGACCTGGCAGTATGATTCTCCATGTCAGTACAAGTACTTAGAAGCCAAAAATGTGAAAAAAAACCCAACTTATTTAAGTGTCGCAAAAGAATTTGGAAATTTGTAAAAACAAAATTGGCATTTGTCGCCATTTTCCGAGACCCATAATGCTTTTAATTTACAGGATGTAAGGCTGTGTGAGAACTAACTTTTGCATCCTTAGCTAACATTTTTAGGCATCACATTTTGGGGTAGCTGTGATGTTTTCATCCCCTGTTATTGCACTGCAATATTCCCCAAAAAACGTAATTCTGGAGGTTCCATTTTTTTTTTCTTGCTATGCAGTTTACCGTCCAGATGACTTTATTTTATATTTTTATAGATCAGGCTTTTACTAATGCCAGAATACCAAATATATGTGTTTATTAGATTTTTTTTTTTTCATTTTTTTATTTTTAATGGGGCAAATGAGAGTGATTTTAACTAGTGTGTTTTTTTGATTTTTAAACATTTTTGTTAACTTTTTAATGTATTTTTAATAGTCCCTTTAGGGGGATTTGAATCTGTGATCATCTGATCACTTGAGCCATACATAGCAGTGCATCAGCACTAGTATGTATAGCTAGAATCATGGCCTTATATGAACACCAAGTATGGGCTTTCTTTCACAGGAGACTTGTCCTAAAAAGGATTAGGGTCCTGAGTCTACCCTTGGCTGTCATGACAACTCATCAGTGCTCCACAATCACATCATGGGCACATCGATGGGAGGATGGAACAATGTGCCCCACTGCTGGTGCATGTTAAATGCCACGGTCAGAGATTGACAGCCGCTCTACTTCTCACACATGATGGCTAATTATATCATCCAAAATGTGCAGGGAAAAGTGCAGGCTTGGTGTACAAACCTATATCAAAAGCAAAGACATACCATAACATCCTATGTCATCAACGGGTTAAAATTTAAGTATTAAAATATTTAGAAAACCATATGTCATTTCATTTACACTTAAAAAATACTTGCTACGTATTGTTGGTATATCACATAACATCCCAACAAAATACATTTTAGGTTGGGAGTGTAACATGGAAATAATGTGGAAAAGTTCATGGGGTATGAATACTTTTTTTAAAGCACTATATGGTGATGTCTATAGTCTTAAATAGTCAAATGTATTTCACAAAAAAAACCATTTTAAATAGTACTAAAAGGTTTAGTTTTTGATGGTTTTTAACATAGGAGGAGCCTTGAAATAATGTATTCTCTAATATTTTGTTTTGTACAATAAAACTTAATTGCTGATGCATTATATACATTTATCTGCACTGTTCCCACATACTCACCAAATAAATAGCGTATGTATAGACTGAGAGCCTTAAGCCTGCTTTACATGTTGCAATTTCGCATACGATATCGTATGCGATTTGCAACGCCCCCATCGTATGTGTGGCACGTTCAATTTGTTGAACGTGCCGTGTGGAGACATGGGGCTCAGTGGGTGCTCTCGTCCACTAAAACCCGCCGCCTTTAGAAAGACAGCGTGGCTCAGGGCTCATCCCAACTGAACGCCGGCCTCCTTAACCGTGGGCGTAACACTACTCAGACAACACAGGATGAGGGAACCACAATAATTAGACTTTATTGGATCCCCAAACAATTAACGGCACATAACACATAACCAGCAAAACACACAAATGTAAGAGGCAACAGAGTCTCACCCTTCCGCTGGCTCACCAGGGATTTAGAATGTCCTTGCCTCAGAGGTTCCAGGGCCGCTTACTCCAATCCAGCAGCACTCCGCTTTTGGCGGGCACCCAACGAGAAAGGAATAGCGCCAGATTTAGGAAGCTGGCTGAGGTCTGCAAAGTCTGTTCCAGGTGACTGAACTGTCCCAACCTGAGTGTCATCCTTAGGTAGTCCTGTATGATGATACAATCCTGGCAGCCGGAGTCGAAATCCCTAGGTTGTGGATATGGTCTCCAACCAGAACCGGAGTCCCTAGATTGAAGCCATAAGATATCCTGATCCTCTAGTCAGCTCCAAAGAGCTTAGACTGGATCCATCAACCACCTGGTAGCTTAAAGAAATCCCTTTTATAGCCACAGCCTTCCACTTGGATACACTGCGTCCTCATCGATTGGTTGGACAAGAGCGCCTCTCCAATTGGATAAATCTCAAGCTGCTTGGACAATGTTCATCCAAATGATGATCTACAGAAAGACTGAAGATATCTACATGGAGTCTGCAAGTCACAGACTCAACAATGGCTACTAAGGTAATCACATTAGCAATACACAACTACAATACAATGGTTACTGGAAAAGTCTGGAGAACAATACGTCTGGCTTTCAGTGGCCAACACAATTACATTGAGTCAACAAGAGTCTTGTAAAAACAATGAGGGACTTCTCCCCCGTCTATAGACAATCTATCATGCTGTCTGGCTGAATTTTAAGAAACTTTAACCCATGAGAGTCCATGTCGTCACATGCCGCACAAACGATTAACCCCCGTCACACGTACTTACCCGTCCATACAACCTCGATGTGGGCGGCGAACGTCAACTTCCTGGAGTGGGAGGGACGTTCGGCATCACATCGACGTCACGCGGCAGCTGGCCAATAGAAGCGGAGGGGCGGAGATGAGCGGGACGTAAACATCCCGCCCACCTCTTTCCTTCCGCATTGCCGGCTGGAGCAGCGGGATGCAGGTAAGATCTGTTCAATGTTCCCGGGGTGTCACACACTGTGATGTGTGCTACCTCGGGAACATTGAACAACCGGACGTGCAATTCTTCACGATGCATCGACGTGTTTGCGATGAACGTTTTAACGTTCAATCGCAATCTCACGTACCGGTCACACACTACAATGTACCTTACGATGCCGGATGTACATCACTTACGACGTGACCCCGCCGACACATTGTAAGATATATTGTAGCGTGTAAAGCGGGCTTTAGACTGTAAAACTGAGAAATTCACAATATCATGACAGTGTTCTTGGATTTTTAATTTTGTTTTATAATGTAATCTGATATTATATCACTAAAAAAATAAAACTTATTCATGATTAGAGATGAGCAAACCGGTTCGGTAAAGGATCGCTAATTTCAAATTTGGTATGAGCCTTATCATGTTCAGGCTCAGCTCAGCGACACATGTATTTTCACTAAAATTTGGCGAGCTTCTGTTTTGTTAGTTTTTTGCCCCCAAACACTGTCCGTATTTCCAAAAATGCTTTTGTAATAACATTTTTTGCTTTTGTATAGGATTGTGGTACTGTCTGAGGAATGGGGGGATGTGTAAAATCAGTGGAGGGGGTGGGGACTCGGAAGAAGCCTTTTGGCGCTCAGGGCCATTTTTTTTCTTAACTTTATTTCCAGATGTTCCTACAGCCAATCATGGCGCAGCAAACAGCCACAAGGTTCCGACACAACAGCTTCTTTGATTGGCTGCCTAAGTCACATGCTCGTCTGCATATAAATTGCGGATATTTGGCGTTGGCACCATTTTGTGAATGTAAAATGTTAGGGAGGGTGCTGCCGCCAGTACTCCCGCTAGTACTACTGGACATTGAGCTTAGCATGACGTTTAATACTAGGTGGTTGAGATAGGAGAGTGGTAGTTTAGAATAGGGATGTGCAGTGTAGGCAAAGGTATGTGTGCCACAAATCGACACATTTCATGATAGAAGGAGGGATTGGTACTTGTAGTGCATCCTATAGAGTTGCCAATGAAGCATCTGAATAAGTATTGCTATGTATTACTGCCTATTTAAAAGTATGCAAACACATTTATAGGTCTTGCTAGTTAGTAATGTCTGGCCTAAAAAGTTGGTATGAAAATATCTAAAAAGTGGTTCTTGGCAGTACCTGGCCTGCTGTACATTTTCCAAAAAGTTATTCTTGGCAAATTTAATTGCCTGCTCAAAATTCCATAGTGAAACATTTATAGGTATTGTTAGTTAGCAGTGCATGGCCTGCTGTAAATTTTCTAGGCATAAATGCTGGTTTTCATTATTTGTTCCAGGGTCGGCCCCACGCAACCATGTTGCTTTGTTGGCCTTTTTGTACTGTGTGCCAATTATTGCCACTTTTCCTGTTCCCTTACCTTAATTATTGGAAATGTGGAGATTCCAAGTAGGCTCTCCAAATTTGCTTTTGTCTTTCGTGCCAGTGGTCTGGGAGCAAGAGGCTTACACCTGTCTGTCATCTTGCTGTCTCTGGTGAAGGTAGAAAGGTATAAATGCTGGTTCAGGCCTTCTTCTAGGGCCGGTCCCATGCAGCCATGTTACTTTTTTGGGCTATTAGTAGTGTGTCAATTGTTGCCACTTTTCCTGTTGCCTGGCTTTTGTCTGTAGTGCCAGTGTTCTGGGAGCAAGAGGCCTACACCTGTCTGTCATGCATCTCTTTATTTTTAACATTCAAATGCCAAGCCACATCCTGTGTGTTGCATAGACCATACCTCCCTGCTTTGCCAAGACACTATGAGGATGAGGGCAATTGATGTTATTGTACTGCTGTCTGCCTGAAAGTTTTTTAAATGTCAAGACTCCAAGATGGGTCTCAAAGTTGTCTGTACTGGCAGAGGTATGAGAGCACCAGCCCTACATCTGTCTCTCATCCACTTCTGTATTTCATATGTCAATAGTCTAGGAAGCTATTGGCTATACCAAAACAGTGGTACCGCACCGAAAACCATATTTTTGCTGTTTTGGAAGGTTTTCAACCCCCCTAAAGGTGCTTTCTCTAGCTTACGTTTGGCCTCCCATTCAATCCAATGTGATTCAGTAAGGTTTGATAACGGTTCAGATTTGGTTTGATGAACAGTTCTGCGAACGTACCGTTTGTTCGGGTGGGCTCGGCAAACCAAAACTTGAGAGGTTCGCTCATCTCTAGTCATGATCTAATATGGCTATACTTTTGTAACAAAGCATCTACATTCTGGGTCATACATTTTCTATGTGAGTAAGTACACACTTCTGCACTGATGTAATATTTTAAAAACAACAAAACAGAAAGAAACACACACACACACACACACACACACACACTAACTCCTTCTGCAATACAAAAATATATTAGCATATGTGCAAGAATGCCTGCAGTAAAGTGCAACAAAAAGCAACCTGGTATATTCCTCACAGGTCCAAAGGAGTCTCAACATTAGCAAATTTTATAAGTAGTATTCACAGCTGAATAGTGTACAATACCAAATGCTATTTCTTGCTTGCCATGTTTCAGGAGACCACCACCTTTTGACTTGAAACAGAAAAATGTTCCCACTTCACAGAGAACAACAGCATAAGTTCTAATACAGTTGGTCTGTATGCTAAAGTCCGGCATGCTCAAAGTATGTCTTGCAGTGTAGAGTAGCACAAGGCGGTAGTCATGGGCGAGAGATTGACTCCAGATGCAATGGCACACTGCACTAAAGACATGGTCCTGTCTAAGTATGTGGACTTGTATCCTCTGGGTTGTATGACCATGTAGGTCGCAAGTTGCCATAGGTGTCTGCTGAAGCAGATGGCAACTCACTTCTGCAAGGAGACCCCCAGTCCAACAAGAACTCTTTTTTTAATAGTTCATCCATAACAACTCTATACACGAGATAGCAAGCACATATCTTTCAGCTTATTTCAGTTTTACAACACGTCTTCAGACACATTCTCAGGTCCTTTTGGGTTGTTCCTGATCTTACTGGTCCTGTGAGTCCCAGCACAATGGTCCAATCATTTAGAGTCCCGTTCCCGTTCCATGTTTCTGCCTCTATTCTCCTTATAAAGGAGAGGGTACAGGGATTTTGATCACTGTGACCAGAATAGAGCCTTATGCTCCCAGACATTTCCGTATCCATGTCTTTTATACGCATAGAGGATGGGGTAGGGGTTTGTCAGTAGTGTCAGAGAAGAGCCTCATGGTCTCAGACACTTGGGAAGACTCCACCCAAGAAACATTATTAGAACGTCAGTGGTCATAAAGGAGTTAAAAGGAGATATGTGGCTAAAAAATGTTGTAATGAAAATGGGCCAACAGGTGGTGTAAAAATAGAAAGATAGACAAAAGTGTTTAAAACCACACCAAACTTATTTTTTAACATGAGCCACTTTGATAAATGTGATATCTTCAGAATATTGTTTTGGTTTGCTTTCTCTAAATATAGAACAGTAGTAAATCTGTCCCAATGTCTGTATATCATTACTTTATATTCTAGCCACATGCAACTAATATACAAGTATTGTACAAGATGAAATTATTTCCCGTTTCCTAAAATTTATTTTATTTTCAGAGGATTGGAAGGTAAATATCACTAACATATTCACAGATACAGTTCTTCAAACTGCAATTAATCAAAATTCGATATAACAATTCCGTAAGTTGAAAGTAGCGTGTTTACTAGAATATGAAGCACATCCACTCGAGGAGGACACAGTGTGAAGTGATACTCATCTCAAAAAAGATATATATCAAGATGAATACCATATACCTCCTGCTATCAAGATGGAGATGAGGAACATTTCTAATACAAAAATATGACTTCAACAAAGCTAAACTCCGCTGTTTAATAATGAAAGCACTGCTGGTATATCTAGGATTAAAGGACAATGGGCTCCAAGTAACAACATATTTGTTTGCATGTATGAACAGCTTACAATAGTGAAATGAAGAATGAGGCAGCACTACAGCAGAATGCAGTTAAAGGGAATCTGTCACATGGTATTTGCCACCTAGAATGGGAGCAGGATAATGTAGAGGCAAATATCTTGATTCCAGCGATGTGTCACTTACTAGGCTGCTTACTGTAGTTTTGATAAAATCAGTGATTGATCAGCAGTTTATTATCATTACAGGACTACTTGGCCTTCTGCCAGGTAGTCCTGCATATTCATGAGCTCTTTATAACTGCTAGATCTGAGGCAGAGAAAACATTGATTGTATCAAAATGACAGTAAACAGCTCAGTAAGTGCCACAATGCTATTTAGAGTCTGTGTCTACATTACCCTGCCCTGTTAAAGCCTGTTTAAGCCTCTCAGTACCTAGAATACTGGAGTATGCCTCAGGGTTAACATCACTGAGGATATTAATCTTAGTGATACATATCTCCCCTTTAATATTTTACCATTATCTTACATATGTGAAGACATATGTGCAGAGAATGTACATGCTCTGTATACATGTACGGTATGTGCTATGTGTGTGTACACATTATGTGTGTGTGCTCTGTGTGCATACGTATGTGTACATTTGTGTATATGTATGTACTTGGTGTATACATTCATGTGTGCTATGTGTGCAAACTGCAGAAGTGCTGCTGATAACATGATACTGTATGGTGCAGATTTATCTATTAGTTATTGTTTTGTCCCAATCATTCTTCCTCATCCAGGGTAAAGAGGCCAGGAAACAAGCACTGGCACTGAAGGACCTGAATATTGTTTGTTGAGTTAATTTACCAGTCTGAACTCAGCACATATAAATACAACCTAAATGTTTGAGTGGTGCAATATTTGAATATTTAGGGCCCCACTTTAAACTTTTGCCAAGGGCCAAATCTTATAGAAAACCAGCCCTGCTTCCAACGGTCAGAAATATCTGACCTGCACAAAAGTGTTGGCACCCTTGAAATTGTTCCATGAAAGTATTTCTACCAGAATATTATTGCAATTACACATGTTTTGCTATACCATGTAAATTACCTTTGTGTGTATTGGAACAACACAAAAAAACTGAGGAAAAAAAGGCAAATTCAAAATAATTTCACATACAACCCTAAAAATGGCATGGACACAAATCTTGGCACCGCCTCAAAATTGAGGGTAAGCAACTTTGTTTAAAGCATGTGATGCTCATTAAAACTCACCCCTGGGACAAGTAACAGGTGTAGGCAATATGAAAATCACACCTTACACCAAGATAAAAATGGGGAGTTGTTGACTCAGTCTTTGCATTGTGAGTCTGTGTGTGCCACACTAAATATGGAGAACAGAAAGAGGTGAAGAGAACTGTCTGAAGACTTGAGAACAAAAATTGTTGAAAAATATCAACAATCCCAAGGTTACAATTCCCTCTCCACAGATCTTGATGTTCTTTTACCCATGATACACAACATAAATCAATAATCAACTACATGAGGGTGCCTAATGCTATCTGGGTCTGCATTGTACTATATGGGGGTTGTATACTACATGAGGGTGCCTAATGCTATCTGGGTCTGCATTGTGCTATATGGGGGCAGCTTAATGTTATATTGAGGTTGCACAGTGCTATATGTGGGGAGGCATAGTGCCATATGGGGGTTGCATAATTCCATATGGGGGTTGTATAGTGCCATATGTGGGCTGTATAGTGCCATATGGGGGCTGCATAGTGCAATATGGTGGCTGCATAGTGCAATATGGGGGCTGCATAATACCACATGGGGGCTACATAATACAATATGGAAAACTATGGGGCTTCATAACAGTATATGGAGGAATATGGGGGCTGCAAACTGCTATATCCCCAGAATTGTATGTCCCCTCCACTCCGATGCTGTATACCCCCCAGAGTTGTATGTCATCCCCCACCCCAGAGCTGCATGTCCCCCCCCACCTCAGAGCTGTTTGTCCCCCCCACCCCAGAGCCACTGCCCCCCTCTAGAGCTGTATTCCCCACTCTGGAGCTGTATGCCCCCCCATTGCTGTATACCCCTTTCCTCAGTAATATGTATGCCCCCCAGTAATGTGTATGTCCCCAGCCTCTCTTGTGATGAATATACAGCTGTGTCAGTGTGCTCTATGTGCAGCCATGTCTGTTAGTGATGGCCACCAATCAGCGTGGCAGAGACACATGCCCAGGAGGAGCTGGATGGAGACAAGTGGGGAATGTGAATGAGGCTGTTGCAGCTTCCCAATATTAGAAATATCTCTAATATGTCAGTGTATATGATGTATATGACTGTGTATAGATTTATGTCTATTTATATGTGTTTTTGTGAATGTCTCTTTAAATATATATGTGTAAGTATGCCTGTATGTGTATGTATCTGTGCATGTCTATGTGTGGATGGGGCCCACTGAGACTCTTTAACTCAGGCCCCACAAAAACATGGAGCCGGCCCTGGGTAGGAGACCCAGGAGGAGCCCACTGCTGATGTGACGCCCTGGACCCCAGGGGTCACAGGTAATAACACCTACCACATTACACACACACCCCCATCCCCTGTGAGGACACACCCGTCACCCGAAAGGGAGACCTGATGCCTCCCTCAGGGCAAGTAGGTCACACCAGGTGGGCGGAGTCAGGTGGAAAGACATGCCCACGGAGGAGACTACTGTCCTGAGGCAGGAAATACAAACAGTCTGGTTTTGGGAGTCGAGTTGTACAGTGACAGTTGACAGGAGGTGTGGAGGAGCAGAACTGTCAGGGACCCGGGTTGGAGCCTGGGATCCCCATAACGTCAGGCAGGCAGACGGTGGAGTACCGGTACAGCAACTGGCGGAACCGTAGGGACCGGGCCTGGGTTGGAGCCCGCCGGTCCTGAACCGGGGAGTCAACCATGTACTGGAGCACCAGAAACCGGGTACTCAGACCCCGTCCTAGCTTAGAAGCCACTGAGTTTAGGCAAATTGACTGATTGCTGGCTGGACCTCACGGGTTCATCCACACCCAAAGTCCCGAAAGAAGGCAAAAGCCCACCGATACCGGGTGAGAGCCACCATCAACCTCACAGGGGACATCAGCAGCCGGCTGCGGGACCCGACCATACCCGAACTTTGGTTTACCAGTGACTCTGAGTGTGAATTAATCATGAGTACACCAGTGCCATCCAAGCACGACACTGCACCGCAGCACGGCACTCTGCACGCCGACAACAACCCCATCGCCATCAGTCCCCTACCACCTCCACCGGGCCCCGGGACACACCGCCCCTACCCATGGAGGGGCTAACATCTAGGCTGCAGCTGCAACACCTATCCCGGACGAGCCCACCTTCACTCCAGCCACAGCGGTGGTGCATCCCGTCACCACGACCCGTGGGTGGTGTAACAACCCAGAGGACGACCGCACGGCCCACCCGGCTGCGCACCTCGTTCCACACCACCACCACCCCGTTGCCTCCCCTCTAACAGAGCGACGTGGCCCCCAGTCCGGAGGCAGTCGTGCCACCGACATCCCGAGCCCGGACCTCGAGCGGCTCGGCCCGAGCAGCGGAGAAGCAGTCAGGCCCCTCTCAGGGCGGTACACTGACATAGACATAAAAAAGCTAAACTGCATTTTGCCAAAATGTATAGGAAAAAGCCAAAATCTTTTTAGGAAAGCATCGTGTGAACAGATGAGATCAAGATAGAGCTTTTTGGTAAAGCACATCATCCTACTGTTTAACAAAACCAGAATGAGGCCTACAAAGAAAGGAATATAGTACCTACAGTCAAATATAGGGGAGGTTCAAATATGTTTGTGGGTTTTCTTGCTGCCTCTACACTGGATGCCTTGAATGTGTGCAAGTCATTATGAAATCTGAAGATTACTAAATGATTTTGAGTCACAATATAGTGTCCTACGTCATGTGTCTTCCAGCTTGACAATGCATCCTTTTAGAAGCACAGAAAAATGGATGGAAATTAGGAGCTGGAGAGATCTGAAGTGGCAGCAATGAATCTGGATCTAAATCCCACTGAACACCTGGGGAGAGATCTTAAAATTGCTGGTGGGAGAAGATGCCTTCAAATATGAGAGACCTAGAGCAGTTTGCAGACGAAGAGTGGTCCAAAGTTCCAGTTACGAGGTGTAAGAAGCTTGTTGATGGATATAGGAAGCGATTGATTGCAGTTATTTATGACAAAGGGTGTGCAGCTAAATATTAAGTTGAGGTTGCCAACAATTTTGTCCGGGCCATTTTGGGGGTTTTATGTTGTCCAATTTGCCTTTTTTCTCTATTTTTTGTCTTGTTCCAAGACACACAAAGGAAATAAACATGTGTGTGACTAAATGTGTAACTGCAATAATTTCCTGGGAGAAATACTTCATTTTGCTAACACTTTTGGCCATCACTGTACACATTACATTGAACCTGCTAAATTGACTGCACTGTCTCAGCTAAACACTGAAAAATATCTTGCTTTATATCCATTGTCACAGCAAGAGATATTGCCAAATCCAACCAGTATTTCAATAGTTGTACAGCTGTGCTCATAATTCTGTCATCCCGAAGTATCTGCAAATTTAAGGAAAAGCTCCCCTAGAATAAAATGTCAGTCCCAGTCTACTGAATTCCATACATTGTCTTCAACAATTTTTAACTTTTTTTTTTAGCAAACACAGCTCATGTGTGTTGTATTTGTGTTACTGTAATTTCTCTTTTTTTAGCTTTGATAGACCTAAACCTAACATAACGTCCTTGTAAAGATGGAAGATGCAGAATTTTATGTAATATGTTTCAGTATTACCTGGCTAGCATATTAGAAATATACCCAGAAAACATAAAATAGTAGAGGTATGGAAACCACAAAACAAAAAACAAATCACTCTAAAATCACTAAATTTTATTAAGTAAATATTAAAATCTATCAGACATACACAAAGAAATGGTGTTGTTCACCGCGAGCATGAAGATACCTGTTTTGTGGAAGTCACTTCATAGAAGCTTCAAAACTGTGTGAGCCCAGGATTATAATAAATATCCAAGGATAGGGAAACAGAAATTGATGTCCCTACTTTGTAGGTTACCTATTAGCGGAGGTTAACACCCTAAATTTCTTTTTTCCCTTGCTCCACGTCGGCTCTCCTTTAGTACCCCTGTCGCGGGCGGGGAGGAGGGTGTCAGCACACTACGCTCACCCCTTCTGCTCGGGTCCGGCGGTGGCTGCTCAGTGGTGGCTCGAGCTGTGGGCCGGATCCCGGGGGTTTCTCGAGCGGCACTCCTCGCCCGTGAGTGAAAGGGGGTTGTTGGGTGTGGGGATTGTTTATTGTCCGTGACGCCACCCACGGTTGTGGTGATTTCACCACCGCTGCTCAATATGGGATCCCGGGGATGGTGATGCGGAGCAGCCAGGTGTTGTGTTGCCCCTCCGTGGGTAGGGGTTGGTGATCCCGGGGCCCGGTGATGGCTTGGGAGGTGCAGGGCCTGGTGGGCGCAGGGACGCGGGGGCAGCGCTGTGCCTTGCGGCACTGTGGTACTCACTCAGCCTGAGACGTTGACACAGTTTTTACGGTAAACCAAACGGCTGGTAAGACGGTCCCACGGACGGCTGCACTTGCTCTCCCGGTAGGTGACGGTGATGTCCCTTTTCCTAGCACCTTTGTGTACTTGTTGGTTGCGATGGGTCCCCACCGGTAACCCGCTCCCCGGCTTCAAGCTGGACCGGAGGAGCTCTACTCTTTGCCCGCAGGCGCTGGCCCTAAGAAACTGGTGCCTTGGCGGTGGCGGTGTCTCTCTTACACTGGCTGGGCTGTTGCCTTCAATCGGGACTTGGTTGTTGGTGGATCTACGTCCCTTTCACTGACGGATTCGGCAAATTATGGCGACTCCAAGCCTTGCCGGGGTCCGAGAGGCCCCTGCCCTGGTGCTGACTGTCCATCGGAACACTGCTCCAGACCGCCGGGCACACAGCCTACGGGGTCCTTCCAGGAACTTCCAAACGGTCCCCCTCCAGACAGTCACCGCCGTTGCTGACCTTGCTGACCTGTCCTGCACACAGCTGGACTACCTCAGGCTTTTGCACACTCCTTCTGTTCTGTCACCACTCTTGCTGTCCTTCTTTACTACTTTTCTTTCTTCACTTTCACTTAGCTGTTTACTTTAGCCCTGTCTGGGCTACTCCTCCACTCCTTCCACTTCCTCCTCCCTGACTAGACTGCCTGGTACCTCCCACCTCCAGAGCTGTGAACTCCTCGGTGGGCGGAGCCAACCGCCTGGCCCACCCCCTGGTGTGAATCATCAGTCTTTGGAGGAAGGCAACAAGGATTTTTGGTTAGCTTAGATGTTCCTACCTGGGATGTAGGGTGTGGTGGTGTGTGACCTGTGTCCCCTGGCTTGCCCAGGGCGACACACCCCTACCTACCATACATATTAAACCTCTAAAGTGCTAATTGCTTGGTCACAAAGTGGTAATGTACAACAAATATTAGACAAGCAAAGTCAGTGTCCCCCAAAAAACGATTACACTAAGGACAAAATTGTTGTAAAGTACACAGGTTTGCAGATTGAAAAAAGTACAATTATAAATGCTATACCAATACAATCAACTGCACTCAGGTCATACAACAGCCACAGAAAAATAGAAAGTCTGTAATATCATCAGACTTGTTAGGCCATAGCCTGAGAGGTACATAGCTGTAACAGTGTTCCCAGCATTCCTGATGTGTTTCTCCCCCTCGTTACATATAGGGGATTCATCAGGGGATGTTTCTGAGAACTAAATGTATCTCAATTTATTAGGTCACCTAAAAATAAACCTATACAGATGTATAAGTCAGGTATATTCCCGGCTGGGGAGAGCCCTGGAGTAAATAATGTCTCTAAATGCTAGGCCAAATGAGATCCTCACAGCACGTGTGTGTGCCCTGAAGCATGGACACACGTCATAAATCCAAACAGGTAGCCGTAAACCATGCAAAACTTTCTCCCAGAAAAATTACTTCTCGTACATTAATTCTATGTTCTGGTTGACAAAGGTGGTCCAAAGTAGATGACCACTCTATACAACATGTGTCGCGGGGGGAGGAGGGGACGCTGCGCTCTCCCACTGCTCGGGTCCGGCTGCTGCTGCTGCTCGGTGGTGGCTCGAGCGGTGGGCCAGATCCCGGGGACTCGAGCGGCGTTCCTCGCCCATGAGTGAAAAGGGGCTTTGATTGTGGGGATTTGATATTGTCCGTGACGCCACCCATGGTTGTGGTGAGATTGGTGACACCACCGCTGCTCTGGACGGGGATCCCGGGAGCGATGACAGGGAGCAGCTTGGATGTTGGTTCTCCCCTCCGTGGGTAGGGGGTTGGTTGTCCCGGGGCCCGGTGAGGGAGTAGGGATGGATGGCAGGTGGGTTACAGGGCCTGGTGAGGTGCAGGGTCGCAGGGGCAGCGCTGTGCCGCACGGCACGGTGGTACTCACTCAGCCAATGATGAACACAGAGTCTCCGGTAAAACAAACGGCTGGATGGACGGGTCCCACAGATGGCTGCGGTGTTTCTCCTCCCGGCAGGTTGATGGTGACTGCCTTTCCCTGCACCTGTGTAGTGTAGACGGTTCCAATGGGTTCCCACCGGTAACCCGCTCCCCAGCTTGGATATGTGCTGAAGGAGCCCCTTTTGCCCGCAGGCTCTGGCCCTGGGAACTTTAGCCTTGGCGGTGACTGTGTTTCCCTCTAACAGTTGGACTGTTGCCTTCTATCGGGACTTGGCTGCTGGGAAACCCAAGAGGTTCCCTTCGCTAACGGATTTGACAAATTGCACGGCGACTCCTAGCCTTGTCGGGGTCTGTAAGCCCCTGCCGGATGGTGCTGGCTTCTCTTTGTGTACCGGTCCGGTACCGCTGGGCCATCGCCCGTCCACGGTCCTTACGGCTAGCTCCAATAGGCCTCTCCTGCAGACGGTCACCACCGTCTGCCAACCTTGCTGTTCCGTCCGGGCCACACACCCGGACCAACTTCAGACTGCTCTTTTGCCACTCCACTCTTTTCTCTCCACTCCTCTCTCTAAACTGACTCTTTTCCTGCCTCCAGGACTGTGAACTCTTCGGTGGGTGGGACCAACTGCCTGCCCACCCCCTGGTGTGGACATCAGCCCCTGGAGGGAGGCAACAAGGATTTTGTTTGACTTTGGTGTGCCTGACCGGGAGTGTGGGGTGTGTTGGTGTAGTGCTTGTGACATCCTAGACAGGTGTAAAGAAAACTATTATCGCATGCTACATACCTCAGAAATGATGTAGTGTTGAATAATTCTGCAAAATACCTGACAAAACTGTAACACAGTGCGAAAGTAGACTATAACATTGTCATAGGTACATACTGTGATAGAGTGTTAATAAAGATCAATATAAGGAGTATTGAATACCTTGTAAGGCCCTTGATTGAATCCACAATAGGTGCTCTCCATGGTGTAGCTCCTTAACACTCGCATGTCATGCCATACCACAACGCGGGCTGTGGAAGCTCTTGCCTTTTCCACTAAAAAGCTGCTGTGCGACATTGAGAAAGCAGGAGCGATTTTATCAAGAATTTTGGGTAAAGTCTAAATGAGTGATTGACAAAAGAAAAAAATAAACTTAATTGGACTTTTGAAATTGTTAATGCAGATGTTATATTTGTCACTGCTAAAATCATTATACAATATATGCAAAAGCATTGGGACACTTTCACATTACAGCTAGAGTTGTAGTTTTTTTAGTTTTTATGACATCCCATTCTAAATCCTAGTGAATCAATATAGGAATCCACAACCTGTAACTTTGGGGACATATGTGGATTGAGAGCCCATGATAATGTAGCTCGCACCTAGCTGCCAAATGGATGCATTACACAAGGTATAGAAAATGGCTATGAAAAGGTCTATGGATAGAGACTTTTGTGAGTTGTCCTGCACAGAGGGCACATACTGGTGGAGGAGGCGATAAATAGGGTAAGCTAGGGATAATTTCATCATATTAGAGAGAGGTGTGTTAAAGATGGATGTGGTAGTTTGATGGGCGTGCTTCAAGCGAGAACTGTGGATGGAGGTCAACTGGCTTCCTCTAGATATGTTTGCTGCCTATAAAGGATGGTGTCACAAAGTGCTTTTGGTGGAGAAGATTTGGCTATCATTAGCAACTGGGGCTTTGTGTAAAACTACAATGGGAAAAGTTTGGAGCGCTTACGACCATTTCTCAAAACTGAATGTAGCTCTGAAAGTAAGAAAAGTTGGGCACCTCTGCATTAATACATAGCTGTAACAGATTCTTCCATTTATCAGGGAAACTTTTAGACAAGACTTTGGACTGTGTCTATGGGATTTTATGACCATTCATCCAGAAAAAACACTATGAGAGGGCTTGGCTCACTGTCTCCATTCTAGATGGGGTTAAAGTCAGAGCTCTGTGCAGCATGACAAGTTATTCCACACCACCCACCCAATCTTTGTGCATTATTATCGGAACAGAAAAGACCCTTCTCAAACTGTTCCGACAATGGTGAAACCATACAGTTGTCCAAAATGTCTTACTGAAGCCTTAAGATTTCCCCTCACTGCAATGAAGGGGCCTAGGGCAACCCTTGATTCAAAATAACCATATAGCATTAACCCTCCTCCACCAAAAATTTCAGTTAGCACAATGCAGTCAAGTAAGTAATGTCCACTAGATTGTCAGAAGCATGATTACAATGAGGGAACAAATTCTGTCTGGTAAAATTTCATGTGGCCATTTGTTTGTTAAAGGGAACCTGCTACCACTTTTTTGACCTATAATCTGCGGCCACCACCACCAAGCTCTTATATACAGCATTCTAACATGCTGTATATAAGATCCCAAGCCGGGGGTATAACATAAAAAACACTTTATAATAATTACCTAACGGTCGCTGCGGTGGGCCTTATGGGAGTCTCCGTTGTCTGGTGCCGGCATTGCCTCTTTCTGCCATCTTCGTCTTCTTTCTGAAGCTTGGGTGCATGACGTGGCTGTGTCATACACACTCGCCGGTCCTGCCCAGGTGAACTACAATACTTTGATCTGCCCTGCTTAGGACCTGATTGCCGGTGAGTGTGTGTGACGTCGGACCCGTCATGCACCGCGGCTAGAGAAGAAGGAGCACAAAGATGGACAACAGAGATGGCGCCGGCACCGGACAGCGGAGACGCCCATAAGGCCCACCGCAGTGACCGTTAGGTAAGTATTATAAAGTGTTTTTTATGTTCTCACAGCGGCCTGGGCTCTTATATACAGCATGTTAGAATGCTGTATATAAGAGCCTGGTGGTGGTGGCCACAGCTTATACGCCAAAAAAGTGATGACAGGTTCCCTTTCATTTCTTATAATGACGTTCTCTAGTGTCCCCACAGGATGACTGAAGAATTACACACTTCCCATTTAAATCATTGTTTGTGTTATGAATGCACATAGAGAAATGGATTTGTTCATCACTCTGGCTTAAAACATTTGCTTTACACTTTGACCTGTTTAAATGTGGCGTGTACCTTTTTTTAGAGCAATACAAACTAATTATATAAATAACTGTTTTTAACTTTCTAACCATATACAGTAAGCATAAACATTCATCTCTTTAATTAAAGGGTATCTGTAACCAGATAAATGATACCCCACCTCAAAGCAGTGTGAGGTAGGGGCAGAGACCCTGATACCAGCAATGTATCATTTACCTGCTGCAGTTTTGATAAAATCACTGTTATCTGCTGCCAGATCTACCAGTTTTGTGACTGCTGAGCTCTGTATAACTCCGCCCACATCACTGATTGGCAGCTTTCTTTGTACATAGGCATAAAGCTACCAATCAACAGTAGGGGCAGGGTTATACAGAGCTCATGAATACATTGTAGCAAGTTTACTAGTGCTCTACTGATAATCTTGTGTTTATAAAACAGTTATTATATCAAAACTATAGTTAATGACACATCACTGGATGGGGGTCTCTGATGCTACATTATTCTGCTCTCAGATTAGGGGGCAACACCTGGTGAAAGATTCCCTTTAATAAAACAAAATTCCTCATAAATGAATACATTTACAAGAACATATAAGATGGCATATTGCAGATATTCTAGTATTTCAAAGAAAACAAATCTATTGAAATTCTTCAGTATATGTAAGGTTACACAGTAAAAAGATGCTGTGTGGTATGCACTCTTTAAACTGCCAGCCATTGTGTTTCTCAGCACAAATACAATACTGAAATAATTATAAGTATACATACCCTGTATCCAACATCCTCCAAGAGGACCGATGAATCCACTACACAACCAGCTTGCCACAAGGTCTCCTTTATGCTGCAGCCATAGAAAAACACATTCTTTCTTTGCGAATGGCCATGATAATCACAGAAAACCTGCAGACAAAGATAACATTTAACTACTAAACGCACCAGCTTTTATGTGCTTCCCTCATGTTTATCATGTTTTTTTTTCTATTGAGAACAATTGCGCAATGGAACATTTCAGTTTTCCTTTCCTTTCAAGCAATTCATTTTTTACTCTTTTATTCAATTATAGGCTGCCTGTTTTCATGCCCTCCAGCCGTCATTTCATACGCTGTCGCTGAAGGATACAGGGTTCCTTTGCTGCAGGCGAGATGACCGGAGGGGTAACGGGAGCGCTCCACCTGTCATTAACAATATCACAAACCAACAAACTCTGCATCGTGAAGGACAAAGTCATTAAAGAAGACTCCTGAAGAAAGCAGCTACTTCTACTAGGGCAATATTCAATTAGGTCCTGTGAATATGAGCTGGTTGGCCAAGCACTAAAGCTATTATTTTTTTATTTACTTTTTTTCCGAAAAAATAACCTGACTTGTATAAAGAGAAAGACGTAATACTGAATGCAAGTCAGATGGCTCTAAGTTCTGGTTGGTAATTCTCCATAATTTACACTACAGAGAGTTGTTTGGTTTCTTACCAGAAATACATGACATAAATGACATTATATGTCACTATGAAATTATAGATATGTCTTGTCAATAATACCATAATACGTCCATGTAATTATTTGTTAAAGCTTAACCGTCATTTTAGGAGCAGCTTTGTAATATATCTTATCAGACAAATTTTGTTCTTTCGCTGCCAGAATTGATCAGTCGTTATCAAAAATCTCAATTCTGAGGAAAAATCTGTATTCAGTGAAGACTTTCCAATTACTGAGATAGGAGATGGCAACTGTTAGGCTGCTTTCACACATCAGTTTTTTGGCATCAGGCACGATCCGGCGAAAAAAACTGATGCGACGGATCTGGCGAAAAACCGGATCAGTTGCATCAGTTTTTTCCATCAGTGTCTTCAGTTTTTTGACGGATCCGTTGTGTTACTGAGCATGCTCAGTTCAAAAAACCGGATCCGGCAGCCATATATCAATTTTTTTTGCCGCATTACGCCGGATCTGGTGTCCATGGGCTTACATTATAAAACACGCCGTACGGCGCTATATGGTTTTTTGCCGGAGACAAAAAACGTTCCCCTCAGCGTTCCATCTGGCCGCCGGACAAGCAAATTTTGCCGTATCCGGCTAAAGCCCGATAGAACGCAAGGCCATCCGGCACAATCCGGCGTTAATAGAAGTCAATGGGGGAAAAAAGGGATCCGGCGGCAATAGACGCCGAACCTGTTTTTTCAGGTTTTTGCCGGATTGTGCCTGATGGCAAAAAAACTGATGTGTGAAAGCAGCCTTACTGAGAAGATTCTATGTAGATAGAAGAGGGAGGAGGGGAGGAGCTCTGCCTCTAGCTATTTCTTCTGACTTTAGCACTTTAGCTCCTCTCTCTGACTCTAGTTTCTTCTGCTGCCTCTAGCTCCTCCCTGTGACTCTAGCTCCTTCCTCTGCCTCCAGCTTCATCCTATACCCCAGCTACTCCCTCTGCCTTGAGCACCTCTCTCTGCATTGAGCTCCCCCCTCGGCCCCAGCTCCATCTTCTCCATCTAGCTTTTCCCTCTGTCTCTAGCTCCACCTTCTGCTTATAGATCCACCCTCTGTCTCTAGCTCCTCCTTCTGACTTTAACTCCTCCCTCTGCCTCTAGATCCTCCCTCTGCCTCCAGCTCATACCTCTGCCTCCAGCTGTTTCTTCTGCTATAGCTCCTCCCTCTGCATCTAGCTCCTCCTTCATATTTTAGCTCCTCCCTCTGCATCTAGATCCTCCTTCTGCTCTAGCTCCACCCTCTGCCTCTAACTCCTCCCTCCTCTCATGATCATAGAATTTCATCAGTGCCAATTGCCATCTCCTATCTCAGTAATGAGAAATATATACACAGGAATTCTCCAACTGCACAGGATACAGTGTCATAAGTCAAGGGTATAATTTGTTAAAATTGTTAAAATGGAATACCACACAGTATTCTGAATGGTTTTTGCAGTGATTCTCTCTCGGAAAATGCAGTCTGCAGTGTTTCCCTATGTAAGGAGACTAAAGATGCTTTTGACCTTCGATAAGTAAAGTAAAGCGGGCTTTACACGCTACGATATCATTAATGAATTATCGTCGGGGTCACGGTGTTTGAGACGCACATCTGGCGTCATAAACGATATCACAGTGTGTGACACTTATAAACGACCTTAAACAATCGCAAAAGCGGTCAAAATCGTTTGCCGCGGAGAGGTCGTACTGAAACAAAAAATCGTTTTCTGCTTATTAGTTATGTTGTTCGTTGTTCCTGCGGCACCACACATCGCTGTGTGTGACACTGCAGGAGTGACGAACATCTCCTTACCTACCTCCACTGGCAATGCGGAAGGAAGGAGGTGGGTGGGATTTTACGTCTCGCTCATCTCCGCCCCTCCGCTTCTATTGGACGCCTGCCGTGTGATGTCGCTGTAATGCCGCACGAACTGCCCCCTTAGAAAAGAGGCGGTTCGCCGGCCACAGCGACGTCGCAGGGCAGGTAAGTCCGTGTGACAGGGGTAAGCGAGTTTATGCTTAAAAACAGCGATTATAAAACAGCGATTTGCCCATGTCACAGAACCGACGGGGGCGGGTACGATCGCTTGTGATCTCGCTAGTGAGATCGCACCGTGTAAAGCCCGCTTAAGACATTGATACTATTGATGCATACCTTAGAAGGTTTTCCTGACATATACCTTGCTGAAGGGGCTTAATATTTGCAGTAATTCAGTTTAACCCATTATCACAAAATGACATATAAGTACATCATATATGGTATATGCTATATATATATATATATATATATATATAATATATATACAGTACAGACCAAAAGTTTGGACACACCTTCTCATCTCTAGAACAACTATTAAGAGGAGACTTTGTGCAGCAGGCCTTCATGGTAAAATAGCTGCTAGGAAACCACTGCTAAGGACAAGCAACAAGCAGAAGAGACTTGTTTGGGCTAAAGAACACAAGGAATGGACATTAGACCAGTGGAAATCTGTGCTTTGGTCTGATGAGTCCAAATTTGAGATCTTTGGCTCCAACCACCGTGTCTTTGTAGAAAAGGTGAACGGATGGACTTCACATGCCTGGTTTCCACCGTGAAGCATGGAGGAGAAGGTGTGATGGTGTGGGGGTGCTTTGCTGCTGACACTGTTGGGGATTTATTCAAAATTGAAGGCATACAGAATCAGCATGCCTACTACAGCATCTTGCAGCGGTGTGCTATTCCATTCGGTTTGCGTTTAGTTGGACCATCATTTATTTTTCAACAGGACATTGACCCCAAACACACCTCCAGGCTGTGTAAGGGCTATTTGACTAAGAAGGAGTGTGACTGGGTGCTACGCCAGATGACCTGGTCTCCACAGTCACCAGACCTGAACCCAATCAAGATGGTTTGGGGTGAGCTGGACTGCAGAGTAAAGGCAAAAGGGCCAACAAATGCTAAGCATCTCTGGGAACTCCTTCAAGACTGTTGTAAAACCATTTCCGGTGACTACCTCTTGAAGCTCATCAAGAGAATACCAAGAGCGTGCAAAGTAGTAATGAAAGCAAAAGGTAGCTACTTTGAAGAACCTAGCATATAAGACATATTTTCAGTTGTTTCACACTTTTTTTTAATAATTTTCACGCCACATGTTTTAATTCATAGTTTTGATGCCTTCAAATGTAAATCTACAATTTTTAGAGTCATGAAAATAAAGAAAACTCTTTGAATGAGGAGGTGTGTCCAAACTCTTGGGCCACTGATTTGGGGCCCACTGGAGTGACCACAACTATTCAAGTGTGCACATCATGATTAGAGTTGAGCGCGGTTCGTGGTTCGTGGTTCTCCAGTTCTAGGCTCGAGTGATTTTGGGGCCTGTTCTAGATCGAACTAGAACTCGAGCTTTTTGCAAAAGCTCGATAGTTCTAGAAACGTTCGAGAGCGGTTCTAGCAGCAAAAAAACAGCTAATTCCTAGCTGGCTTTCCGCTGTAATAGTGTAAGTCACTCTGTGACTCACACTATTATGAAATTTCAGTGTATAGTGTGCGTGAACAGCGCCTTCAGATCACTCCTGTTTGTATAATGGCGATCGCCATTTTTTTTTTTTTTTTTCTTGTCTTCCTTCCCTAAGCGCGCGCGTGTAGTGGGGAGGGCCATTATGTCAGCCAATCCCAGACACACACACAGCTAAGTGGACTTTTAGCCAGAGAAGCAACGGCATGTGTGATAGGATGTCCATGTCACATGTCCCTGCATTATAAAAACGAGTATCTGGCCGTCCGGACGCCATTATCTCTTCTGCGTCCTTGGTGTCAGACATCACTGGCGCAGCTCCGTCCTTTGTCCTATCGCCGATACTGCTGTATGCGCTCCATACACAGCGCTGGACAGCATAGGGATAGCACTTTCCATCAGTCCTTTTAAGGGCTCGTACCGGCAGGGTCAGAGTTAAGGTGACAGGTCCTGAAAACAGAGACAGCGTCTGTGTAGCTAAGGTCAGGGATTAACTAAGCCATTATACTAGCAAACACTCAGTGTACCTAGTGGCATCCTAAACGTGGCTATTGGACTTTTGTCTAGTCACACTAGTGCAAAGACATTTGCAGCACCTCTACCTGCATTGCACACTCCAACTCATTATAACTAAGCCATTACACTAGCAAACACTCAGTGTACCTAGTGGCATCCTAAACGTGGCTATTGGACTTTTGTCTAGTCACACTAGTGCAAAGACATTTGCAGCACCTCTACCTGCATTGCACACTCCTACTCATTATAACTAAGCCATTATACTAGCAATTGATGCTGCCAGTTTAAGGGTCGTAGTTGCATTGTCAGGGATATTTATTCTTTATTATTCTGCTGTTAATAAAGCTAGACCACCGCTGCAATCTACACCACCTCTCAATTTTTACTACCACATTTTAAGTGCACAATCTTGTCGCAATCAACATGAGTGGCAAAATGACAGATGCTGGTGGAAAGGGGAAGAGGCGTGGTGGAAAAGGAAAAAAAGGGTTTGTCTGTGGGGAAGGTGGCAAAGCTCCATTATCATCTGCTGAAGAGAGACCATCTACCAGCAAAAGTAAGATGTCTACTACTTACCGTGGACAATCCGATGTGCTCCCTTTTTTACGGACACGAACAACAGGAACAAAGGTAGATGATGGCCAAAAAAGGAAAATGCTTGAATGGATCTCAAGTGGTCCAACAAGTGCCCTCTCAGCCACGTCAAGTACCGCATCCAAAAAACACCAGTCCTCTGAGTTGTCATCCCAAGCAAACTTGCTTTCTCCCAGCTCTGAAGTCTCCATCAGCCCTGCACAGTATGGTGGAACTGAGATGGCTGAGTCTGCAGAGCTGTTCAGTCACACTATAGCCTGGGAATCAGAGGTCTGCTCCCAAGCTACAGTGAGTACAGAACAGGAAATGGTCTGCAGTGATGCCCAGAACCTTTGTGACTCTGATTCAGGCCGTGAGGACCAAGTTTCTGAGCATAATGTTGACCCTTTGTCACAAACTGTAACACCTGTGGTTATAGACAATGAGGAACATACTGATGAAGATGAGACGCAGATACCCGATTGGGATGACAACTTAAATATTCGGTCAGGGCAAGAAGAGGCTCGGTCTGAGGGGGAGGGGAGTGCAAACACAACAATTGATGATGAAGTTCTAGATCCCACCTACTGTCAACCCACAGTCAGGCACTCGAGGAGGTCAACAGAGGTGGTGGAGGAGGATGCAACTGATGACGAAGTTACCTTGCGCCTTCCTGGACACAGTCGGAGTACTGGTAGCACGTCTACAACTGCATCCTCAGCCACCACTCTGCCTCTGAGCATTATTCGGGGTGGATCAACAGGTTGCATGGCCTCTAAGCCTTGCCTAGCCTGGTCCTTTTTTGACATAGAAAAAGATCGCCCAAATTATGTGATCTGTAAAATTTGTCATGGTTCTCTTAGTAGAGGTCAAAACCTCAGCAGTTTGACAACTTCTTCCATGAATCGTCACATGAATAAATATCATATGGCCCGGTGGGAAGCTCACCGTGCTGCAATGCGGCCTAGCGGAGCGAACCATCCACCGCCTGCCCCTTCCAGTGCATCCGCGCGCTCTTCAACTTCTAGGACTGTGGGGAAAGCTGTCACACCTGTTTTTCCACCCACAACTTCCACCACTGTAACCGCAACAGGCAGTTTGCTTGATAGGTCGTCAGTTGGTTTGGAAGGGGAAACAAGTGAGTGTGTACAGCTCTCTCAGACATCGATAGCACCAACGTTGGATGAAGACAACATCATGTCTCCGCCTGCACTTTCCTCACAAACCTGCATTTTTCCAGGGACACCCTACTCAACACCGTCTACACACAGCAGCCAGATCTCTGTCCCTCAGATGTGGTCAAATAAAAGGCCACTTCCTGCGACCCATGACAAAGCTAAGAGGTTGACTCTATCCCTCTGTAAGCTGTTGGCTACCGAAATGCTGCCTTTCCGCCTAGTGGACACACAGGATTTTAGAGACCTTATGTCTGTCGCTGTGCCCCAGTACCAGATGCCTAGTCGCCACTACTTCTCTAAGAAAGGTGTGCCCGCGCTACACCAGCATGTCGCACACAACATCACCACTTCCTTGAGAAACTCTGTGTGTCAACAGGTGCATTTCACCACCGATACTTGGACCAGTAAGCATGGACAGGGACGTTACATGTCGCTGACTGGGCACTGGGTAACTATGGTGATAGATGGTGAAGGGTCTGCTGCACAAGTCTTGCCATCCCCACGACTTGTGTGTCAATCCTCTGTCTGTCCAAGTTCCGCCACTGCTTCTGCATCCTCCACCTCATCTGGGTCCTCCACCTCCGCCCCAAGCCTGCCTGGTCAGGCCACCAGTGTTCTCACTGCGCAGAAGGAATCACGCACCCCTCATTACTATGCTGGCAGCAGAGCGCAACGGCATCAGGCGGTCTTTAGCTTGACATGTCTTGGGAATAAGAGTCACACAGCTGAGGAGTTGTGGTCAGCTCTGCGGTCCGAGTTTAATAAATGGTTGTCTCCACTCAACCTGCAGCCTGGTAAGGCCGTGTGCGACAATGCTGCAAACCTGGGTGCGGCCCTTCGCCTGGGCAAGGTGACACACGTACCTTGTATGGCTCACGTGTTGAACCTTGTCATCCAGCAATTTTTAACACACTATCCCGGCCTAGATGGCCTTCTGAACAGGGCACGAAAACTGTCTGCTCACTTCTGCCGTTCAAGCGCCGCAGCTGAGCGACTTGCATCGCTCCAGAAGTCTTTCGGCCTGCCGGTTCATCGCCTGAAATGCGATGTGGCGACACGCTGGAATTCGACTCTCCACATGTTACAGCGACTGTGGCAGCACCGTCGAGCCCTGGTGCAATACGTCATGACGTATAGCCTGGGCCAACGAGATGCAGAGGTGGGGCAGATCACCCTGATAGAGTGGTCTCAGATCAAGGACCTATGCACCCTTCTGCACAGTTTCGACATGGCGACGAATATGTTTAGCGCTGACAATGCCATTATCAGCATGACAATTCCAGTCATTTACATGCTGGAGCACACGCTAAACACTATTCGGAGTCAGGGGGTGGGACAACAGGAAGGGGAGGAACTACAGGAGGATTCATATGCGCAAGGGACAACAACATCACCAAGGTCCAGACGTTCATCATCACCAACGCAGCAGGCATGGGACCATGGGGGACAGGGATCAACAAGGGCGCATAGTAGCAGGCGAAATGTTGAGGAAGGTGCAGGAGAACATGAAGAAATGGAGGATGAACTGTCCATGGACATGGAAGACTCAGCAGATGAGGGAGACCTTGGTCAAATTTCAGTTGAAACAGGTTGGGGGGAGATGTCAGAGGAAGAAAGAACGGGTAGCACCTCTATGCCACAAACACAGCGTGGACTTGGTCCGCATGACTGCGCAAGACACATGAGTGCCTTCTTGTTGCACTACTTCCAACATGACCCTCGTATTGTCAAAATTAGAAGTGATGATGACTACTGGATTGCCACACTATTAGATCCCCGGTACAAGTCCAAATTTTGTGACATAATTCCAGCCATAGAAAGGGACGCACGTATGCAGGAGTATCAGCAGAAGCTGTTACTCGATCTTAGCTCGGCTTTTCCACCAAACAACCATGCAGGTGCAGGGAGTGAATCTCCCAGTTGTAACTTGCCAAACATGGGACGGTCTCGTCATCTTCAACAGTCTACCCATACCAGTAGGACCGTATCTGGTGCTGGTAACAGCAATTTTATGGAATCTTTTCATAATTTTTTTAGACCCTCTTTTGCAAGGCCACCAGATACAACAAGTCTGACACATAGTCAACGGCTGGAGAGGATGATACAGGAGTATCTCCAAATGAACATCGATGCCATGACTTTGCAAATGGAGCCTTGCTCCTTTTGGGCTTCAAATCTAGAAAAATGGCCAGAGCTCTCCAGTTACGCCTTGGAGATTTTGTCGTGTCCAGCTGCCAGCGTTGTCTCTGAACGTGTCTTCAGTGCTGCTGGGTGTGTGCTGACAGATAAGCGCACGCGTCTGTCCAGTGACAATGTGGACAGACTGACGTTCATCAAAATGAACAAGTCATGGATCCAGAAGGAATTTACTACCCCTGTGTCATCCTGGGGAGAGTAAATGCTTGTGGATTTGGAATGTGCTTGATGCAAATCAAAACATCCTGTTTGCAACTAGGGCACAACTGCTGCCACTGAAGGGGTGGGTGTGTGTGGGGCCCAATTTTTTGAAAAAAGGAAGACTCCGCTTGGAGTAACCCTTGCTTACATTGTTTTTAAAAGAAGCCAAGATGAACAGAGCTGGGATCAGGAAAGACTTTGCTACCTAAACCGGTGTCATCCTGGGGACGGTTAAGAATAGCGTATTTTTGAATGTGCTTGATGCAAATGTAGCTGTGAATTGTACAACTGGGGCACAACTGCTGCCACTGAAGGGGTGGGTGTGTGTGGGGCCCAATTTTTGGAAAAAAGGAAGACTCCGCTTGGAGTCACCTTGCGGTGTTTTACATGATTTTAGAAGGGCGTGCCATGCCTATATCTATGTCTCCTCCTCTTTTTCCTTGTCCTGCTCTTTTGTTTTCACATGAGTATATGTCCTTGTCACTTTCTCATGTGTTTGTGTTGTGTTGTAAGTTGTTTGTCACCTTTTGGACACCTTTGAGGGTGTTTTCTGTGTGTTTTTATGTGTTTGTGAATGCCTGCCATTGTTTCCTATGCGGTTCGAGTTCGGTTCGTCGAACGTTCGACGAACCGAACTCGAACGGGACCTCCGTTCGGCGAACCGACCTCGAGCCGAACCGGGACCGGTTCGCTCATCTCTAATCATGATAGTACAGTTAAGCTCTGTAGTAGAGCAGGGAGACATGGTATCCGGGCACTACTGATCTCTGTTCTATACGACACAGGTCATTTCAGGTCTGAAGGCTACAAAATGGTAGGTTTTCACACAGGACAAGTCCAAGGCAGAGGCCTTGAAACATGATTATGTCACAGGGCCGTGAGAGACAGCACATTGGTCCACTTGGGCCTTGCTTGTCTGCTGTTGGATGTTCAAGAATCCCGGTTAGGTAGTACATGATTATTTTTATTATTATTTTAATAGCACTTGTAGGGGGTTTGTGTAAGGTGTCATACAGTGTGAGGACTACTGTGGTCACATCATATAGTATAGATACTACTGTGGGGGCCAAAATACAGTTTTGGGGGCATTATACTGTGCATAGGAAGCTGTGATGGGCTTCATTTTATATATACAGTGGCATGTAAACAATTAGGCACCCCTTATCAAAATTACAGTTATTGTCAACACTTATGCAAGTGGAAAATGAAATGATCTCTAAAAGATGTAAAGTTAAATACGACACATTTCCTTAGAATTTTAGGCTCAAAAAAATTTACTTTAATCTTTTACATTTTAAAAATTAACAAAAAAGAAAAATGGGCTGATGGCTAGTACCTAGCAGCATATCCTTTGGCAAGTATCATTGCTTGTAAAGGGTCTTTCAGTTCTTGTTTGAGGGATTTTTATCTATTCTTCCTTGAAAAAGTCTTCCAGTCTTGTGATAAGGGGCACTATAGTGGGTATTATAATGTGTTGCACCGTTATCATGCCACATAGTAAGTACAGTAATGGGAACAACTATGGCAGTGGAAAGCTCAGCATAGGAGTATCAGTAGGATGATGACTTGTTGCAATTTGGAAATAGACGGGGACTGTGCTGGAAATGAGAAGTAAAACGTGTCTCTGTTGAAAACTTTACAAATGAGTCATTGCTGAAGGAAGTTGTCATGGTCTGCACCATTCAGAAAAGATGGGAAATGTACATGACTCCATCAGAAAGAATGCCATAGCTGTAGAAAAAAAGATGTGAACCGCACAAAAAACAAACTGATCTAATGCCGCTAGGCAAAAAGTATGCCTGAACATGAGGTTCTTGGTTTATCACTCTGATTGGACTGTATAAAGCCCCCTGCCATGTCACGGTGAACCTCTGAGTGGGTCCCTAACTTATTTGAAGCCGTAAAGTTGCAGTGCTGCATGCCAACCACCGCCACAGCGACAGTGCACCGGCAGGGCAGGTGACCTGGTGCCTCACAACACCCATTCTGTAAGGCTGAGCCCCATGGCTCCAGGCTACACCACCCCACCGACACAAAATTACCATAGCAATGGCAACCACACAGCACCAGAACAATGTGAAAGGAGCTGGCCAACTCTCCTTCCACAAGCTCTCAGTGTGTGAACTGAGACCAAAAGGCAGAACTCCTCCTTACATTCTCCTGCTAATGAAAAATGCCTGTTCCAAATGGGAGGTGTACTGGTTTAAGTAAAAAAAAAAAAAAAAGAAGAGAGAGGGACAGACCATGCAATATGCCATAGCTGTAGAAAAAAGACTTGAACTGCTCAGCCAAAAATCATACTGGTTGGCATGCGGCACCACGGCCATCATCAGGGCACTACTACTGTGACTCCTGTAGGGGGCCCGGTGAGCAGAAGCCAGGAGGGGGGCCCGGCTGACAGCCTGGGCCCCTCCCTTTTCATTCATCTGCTCACCGGGCCCCAAGGGCAGGGGCCACCATTAGGGCAATGAGGGGGACCCGGGCCATTCATAGAGAGCTGACACCTCTCATCCTGCTCTGCAGATCAGGACAGGAAACGTACCGGACCACAATGGAGGCTGCAGGAGCTGAGAAGGTGAAGGACCTGTAAATTCAGGACCTTCCATGTCAGCTGACTAATCATGTGCCTGATCTCATCACAGGAATAGTGCCTGGAACATCTGCAGCCTCCGTGCAGATCCCAGTGTCTCCTCTCCTGCTGTGCATCATCTGGAAATGCAAGATGAGGTAGTGTGTGTGTGTGTGTGTGTGTGTGTATACAGGCTGTGTGTAATATAGGGGTGCTGCAGCCTTTGTGTGTGTGTGTGTGTACAGGCTGTGTGTAACATGGGGGTGCTGCAGCGCGTGTGTGTGTGTGTGTGTGTACAGGCTGTGTGTAACATGGGGGTGCTGCAGCCTGTGTTTGTGTACAGGCTGTGTGTAACATAGGGGTGCGGCATCCTGTGTGTGTGTGTACAGGCTGTGTGTAACATTGGGGTGCTGCATCCTGTGTGTGTGTGTGTACAGGCTGTGTATAACATGGGGGTGCTGCAGCCTGTGTGTGTATACAGGCTGTGTGTAACATGGGGGTGCTGCAGCCTGTGTGTGTGTGTACAGGCTGTGCATAACATGGGGGTGCTGCAGCCTGTGTGTGTTTGTGTGTGTACAGGCTGTGTGTAACATGGGGGTGCTGCAGCCTGTGTGTGTGTGTGTGTGTGTGTGTGTGTGTACAGGCTGTGTGTAACATGGGGGTGGTGCAGCCTGTGTTTGTGTGTACAGGCTGTGTGTAACATGGGGGTGCTGCAGCCTGTGTGTGTGTGGCTGTGTGTGTGTGTGTGTGTGTGTGTGAGTTTGTGTGTGTGCAGGCTGTGTGTAATATGGGGGTGCTGCAGCCTGTGTGTGTGTGTGTGTGTGTGTACAGGCTGTGTGTAACATTAGGGGTGCTGCAGCCTGTGTGTGTGTGTGTGTGTGTATGTGTGTGTGTGTGCACAGGCTGTGTGTAACATGGGGGTGCTGCAGCCTGTGTGTGTGTGTACAGGCTGTGTGTAACATGGGGGTGCTGCAGCCTGTGTGTGTGTGTACACGCTGTGTATAACATGGGGGTGCTGCAGCCTGTGTGTGTGTGTGTGTGTGTGTGTGTGTACAGGCTGTGTATAACATGGGGATGCTGCAGCCTGTGTGTGTGTGTGTGTGTGTGTACAGGCTGTGTGTGTGAGTTTGTGTGTGTGCAGGCTGTGTGTAATATGGGGGTGCTGCAGCCTGTGTGTGTGTGTGTGTGTGTGTACAGACTGTGTGTAACATTGGGGGTGCTGCAGCCTGTGTGTGTGTGTGTGTGTGTACAGGCTGTGTGTAATATGGGGGTGCTGCAGCCTGTGTGTGTGTGTGTACAGGCTGTGTGTAACATGGGGGTGCTGCAGCCTGTGTGTATGTGTACAGGCTGTGTATAACATGGGGGTGCTGCAGCCTGTGTGTGTGTGTGTGTGTGTGTGTGTACAGGCTGTGTATAACATGGGGGTGCTGCAGCCTGTGTGTGTGTGTGTGTGTGTGTGTGTGTGTGTACAGGCTTTGTGTAACATGGGGGTGCTGCAGCGTGTGTGTGTGTACAGGCTGTGTGCAACATCAGGGTTCTGCACCCTGTGTGTGTGTGTACAGGCTGTGTGTAACATGGGGGTGCTGCAGCCTGTGTGTGTGTGTGTGTGTGTATAGGCTGTGTGTAACATGGGAGTGCTGTAGCCTGTGTGTGTGTGTGTGTGTATATATGTGTACAGGCTGTGTAAGACGGGGGTTGCTGCAGGATGTGTGTGTATATGTGTACAGGCTGTGTAATACGGGGGTTGCTGCAGGCTGTGTGTTTATATGTGTACAGGCTGTGTGTGATATGGGGGTGCCTCACGCTCTGTGTGATATGGGGGTGCCGCAGGCTGTGTGTGATATGGGGGTGCGTGTGTGTGTGTGTACAGGCTGTGTGAGATAGGAGGGGCAGGGCGTGTGTGATATGTATGTGCATAATATATAGATATTTATTATAGTTTTTTAAAGAGTGGTGGCAGGACTGTGCAAGGTTTGAGGGGTGGAGGCGGGGCTGGGGTGGAGCCTGGCTGGAGTCTCAAGGGGGGGCCGAAAATTTTGCCAATATAGGGCCCTGAAATTCCTAGTGGCGCCCCTGTGCGGCACTGCACCATTAAGTCTGCAAATAAGTTAGGGACCCGTTCACTGTGATCTAGCAGAAAGTTTAACCAAGAACTCCATGTTCAGGTATATCATTTTTTGCCTAGTAGCATTAGATCAAAGTATGATTTTTGGATATTCGGTCCATGTCTTTTTCTTCACTTCTGGCACCATTAGAAACAATGTCACCTGTAAGCCATTATATATAACTATACTGTAATCTCATATGTTTTTCAGCACTTGTATCTAGCACTGCATGGTCACTGTGTGTCGATAAAATCAGTCTTGGTCTTTGTATAGTGATTTATTTTCAGGAACAGCATGGGCGTGATATTCCCCAATACCTGTGTTTTTCTAAACTCCAGTCCAACAGATCATGTTTTCAAGTTTTCCTTACTATTGCACAGATGATTGAATTATTATTAGGGATGATCGAATACTTTGATTATTCGGTTTCGCGAATATTTTCTGAATACCTTGCCGCTATTCGACTATTCGCGAATATTCGATGCGAAATGTTAGTCTAAGGGAAACCCAAATAACAACTATTCGGAACTATTCGGGCTTCCCATAGACTTACATTGCTCATCAAATAGTCGAATAACGGTAAGGTATTCGGAAAATATTCGCAAAGCCGAATAATCGAAGTATTCGATCAAACCTAATTATTATTAATGCATGAGAAATTGTCAGAAGCTTATTCACTTGTGCAGAACTAAAAAAATTCTGTTGTGAGGCATTGAGGACTGGTCTGTTGAGGCATATCCACTGAGGGTCGCAAAAACTTCCTTCCCCATTAGGATCAATAGTTCTGTGGCCACAATTGGATACCGGGATCAAACATTCATAGTCTATTTCCGTCTATTACTTCATCGACTTGACTACATAGAGAACTGTAACACATTATGCATTTATGACTACCAATAAAATCCTTCCCGACACAATGGAAGCTAATTTATGGCAATTACCATCAGAAAAATTACATCATATTGAAACCTATTGGGTTTTTCATGGAATTACAAACATTCAGGATGTTGAGTATCAGTAATATACAGCAGTATTATATTTACAACTTTAGTTGTTAAAAATTTGAGGTATTTTTGGACTGTACCTATTGTGTCTATTATAGCTCCTGTTGATTGTCTTACCGTTATTGCTAAAGTGGTATAGAAATCATACCATTACTACTCCCAACAGCTATCTCAGCAGAATCTACAAGATATATTCTTCCATACAGCAGATACAAAATGCTCTTGGCATTCCTGGTGAGCAAAAATCAATGGGTTTTTAGAGGCGTAAGAAATCAGCATTACATCGTCTTGTCATACAATGGCGGGCCTAAGTCAGGAAGAACAGAGATCCATACTTTTCATACTAATTTACAAATATTGACAATTTGCCATGGATTCAGGCCAGGCGCTGCAGGTGCCTAAGAACAGAAATGCCCAGAGAAGAGGTAGCGCTGGGCTCATATCACTTGAATATTTTCCTGGCACTTACTACCTACCAGGCATTTGGAATTGCTCTCAGCTCACATATAGGGTCTATGTGATTGCTAAAATTATACTAAGTCTAATTCAATGAATGTGTTAGAGCATGCCAGGTAGCACAGCATGAGAGACTGGAGCAAAGTGCAAAACAATCTCTTAAAACATGCAGGCAATCAGAATGGCAGTGCTCTTGGTGTAACCATGTTTTTTAAAATGCAAAAGAAAGAAATAAAACTATTCTCCGCTGTGAAGTTCTTGTAGTTGAAAATAATTTCAGCGTTAGGTGTACAGTATAAAACTTCTATGTGTACTCTTTTAGTCTACTGGCTGTACAGTTATTTTTTCACAATAGTAATAGATAGAATTTACCAGCAAGAATAATGCTAGTCTTGGAGCAATTTTTCTTACTTCAGAATGTAAGAATAACTCCTTAAAGAAGTGGTCTGGGATTTTCTTGGTTTACTATGAGCTTAAAAGCTAACAGGCGGGTAGTTGATAACTGAGGCATTTGTTGTACCCAGCGCCGGCACTGAGTGGTCCTTGACCAGACCTGCTGGTGATGAAGCTGTTCCAAATTGACAGAGCAGCTGTTCTTCTCAATGGGGTCAATGAGGCGTGACTGCCGGTGACATGCTGATTGACAGATAATTTCCTGTAGGTAGGAAGTGGGGAGCAGGCAACTCCATGACTGTTATACCCGGCGCGGGCACAGAGTGGAAAGAAAAGGGTGAGAGAGTTTGGAATGCCGGACACCCATCCATCATGAAGTGAACAGCCGCCATTTTCTGGACACAAGGACATTTACTTAGTGCAGTCATGCCTCATGCGCTGTAGCAATCGTCCTTTGCACATTTGATGTGTTGAAGTGCGCAAACTCTAGCCCCATACCCTACATAGACAGAGGGTAGAGAAAATGCTGTGGGGTGGCGTGGTCTTGATAGATAATCTGAGGTCTCTATTAATAATCTGAGGTCTCTTTCAATTTATGCTCCAATTTCTGCTAGAATTATAAAAAAAGCTCTACAGCAACGGATAAACTCAAGAAGTTTGCTATGGGGGACCAGCTGGACAACACCTGAACATTAAGGAGTCGTGCTCCAGTCACAAAAATGCAGACACACTAAAGATGGAAAATGTTGAAGGATGAGATGGGGGAAGGCCAGAAAGACCTAACTCTATGCCAGGTCTCAGAACAGTTACTACAGGCCACCTAAGTTTGTCAATGCTCACTGATGGAGAAAATTGAGGAGGTACGGTCGGATGTGGGACCTTGACATCAAAATATCCAGGCTTTAAGTTGCCATATCTCTGAAGTGAAGTCCACAGTATCATATTTGGAGGACAAAATTTCCTCTATGGTGACTAAATTAAACATGGTGGATGGGTCAGCTTATGTTTAGTGGCAAAAATGGCATTAAAATGGATGATCTTGAAAACTGACTCTGCCTCAATAATATTATAGGCCTACCAGAAAAAGCTTAAGGTCAGAACCCTGAAGAATTCATTGATATCTAGCTTAAATCTAATTTGGGAGACAAATTCTACCCCATTTTTACAGGGGAGAAAACCCATAGAGTCCGAGTCAAATCTCCACTTCCAGGAGCCCCTCCTAAGCCGTTCTTAGCTCAGATTTTGATTTGCAAGGATAGAGATGTTGCATTGTACCTGGTCAGGCAAATAGTATAACAATGCAACAGTCAATATATTCCCAGATTTTTCTGTACATCTTCAATAGCAGAGAACCCAGTTCATGGCTGCCAAGAGGAGATCAGAAAATATCTTATTCTATGGTTTATCCATCTTGCCTCAACTTTGTATAAAAAGGAGCTACAACTTTCTTGTCTAATCCCAGTAAAGTGTTTGCAATGTCTACAGCTTCATCCTGCTCCTAGGAAAAATGGTAATCTCTCTCACCACAGTACACCACAATACTTCATTCACAACAATAGCCCTCACACTAGCTGTCTGGGTCCCTGGAGTGGAGTGTAACAATAAATAATTGTAAAAAATGGCATAGGGTCCACGGATTTATGATACCCAGTGCAGATAAAGCAGACAGCTGGAGGTTGCAGCCCCCAGCTGTGTGCGTTCTTTTGGCTGTGTATCAAAATATGAGGGTTCCCATACTTTTTTTTAAGCATTTAAATGAATAATTAAAAAAATCCATTGTTAAGTCCCATAATTTTAAAAAAGAGCCAAGATAAAGTGGACAGATGGTGACTGGTATTCTCAAGCTGAGAAAGCCCATGTATATTGGGCCCTCCCCAGCCTAAAAATAGCAGCCCACAGATACACCAGAATTGGCACATTCATTAGATGTGCCAATGCCAGCACTTTACCTGGCTCATCCCGATTGCCTTGGTGCGATGGCAATTGGGGCAGAAACCCGCAGGTACCCCAGAATTGGTGCATCCATTAGATGTGGCAATTCCTGAACTTTACCTGGCTCATCTCCATTGCTCTGGTGTGGTGGTAATCATGGTAATATAAAGGGTTAAAGACAGCTGTGATTTGTCAAAAAAATCACAGCTGTCACCATGCCTAAGGTTAGTAATTGGTAGGGGTCTTTGAAACACCCTATTACTAACCTTGTTAGTCAAAACAAAAAAAAAGAAAAAAAAAACAAAAAACAGAAAATTCTTTTATTTTATTTTTTGAAAATAACCTCTTTCTTCAAATAATTAACCCTCAAAACACCCCTGCAATTCCAGCATAATCCCTGTATGTTCTGATTGCATTCTTCTTCATGTACGTTTTTACACTCTATACTCGTGTAAATTCTGGCTGGTGAACGGTCCATACAGGTGGTTTTTGAGTCCCCTATTAAATCGATGGCTGGACCATATGACAAGCTTTTCTCCCCCCATTCACCTTTTGTCCCTCCCCTATTTCCTCATAAATTGTAAGCTTATGTGGCGCCCTGGACAAGCCAGGTCGTCACAGATAACACACAAAACCCTTGTTGCCTACCTCCAGGGTCTGAGGTCCACACCAGGTGGGGCGGAGCCAAGTGGTTGGCCCCAGCCACCGAGGAGTTCACAGGCCTGGAGGTGGGAAAAGTTACAGTTTTAGTCCAGGAGGTGGAAGTGTGAGGAGTAAACACTTGGGTGTCTGGGTTTGTGGCCCAGGCACTGACAGCAAGGTTGGCAGATGGTGGTGGCCGTCTGCAGGAGAGGTGAAGCAACGCGGAACCGTTTGACCGGGGTTGGGCGTTGGCCTGCCGGTACTGATCGGGGAGCGAAGTGAAGCCAGTACACACAGGCAGGGCCATCGGACCCCGACCAGGCTTGGAGCCGCTGACAAAAGTCAAATCCAAGTGTGACCGGAACCCCAAGGGTTTCCTAGCAGCCAAAGACCCGATAGAAGGCAACCGCCCACACCGTGAGGGTATACAGCTACCGCCTAAGGCTAGAAACCCAAGGGCCAGCGCCTGCGGGCAAACGGGCTCCTACGGCATCCATATACCGGGGAGCGGACTATCGTTGGGGATCCATCGTAGTCAATCAAGTACATCAAGGTGCAGGGAGAGACAGCCGCCATCACCTGTCTGTGGAGTGACACTGCAGCCGGGTGCGGGACCCGTCCATCCGGCCGTTTGGTTTACCGAGGACTTTGTGCATCTCTTACTGAGTGAGTACACCCGTGCCATCCGGCATCGCGCCGTGCTGTCCCTGCAACCCTGCACCTCACCAACCCTGCCTCCCCGTCACACCACCGGGCCCCGGGACCACTGACCCCTACCCACGGAGGGGGAAAACAACATTCCAGCTGCTCCCTACCATCGCTCCCGGGATCCCCGTCACCAGCAGCGGTGGTGCCCATCTTCACCACAACCCGTGGGTGGCGTCACGGACTAAATCCCCCAAACCAACCACCTCTTTCACTCACGGGCGAGGAGCGCCGCTCGAGTCCCCAGATCCACCCCACCGCTCGAGCCACCGAGCGGCAGCCGCAGCAGCGCCGGACCCGAGCGTTAGCAAGCGCGCAGCAGTGGCGGCGTCCTCCCGGCCAGCGACAACTTGGCGTCACGAACAGGATCGAACCCATCTGCTTACCAGTAGAAGTGCGCCTTGTGATCTCCGCCGGCGGAGTCCGGCCGAAAATTTTGAAGCGCCGCCATCTTGGCGCGAAAATCTCCCACTCGAGCATCTTCTCCGAGCAGGGAAGGCGTGAAAGCGAAGCCCCGCACCCAATAAGCGGAAGTGCTGAAGAGAACCAAGGGGGGACGGGAAGAAGATGTCTGCGCCTGACGGAGCTTTTGGAGGAGTGGCGGTTGCAGCTGCCGCCGCACCCGTAGTTGGAAACGGGATAGCCCCTGCTCCGGCCGCAGGATCGGGGGGGGGCGCGGGCCCAGCGGTCGCCCAGGTGATGCTGTTCTCCCTTCCCTATGTGCCCGGTGCTACCTGGCTACCGCAGTACGATGGGAGGCCTTATGCTCTGCAGGTGTTCCGGAAAAAGATTAGCCTGGTCCTCGATTTATAACCCTTGGTTGATAGACAATGGGCAGCGGTAGTGCTAGGGCAGCTTACCGGCGTGGCTGGGCAGGATGCGGAGACCTGGACCGACGCGGACCGGGCCTCGGTGACTACCATTTTCGAGAAACTACAAATCGCTTTTGAGACCCGCACAGAAGCGGAGCTGAGGATGCGGTTTTATCAGTGCCGACAACGGCCTGCGGACAATGTAAGAGACTATGCTCTGCTCCTGTAAACGGCCCTCCGTACGCTGAAGTGGGTGGACACTATCAATGATGTGGACAGTAATAAGATGCTAGTAGAGCAATTCCTGCAGGGGCTGGGGTCCATGGAAGACCGCAAGCAGCTGCGGCTGTGGACCTTAGAACACCCCAATCTGGACTTTGCAGTACTGAAAGAGCGGGCCATCAAGGCCCTGCAGGCCCCAACGCCAGACGCTCCTGAGGCGGCCCCGTGGCCGGCTGAGACCGCTCCTATCACGGTGGCACCTCCACCCCTGGCTCTACCGGCTCCTGCAGCGCCCATCGGGATGATGGAGAAACTAGCGGCCCAGGTCCGCTGCATGGATGGAGACCTAGCCAAGATCCTCGCCGCACTCCAGCTTCCGACGAGAGTCAAGCCCCCAGGAGGGATCCAGCTCACCAACAGCCCGGAGGACGTCCCCTGGATGCAGCGGAGAAGGACCAATGACTCACGGTATGGGCATCCTATCTGTTACAGGTGCAGCAAGCCTGGCCACTACTCTAGGTGGTGCCCATTAAATGAGCAACCCCTGGGGCCAAGGGCCAATCCTCAGGAGTAGACACCAATGGCCCCCCCCGATTGGTGAGACCCGTACATCAGAGCTTGCCTCATCATCCCCCTGGCAGTGGACGGCGTCCCGCTCATGGCCCTCTTGGACACAGGATCACAGGTAACCACTATACCATATACATTGTACCAGCAGTATTGGGGCACTGACGAACTTACCCCCTCTGATGATGGCCTGACCCTTATCGCGGCCAATGGACTCCCGCTAACCCAGGTGGGATACAAGCAAGTGACCCTGACTGTGGGACGTGCGGACTTAAAGAATCAAGGGATGATTGTGGTAATGAACGAACCCAGTGATCATACCCTGAAAGTAATCTTGGGGACCAACGTGATGGAGCATTGTATGAGTGAGGTGTTGAATCTGTTGCAGCAGTTGGCCGCTACAGCAGGATGGGGCCGACAGAGGGCTGTGCAGTGTGAGATCCGGACCCTTCTGTATCGGCAGCAAGTGAGCTTGACTGGCGGAGAGATTGGTGAAGTGAGGGTGATGGATGTGGCCCCCTTAGTAGTGCCACCCCGAAGTGAAATGATGATCTGGTGCAGGGCAGCAGTAGGCCCCCAGGGGCGCAACTACCCGGCGATGGTGGAACCCACGCCTTCTGAACACTGGCCCATGGTGATAGCGGCCAGAGGGGTGGTTGACGTTAAAAAGGGGAGAGTGCCTGTAAGGGTGCTGAATTGTGGAGAAGAGGAAGTCAGGCTCCCCCGTTACACAACCCTCACCAAGTTTCTCACCTTAGACCCTCACACCATTCACGAAGCTGTCCCTCCTACCTCAGCATCCCCTGCCAGTAACCATACACCCCCTGAATAGTTAGAGGAGTGGTGCCAGGAACTACACGTAGGTACTGAAACCACACACACACGCATCACAAAGAGGGGGTATACCGGGTAGTGCAAGAGTATGAACAGGTTTTCAGCAAGCACCCATTAGATTTTGGGAGGATTAAGGGGATTCAACACCATATCCCTACAGGCCTACACCCACCCATCAAAGAGAGGTATAGGCCCATTCCGCCAACACACTATCAATGCGCTAAAAACATGTTGAGGAACATGAAGGAGGCGGGGGTCATTCGGGATAGTTGTAGTCCCTGGGCAGCCCCACTGGTGCTGGTAAAGAAGAAGGGCGGCACCATGAGAATGTGTGTGGATTACCGGAAGATCAACCAGATCACACATAAAGATGCCTATCCTCTCCCCCGTATTGAAGAGTCGCTAGCTGCACTAAGAACTGCTAACTTCTTTTCTACCCTCGACCTCACTAGCGGGTACTGACAGGTAGCGGTCGCGCCAGAGGACCGTAAGAAGATGGCATTCGCCACTCCCATGGGACTCTGCGAGATTAACAGCATGCCGTTCGGGCTGTGCAATGCCCCTGGAACTTTACAATGGCTAATGGAGTGCTGCCTGGGACATCTCAACTTCAAAATGGTCCTACTGTACCTGGACGATGTGATCGTGTATTCCCAGACGTACGAGGCCCATCTAGAACATCTGGCTGAAGTGTTTGCGTCCCTAGCCAAATATGGGATGAAATTGAAGCCCTCTACGTGCCACCTACTGAAGCCCAGGGTGCAGTACCTCGGACACGTGGTGGGCGCGGAAGGCGTCGCCCCAGATCCCGAGAAGATCATTGCCATTCAGGACTGGCCGAGGCCGACCACGGTGAGAGAGGTGAGACAGTTCCTGGGCCTGGTGGGCTACTATCGCCACTTCATTAAGGGATACATGAAAATGGCCGCCCCTATGCAAGACCTCCTCGTGGGACAGACTAAGGGTGGCAGGCCCTCTGGAGCCCCGTTGGCATGGGAAGAGAAGCATGAAGAGTCCTTCCACCAGCTGAAAACGGCCCTGACCGGGGAAGAAATCCTGGCCTACCCCGACTATAATCTCCCATTCATCCTCTACACCGATGCCAGTAATGTAGGCTTAGGAGCCGTCCTGTCCCAGGTCCAGAACGGAGGGGAAAAAGTGATCGCCTACGCCAGCAGAAAACTCCGGCCCACGGAGAGGAACCCTGAGAACTACAGCTCCTTCAAGCTTGAGTTCCTAGCTCTGGTGTGGGCCATTACTGAGCGATTCCGCCATTACCTCGCAGCAGCTAAGTTCACCGCCTATACGGACAATAATCCGTTAACCCATCTGGACACGGCCAAGCTGGGCACGTTGGAGCAGCGATGGGTGGCCAGGCTGTCTAATTATAACTTCACGATCAAGTACCGAGCCGGCTGCAAGAACACCAACGCGGACGCGCTATCCCGGATGCCCCACCTATCGGATGAGTGGTCGGAAGGCGATAATCTCGAAGAAATCGAGCTGCCTGCATTTCCCCGGCCACCAGTCAAGCAGTTGCATGTCAAGCAGCAACAGGCGAACCTGGACCCGCTGCCCAGTCAGGGATGGCAAGAAGCCCAAGACCAAGTGCCTGCCGTCCAAGTGGTCAAGACCATGATTGAACAAGGTTCCACTAGACTGGACCCTGCTGCTCCTCCTGAGGCCCAGCGGCTGTGGAAAGATCGAGCCTGGCTGCATCTGGACCAGGGGAAACTGTATCGGGAACTGATCAACCCGAAGACCCATGAGAAGGTTCATCAGCTGGTGGTTCCTCAGGCTAGTGTGCCCACCGTTCTACGGGCTTACCATGATGGTGCCGGGCACTTTGGGTGGACGAAGGTGGAGATGCTATTGAGAGAGCAGTTCAATTGGAGTGGGATGCGGGAGTCTGTGGAGGCCTGGTGCCGAGATTGTGGTCCCTGTGCACTGAGAAGAAGGGATGAGGCCAGCCAGAAAGCCCCTCTACGCCCAATCGTCACTCATCAGCCGCTGCAGTTGCTCGCCCTGGACCACGTTATGCTCACCCCTAGCCGAAGTGGGTACACCTACGCCCTGACCATCGTAGACCACTACTCGAGATTCATGGTAGTCGTCCCAGTCAAGGACCTGACCGGCAGTTCCGCCGCTAGAGCATTCCAGGCCTATTTTTGCCGGCCGCATGGGTACCTGGAGAAGGTGCTTACCGAGTGAGGTCCGGCTTTTGAAGCAGAGGTGTTTCAAGAATTCTGCCAGTTGTACGGCTGCAAGAAGATTCGGACCACGCCTTACCATGCCCAAACTAATGGCATGTGTGAAAAGATGAACCATCTGGTCCTGGGTCTCCTCAAGACATTTCCGTTAGAAGAGCGGAACCTGTGGCCAGAAAAGCGGCCTGACCTAGTCGATATGTATAATACATCCCCTCTAGCTCTACCAAGTGTACACCAGCGTATTTGATGAGAGCTCGGCCAAGCCAGTTGCCGGTGGGCCTAGAGATGGGCTTGGAAGCTCCGGAGGCCCTCCCTTCAACAGCTGGATGGGACACTCGGCGGAGAGCACAGTACCGACAGGTCCAGGAATACGTGGAAAGGAACCGGTGTCGAAGCCGGGAACAGAAGGAGCAGTACTTCAACAAGCGGGCTCCAGCTGGCCCTTTTAAACCTGGGGATGTAGTGCTGAAACAAAAAAGAAGAACCCATAAGCTTGATGACCAGTGGGAAAAGACCCCGTATGTCATACAATCCACTGAATAACAGAGAGCAAAAGAGAAGGGTGTTTGATACTGCGCCAAAGGATCACAGGAACAGATGTTTAGATTAATGCATCTTTATTTCATCCAGGTCTACGCGTTTCCGGAGCCACTGCCCCCTTCCTCAGGACCGTCAGGAAAGACAAAACATCAAATCTGTCCTGGTGGACACCAGCATGCAGATAAATAGACAAGATAACATCATGACACCACCCCTTCTAGAAAAAAAGGGGTGGGAGGAAACAGTAAAAAAAAAAAAAAAAAAAAAAAAAAAAATGTCCATGCTGATGTACTAAATGTATCTTTACAAATAAAATTAAACCATGACTGGTATCACATAATCGCAAATGTCAGTCAGGATACACATATTGGGTCAAGAAAAATAATAAATTATGAAAAACCAAAAAACCTGTGTTTGTTCAGTGAAATGTACAAAAATATATATGAATTTATATATTCCATAGTGTATATATGTCAACATGTGTGTTTTATACATATGAATCTGCAATCAACAGAAGAGAGTCAAGAACCCACTCCTGTCGGGCGTTCAAATGATCACCATACATAAGAGAGTGGAGGCATAAACCGGTGCAGCCACCCCTGTGTGACACATTAAACAGGAAATGAAAAGACAAAATCACTAAAATAGTGACAGTGAAGGATCAAGTGAAAGACAAGGATAACCTGGAATTTAGAAATGAAAAAACCTCCAGATGGGCTCCAGACTATGAGGATCTACAGGCAGTTCACCAAAGTTCATAAACGTGGGAAAATGAGTGACTGCGCCTGCGTGCAAGGTCTGTGTCAAGAGCTCGCGGGTCAAAGGAGTTCAGGCCCGTGGGAACCAACCTACCACGCCTGCGTGATTCCCGACTCGTAGTAAGCTTACAAGTAGCAAGTCCTACATATTAGTATCCGTGCAGTGATCGCTAGAAAAACAGCGCTAGCAGTTGATGAGTGCTGGGAACACTGAGAGATAAGAGGAGATTAAAGTGAAAAAAGGAACAGAGACACTAGGAATTGAAATCAACCGTGAATATATAAAAGACATATAGAAGAAAAAGAAATAAACAATAAATAGGGGAAAAACAATTTTTATATAAACTATGCCGTGGGTTCATAAAACTAAAATAGAGGTATAACGCACCCTATTTTCGAGGCGCAAAAGAGTGAAAAGACACCAAGATCAAGGAAGAGATCACCCTGAAACTAATAGTGTGCTGGTATACAATCATAAAAGGAGGAATGTATATGTCACTAAAACTAGTGTATATGTATGTATACCCATGCGTTCATCTCCATCAATAAATAAGTAAGTGAATAAATAAATAAATTAGTGGAAAATATGCATTCTGAAACAACCATTATAAGAGTGTAAAACCCATATCATATATATTATATCAATTACATTAAACCTACGCTATAAAAATATTATATAAATATAAATACAATGATAATGATTAATAAAAACAGCGATAGACCTGATGGTACTGGACCATAAAACAACCATAAAATAACAATAAAATCACACTGATATAGGTGTGATATATATATATAAAAAAAACCTTATAACAACAAAAAAGTATGCCATAAAACTCAATTAAAATCATAATAAAACCATCCGGAGAAACAGATCAATGCAAGACTTGATTTTAGTGGAATAAATCCGTGATTTCATTTAGACCTTGGGGTTTTAAAGTATTCAGCTTATAAATCCAGTAGGTTTCTTTTTTATTTAGAAGTCCCATCCTATCGGGAACATATTTTCCACTAATTTATTTATTTATTCACTTACTTATTTATTGATGGAGATGAACGCATGGGTATACATACATATACACTAGTTTTAGTGACATATACATTCCTCCTTTTATGATTGTATACCAGCACACTATTAGTTTCAGGGTGATCTCTTCCTTGATCTTGGTGTCTTTTCACTCTTTTGCGCCTCGAAAATAGGGTGCGTTATACCTCTATTTTAGTTTTATGAACCCACGGCATAGTTTATATAAAAATTGTTTTTCCCCTATTTATTGTTTATTTCTTTTTCTTCTATATGTCTTTTATATATTCACGGTTGATTTCAATTCCTAGTGTCTCTGTTCCTTTTTTCACTTTAATCTCCTCTTATCTCTCAGTGTTCCCAGCACTCATCAACTGCTAGCGCTGTTTTTCTAGCGATCACTGCACGGATACTAATATGTAGGACTTGCTACTTGTAAGCTTACTACGAGTCGGGAATCACGCAGGCGTGGTAGGTTGGTTCCCACGGGCCTGAACTCCTTTGACCCGCGAGCTCTTGACACAGACCTTGCACGCAGGCACAGTCACTCATTTTCCCACGTTTATGAACTTTGGTGAACTGCCTGTAGATCCTCATAGTCTGGAGCCCATCTGGAGGTTTTTTCATTTCTAAATTCCAGGTTATCCTTGTCTTTCACTTGATCCTTCACTGTCACTATTTTAGTGATTTTGTCTTTTCATTTCCTGTTTAATGTGTCACACAGGGGTGGCTGCACTGGTTTATGCCTCCACTCTCTTATGTATGGTGATCATTTGAACGCCCGACAGGAGTGGGTTCTTGACTCTCTTCTGTTGATTGCAGATTCATATGTATAAAACACACATGTTGACATATATACACTATGGAATATATAAATTCATATATATTTTTGTACATTTCACTGAACAAACACAGGTTTTTTGGTTTTTCATAATTTATTATTTTTCTTGACCCAATATGTGTATCCTGACTGACATTTGCGATTATGTGATACCAGTCATGGTTTAATTTTATTTGTAAAGATACATTTAGTACATCAGCATGGACATTTTTTTTTTTTTTTTTTTTACTGTTTCCTCCCACCCCTTTTTTTCTAGAAGGGGTGGTGTCATGATGTTATCTTGTCTATTTATCTGCATGCTGGTGTCCACCAGGACAGATTTGATGTTTTGTCTTTCCTGACGGTCCTGAGGAAGGGGGCAGTGGCTCCGGAAACGCGTAGACCTGGATGAAATAAAGATGCATTAATCTAAACATCTGTTCCTGTGATCCTTTGGCGCAGTATCAAACACCCTTCTCTTTTGCTCTCTGTTATCTGCCAATTGGGTGGCTGCAGCCTTGGATCAGATTCTACATGCGAATACAGTTGTTGTGACTCTCACAACGACATCTGGTGAGTAGTTTCACCCTCCTCCCACCCTTTATATACTGGGGTAAGACCCTATATGCGCTTTTCTCTCCACAGATTTCTTATCACAATCCACTGAATGGGAGAATGAGAAGCCCTACCAGATTATTCGTGACCAGGGGGAGACTTCGGCCACGGTGTCCAGGGACCACCTAAAGAGGTGCCCATCTCCATTGAAGGTGGCAGCTGAAGTTCCGGCCCCCAGACCGACCGGGAAGAAAGAAAAAGAGGTGATCCATACAGTGATGGGTGATTTCCCAGCGGACTGGCCTACACAGAATGGCGCGGTACTTATTCCGGTAATAATGTTCCCACAACCCGTGGAGGAAAAGGAGACAGAAGTAACCGCCAGTGAACCAGTGCCCAGGGCTGCACCTATACCCAGTCTCCCTGAGTCTCCGCCGGCCTCACACAGTAGATGGGAAGAGGAACTGACTGTCTCTTCTGTCCCCTTGTCCTCCACTGATAGCATTGGGCCCAGAAGGTCCACATGCCCCAACCTAGCCCAAACCCCGCTTAGGTACAGGGAAACTACCATTTAGGGGTACCATATGTTAAGTGTGTAAATATGTGAATGAATGACAAAAATCAACAGTTTTTCATCTGATTATCTGTGTGATTATTCCGGCCGTTGCCGGCAAGTTGTCTCCGGAGGGACTCCCTGTGTTTTAACTACCCACATGAGGAACTACTCAAGGACATGGCTGAGAACTGGCAGGCCACCCACGATCTTGTGGGTTTGTAAATAGTTTTGTGGGATGGAAACCGTTGCCGTCTCCGGAGAGTCAGATTGGAGGAAGAGCCCGTGGCAGAGCAGGCTGGGGCCCGGCCACCACCAGGACTGGTGGCCATCCTCCGTGGGTCAGGGGTCCCCCTGGATGTGGGGTCCCCTGAAGTGACAGCTGGGTGCGAGTAACCGTACCCATTCCCGCTCGGGCAGCCTGAACCTGGACTGGGGTCAAGGGGTGCTGCCCACTTCTTAGGGGCAGCATCAGGGCTAGGTTGCTTGGGTGGGAGAGCGGAAGACATCCGTCCATCCGTTATTATTAAAAATGTATTTTATATGTGCAACATTCAAGTGTCCTAACAAAATTGCTTATGTTTGATATGTTGACGTGTTATTTATGTTTTTACAGTTTTTGAAAAAAAAAAATAAAAATCGGTGATGGACGGGCAGCCCGCGGATGGTCTGCATTTCACCAAGGGGGAATGTGGCGCCCTGGACTAGCCAGGTCGTCGCAGGTAACAAACAAACACCCCCACCCCCATTAGACAGTAACATTAGCCAAACATAATACCCTTGTTGCCTCCCTCCAGGGTCTGATGTCCACACCAGGTGGGGCGGAGCCAAGCGGTTGGCCTCACTCACCGAGGAGTTCACAGGCCTGGAGGCGGGAAAAGTAACAGTTTTAGTCCAGGAGGTGGAAGTGTGAGGAGTAAACACTTGAATGTCTGGGTTTGTGGCCCAGGCACTGACAGCAAGGTTGGCAGACGGTGGTGGCCGTCTGCAGGAGTGGTGAAGCAAAGCGGAACCGCAGGACCGGGGTCGGGCGTTGGCCCGCCAGTACCAGTAAGGAATAACGTTTGGAACACCATTCTAAGTCTGAACTGGGTGCAAAAACCTAAAAAAACATCACTATGGGGAGATAAGGTATGCACACCAGTGACTATTTAAGGGGAATACATGAAATAGCAGAAACTGCTGTGTGAATACTGACTTGAAAAATCCAATAGCTATATGTAAGAGTGAAAATGTGAAAAATGGAATCTGCATTACTGCCATGAACATATGAATCAAGAGAAATTTAGCTACTGAATTGATCAATGCAATGGAGCCCCAACACTACGCCAAAGTATTCACACAGCAGTTTCTGCTATTTCATGTATTCCCCTTACATAGTCACTGGTGTGCATACCTTATCTCCCCATAGTGATGTTTTTTTAGGTTTTTGCACCCAGTTCAGACTTAGAATGGTGTTCCAAACGTTATTCCTTATTGTTAGTAGTTTTTCGTTTGTGAACCCTCCCCAACCACACCTATTGCCAATCCATATCATACGCATAAATAGCCTGGGTCTCAGCTTCCCATACACGGTAAGTTTTTTAACTGCATGAGAGGACACACACAAGCTAGGGACCCCAACGTAGAGAAATACTTTGGCGTAGTGTTGGGGCTCTATTGCATTGATCAATTCAGTAGCTAAATTTCTCTTGATTCATATGTTCACGGCAGTAATGCAGATTCCATTTTTCACATTTTCACTCTTACATATAGCTATTGGATTTTTCAAGTCAGAATTCACACAGCAGTTTCTGCTATTTCATGTATTCCCCTTACATAGTTACTGGTGTGCATACCTTATCTCCCCATAGTGATTTTTTTTAGGTTTTTGCACCCAGTTCAGACTTAGAATGGTGTTCCAAACGTTATTCCTTATTGTTAGTAGTTTTTCGTTTGTGAACCCTCCCCAACCACACCTATTGCCAATCCATATCATACGCATAAATAGCCTGGGTCTCAGCTTCCCATACACGGTAAGTTTTTTAACTGCATGAGAGGACACACACAAGCTAGGGACCCCAACGTAGAGAAATACTTTGGCGTAGTGTTGGGGCTCTATTGCATTGATCAATTCAGTAGCTAAATTTCTCTTGATTCATATGTTCATGGCAGTAATGCAGATTCCATTTTTCACATTTTCACTCTTACATATAGCTATTGGATTTTTCAAGTCAGTATTCACACAGCAGTTTCTGCTATTTCATGTATTCCCCTTACATAGTCACTGGTGTGCATACCTTATCTCCCCATACTGATGGAGCCACAGCTGTAAGCAGTGATGTCAGTGAGTTCACCTAATGTCACAGTGTGCACATTTCCTTAAAAGGCTAGTATGCCCTAACTCGGAATTGGATGATGGATTAGAAGCACTAGGTGTTGAAGGCACCCTTTCCTTAAGGGAGGTGCCTATGCAATGTGGTCTATACGTAGCTAGTTGTCAGGTTTCTTGTGCTGCCACTGCTGCTGTATTGCTGCCTGCCACATTACTAATACATATCTGTGTTTCAGTACCTGATGTAACCGCTACTGCAACTATTTGTACCAGCTGTATCTGCTGAACCCGCTGCAGCAACTATCTGTACCAGTTGTATCTGCTGAACCCGCTGCTGCAACCATCCGCATCGGCCGAGCCTGCTACATCTGCATTAAAGATGCTATCAGTGTCCATGTCCCTGGGGCCATCTGGTGTAGCATCAGTCTTCTTGAGTGACATTTGGTCTCATAGAAGTAATCCTATAACTGCGTATACATTAAATGGATGTAAACTCGGGACTACAGAACAGGAGAAGGACTTGGGTATTCTCATTACAAATATACTGAACAGCAGTACTCAATGTCAGGCAGCAGCTGCTAAAGCAAACAAGATTTTAGGGTGTATAAAAACAGAGATTGGATCCCAGGATCCCAACGTATTGTTACCCCTCTATAAATCACTTGTAAGGCCACATCTGGAATATGGGAACCAGTTTTAGGCTCCACATTTTAAAAAGGACATTCAGAAGTTAGAGTCAGTTCAAAGGCGGCTAACTAGACTACTACAAGGAATGGAAGGTCTCCCATATGATGAGAGGTTGAAAAAGTTATATATGTTTAGCTTAGCAAAAAGATGAATCAGAGGAGATCTCATTTATATGTATAATACATGTGTGATAAATATAAAGCACTGGTACATGACTTATTCCTTCCAAAGACAATACTAAGGACCGGGGGGCATACACTGCGAGTGGAAGAAAAGTAATTCCTTCAGCTAAATAGGAAAGGGTTCTTTACAGTTAGAGCAGTCAGACTGTGGAATGCCCTACCACAAGAGGTAGTAATGGCAGATACTATAACAGCTTTTAAAAAAGGGCTGGATGATTTCCTCACTACACACATTGTTTTTTGTTATAAGTGACTTAGTGACAAAATGAAGAATTGGTGGAGGAAGGTTGAACTAGATGGACCTAGGTCTTTTTTCAACCTATGTAACTATGTAACATACCTGCAGTGGAAAACCCTCACCATAAGAGGCTTTTATGAAAACCTGGTGTATTTCCTTAGTCAAGTCCCTTTAGGTTTTCCATGTACTGTCTCCCAGTGGGTCCACACCCTGCTCACACCCACCAGCGTTACACCCACTGTCAGTGGGGAGGACTGGGAGGAGATCTTGGAATCCCTCCTTTAAGTCTCCACTTCAATGAGCTATATAATGATTCAATTATACATTATTATTCACCAAGCCTACCTAACCCCATCAAGATTGCACCGAATGGGTATGTACCAAATGTCACACCTTAAAAACCCCTTAACGACCGCGGGCTGTAAAATTACGCCCTAGCGGTTATAACGTTACTGCCCGCGGTCTCCTGGCAGCAGCATGCTGCGATCGGCGCACATCTCAGCTGATTTTCACAGCTGAGATGTGTGCCTGCTAGGCACGAGCAGAATCGTTATCTGTTTGTGCCGTTTAACCCCTGTAATGGCGCTGTCAATATGTGACAGCGCCATTATAAACGCGATCGCGGTAAAGTTTTACTTACCGCCCGATACCGGAAGTCACGTGACATGATCACGTGACTTTCGATGGTTGTCATGGTAGCACAGGGTCATGTGATGACTCCTGTGCTAGACCTGAATTACTTTCACTTTCGCTTTCCACGTAAGCCAGGGAAGCAGGAAGTGAGTGAATCTGCTGTTTACACCTGTGTAGCTGTGATCAGCAGATATAGATAAGAGCGATCGGACTGCTGATCGCAATAGCCCCCTAGGGGGACTAGTAAAATTAAAAAAAAAAGTAAAAAAAAAAGTTTTAAAAAATTAAAAAAAAAACAAAAGTTCAAATCACTCCCCTTTCGCCCCATTGAAAATTAAAGGGTTAAAAAAATAAAACATACACACATATTTGGTATCGCCGCGTTCAGAAACGCCCGATCTATCAAAATATAAAATCAATTAATCTGATCAGTAAACGGCGTAGCGGCAAAAATATTCCAAACGCCAAAATGATGTTTTTTTTGTCGCCACAACTTTTGCGCAAAATGCAATAACAGGCGATCAAAACGTAGTATCTGTGCAAAAATGGTACCGTTAAAAACGTCAGCTCGAGTCGCAAAAAATAAGCCATCACTGAGCCATAGATTCCGAAAAATGAGAACGCTACGGGTCACGGAATATGGCGTAAAACGTGCGCCACTTTTTTCAGACAAACTTCCGAATTTTTTAAACCCCTTATATAAAAGTAAACCTATACATGTTTGGTGTCTACGAACTCGCACTGACCTGAGGCATCACACCCATACATCAGTTTTACCATATAGTGAACACAGTGAATAAAATATCTCAAAAACTATAGTGCTATCGCACTTTTTTTGCAATTTTTCTGCATTTGGAATTTTGTTGCCATTTTCCAGTACACTATATGGTAGAACTTATGGTTTCATTGAAAAGTACAGCTCGTTCTGCAAAAAATGAGCCCTCACATGACCATATTGACTGAAAAATAAAAAAGTTACGTCTCTTAGAAAAAGAATGGCGAAAAAAAAAAACGGAAAGCGAAAAATCGGCCGGTCATGAAAGGGTTAAACAGACTTCTGGTACATGATATGAGCTTGTCCAATTTTTCTCTCCTTGTGGCAAAATATAGTCACCTTCTTATGCTCCTTCATAGCCATTTCAATTCCACTAGATCCTAATATACAGTTAGGTCCAGAAATATTTGGACAGTGACACAGGTTTTGTTATTTTAGCTGTTTACAAAAACATGTTCAGAAATACAATTATATATATAATATGGGCTGAAAGTGCACACTCCCAGCTGCAATATGAGAGTTTTCACATCCAAATCGGAGAAAGGGTTTAGGAATCATAGCTCTGTAATGCATAGCCACCTCTTTTTCAAGGGACCAAAAGTAATTGGACAAGGGACTCTAAGGGCTGCAATTAACTCTGAAGGCGTCTCCCTCGTTAACCTGTAATCAATGAAGTAGTTAAAAGGTCTGGGGTTGATTACAAGTGTGTGGTTTTGCATTTGGAAGTTGTTGCTGTGACCAGACAACATGCGGTCTAAGGAACTCTCAATTGAGGTGAAGCAGAACATCCTGAGGCTGAAAAAAAAGAAAAAATCCATCAGAGAGATAGCAGACATGCTTGGAGTAGCAAAATCAACAGTCGGGTACATTCTGAGAAAAAAGGAATTGACTGGTGAGCTTGGGAACTCAAAAAGGCCTGGGCGTCCACGGATGACAACAGTGGTGGATGATCGCCGCATACTTTCTTTGGTGAAGAAGAACCCGTTCACAACATCAACTGAAGTCCAGAACACTCTCAGTGAAGTAGGTGTATCTGTCTCTAAGTCAACAGTAAAGAGAACACTCCATGAAAGTAAATACAAAGGGTTCACATCTAGATGCAAACCATTCATCAATTCCAAAAATAGACAGGCCAGAGTTAAATTTGCTGAAAAACACCTCATGAAGCCAGCTCAGTTCTGGAAAAGTATTCTATGGACAGATGAGACAAAGATCAACCTGTACCAGAATGATGGGAAGAAAAAAGTTTGGAGAAGAAAGGGAACGGCACATGATCCAAGGCACACCACATCCTCTGTAAAACATGGTGGAGGCAACGTGATGGCATGGGCATGCATGGCTTTCAATGGCACTGGGTCACTTGTGTTTATTGATGACATAACAGCAGACAAGAGTAGCCGGATGAATTCTGAAGTGTACCGGGATATACTTTCAGCCCAGATTCAGCCAAATGCCGCAAAGTTGATCGGACGGCGCTTCATAGTACAGATGGACAATGACCCCAAGCATACAGCCAAAGCTACCCAGGAGTTCATGAGTGCAAAAAAGTGGAACATTGTGCAATGGCCAAGTCAATCACCAGATCTTAACCCAATTGAGCATGTATTTCACTTGCTCAAATCCAGACTTAAGACGGAAAGACCCACAAACAAGCAAGACCTGAAGGCTGCGGCTGTAAAGGCCTGGCAAAGCATTAAGAAGGAGGAAACCCAGCGTTTGGTGATGTCCATGGGTTCCAGACTGAAGGCAGTGATTGCCTCCAAAGGATTCGCAGCAAAATATTGAAAATAAAAATATTTTGTTTGGGTTTGGTTTATTTGTCCAATTACTTTTGACCTCCTAAAATGTGGAGTGTTTGTAAAGAAATGTGTACAATTCCTACAATTTCTATCAGATATTGTTGTTCAAACCTTCAAATTAAACGTTACAATCTGCACTTGAATTCTGTTGTAGAGGTTTCATTTCAAATCCAATGTGGTGGTTTGCAGAGCCCAACTCGCGAAAATTGTGTCACTGTCCAAATATTTCTGGACCTAACTGTATGTTTCTTTCAGCTACTGGAGGAGGAAGTATGGAGTCATCAGACCAAATCTTTTCTTAAAAAAAACCCTCATTTCTTGCCAGTAAAGTGATAGCTACCATGGGTGGGTAATTCACCCCCAATGTTAAGGGCCTCGATGGATCCATAAACACAATAATCACATATGAGAAAAGAGTCATAATAGAGGATGCCCTCAGAAATTTGATAAGGTATCTCTAATATTACAAGGTAAATGTTATATATACTGTAGTTTGGAGATGAATGTGGGGATCTTACAGTGGGCAGCAAAAGGTTTCATGGTTTTATTGTTATTGTTAAATCTGAACAGTTTAAATTCTGAGCTTGTACTTCAGGTTTGATGACAGAGGAGTGAAATGTATATTGTTTTTATTCTTGTTCAACACAGCATGGGTTTTAATTGACTTACTAATATCAATCTAAATAATGATACATCTCCTTTATACATGTATAAGTTTTGAAAAACAATGCATAGTACTTTTGACAAATTTAAAGATATGACAAGGGAAATACCAAGGCCAGGCATCCATCCACAGACAGCTGTTTCAGGGTATTGCCCCTCATCAGTGTGGAGTAGGATTCTGGCTAGGAGTATGTAGGTATTTCCCTTGTCATATCTGTAAACTTATCAAAGAGTTGTATATTGACTAAAAGGGCCACTTAATATGGTGGTTATGGTGGTCTCTTAAAAAGAGCCACTCCTTGGCTGGGTCCTTTACGGAGGCATATCTGGCTAGTTTCTGTGTCGAAACTCCTAACAGAGGCTCATCAGACCATTTTTGATTTGTATTCTTCCCAGGAGGCAATGCACATAGGATTTCACTGTGTTGAGCACCTTTGTTGGCTGCCGGCAGTGTTTTCTCTGGCTGGTCTCCCCGAGATCAGTGATTGTTTTGTCTTGCTATTATTATTATTATTATTATTATTATTACACATACTATATTTTGGGATGGGATTTTGAAGATGGAAAAAATCCTTTAATTATCTGTATCATTAGTGAAATGGATTGTTGAAACACTATATTTAACCCCTTTATGGCGATTATCTGTTTTTCCATTTTTTTTCTCCCCTTCTTCAAAGAGCCATCACTTTTTTGTTTTTCTGTCAATTTTGCCATGTAAGGGCTTGTTTTTTGCAAGGTGAGCCATACTTTTAAATGAAACCATAGGTTTTCCCATATAGTGTACTGGAAAACAGCAAAAAAAATTCAAGTGCGGAAAAACTGCAAAAAAAAATACAATAGTACAATAGTTTTTTGGGTTATTTTATTCACCATGTTCACTATATGATAAAACTGATGTGTTGGTGTGATGTCTCAGGTCTGTACGAGTTTGTAGACAACAAACATGTATAGGTTTACGTTTATCTAATGGGTTAAAAAAAATTCACAAGCTTGTCCAAAAAAAGTAGCTCACTTTTTGCGCCATTTTTTGGAATTCTTAGCGTTCTCATTTTTTGGGAACTGTAACTCAGTGACTGCTTTTTTTTTGCGTCACGAGCTGACATTTTTAATGGTACTATTTTTGCGCAGATGCTATGTTTTGATCGCCTGTTATTGAATTTTGCATAAAATTTGCAGCAACCAAAACACATAATTTTGGCGTTTGGAATTTTTTGCCGCTACGCCGTTCACCGATCGGATTAACTGATTTTATATTTTGATAGATCGGTCGTTTCTGAACGTGGCAATGCCAAATATGTGTAGATTTTTTTAAACCCTTTAATTTTCAATGAGCCAAATGGGGGGGGGAGTGATTTGAACTTTTAGGTTTTTTTATTTTTTTACATTTTTTAAAACTTTTTTTCAACTTCTATTTTATTTTACTAGAACCCCTAGGGGATTATAATGATCAGCAGTCTGATTGCTCATTCATTTCTCCAGATCATAGCTACACAGCTTTGCTTTGCTCTCACACACTGCCCTCTGCCGGCATTGAGAGAAAGTGACTCATGATAGCTACAGCAGCCCGCGGGGATTAACCACATATGATCCATGATGTACCAGTACGTGATGTGTCATGAAGAGGTTAAAGCATCACTCCAGCATTTTTTTTCACCACTGGATTGGTGCTTCAAACTGAAGTCCCCTGTCCGCTGTCTTATACTCACCCTGTCTTTATCTTTTACTGAATCCATTATGGTCCTGTTATGCTATCTTGTGACCATAGTTTTTGACTGGCTGGAAATTAGAACTTACATCACAAGCTCTCAATACAAGTCTATGAGAACCAGAACAAGGCTAGAATGAGGCTCTCAGAGACTTAAAATGAGTTGTGACCTCTGACTCTTCCAATGAAACACTGGTGCAGCTGGCAAGACATAAATTGGAGAAGACTGACAGGAGTGGCGGTGAAAACAGATGAAGAAGCTGGAGGGTGGGTATAACACAAAGGGCAGGGGACTTAGATTTAAAGCACCACACCAGCGGACTAATGCTTTCATACATACAACTTACCCTTGAGCTTTACATAATAATAACACCATTAGGTGTGAATATTTTCTTTTTTATGGTTCTTTTCTCACAATTCTAGTTGTCATTTATAACCATATGAGAATATATCCAAATGGAAATTGTTTAAGGGATTTAACTCCCACATTCAATAAATCTTTATTTTTTATTACATTTTAATGCAGAACTCTAGTTTACAATATGGCGTTTGTAGTGGACTCACCAGTGGTGTTCTGCCAATGCTCTTCAGGTAGTATAGCAGACCCTTTACATGATAGATGGTTGGTTGTAGATTGCAGTTGGGTGTTAACCATTGTCTGTTTAAATCTTCACCATTCAGGGAACACCTGTGACTAAAGCAAAAAAAAAAAAGATTAAGATGTATTTTTTTTCAACTACTATTTAGGGATTACGCATTTAATGACTTACTGTATACCAATAAATACTGAATTCAATATGGAACACAAATTTATAAATTTATCTGTCAGCAAAAAGCTTCATATGGAATTATTTTTATTACCCTGGTTATTATATAAGGAGGTAACCTCCATATTCCTACTGATGCAAAGTTTGTTTGTTCTCACTATGAGCTTGGACCCTCTTCTGTGTAATTATGCCTGTGTGAAGCAGCTGGTGACAGTGGAGGACAAGATGATGAAAATTGCACCACAGTACCGGTGGACTGTTGAACGTAGTATTCTGTAAATGCAGAGTGATGCAGCATAAGACTAGGCTCTAGGCTTTGGGAACAATTACTGGATTTGTGGTGAGTCCTTATGGTTCATACTGAGAGTCCTAGCAAGAGGCCTATTATTCCAAGTCCAGCAAAGTTTGTGAGCCTAAGGCCTCTTTCACACGTCAGTGATTCTGGTACGTTTGTTCTTTTTTTTAAACGTACCAGAATCACTGACATACGCAGACCCATTATAATGAATGGGTCTGCTCACACATCAGAGATTTTTCACTGACCATGTCTCCGTGCAGCGTTCATGCGTGTCCGTGATTGCCGCACAGAGACATGTCCATTTTTTTCTGGCATCACTGATGTCCCACGGACCACACAGTGGTGTGGTCCATGAAACACGTGACAGAAAAAAACGTGCTTTTAAAAAAAATCATTTTTACTCACCCGGCTCCAGCGATGTCCTCTGCAGCCCGTGCAGCTTGCTGCTTCTGAGCCGGCTCATTACTGTCGCGCATATTCATGATGCACGACACAGCCAACCCAGAAGCAGCTGCTGCGGGGGTCAGCACCAGCCAGATGCTGCACCGCGGGAGCGATCAGCACCATGGAGAGCAGGAGCGCGCATAGGTGAGTTAATCTCTAAGTGCAATCACGGGCCACGGAGAACGGAGCCCGAATTGTACTTAGACAAGCCACTTGTGCTGTGATTCACGGTACACGGAGGGACATGTGCGTGTTTTACACGCCAGTGAAAAACGTCAGTGTTTTTCACTGACGTGTGAAACGGGCCTAAAGGTGTGTTTACATGCAGCATTTTTCAGCAGTTCTTTGCTAGTAATTTTTTCTGCAGAAAGTAAGCTACGTTTTATAGTAACAGCGAAAGCTATGCGATTTCAGAAATATCATGCACACGCTTGTTTTTTTCCTGACTGAATTTGAGCACTGCATCTGCAAAATGTCAATTTTTTTCAGTATTTTGGCTAAATTTTTGCAGTATTTTTTCATCCATAGAAAATTATAAAATGCTGCAAAAAACCACAGCAAACAGCAGTGTTGGTTTTTTTGCTGCATGCTTGTTAAATCAGACAAACTTTATTAAAAATGTACAGAGTAGAAATCATATGTGTAATCCAGAAACAAAAAATATTAAAAGAAATGCAGCATAAACATACTGAAAAAGGCTACAATTATGCAGGAAATTTGTCATTTGGAAGCAGCGAGAGAGAGCAGGTTTTAACTGCAGACAAAAATGCTTCAAAAACACTGAGTTCAAGATATGCGTAAAACATACTGCAAAGCTCTGGGTGCCGTTATACAGTATATTCATTAGATAGCATTCACTTGTGAACACCTGTAGGAAACAGATTTGACTAAAATCTAACAACCGTAGCGCGTTTTAGCTCCCAGGTTGGATGTACTGCCAAATTCTCTGAAACGCCTTTGAAAACTGCTTAGGGCAGAGAAATGTATATTCAATTCACGGGCAACAGCTCTGGTGATATTCCTGCAGTCAGCAGCCAATTGCTCACTCCCTCAAAAGTTGCGACATGTGTAAAATTGTGCTGTGTAATAAAACTGCACATTTAGAGTGGCCTTTTATTTTGGCCAACCTAAGGCGCACCTGTGCAACAATCATGCTGTCTGTCAAGCTGTACAAAGGACTATTAAGACATAGTACAGCGTATTCCCCACTAGGTGGCAGCAGAGTAGTGAACGAGAGATAAATTAACACTAACAAAAAGGCAGCTGAAGTACCGCAGAGTAACTTCCGCAGCCAGTTAACAGGCAAACCACCAGGGGGCAATAGAGTAGTCAAACAGTCAGGGTCAGCCAGTCAAGTCACTGCAAAGGGAGGATCAAAATCAAGGCAGAAAACAGAACCGAGTCGGAATACGGGAGATAAGGAATACAGAAGGAAACACAAAGAACAGAAAGGAGTGGGAAGTCAGGAACCGGGACAGGCAGACAAATGGGGGAAGGTACAAGTCAGGATACAGTAGTAGGGAGGCAAGACAGTTTGGGAACACTCACCAGAACCAGTATACAAGCTGCAAGGTAGAAATATCACTGGCACTGAACCAAGTAAGATATAGCGTCCTGGGATTCGGAACGAGGCAAGGGGACTCAACCCCTGACATGACCAGGCCAGAGCTGGGTGTAATCACAGCAGGGAAAAGCTGGCCTGGATCATGACACTGTCTAATGAGCATCTTGATATATCCCACCTGTGAGGTGGATGGATTATCTCGATAAAGGAAAAGTGATCTCTAAATAAGATATAGACAAATTTATGAACAATATTTGAGAGAAAAAGGCCCTTTTTGTGTAGATAGAAAAAGTCTTAGATCTTTGAGTTCAGCTCATGAGAAAGAAGCGCAAAAACAAAAGTGTTGTATTTATAATATTGTTCAGTGTTGTCCATTTGATGGGTTTTATTTTTAGTTTAGGGACTTATTTTGATTATCATGTTGAAAAATGTATGCACGTTTTCACTTTTTTAATAAAAATCTATGTTGACCTTTTGGACATTACCACAAAGGAAATTGATCCCCTTGGTCATATAGTCACCCATCATCAATTTAATGACTCAGGTAACCAGGGAACTAGTCAATAACAAAAAATAATAATGTAGCACCCCTGAGGTATCAGGTGCCAGAAAATGTGAACGTGGAAACCCAAACCCCAGAATATCTGTGCCAGTCAACACACCAGCACCCTCAGGCCACATACATATCCCCAATTCCAGACTGGGAGAGTGCTCACAGCAACAGGTAAAAGGGATGGGCACTTATTGGCTAATTGCCACCCAACCTGTAGGGAGAGACCCAGCAAGGGGAGGGGCGAGTGGTCAGTTGGGAAGTTGGCGGCAGGAAGTGTTTAATTGGGAAGAGAGTGTAGAGAGAAATAATCGGAGAGAGTTGAAGGTGAAGGAGAGAGGAGTATGGAGTGAAGTAAAGAAGGACAAGTGTAAAGACCTAAAGTATGAACGAGACGCTGTAAAGGAGAGAGGGACTGTGGAGTAATGACCAGGACTCCAGGAAACATGAGTTACCTGTGGAAGTGTAATACTCCAGGGACTGCGTGACGTCTGTGGAAGTCTGGAACCTAGGCTCACAGGACTCAGCACAAGGCCGGGTGCAGATCCTAGGACAACGAATCACTTTATGGGCAACTGTTAAATCTGCCAGGTGAGGGGATCTCCAGGGTCCCTCACAAACCCAAAGAGTCTGAAGCATCAGCAGCAAAGAGGGGACAAAGGACAGAAGTTCACCCATTAAATAGTCCAGGCTGCCTGCAATAGGACCATGACTGAAACAGAGGGGTTCCCCCAGAAGCTCTAAGCCACGGGAGCCCAATAGAAATGAGTGTGCACGGCGGACAGCTACGCCAGGTCACAGCTGGCATGGAGAACAAGGGGAGCGGGAACACCTGTAATCGGCACCAGCAGGTCCAGGTACCAAGCCACAAGTAAAAAGGCAAGTTGAAACTGCAATACCGGTGTGGCCTGTTTCCTTCTCGCCTCTGTACACATACATTGACTGTCTCCTACTATTGCCCCCTCATCATCCACTGCTTGGGCCTAGCCCTGCTTGCAGAGGGCCCAAAACACCTAAGCTGCATTACTCCACCAGACCCAGCAGGACCCTGCAGCAGCGGCTTCAATAACCTGTCCGCACACCACAAGTGGCGTAGTCGAAAGACTCTTTTCTTTTCTTTTATTTTTCTCTCATTTTTCACCCCTTTTATCAGAGCGACCCCAAGGATCATGGAACCGGGCATCGGCCACGACCACAACTATTCTCCTGCACACCACGCACCCAGAACTGAGTACCCCACTGGGGCGTCACAATAATAGTATGGATGGATGTAGACTGTAGAGTGGATGTGAAAATACTTTTTTTGTTATTTTAACATAGATACAGTTTATTTTTTACAGGGATGGAGCAGCCCTTTAACAGCACTTGTCTTAATAATAATAAAATGGTGGTGACTACTCTTATTTACTGCTCTTCTTATCGCACTGGATACAAACAAACACAGTTCAAGCCATTGTGAACCGCAGTCAAGGGTGAAGAAAAGAAAGATCTATTACTGATATTAAATATGAAGCAACAGGATGGAAATGGCTTTGTCTGCTGCAATTTAATGAAACTTTTCTTTTTTTATTCTCCAAGTCTTCTTTAGGTTGAAGTAACCCATGTTACTTTAATTAAAACTGTTATTAAGTAATAAAAAGCAGAAAATGGTAACAATTTCTTTACATGAAGCACAAAGCCCAGTAAGAAAAGTAATAAAAAAATGGGCAGATTTAAAATTGTTTTTGGATAATGAGTTCAATTATTTTCTTCCGCTCACTCATGTTTTATTACTACTTTACCCATAAACATTTTAGTAACGATCTCCAGTGTATAGTAACCGGTTCATAGAAAGTCTCGCATACTATAATGTATGTTTTATTTGCATGAACAAAAATCCATCCGTCACACAGGATATTTATAAAAACCAGTGGGGAGGCGGATAGGATACCTGTGTTTATGCAAGTCAAGAGCAAAATTAGAAATAATTGTATTTTAATTATATAATTACCATAATTATATATACACAGTCTAACATTGATTTGCAGCATCAAGAAGAAAAAGTGGTGAAATGATGGAAATCACAGGATGGATAGACATATTAATAATGAGCAAAGGATGAAAAAAAATATATTTAAAAGCATATCAACTTATTCAGCATCGAGTATGAACACCAGTATACCTGCACTTAAGGCCACTTCACATCGACATCGCTAACGAGATGTTGTTGGGGTCACGGAATTCGTGACGCACATCTGGAATCGTTAGCGACGTCGTTGCGTTTGACACCAACGAGCGACCGCTAACGACCAAAAATACTCACCTAATCGTTGATCGTTGACACGTCGTTCCTTTCCCAAATGTCGTTGCTGGTGGTGGATGCAGGTTGTTTGTCGTTCCTGAGTACAGCACACATCGCTGTGTGTGACACCCCGGGAACGAGGAACAACAGCGTTCCTGCGTCCTCCGGCAACGAGGTGGGCGTGTTGTTAATGTGGCTGGTCTCCGCCCCTCCGCTTCTATTGGTGGGCCGCGGTGTGACGTCGCTGTGACGGCACACGAACCTCCCCCTTAAAAAAGAGGTTGTTCGCTGCCCAAAGCGACGTCGCAAGGAAGGTAAGTACGTGTGATGCGCACTACCGATTTTGTCCGCAACGGGCAGCGATTTGCCCGTGACGCACAAACGACAGGGACGGGTGCTTTTGGTAGCGACATCGCTAGCGATGTCACTGCATGTAAAGCGCCCTTTACATGTCCTGGCTGCTATCAATGAGGTTACTACTTGGTATCACAAACAATTTTGTCCTTTATGACATAAGATTTTTTATTGCTGTGTTTCAGGAGTCATATCTTGTATTTTTCCAGTAGCAGGGATATGAAGGCTTATTTTTTTCGGGATGGGTTGTGTTCTTCAATTCCATCATTTTGAGGTAAATATAACTTGTTAAATTTTTATTAACTCTTTATGGAAAGGACTATTAAAAAAACCCACAATTCTGCTACAGCCTTTTTTTGCATTATAAACTTTACACAATTCGCTCTGGTGATTAATTTTATTCTTCAGGTCAGTACGAATATGGCAATACCATAGTTATCTTGTTTTATGTGTTTTTCCTATTACTTATTTATATACTTTATAATTAGATTTAGTTTTAATTATTACATATTGTTTTAGTACATACTGGTCTCAGTCTGAAATTCAAGGTCTTATTTGTGTTTAAAATATTTTCTTATCTCATTTGCAAGATTCTAAGTCTCGGTGTTTCTGAGACTTAAAGGTCATATATAACGCAGGGGGGACGGTATATTTCAACTCAAGCAATTATGCAATATTACATTGGTCTGTAAATGGTATAAATTATCCGTGCACTGGTAAATAAACAGAAACTTAATTTTGCTCACAACAAGTGTGCATGGCCTTTCTGCAAGCACTAATATCTAAGAGGCCTAATTCCATTTGGACCTCACCAGTGATGCCATAAGCTGACCTTTGAGTCAGAGCAGAACAGCTACAACATTTTGTAGAATTAATATACTTTTTTAAAAAAAACATTGCTTTTGCATCAACAATTTTTGATAGCCATGAATTTCACAATTTTCCATCAGCGGAGCTGTAGGAGGAATTATATTTTGTGTGACAAGCTACAGTTTTCATTGGTGCAATTTTTTGGTACATCTGAATTTTTTATCACATTTTATTAAGTAAAAATAACAACAAAAATAGCAATTCTATATTTTGGGGTTTTTTTTTCACCAATTGGTATAAATGTCACATTGTGTTTGCGCTTTGGGTTTATACCAACATGACAATACTTATTTAATATATTATTATTATTATTATTATTATTATTAGGTTATTGAGTTTCTCTCTTTGCTCAAGAAATGTATTTTTTAATATTTTTTATATTCTGACACCCACATCTTTTTCATTTTTACATAGATGGAGCTATATAAGGACATGTTTTTTGTCAGACAAACTAGTTTTTAATGGTTAAGTATAGAAGTGCGGCACTCCTGCTATAATAAGGTGCCTGAATAGGGTCCAACCCCGTATCAATAATATATCAAAATTCGGCACTCAGGTTGAAATAAATCGATTTTTTTTATTTTTCAAAGTTTGTCAAGCAATTTTGTGTTATCAAAAATAAAAAAAAACGTTTCGGTCACACGACCTTCATCAAGTATATTAACACTACAAAAAAGAAAAAATAAACATGTAAACAAATCATGTGGCATGAATATCATTAACATGCAATATACATAAATTGAAAGACGTGTCCTCAATTAATACAAAAAGGATCTCTTTGTCAATCAAAAAATGTCAAATATACATCATGTACTAATGGAACAACAGAGAACACAGGATATCAGAAAAAATGCTTTGTCACTGGACTATGAAGCATAAATCTACATTCAAAGAACAATGAAATCTGTTTCCTATAGAAAAAGGGAACAATAAAAAAATAAATAAAAAATAAGCAAATAATAATAAGCTATGGGCTGCCAATAACTCCTTATTACCCCGATTTGCCAACACACCAGGGTAAATCGGGAAGAGCCGGGTACAGTCCCAGAACTGTCGCATCTAATGTATGCGGCAATTCTGGGCGGCTGTTGGCTGATATTGTTAGGGTGGGGGGCTCCCCATAACGTGGAGCTCCCCATCCTGAGAATACCAGCCTTCAGCCGTATGGCTTTATCTGGCTGGTTTTAAAAATGGGGGGAACCGCACGCCGTTTTTTTTAATTATTTAATTATTTATTTCACTACACAGTATAGACACGCCCACCGGCTGCTGTGATTGGGTGCAGTGTGACACCTGTCACTCAGAGTGGGGGCGTGTCTCACTGTAACCAATCATAGGCGCTGGTGGGCGGGGAAAGCAGGGAATACGAAATTGTTTAATGGGCGGCCGGCTTTTTCAAAACAGTAAAAGCCGCCGGAGCAGTGTGAATGCCATGCAGCGCCGGGGATCGGTAAGTATATGAGAGAGGGCTGCTAACTTCAGTTACTCAGGAGTTTAGCGGTCACCGGTGAGTCCTTCACAGGTGACCGCTAATCAGGACGTGACACAGACACAGCCGGAGCATCACAATGAAGTCGGGTGAAGTTCACCCGAGTTCATTCTGACAGTGCGGCTCTGTCTGTGTCTGCTGTCATCTGCCATTCAGCTCTGCTACATGGCTGTCTGTGTCTGCTGTTAGCGGCCATGTAGCAGAGCTGAATGGCAGATGACATAGTAAAAACGCATCCCACATTACACACGCTTGGCAAGTCAATAAATAAAAAAAAAAAAGGTGCTCAATGCATACGTCACAGAACACATGATCTAAAGGATCGCACACAAAATTGATCAATTTCACATAGACTACTAACGCTCGTGTGACAGCAAATGAATGACCTATGTGCAATCTCATAAGATCCCGTATGCAACCTGGGCGTGTCACATCGCAAATGCGATTGTACAACTAATTGCAACGTGTAAAGTGGGCTTAAGAGGCCTAATTCAATTTGGACCTCACCAGTGATGCCATAAGCTGATTTATGCTTCATAGTCCAGTGACAAAGCATTTTTTCTGATATCCTGTGTTCTCTGTTGTTCCATTAGTACATGATGTATATTTGACATTTTTTGATTGACAAAGAGATCCTTTTTGTATTAATTGAGGACACGTCTTTCAATTTATGTATATTGCATGTTAATGATATTCATGCCACATGATTTGTTTACATGTTTATTTTTTCTTTTTTGTAGTGTTAATATACTTGATGAAGGTCGTGTGACCGAAACGTTTTTTTGATTTTTGATAACACAAAATTGCTTGACAAACTTTGAAAAATAAAAAAATCGATTCATTTCAACCTGAGTGCCGAATTTTGATATATTAGTTTTTAATGGTACCACTTATAATTTTTTTATCACTTTTTCTTTGTTTTTGTAGTAGGCATGGACAAAAGATCGTATAATGTGGAAAAGTCTTTACAATTTATTTTTACAGAGTTCACTGTGTAGTATAATTGACATATTAACTTTAATTTGTTTGTATGATTAAGTTGATACTTATTTTATACCTATATGTTTCTGCTTTACTACTTTTTCACAAGAAATTTTTTACGTCTTTTTTTGGTCATTCTGCTGTAAGAGTCCTAAGTTGTTAATTTTTCTGTTTACAGAACTGTAAGAGTTTGTTATGCTTTTCATATCAAGTTATTGGCTTTTGTATTATTTTGGAAAAAATACAAGTTTTCGATAATTTTTTTATTTATGTTATGTAGCCACAATTAACAAAAATGGCAATTATGGCATAGTTTTCATTTTAATTTTTAATGTTGTTCATAATATTGTAAGAAGAAATATATATTATATATATATATATATATATATATATACACAGTATATATATATATATATATATATATATATATATTGTATTATGGACAATTATAACCAAAGCAATACCAGATATGGAACAATTTCTAGAAGAAATAATTTTTTTTACAATTTTTATTATTAAAACTGTGACTTAATGTTTGGGTTTTTTTTTAAAGAATACTTAAAAGCATTTTTTTTTGCACTTACCAATGTTTGCTTGTCCCACAAGAAAATATGGAGGACAGTTGCATTGATTATACACTATGCAACCTATTTTGCACAGTGCATTATCTAAGCTGTCAGCTGTCAGTGCGCTGACAAATGGAATGATTTCTCTTTGTCAAACTATAAACATGCCACTTCCTATAGCTGGACGTGTGGCTTGTAGGTGAATGGACTGGTGCCTTCCACCTGAAAACACCAACTGTATTAATATGTGATTTTTTTTTTTTTTACTTGTGTGTAGCATTGGTATTTTATATGTGTAATGTTTTTAGCCACAAATTGCAGGGTTAACTCACGGCTGGCCCTTAGTAGGAGGAGTGATAAGGACCAGAGGAAAAAATAGTTCATAATTCACAGAGCTAGATTGAGGCCTGGTGTGAGCAAGAGAGTGGGAGAAATGGTAGAGAAGACAGGAATAGTGATGAACAAATATACTCACCAGCATTCCTTACTGGTATGAATGTTAAGGTGTTCGCGATAACCGCTACTTGATAAGCATTTTGATCCTCGAGCCGTGAGTTCCTAGTTCCCCCCCGAAATGTTTGGTGCCTGATTTTCAACCACTAAACATGCAAGGATTGCTTGCCAATCACAGTAATGCCATAGCCATCTTTGCTAGTAGCATTACTATGATTGGGAGGCAGAGTAAAAAGTTTGGAGTGGAGTGTAGAAAAAAATAATTTGGAAAAAATGGTGCAGTGTTCCTCGTATTTTTTATAACCAGCCCAGATAAAGCAGACAGACAGCAACAAGCTGCAGCTCCCAGCTGTGCATGTTATATTTGATGTTTATCAAAATACGAGGGACCCTGTGTGTGTTTTTTTTGTTTTTTAAATATTTAAATAAATCATTTTAAAAAACATTGTGAGGTCCCCCCCTCAATTTTGATACCAAGCAAAGATAAAGGGGACAGCTGGGGGCTGGTATTCTCAGGCTGGAAGGCCCATGTTTATTGGGCCTTCCGCAGTCTAAAAGTACAGCAGGCAGTGAACCCAGAATTATTGCATTCATTAGATGTGTCAAAATTGGGGGAATAAGCTCACAACAATTTTTAAAATTATTTATTTAAATACATTTAAAAAAAAACAAATGGGGTCCCTCATATTTTGATACACAGCCAAGATAATGTGCACAGCTGGGCGTTGTAGCATGCAGCATGGTGGACATTGCGCATTTTTTTTTAATGTATTTAGTTTTACACTCCGCTTTGGGCACCCAGACAGCTAGTGTGAGGGAAATGAATCACAGAGGCTGGCACAGAGGATGGGCAGGAGAAGCAGGACTGCAACCAATTACAGACACTATTACATAGGGTGGGCGGGGGAAACAGTGCCTATTCATGAACTTTAATGATGGGACCAGAAAGCTGTGTGACAGCTGCGGGAAGCTGTAAGTGTAATTCTCCTCCTTTAACCCCTTTAATACTCGGGCAACATTATTCATCTTCTCCATGCTGTTCCCATTCAGTTTCGACATTTTTCCATCCTTTGCAGCATTTTTACAGCCCTCCAAGACATACAGTGCGTATGGAAAGTATTCTGCGATCGGCTGTGTGTGTCTGCGTTCAGCTGTGTGTGCCTGTGATCGGCTGTGTGTGCCTGTGATAGGATGGGTGTATCTGTGATCGGCTGTGTGTGCCTGCGATCGGATGTGTGTATCTGGGATCAGCTGTGTGTGCCTGTGATAGGATGTGTGTATCTGATCGGCTGTGTGTGCCTGTGATAGGATGTGTGTATCTGATCGGCTGTGTGTGCCTGTGATAGGATGTGTGTATCTGATCGGCTGTGTGTGCCTGTGATAGAATGTGTGTATCTGTGATCGGCTGTGTGTGCCTGCGATCGGATGTGTGTATCTGTGATCGGCTGTGTGTGCCTGCGATCGGATGTGTGTATCTGTGATCGGCTGTGTGTATCTGTGATCGGCTGCGTGTGCCTGCGATCGGATGTGTGTATCTGTGATCGGCTGTGTGTGCCTGCGATCTGCTGTGTGTGATGTGCTGTGTATATCTGCGATCTGCTGTGTGAGTGTGCCTGTGATCGGCTGTGTGTATCTGTGATCGGCTGTGTGTATCTGTGATCTGCTGTGTGTGTGTGTGTGTGTGTGTGTGTGAGATCTGCTGTGTGTGTGATCTTCTGTGTGTGTCTGGGATCTTCTGTGTGTGTCAGCTAGCAGCAGGGGAGAACAGCGTGCAGCACTGACCAGAGATCACAGGAGGACCTTGGAACCACGCAGACGTCCTGGTCTGGTGAGTATGAGTCTCCTGGGAAGTGGGGGAGGTCTGGTTTTTTGGGGGGTAAACTTACCCCCAACCGTGTTTCTCCAAGAATAAGACCTCCTCCAAAAATAAGCCCTAGTGCTTTTTTGGGGGGGACAAAAAAAAAATATAAGACAGTGTCTTATTTTTGGAAAAACACGGTACCTACACCTGTGTAGCACAATATAACTATGCCTCTTTGTGAATAATGCATATGATGGTGCTGTGTGCACAAGATCCATTAATTACTTTACATTAATAGTCATAATTTGTACAGATATTAATATGTGTATAAACCTCTGTAATAATGTCTATTACAGAAATGTTATTTTTATCCAGTACGAGCTACAGAAATATTTCATATAAATTGCCAATATTACAGCCATTCTCAAGACACATCCATAGGGGGATAAATAACACTCGACAGAGAAAGGCATAAAGTAAATAGTTATAAAGAAAATTTAAGGCCATAGCTGGGAGGATAAACTTATTTTAAAATCTCCTGTCCATTACAGTTAAATGTCGAGACAGGACCCATCATAACTTGTGAGTGATGGCTGATGCGATAATGGCGCCTTGGGCACTGTAAGTCATAAACTCTAAAGGGATGCAGAGAACTTGATGTTTCTAGAACATCACCGCTCACTGCGCATTGTAACAGTCACAGCAAAATAAGATGAATATTTGAGGGATGTTTATATATAAAAACTAGGGAGAAAATTTCCCAATCTTTTGATGATATTATGAATAGGCTGCAATACACTGATACATTCAGCATTGTTAACCTGCAAAATGTTCTCATGCTTTTTGTTTTTATGCAACCGATGTGATAAACAATGCAAAAAAAACTAGGTACCACGTACATTTTGAATAGTGAGAATATTACTATACAGATCAAAAATAGATATTCACATTACTACATTGATTAATAATAAAAAGGAGTTCACAATATCTACATGAATTTTTTTTCTGAAAAATGCAACATTTCAGATTTAACTTTTTACTACTACATGAAGCAGTGAAATTAAATACCTATTCAATTATAAAGAAATCATTTTTTTTATCATAACAGCTATTTTGGGTGATAAAGGTTAACCATTTAAGAAATGGGCGATTTTTCAATTTTGGGCTTTTGTTTTTTTCTCCCTTCTTTCTCCCTTTTTTCATTTTAGCACGTGATGGAAAGCAGGAGAAAAATTCCAAGTGTGGTGAAATAACAAAATAATGTACAATTCCACAATTGTTATTTGGCTTTTGTTTGTACTGCCGTGCAATATCATTTACCAGGTAATTACTATTTCACAGATACCAAACATGCATAGCTCTTGTTTTAACTGGAGAAAAAAATAAGAAATTCGTAAAAGAAAATACAATTTCGCTTCTGTCACCATTTTCCAAGAACTGTAAGGCGACATGCACACATTGAGCATTTGGTGAGTTTTTTACCTAAGTATTCATAAGCGAAAACCACGAGTGGGTAAAAAAAAACAGAAGTAATGATGTTTGTCTATTATACTTTTCCTCTGATTGTTCCACTTCTGGTTTTGGCTACAAATAATGAGGTAAGAACCACACCAAATACTCAACATGTGCACGTGGCCTAATGTTTTCAATTTACTGGATGATGTAGTTTGAGGGCTCAGTTTTTCACTACGAGCCAGTGTTTTTATTGGTATCTTTTTGTGGTAGATAGTATGTTTAGATTTCCTATTATTACATTTTTTGCTGCTGTTGCAACTCTAGCGTATTAATTTTCGTCACATTATGACTTTACTTTTTATGTTATGACGTTATGATAGATCGAACATTTATGAACACATTCAGACCAAAAATTTGGACACACCTTCTCATTCAAACAGGGTTTTTTTATTTTCATGACTCTGATAATTGTAGATTCACATTGAAGGCATCAAAACTATGAATTAACAAATGTGGAATGAAATACTTAACAAAAACGTGTGAAACAACTGAAAATATGTCTTATATTCTAGGTTCTTCAAAGTAGCCACCTTTTGCTTTGCTTACTGCTTTGCACACTCTTGGCATTCTCTTGATGAGCTTCAAGAGGTAGTCACCGGAAATGGTTCTCACTTCACAGGTGTGCCCTGTCAGGTTTAATAAGTATGATTTCTTTCCTTATAAATGGGGTTGGGACCATCAGTTGTGTTGTGCAGAAGTCTAGTGGATACGCTGCTGATAGTCCTACTGAATAGACTGTTAGAATTTGTATTATGGCAAGAAAAAAGCAGCTACGTAAAGAAAAACAAATGGCCATCATTACTTTAAGAAATTAAGGTCTGTCAGTCCGAAAAATTGTGGGGGTGCGGGGGTGCTTTGCTGGTGACACTGTTGAGAATTATTCAAAATTGAAGGCATACTGAATAGAGATGAGCGGTGTTCGAGGTTTGCCAATTTCATGTTCGAGTGATTTTGAGGGGTGCTCGAGATTGAACTCAAAATCGAGCTTTTTGCTAAAAGCTCGATAGCTCGAGTTACGTTCGAGAACAGTTCGATCAGCAAAAAGTCTAGCTATTTACTAGCTGGTTTTTCACTGTAATAGTGTGAGTCACTGTGATTCACGCTATTATCAAATTTCAGCATATAATGTGCGGGGGGGGGGACTCGGTTTAGATTTGTGCTGCCGCTGTGTACTGATAGAATGCCGATCGCCGTTTTTTTTTTTTTCATAAGCACGCATGCAGTGGGGTGGGCCAGGATGTCAGCCAATCACAGACACACACAGAGCTAAGTGTACTTTTTGCCAGACAAGCAAGGGCATGTGTCATAGGCTGTGAATGTCACATGTCCTTGCCCTATAAATACGGCCATTTTCCCTCACGTCACCATTATCTGCCTTCTGCGTGTGGGTGACAGTCACCGCTCACGCTGCTGCTGCCACCGCTCCTGCTGTGTGCGCTATAGACACAGCGCTGTAGGGATTAGGGACTGCTGTTTATTTCAGCCCTTTTCAAGGCTGATTTCCAGGCGCTCAGAGAAATAGCTGCTAGGCAGGTCCGTGCAAAAGCTGTATACAGCTTTAGATAACAGTGTCTGTGTACCTAAGCTCAGGGAATTCCTTGCTGCATTTCATCATTAGGAGGGATAGAAAGTGAGGCTTCCTTTCCTGTACTGGTACCAACAGAACCAGACCACTGTACCCACCTGCCCACGTTTGCTACGTTATTTTTATAGCAAACAGTGCTGAAACTTAGTGACATCCAAAAAGTGTCTGCTATACTAAATTAGTGTCCCACTGGTGCCAAGCAAGTTCCAACACCTATGCCTTCTACCCTCCTGCACATTTTTGCTACGCTATTTTTATAGCAACAGTGCTGAAACTTAGTGGCATCCAAAAAGTGTCTGCTATACTAAATTAGTGTCCCACTGGTTCTAAGCAAGTTCCACCACCTCTGCCTTCTACCATCCTGCCCATTTTTGCTACCCTATTTTTATAGCAAACAGTGCTGAAACTTAGTGGCATCCAAAAAGTGTCTGCTATACTAAATTAGTGTCCCACTGGTGCCAAGCAAGTTCCACCACCTCTGCCTTCTACCGTCCTGCACATTTTTGCTACGCTATTTTTATAGCAAACAGTGCTGTCAGTTTTAGGGCCATAGTTGCATTGTCAGGGATAGTCAGTGTTGGTTCTTCAGCTGTCAATAAAGCTAGACCATCTCTGCAATCTACACCACCTCTCAATTTTTGCTACCACATTTTAAGTGTCCAATCTTGTTGCTAACAAAATGAGTGGCAAAAGGACAGATGCTGGTGGAAAGGGGAACAGGTGTGTTGGAAAAGGAAAAAAAGTTTGTGTCCGTGAGGAAGGTAGGAAAAGTACATTAACATCTGCTGAAGATAGGCCATCTTCCAGCAAAAGTAAGATGTCTACTACTTTCCGTGGACAATCCGATGTGTTCCCTTTTTTACGGAACAAAACAACTGGAACAAAGGTAGACAATGAACAAAAAAAAAACACATGGTTGAATGGATCTCAAGTGCTACAACAAGTGCCCTCTCCTCCACCTCAACTTCAACATCCAAAAAACAACATTCCTCTGAGTTGTCATCCCAATCGCACTTGCTTTCTCCCAGCTCTCAAGTCTCCACCCGCCCTGCAGAATATGATGTAACAGAGATGGCTGAGTCTGCAGAGCTGTTCAGTCACACTATAGGCTGGGAATCAGAGGTCTGCTCCCAAGCTACAGTAAGTACAGACCTGGAAATGATCTGCAGTGATGCCCAGAAGCTTTGTGACTCAGATTCAGGCCCTGATGACCAAGTTTCTGAGCATAATGTAGACCCTCATTCCCAAACTGTAACACCTGTTAGTGGAGACAATGAGGAACATACTGATGACGATGAGACGCTGATACCAGATTGGGATGACAACTTAACTATTTAGTCAGGGCAGGAAGAGGTTAGGTCTGAGGGTGAGGGGAGTGCAAACACAACGCTTGATGAGGAAGTTCAAGATCCCACATACTGTCAACCCTCAGTCGGGCACTTGAGGAGGTCACCAGAGGCAGTGGAGGAGGATGCAACTGACGACGAAGTAACCTTGCGTCTTCTTGGACAGAGTCGGAGTACTGGAAGCACGTCAACAAGTGCATCATCAGCCACCACTCTGCCTCTGAGCACAAGTTGGGGTGGCTCTGCAGGTCGCATGTCCTCTAAGCCTTGCCTAGCCTGGTCCTTTTTTGACCTTGCAAAGGATCTCCCAAATCATGTGATCTGTAAAATTTGTCGGCAATCTATAAGTAGAGGCAAAAACCTCACCAGTTTGACAACTTCTTCCATGAATCATCACATGAATAACAAGCATAAGTCCCAGTGGGAAGCTCACTGTGCTGCAATGCGGCCTAGTGGAGCGGGCCAACCACCGCCTGCCCCTTCCCGTGCATCCGTGCGCTTTTCATCTTCTATGACTGTGGAGACAGCTGTCAGACCTGTTCTTCCACGCAGACCTTCCACCACTTTAACCGCAACAGGCAGTTTGCTTGGTAGGTTGTCAGTTGGTTTGGAAGGGGAAACAACTGCTGGTGTACAGCTCTCTCAAACATCGAGAGCACCAACTTTGGATAAAGGCAAAATCATGTCTCCGCCTGCACTTTCCTCACAGACCTGCAGTTTTGCAGGGACACCCTACTCACCAACGTCTCTACACAGCAGCCAGATCTCGGTCCCTCAGATGTGGACAAATAAAAGGCATTTCCTCCGAGCCATGACAAAGCTAAGACATTGACATTAGCCCTCTGTAAACTGTTGGCTACCGAAATGCTGCCTTTCCGACTGGTGGACACAGAGGATTTTCGAGACCTTATGTCCATTGCAGTGTCCCAGTACCAGATGCCCAGTCACCACTACTTCTCCAAGAAAGGTCTGCCTGCGCTACACCACACATACATCACACACAACATCACCGCTTCCTTGAGAAACTCTGTGTGTGACCGGGTGCATTTCACCACCGATACTTGGACCAGTAAGCATGGACAGGGGCGTTACATGTCCCTGACTGGGCACTGGGTAACTATGGTGATAGATGAAGAAGGGTCTGCTCAACAAGTCTTGCCGTCCCCACGACTTGTGCGTCAATCCTATGTATGTTGAAGTTCCTCTACTGCTTCTGCCTCAACCTCGTCTGGGTCCTCCACCTCCGCCCAAAGCCTGCCTGGTCAGGCCACCCGCGTTGCAACTGCACACAAGGAATCCTACAAACCTCCTTACTATGCTGGCAGCAGAGCTCAACGGCATAAGGTGGTCTTTAGCTTGAAATGTCTTGAAAATAAGAGTCACACAGCGGATGAGTTGTGGTCAGCTCTGCGGTCCAAGTTTCGTAAATGGTTGTCTCCACTCAACCTGCAGCCAGGGAAGACCGTGTGCGACAATGCTGCAAACCTGGGTGCGGCCCTTCGCCGGGGCAAGGTGACACATGTGCCTTGTATGGCTCACGTGTTGAACCTTGTTGTCCAGCAACTTTTAACCCACTATCCCGACCTAGATGGGCTTCTGCACAGGGCACGGTCACTCTCTGCTCACTTCCGCCATTAAACCGCCGCAGTTGACCGACTTGCATCGCTCCAGAAGTCATTCAGCCTGCCGGTTCATCGCCTGAAATGCGATGTGGCGATACGCTGGAATGTTATGACGTATAGCCTGGGCCAATGAGATGCAGAAGTGGGGCAGATCACGCTGATGGTCTCAGATCAAGGACCTATGCACCCTTCTGCACAGTGTTGACATGGCGACGAATATGTTTAGCACTGACAATGCCATTATCAGCATGACAATTCCAGTCATTTACATGCTGGAGTAAACGCTAAACACTATTTGGAATCAGGGGGTGGGACAAGAGGAAGGGGAGGAAGTACAGGAGGATTCATATGCAGAAGGGATACCAACATCTACAAGGTCCAGATGTTCATCATCACCAAGGCGGCAGGCATGGGACGGTGGTGGAGGGGATTAACAAGGGCGCATGGTAGCAGACAAAATGTTGAGGAAGGTGCAGGAGACCAGGAAGAGATGGAAGACGAACTCTTGATGGACTTGGAAGACTCAGCAGATGAGAGAGACCTTGGTCAAATTTTGGTTGAACGAGTTTGGGGGAGATGTCAGAGGAAGAAAGCACGGTTAGCACCTCTATGCAAAAAACACAGCGAGGACTTGGTCTGCATGGATGCACAAGACACATGAGCGTCTTCTTGCTGCACTACCTACAACATGACCCTCGGATTGTGAAAATTAGAAGTAATGATGACTACTGGATTGCTACACTATTACATCCCCGATACAAGTCCAAATTTTGTGAAATAATTCCAGCCATAGAAAGGGACGCACGTATGCAGGAGTATCAGCAGAAGCTGTTACTCAACCTTAGCTCGGCTTTTCCACCAAACACCAGTGGTGCACAGAGTGAATCTCCCAGTTGTAACTTGACAAACATGGGACTTTCTCGTCATCAACAGTCTAACCGTACCAGCAGCACCGTATCTGGTGCTGGTAACAGCTATTTTATTGAATCTTTTCATAATTTTTTTAGACCATCCTTTGCAAGGCCACCAAGGACAACAAGTCTGACACATAGTCAGCGGCTGTAGAGGATGATACAGGAGTTTCTCCAAATGAACATCGATGCCATGACTTTGCAACTGGAGCCTTGCTCATTTTGGGCTTCAAATCTTGAAAAATGGCCTGAGCTTGCCACTTAAGCCTTGGAGATCTTGTCGTGTCCCACAGCCAGCGTTGTCTATGAAAGTGTCTTCAGTGCTGCTAGGTGTGTGCTGACAGATAAGTGCACGCGTCTGTCCAGTGACAATGTGGACAGACTAACGTTCATCAAGATGAACAAGTCATGGATCCGCAAGGACTTTACTATCCCTGTGTCATCCTGGGGAGAGTAAAGGCTTGTGGATTTGGAATGTGCTTGATGCTAATGTACCTGTCAAGTTTGCAACTGGGACACAAGTGCTGCCACTGAAGGGGTGTCTGTGTGGCCCAATTTTTGGAAAAAAGGGAGACTCTGCTTGGAGTCCGCTTGCTGTGTTTTTAAAAATGAGCCAAGAAGAACAAGTCTTGGTTCAGCAAGGACTTTGCTACCTACCCCGGTGTCATCCTGGGGACAGTTAAGGCTGGCGTATTTTGGAATGTGCTTGATGAAAATCAAAACATCCTGTTTGCAACTGGGGCACAAGTGATGCCACTGAAGTGGTGTGTGTGGCCCAATTTTTGGAAAAAAGGGAGACTTTGCTTGGAGTCCCCTTGCTGTGTTTTACATGATTTTAGAAGGGCATGCCATGCCTATCTCTGTGTCTCCTCCTCTTTTTCCACATCCAGCTGTTTAGTTTTCGCATGAGTATCTGTCCTTGTCACTTTCCCATGTGTTTGTGTTGTCTTGGGAGTTGTTTGTCACATTTTGGACACCTTTGAGGGTGTTTTCTAGATGTTTTTATGTGTTTGGGATTGACTCCCATTGTTTTGTATGGGGTTCGAGAGGTTCGTCGAACGGTTCACCGAAACAAACTCGAACGCGGCCTCCGTTCGATGAACCAAACCGAACTCGAGCCTCTAGAGATTCGCTTATCTCTAATACTGAACCAGCATGGCTACCACAGCATCTTGCAGCAGCATGCTATTCTATCCAGAAGGAGAGTGATGAGGTGCTACAACAGATGACCTAGCCTCCAGAGTCACCAGACCTGAACCCAATCGAGATGGTTTGGGGTGAGCTGGACCGCAGAGTGAAAGCAAAAGGGCCAACAAGTGCTAAGCATCTCTGGGAACTCCTTCAAAAATGTTAGAAGACCATTTCCGGTGACTACCTTTTGAAGCTCATCAAGAGAATGCCTAGAGTGTGCAAAGCAGTAATCAAAGCAAAAGGTGGCTACTCCTAAGACCTAGAATATAAGACATATTTTTAAAAGCTTCACACTTTTTTATTTAGTATTTCATTCCACATGTGTTAATTCATAGTTTTGATGCCTTCAATGTGAATCTACAATTTTCAATCATGAAAATAAAGAAAACTCTTTGAATGAGAAGGTGTGTCCAAACTTTTTGTCTGTACTGTATATATATATTATTTGTTTTTTTATTGGGCAAAAGGGAGGTAACTTGATCTGTTATATTTTTTTCATATGCTTTAAAACATTTTTATTTTTACGTCACTGTATCTTTACAGCAATGCCACAAAATTGCTATTTATAGAAAAAATCATGGACTCCTATGAACGCCAGCAACTGGCTTTCATAGGATTACTGCAATGTCAGATCCCTGGCTGTTACGGCAACCTATCGGTGTCCCGTGATAACGTTGCAGGAGAGCCGGTGAGCGCTGTAAATGCCACTCTCACTGATTAACAGTGGAATTTAAAAGTCTAAAAGCCTCAAGTGGAGCTTCACTTAAACCTAGCTGTTAGAGACAGATGATGGCAGATGATTACAGCCATCATCTGCCAGCAAAAAAGTGGGATTGTAAGCCATCAAAGTCAGGGAGCCAGCATAATATGTTGTGGCATTAAGGTGTTAAGTTCTTCACATGGAGAACATATGCAAGTTTTGTCTGGCTGAGTATGTACGTGTACAGGGAGGGTGGGTTGGGAGATTTAGTTGTTGGCCAAGTATGAATGTGGTAATTGCTATCTATTGAAAACCAGAAAAAATTCTCTCTAAAACGTCACTTTTATTAATACTATTAAAATACTAAAATGATACTGAATTCTGGAATAAAATCCAGAAGTAAAGACATCAACAAGTCGTGCTTAGTGCTAACTGAGTAAGGTCTTGAAGGTGGACAGGGGACAAGGGGTGTGCACCGCCTACTAAATTCAATTGATATGCTGATAGTTATGAAGGTGGGATAGGGGGTCTGATAATCCCTGATGTTATTCCCTACCTAGCCACGGAGGTCAAAAGCACCTTAATTTTTTGGGTGCCCCCCGTTCCTCGGCGGCTGGCCCTAACTGCCCCTGTTACTACTCCTGACCCTAAGGACTAACTTGATCCCGACGCGTTTCCCCCCAATGTCTTGGGGTTCATCAAGGGATATAGATATATCAAATTATCTCTAATCTGTTAAGGCCATCGGGATCAAGTTAGTCCTGGCAGGATAAGTACTAGGACCACAGGTCCATCATCTTTTGGTTAGACCCTTATTCTCATGTATCTTCCCAGTTTCATAGCCATATAGGCAATTTGTAAAACTGTGATTTGAAATCCTTAATTTGCACATGAGATTTGGGTTTATTATTGTAAATGGTATGACTTATGACACATGACTGTTATGCACCACTGCACAATCCACTTGGTGGTGGGTTAGGGTCAGGAGTAGTAACAGGGGCAGTTAGGGCCAGCCGCCGAGGAACGGGGGGCACCCAAAAAATTAAGGTGCTTTTGACCTCCGTGGCTAGGTAGGGAATAACATCAGGGATTATCAGACCCCCTATCCCACCTTCATAACTATCAGCATATCAATTGAATTTAGTAGGCGGTGCACACCCCTTGTCCCCTGTCCACCTTCAAGACCTTACTCAGTTATCACTAAGCACGACTTGTTGATGTCTTTACTTCTGGATATTATTCCAGAATTCAGTATTATTTTAGTATTTTAATAGTATTAATAAAAGTGACGTTTTAGAGAGAATTTTTTCTGGTTTTCAAGTGATCCTCTATTCTAATATAAATAAAATTGGTTTATAATTGCTATCTATGCATGTCCATTTTAATAAACATGGCCAATTGGTATGGGTTGCAAGTTAAAGAACCACTTCAGCCTTTTTTTAATGCACCATGAGAGTAGTGTTTTAAATCAATGTCCCCTGTCTCCTATTTTATAGTCACCTTCCTGCAGTCTCATCTTCTATCGCTGCCTCTCCAGACTGATGGCATACCAACCACACCTCCCAACCACCTGTGCCCCAGGCGCGAAGAAAGACATCACGCTGAATACCTTTTAGTGGACGGGGTCGGCTTCAGCTTTATTAACCTTTCTCAACTACTTTCTCATAACTTGAAAACCTTAGTTTTTAAACCTGAGATGTGTTGCCCCTCCAGCTCCTGTAGGGCATGTACAACCTTAGTCTAAAAACCATTTGACTTACAACAATACTATAAAACATCACTGAACAAATAAAAGGGGAGGGTGATGGGAAGCTTCAAACAGTTGATGCCGGTAAGAGGCCGACAGCCGGTGGGGGGGACTTATAAACCCATGAGCACTACCACCCCATAACATTAACTGGGGGGGCAGGAAAGGGGGATGAGACACACTGACCCAACACAGGCCGCAGGCAGGATGTGTGCTGCCGCAGGGGAATGAGGAACAACATCATACCGTCGCAGCAGCAAAATTATGAAAATGTCGGACACTACACCGATGATACGATTACAACGTTTTTGCGCTCGTTAATCGTATCAAAAAGGATTTACACACTACGATATCGACAGCGACGCCGGATGTGCGGCACTTTCGATTTGACCCCACCGACATCGCAGCTGCGATGTCGTAGTGTGCAAAGTACCCCTAAGATCACTTGCCAAAAAGGCTCATAGTCTGACAGTTGTTCTACTATGATTTATGATCTGCTGGCAGCTGCAATTCAATACAGGTCCTCATTCTGGCTCTCATAGAGATGCATTGGGAACTTATGACATAATATCTGACTCCGGCCAGTCAGAAGTTACAGTCGCAAGATGGCACCATGAGGGATCGGAATCAATAAAAGGTGCAGACGCCAATGAAGACAGGGGACAGGAAACTTAGATTTAAAGTGCCACTTCAATGCTTGGATGCTGCAATGGTGCTTTAATAATCATAGACTCATAGAATGGTAAAGTGGGAAGGGCCCACAAAGGCCATCAGGTCCAACCCTCTGTGAGTGCAGGTTTTCCTAAATTATCCCATCTATATGTTTATCCCACTTCCGCTTGAAATTTTTATTGATGGAGAGCTCACTACCTCTCGTGGTAGCCTGTTCCACTCTCTTACTGCTCTCATTGACAGAACGTTTTCCCTATTGTCTAATCTGTATCTCCTTTTTAGTTTCATCCCGCTGCTTCTTGTACTTCCCTATGCTAATGAGAATAGGTTGGTTCCCTCTGCACTATAAATACCTTTCAGGTAATTGTAAACCATTATTGTCTCCTCTCAGCCTTCTCTTTTGCAAACTAAACATTCCTAGTCCTTTTAGCCAGTTTTCAGAGGACATGGTTTTCAGACCTTCTACCATCTTGGTTGCTCTTGTATGGACTTGCTCCAATATATCGATGTCTTTCTTGAATTGTGGGCCCAGAACTGTATGCAGTACTCTACGTGAGGTCTGACCAAGGCAGAATATAGGGGAATAAATACCTCTGTTGATCTAGATTCAATGCTTCTTTGGATACACCACAGAATTTTGTTGGCCTTTTTAGCTGAAGCACTCATGTTGAATCTGGGATCTACTATTATGCCCAAGTCTTTTTCCCCTGTGCTATCATTTAGTTCTATTCCTCCCATGCTATATATGCTTTTTACATTTTTTTTACCCAGATATAGGATTTTGCATTTGTCCCTGTTAAACATTATTAGAAATATTAAATTTCAGGGGATAAATAACTTTTCTTCTATGATAACTGATTTAATATATCAATTTTTCCCAAAAGAATATCATTAGCAACTGTTTATGTCTTATGGCGTTACAGATTCTGAACTGTCTGCTTTGTGACAGGCTATGGACTATATATGAAAGATCTGTGTATGTAATACCCTCTTCACAAGCAGCGTGTTGACCAGGGAGGCGACACTGCAGCATCGCTGCACAGTGTAGGCAGCGGAGCCGCAAGGGTCCCTCCTCCATTTCCTGCCTGGTGCTTTACCTGTGACATAAGTGTGCGCAGCTTGATGAAGTCAACACATGGCCAAGCAATGCTGCAGGGAACCATATGAAGAGGTAACTAACATTTTTGTTTTTAAACACACTGGGGAGAGAACAATGACGAGGGGAGAGAAAGGATTGGGATCAGAGTAAAAGGTGGAAGAGGACCTTCAGGGCCTTACAATGAAAAGGGGGAATAGGATATTACACATGGATTTAAAATTAACTTGATGGTAAAGTCCCAAGATAGCCGCTGAGGAGAGTGGACACTCCTGACAGAGCTAATCACCAGCCTGGGACAATCTAGTCCATCCACCTCTGACAGAGCTTTGGAAACCATCCAGCACTGTCCTGCCTTACCATGAGCAGGTAGGAGTCCACACTGGTGAAGTATATTATCTATAGTTCAGCTGGGAATAAGAAGAGAGCACCCCTGTGGATTGTGGCCTACACCTGGGCCTAACATGCTCGTGGCACAGAGCTACTGAATGCAGCATCATACCTGTGCCGTGGCGACACAGCAGTGCAGAAGACCTGGCAGAACGCCGCACACCAACAAGAGAGGAAGTCACGGGGAGCTGCGAGGATCTGACAGCGCAGAGATGGACCTCCAGTGGCCGGTAAGGCTTTGTCAAACTGTTTGCCCCCTCCTTCTCGCCTGACCCCCTAGCCCCAATCCACTTACCAAGCGTCCTCACTGCCGGTGATTCTCACAACAGTGGGGGGAGAGTGTAGCGATTCAGTGGACAGTGCTCACTCCCCTGACACGCACGTGTATCTAAGGGGCACTGCACTGGACACAGAGTGTGTGGTCTCCCTGTGAGACCTGTCGGTCTCTAAGTAGGAACTGGTCTTGGTGCATCTGACCTGGTGACTGTGCTGCAGTCATGTCACCCCCCATGAGACAAAGCTCAGGGAAAGGAGCTGAATTCATAAGCCTGGTTACAACTAGGGCCTAATAGAACACGTGGAGGGCAACTGCTGGAGTCTACAGTCTGTGGAGTTCTGTTTGGGTGTTTTATACGCCCTCCCCACATTATAGTCATCTTATAGTCTAGCCTTGCAATGAGCTGGTTGCAATTTTTTATATAATTAATATCTGAAGCAAAGTGGTACGCTATTGCTATCTTGTAGCTGATTGAGTTATTGCTACTTAAATATATATCCACCACAGGTGTATGACTGACTTCAGAAACATAAAGCTTGAATTGAATATGTGGAGCTTAAACATGAGGACATGGAAATTCGTTCTAGAAGGAGGAACATCAGGATTAAAGGCCTATCTAAAACCAAGTCATCCCTGAAAGAGATTGCCTCCATGCTCTTTACTTCCCTCCTTCCTCAAGCAGACAATAGCTTCTTGCACATCACCAGGATCCATAGGGCACTGGGCAGGCCAAAGCCAGACTCCATACCAAGAGATGTAATCCGTAGTCTACACTGTGAGGACTCTAGGGATCTCATCTTGAACGCTGCTGGAGCTAACCGTCTTCTACCCAGAATCTCGAGCACAGTCTCTCTGCATGCTGATACACAAAACAAGAATGCCGCGTAGACATCATCACATGTTTCTCAACACTGGCAGGAAACTAGTCAGGTCTTTCATCGGGAAAGAAGAACCACGGGAAGGGCAGTCTCTACTAGCCAGTTTCCTACTCCAAACTGATGAGGGGCAAATACCCCGAAACAGCTGTCTGTGGATGGATACCATGTTTTGGTATAGGAAGTTTCCTTGACTGGAGACTGCCCTTCCCGTGGTTGTTCCTTCCCGGTGAAAGACCTTGCTAGTTTCCTGCCAACATTGAGAAACATGTGATGGTGTCTCCGCGGCATTTTGTTTTACATATTTTCCCAGGGGGCCTTGTTCTAGTGTCACTGCGTTGAGAAACACGTGATGGTGGCTCCGCGGTGTAGGATGTTGATCTCCCTGAGGTCAATCATCCTTACCTATGCATGCTGATATAGAGTATGCCCTCCAACACTCATGAGATGCAGGGTCATGAAGGGGATAACTACTTCTCTCGCCAACACAATAAATGGAGCTTTCCGTTTGGCCTACTATTTACACACTACAGCACAAACTACCTGGTGAGGACACCAGATGAAGGGGAAAAAAAAACTAGAAAAGGCTGGAATACCTGTACAAGGTGATGGTCCTCTCCCACAAAGATCAAGATCAAGAAGAAAGTGGAGAGAAATCTCACATTCCTCTGGGAACATATCAGAACGATCCCTGAGAAACCATACCCTATGAATTGAGGGACATTCTATTCTATATGGTTTTTTACCTCTCTTCTGAAAGCTGTTTTCTATATGATAAAGCTGGCATCCTATAGAATTAGTATATGTTACTAATATCTAGTATGTATAATTTTCTAGCAAGTGTTGTGCCTGTGGAGAACAAATGCTACTCCACTTGGGTCTTCTTTTCATCTTGGTCTTTCCTAGGAGAGACCGGACTAGTTGGACTCACACTTTGAGCGGCTATGTCCCCGAAAATGACTGTTGGTTTCATTTAGGGTATGTGCGCACGTCTGCGCTCTGCCATGACAAATATTCTGCAGCGTTTTGTCACTGCATGTGCGTTTCAAAACGCAGCCGAAAAGCTGCGTTTTGGATGTATTTTGAGTACATAATGGATGCAGAATTCATGTGTTCTGGATGCTTGCTCTGCCACAGACAGAGAGGGAAAAGCATCCAAAACGCACAAAAGAAGTGACATGTTGCTTTTTTGAACGCAGCGATTCGGCCACAAATTTCAGCAAGCAAATCGCTGCTTTCTAAAACGCAACGTGCGCATGGAATTTGCACAAGTTACATACACTTTGCTGGTGACGCAGAATGCATGCGTTTACGCTGCAGTAAACGCATGCAAAACGCACACGTGTGCACATGGCCTTAAGCTCACCTCGCCTTCCTGTGTTTTCCAGATCACAAAAGACCAATCTTATAGCGAAAAAACAATATACACTCCAGTATAATCAGACTAGCTCTATCAATATCAACTGATTGGTACACTTAGCACTGCTATTGAGCTACTATGAAGTATAAAATATTATCTCATAACGTGAAGAGTTTTAATTCTCCTTCAAAAAGACAACATGCTTTTATAGATTACACTAAACATAATCCAGACTTCTCATTTCTCCAGGAGAATCATTTCTTTACCGATTTAAATCCTAAATAACTTATTACTCATTACACCAGATTCTATTTGACTTCAAACACTAAGAAGTACTTTTCACGTTGTGGCATCGTTAGCATCGGCTAGCGATGCCGAGTGCGATAGTACCCGCCCCCGTCGCACATGCGATATGTGGTGATTGCTGCCGTAGCGAACATTATTGCTAAGGCAGCTTCACACGCACATACCTGCTCGGCAACATCGCTGTGACTGCTGAACTATCCCACCTTCACGGGGGAGGTGCGTTCGGCGTCACAGCGACGTCACCGAGGTGTCACTAATCGGCCGGCCAATAGAAGCGGAGGGGCGGAGATAAGCGGGACATAACATCCCACCCACCTTCTCCCTTCCACATTTCCGTCGGGACGCAGGTAAGGAGATGTTTGTGGCTCCTGCGGGTTTACATACAGTGATGTGTGGAGCTGCAGGAATGACAAACAACATCCCTGCGGTCGACCCGATATTATGGAAATGAATGATGCTACACAGATCACCGATTTTCAACACTTTTACGATAGTTTATCGTCGCACCTAGGATTTACATGTTGCGATGTCGCTACCAGCGCCGGATATGCGTCACTAATGACATGACCCCAATGATATTTCGGAAGCGATGTTGCAACGTGTAAAGCCCCCCCCTAAGAATACTAGAGGAGTTTCCTTTTATATTAGAGGATATGTGTACTGATCCAGAAGGGAGATATATCCTACTATGGGGAAATAAAAAAAATATGTTTCATCAAAAGTTATGCCCCCCAACACTACAATTAAAGACCCTAAAGGCTATCTCATTGCTCAATATACAGTACAATATGAAATATTAATATGGGGAGGGGATTTTAACCTCACTGCGGACCCAGAACTTGATAACTCTTCAAAAAAAAACATATAGATATCACCAAATCTGAAAAAAGCTGTATTGAATATATGAAATAGAAAAAGAAGTATTCTCACCTGGTTTGAGTGCACGGTCAATGCCCCATGAAGCATAGTGTGAGCAGTCCAGACCAGCACAAAAAATATTTGAAAAGGTTTTAAAACACTTTTTAGACATTATTCCAACAAGATAAAGATATCCACCTGTTGAAGATAGCTTGCCTATTGAAACACATTGTGATTTATATGAAAATAAAGATTTTAAAGACTGAAGATATTCCTCCTCCTTAGTGCTCCGTCATTGTGACTGTTGCAGCAACCTATCAACTATAGTGGACAGCCGACAGCTGCTGCATTTTCACTCATTTGGGGATGCTATTTCTTATAAATCAGATCTGGAAAAAGATGTATTGCTGGTCACTAAGGGGTTAACACATTGGCAATTAGAATTCATATTGTGAGCCAATAGAGATCCCCATCTCTCTCCCATGCCATGGTTAAAAATTGTATTAACCTAATTATGCTTTATGAGTAAATGGAAGCCACAAGGAATGACAAATGTGGGAAAAGGTTGAAAAATTCAAGGGGGCCAAATACTTTCGCAAGGCACTGTATATGGTCCAACACAGAAATGTGATATTCTATGGTCTTTATGTAACCCCTCTCCCCCTTAACACATTTTAACTCTTCCTCCTATTTCCTTTCTTTTTTCTATACTGCTGTAGATATCTATTGGCATAGAACTATAATTCTACAGATAATTATGTTTAATCCCTTTGCACATGGATTATACTCATTAATATTTAATGTATGTTGCAAGTTATTTATAATAAAAAAAAATGTTGAAACTAAAATTAACTGAATGGTGGGGGGATTATGCGAAATCCCTTACAGCATCCTCCCCCACCCCACAATTCCTTAAATGGCCCTTATAGTGTTCTCCCCACCCCACAATTCATTATATGGCCCTGATCAACCCCACCCCACAATTCATTATGTGGCCCTCATAGAATCATTCTCATCACAAAATGTATTATTTGGCCGTGACAGTGTCCTCTAACTCCACAATTCATTAAACAGCCCTGATTGCATTATCCCTTACTGCACAATTCCTGATTGCGTATTATCCTGCCCCAAAAGCAATATGAAGTTATTAGGGACATGCAATGAATTGTGGGGGGAGGACACAGGTCAGGGACTTAAGCTATGTACACATGTTCAGGATTTGCAGCAGATGCAAATCCTGATGTGTTGGCAGGATGAAAAGTGCATAAAATATGTAATTTTTATATGTGTTTTTGTTGCATATTTTTCCCCCACTCATTAGTATGGGTGAAATATGCTGCAAAATCACAGGAAGAATGGACATACTGCAGATCTGAATCTTCTACACATTGGCAAGGAAAAATATAAGCAACGTGTACATGAGATTTCAGGAATCTCACTTCTTTCGTTTGTTCTGTGAAAAGCTGCATGTTTTCCTTGACAAAAATGCAACAATGTGCACATAGCCTTAAAATTAATTGGGGGGAGAGTCTCAGAAACTGATTAATTTATATTTATTGGGTGGAGGAGATTATAGTTAATGAGGAACACAGTGCCGACTTATCTATCACTTTATATTGTTATGCGTGGCTAATTGTATATTAATGGTGGAATACATATTTGTAGTCAGTGGAGTAGTGTGGGGGATTTTTTATTCACAAGGCAAGTGTATTTATACAATATACTGTATGTGACCTTGATATTTTCAGGGCTGTGGTAATCAGTATGACAAAACGAATTGTGGTTGACCCTGATGGAGAAGAAACAACAGAAAACTAATCAGATGAAATGTCAGCGGTAAGTCACTAAATGGAAATATTTATTCTGCAAAGTATGACTTGGAGTAATGCTGTTATTTTTTAAATCCCTAAGGCCACATTCTCACATAAGTGTGATAAGTCTGTGGGTTGCCAGATTTACTTATTTTTTTTATCGGATGGCACATGGACTCATAGCGTTTCATAGATCCAGTCACGCATCTGGGAAAATGATGGATCGGAGAATGAGATCTGTGAGGCTCAGAGCATGTCCATTTCCAATCTGATTGAGGAAGAGGACATACTCCATTGGTCTGTGCGATGTCCAAGAAAAAGTCACACTTCACATGACTATAGGACTGCAGTCTTATTATGTACAGCGTCATCCTTAATTACATAGTTTTCTCTTTTACTATGTATAGCTAGAGATGAGTGTATCTATGAATGTTCAGGTTTGTCAGGTTCGGCAGTAGAGCAGTCAGGCAGTGACCGGCATGGACATCCCCGCTTCTGACAGCCGGCGGCTCCCCTACTGCCCTCAGTGTGTTCGGGAGGCCGCAATGAGTGGTCACATTTTCTAATGTTACTGTTTATCGTGGCATCCGGATTGAGCAGAATCAAGGATCATCATGGGACGTTATTGTGGATTACTTCGGATCTGCAGCAGTGTTTTGGGTGTAAAATAATAAGGGGAAAGAGAGTATATTTGTTTTTTATTTTAAATAAAGGATTTTTCTGTTTTTATGTTTTTTGTTTTTGACTTACAGGGTTAGTAATATGGGGTGTCACATAGACACCTCTGCATTACTAACCCATGTATTGATGGCAGCTGTGGATTTTAACAAATAACAGCTATCATCAACCTGATATATTATCTCAAATGCCACTGCACCAGGGCAATCGGTATTATCTGTGTAAACTGCCAGATTAGGTGCATTTAATGTGATGTGACACTTCTGGGGCAGCTTCAGAATTCTATTTTTTGGCTAGGTTGGGCCAATAACCATGGCCCTTCCCAGCCTGATAATAGATACACTCAACTGTCAGCTTTCTCTGCGCTGGTTGGGAAAAATAGGAGGGACCCCAGGTCATTTTTTTAAAAAAATATTAATTAGTAGTTTTCATTTATTAGTTTTTCAGTCATAAATAAAGAATAAAAAAAAAAACATGTGGGGCCCCCCAAATTTGATAACCAGCAAATGTAAAGCTGGCAGCTGTGAGCTTCAACAAGTAAGTACTTGTTAAGTACTTGACAAAGCCTACAATATGTAGCCAAAACGCGTTGCTACTGTCAAAATTTTTAGTACATTCTGGAAGCTGTGCACGAAAATATGTCTATATGTCTTATATTTTTACCACTGCACATGAATAAAAGAGCTGGAAATTTACCCTGAGTGGCAACCATTATACTCCACAAGTGCCGGATTTCTCTTCCTCTTCTATGATTACAACAGGTGACGGTACCTTTGTATCCGAGCGGCAGGAGATCCAAGAAACACGCCTGAAGTGGTGAGCTGAACTTAGTTCGTTTGTATTGCTTTCAGTAGGGTTAAGACTGTTGTACAATACCACTTCTACCTCTCCTGTTACTCTCAACATTTCCATCCAGCTATGAGGGAACAGAATTTGCTGACGTTTGCCCTGCACATATATAACCTTGCCATACCACTGCATCAGTGCACCAAGCATGGCCACCACCAATGACACTAGGGATCCGACTCATTCCCGATGTTCTGGGCTCCTGTGCACTGCATATAAACACTTATTTTGACTGTAATATGATTAGCATACTATATTTTTAGCAATACAGTTTGTTACTTGAATAGAAGTGGCCACAGAACAAAGGTTTGGACATTGATGAAATTTGTATGGTATGTATGCATCGCTGGTAATTGCAAGTAAAAAGAAGTCACAACAAGACGTCTTATTTTTCATATGCGAGTCTGTAGGGAACAACGTTTGACTATGGGGTTTAGGTAGTGATTAAGAGAACTGTAAATTGAAATAAGAATGAGATCAGCTGGGTATCATTTTGCCACATACTGCACAGAAAAGGTCATTTCATCTGTCCCGGCGCTCTTCTCTATATTCCTACAGCTAGGAGTTTTAGAAGAAACTAGTCAAAGTAAAAAACTGTAAATTTGAAGAGAGCAGAATAAATATTCTATCAATATTAAAATTAGGTGGCTGCAAGTAATAATATTCAAAGAAACTTTCTAAAAAGGCTATGTTTTTACAGTGAACCCAACAACTAATTCAGGTTGCCGAAACCAGGGGTAGCAAGCAGGAATTGGACATTGGCTCTATCTCTTAATCCACGAATATTTTACCCTCAAATGCAGAGACTTTTTCATCGAAAACATACATTTAAAAGCCAAATGAGACTATGTAGCTAAGTTGTCTAGTCTAGTTCAAGAGGCCCGTCCCCTGCAGCTTCTATTTAATATGCTCCCCTTGTGCACCAGCTTTCTTATAAAGACACACAGGAAGAGACTCAGTGCTTAAAGGGGTTGTTCACTTCTCTGACAACCCCTTCTCATCCCTATGCTTCACTATAGTAAAATAACACATGTTGGACCTCTGGTGTCTGAACCACTCCAGATGTGTAGACACCAGCTATCCCAGGGATCACATGACACTGTTATGTCACATGATCCCTAAAGTCAATACTCTCCTCGGACGAATCATACATCTGGAGAAAGTGAGAACTGTGGCTACTCAATCACTTCCTCCTGATGTCAATTACATCCAAAAGAGGGGAGAGTGAAGCCAGCACTGATTGACTGCAGGGATCATGTGTCATAACCATGTCATATGATCCCCAGGAGAGCCAGTACTGTCACAGCTGGAATGGTGCTGCCTGTAGTTAGCAAATTAAAATCAACAAAACTTTATTTAAAGGGGTAATCCCATCTCCAAGATCCGAATGCCAATATGTAGTAAATGTAATAATAATAATAGCAAATACCTCCAATTAGAAATGTAGTATAATGTGGCGCAATCAAAGTGAGGAGGTGCTCCGGCACAAAACGTCCATGCAGACAAAATTGTTAGAGATTAAAAAAACATCTTTAATTCCTAATAGTTAAAAAACATGGTGAGGATAAAATTTCCTATGATTGACGCGTTTCAGACGCTGGGTCTTTAGTCATAATCAAGTTTTTAATCTCTAAAAATTTTGTCTGCATGGACGTTTTGTGCCGGAGCACCTCCTCACTTTGATTGTTCTACAGCCTCCCTTGTTCTACTGAGCACCGTCCAGGAGCTTTCATCCAGCTGAATTTTCAACAAACTGGTGAGCTGAAAACCCTTTTTTTTTTCTCTAGTATAATGTGGCACCCCTGATTGCCAGGTGCCACAGGGTACTACATCTAGCCCCAGATTCCTGGAAGACCAGTGCTGGTAAAAAACCACAACACACACACAGGCCATGCCCTTTGCTCTCAGACTGGGTAATAGGCTAGCAATGGACTTGATGAGTGGTCACCTACAGGTTGCGACACATCCAATCCACTAGTCATAAACCTGGGAGGAGGAGGGTTTAGTCAATGAAGTGGACGGACGATGGACATCTTGTCAGTGAAGAAAGCCAGACACCAAGTCAGTCAGAGATTGACATGCTGACGGGAAAGTGTGCAGTGGCCTACTATGTAAAAAGGTTTCCAGGGAGAGTACGGGGAAGTACTCACTGGACCGAGCTCTGATGGGGTACAGAACCCTAGTTCAGGAGGGTGCTTTAGGCTCGCCTGATAACAATCTGCCCGGTGAGGGGACCATCAAGGACCTTATCAATGTTAGTGTCCGAGGCACAGCAGAAGAGAGGCAACCTGGGAACGGGGAAAGAGGTCCGACCCATGAGAGGTTCAAGCTGCCTGCCATATGGGCCAAGACGGAGACAACAGGAGGGGATTCAAAAACACTCCAAGCCCCGGGGACCCACAAACTACTACTACAGGGTGCATGGAGGTAAAGCTCACCAGTTCACTACACCGGCACTGGAACCAAGGGAATACCGGATTGGTAAAGACCAGCACGAACTGGGTGGTAACAACTCAAAACCAGTGAGTAAAGCACAAGCTAAACGCAGCCCCTGTGTCATCTGCATTATACCTACACCTCTGGACCCATAGATTACTACCACCAACATCCTCCCCTGGGGACTAGCTCTACTTGCGGAAAGCCATCACACCTAAACTACCCAATACCACAAACCCCAGCAGTGAGAGACTTTGCATCGGCGGCTTCCCCATATAACTGCACACCACAAGTGGCGTCACGAAAACCATTTTTATTTTTATTATTTTCCCCTTGTACAAATTCCCATTTTAAGCGACCCCCAGGGTCATGGAATCGGGCAATGGCCATCCAGTGAACTGTCCCAGTAAATATACTGCCCTGGACAGAGTACCCCACAGCCCTGGGGCGAGTCAATAGTTCTCCTGTTAAGCTACATCACTTAGGGGTACTTTGCACATTGCGACATCGCTACTGCGATCTCGTCGGGGTCAAATCGAAAGTGACTCACATCCAGCGCCAGTAACGACATCGTAATGTGTAAAGCCTAGATGCACCGATGCAATGAGGAAGGAAGGCGGTGGGCGGGATGTTTTCGTCTCGCTCATCTCTGCCCCTCGGCTTCTATTGGCCGCCTGCCATGTGACGTCACTGTGACGCCGCATGACCCACCCCCTTAGGAAGGAGGCGGGTCGCCGGCCAGAGCGACGTCGCAGGGCAGGTAAGTGTGTGTGAAGCTGCCATAGCAATAATGTTCGCTACGGCAGCTATCACAAGATATCATATATGCGACAGGGGCGGGTACTATCGCGCTCGGCATCACTACCATCGGCTAGCAATGTTGCAGCGTGCAAAGTACCCCTTACTTCATGTGCAGGGCATTGCAGCTTATGTATCCATGGTAATGCCATGAACAATTAAATAAATGTCAGTATATGAGTGGTCCTAACTGTGGATACCTAAACTGCAATGCCCTGCACATGAGGATAGGATCTTGGAGATGAGAGATGGGAATAAATTCATACTGACCTAGAGAATCATAATGTCATGTCAGTTTTTCAAAATAGTGAGCACACTAAAAAATAGCCCCAAAAACTTATCTTGGAATTGCACTTTTTTTTACAATTTCCCCACACTTGGAATTTTTTTTCCCATTTTCCAGTACAACATGGGGCAGAATGAATAGTGTTAATCAAAAGTAGAACTCGTCCTGCAAAAAAACAAGCCTCATCTGTCTATTTTGATGGATAAAATCAAAAAACGTTATGGCTCTTGGAAAAAGGAGAGAAAAAAAAAATGCAAAATTGCGGTGAAGGGGTTAATCGCACCATACAAGATGGTTTCTACAACTCTAGTCACCTCTGGACTATTAGCTTAGACCCTTTTATACGTGCCTAAGAAGTTTAATGGGAACTAAACCATAGGCACCATGAAACAGGTACAAGCTCTTTCACTGCAACCATCTCAGAAAAAACTGTTGAAACACAAACCGGGTAAAAGAAGATTGGTGTGACTGACTAATGTCTGCTTGTAAAAAAAATGGAAAGAAACATCAAGCTTATCCAGAAGCAAAAAAGCTGACAGGGCCTGCCCGGATGACTATTCCCATCATTTTCAGCACATTTTAAAACTTTACTACATTTTCGATGACATAATGCAGCATTTCACATTGAAGCATATAATAGATGTCTTCAGTAAGGGCTCTTTTTATGGTTAAGACAATATGAATAAACTGACATCTTTCTTTTAGTGCATGCAAAAATTATTTGGACTCTATAAAATGCAAAAAATATAGACCATAGTGACTTCGTAAATTGCACATTTCACTTCACTACACAAAACCTGTTTTGTCTTAGGGGAGTGTTTTGACATGTACAAGTGCATCTCAATAAATTAGAATATCATCATAAAGTTAATTATTTTAGTAATTCAATACAAAAAGGGAAACACATATATTATATAGTCATTACACACAGAGTGATCTATTTCAAGTGCTAATTTCTGTTAGGCCTGAAACACACATCCGTCAGGTAACTCACGGCCATCCAGCGGTGGCCGCGGGTAACCTCAGTGACAGCAGCTGATCGCGCTACTCATCTCATTAGCTGCGTGGAGGTGACCGGAGCGGCGGTGTCTTCTGCTGCTCCTGTCACCTCCATGCAGCAGAGCTGGAAGCGACACTGGAGGTCCGTGGATTACGCCGGACATGGAGGGCTTTGTCGGGGTTAATAAATTGGTAATGAGGGAATTTGTTTGTGTTTTTTATTTCTAATAAAGGATTTTTTCGGGTGTGTGTGTTTATTTACTGTCACTTACAGATTAATCATGGAAGGTATCTCGGGGAGACGCCTGACATGATTAATCTAGGACTTATTGGCAGCTATGGGCTGCCAATAACTCCTTATTACCCCGATTTGCCAACGCACAAGGGCAAATCGGGAAGAGCCGGGTACAGTCCCAGAACTGTCGCATCTAATGTATGCGGCAATTCTGGGCGGTTGCTGACTGATATTGTTAGGGTGGGGGGCTCCCCATAACGTGGAGCTCCCCATCCTGAGAATACCAGCCTTCAGCCGTATGGCTTTATCTGGCTGGTATTAAAATGGGGGGGGACCGCACGCCGTTTTTTTTAATTATTTATTTATTTATTTATTTTACTGCACAGTATAGACACGCCCACCGGCTGCTGTGATTGGGTGCAGTGATACAGCTGTCACTCAGCGTGGTGGGCGTGTCTCACTGCAACCAATCACAGGCGCCGGTGGGCGGGGAAAGCAGGGAATACGAGATTGTTTAATGAGGAGGACATTTCAGTCACTCGGGGGATTAGCGGTCACCGGTGAATCCTTCACAGGTGACCGCTAATCAGTACACGGCACAAAGATAGAGCCGCGGCATGACAATGAAGTCGGGTGAAGTTCACCCGAGTTCATGCTCATCCCGCTACTCTGTCTTCCGACATGTACTAGTAACGACATTTTGCATCACACACGTACATTTCACACGGACAACACACACACGTCAGTTATTTCACTCACGCACACACGGACATTCCACACGCACATACGGCTAGCATACGGGATACACACGCAGGCCACACATACCATAAAAACGGACTTAAAAAACGGAAAACGGACCCGAAAAACGGCCCGTTTTACATGGACGTGGTTTTCACGGATGTGTGGCGGAGGCCTTAATGTTGATGATTGTGGCTTACAGCCAATGAAAACTCAAAAGTCATTATCTCAGAAAATTAGAATAATTACCACAAAACACCAGCAAAGGCTTCCTAAAGAGGACTTTACACGCAGCGACATCGCTAACGAGATGTCGTTGGGGGTCACAGAAATTGTGAAGCACATCCAATGTCGTTGCGTGTGACATGTACGAGCGACCGCTAATGATGCAAAATACTCACCAAATCATTGATTGTTGACATGTCGTCCATTTCCCAAATATCGTTGCTGATTTTGGATGCGGGTTGTTTGTCGTTCCTGAGGCAGCACACATCACTACTTGTGACACCCCAGGAACAACGAACAACACTGTACCTGCGTCCTCCGGCAATGAGGTAGGGGTGACTTTCATGCGGCTGCTCTCTGCCCCCCCCTGCTTCTATTGGACACCTGCCGTGTGACGTCGCTGTGATGCCACACGAACCACCCCCTTAGAAAAGAGGCTGTTTGCCGGCCACAGCGACATCATTAGGAAGGTACTGTAAGTATGTGTGACGGGTCCTAGCAATATTGTGCGCCAGTGGCTACAATTTGCCCATGACGCACAAACAACGGGGGCGGGTGCTTTCACAAGCGACATCGCTACCGATGTCGCTGCATGTAAAGCAGCCTTTAGTGTTTAAAATAATCCCTTAGTCTGGTTCAGTAAGCTACACAATCATGTGGAAGACTGCTGACCTGACAGATATCCAGAAGGCAGTTATTGACACACTCCACAAGGCGGGTAAGCCACAAAAGGTCATAGCTAAAGAAGCTGGATGATCACAGAGTGCTGTATCCAAGCATATTAATGGAAAGTTGAGTGGAAGGAAAAAGTGTGGTAGCAAAAGGTGCACAAGCAACTGGGTTAACCACAGCCTTTATAGGATTGTTAAGATAAAGGCTATTCAAAAATTTGGGTGACTCACAAGCAGTGAACTGTTGCTGGAGTCAGTGCTTCAAGAGCCACTACACACAGACATATCCAGAACATGGGCTCAAACTGTTGCATTCCTTGTATCAAGCCACTCATGACCAATATACAACGCCAGAAGCGTCTTACCATGAAAAGGAGAAAAAAAACTGGACTGTTGCTCAGTGGTCCAAGGTGTTGTTTTCAGATGAAAGTAAATTTTACATTTCCTTTGGAAATCAAGGTCCCAGAGTCTGGAGAAAGAGTGGAGAGGCCACAATCCAAGCTGCTTGAGGTCTAGTGTGAAGTTTCCACAATCAGTGATGGTTTGGGGAGCCATGTCTTTTTCTGGTGTTTGTCCACTGTGTTGTATCAAGACTAAAGTCAGTGCAGCGGCCTACCTTTTTGGAGATCGAAATTTCATTTTCCAGAAGGTCTTGACTCTTGACACCTGTCCACCCTGACAAAAGTACCAATACTTGGTTTAGTAGCTGCAGAACCACTGTGCTTGATTGGCTAGCAAACTCACCTGACCTAAACCCCATAGAGAATCTATGGAGTATTGTCAAGAGGAAGATGAGAAACACCAGACCCAACAATGCAGACGAGCTGAAGGCTGCTATCCTGGGCTTCCATAACACATTAGCAATGCCACAGGCTGATCACCTCCATGCCACGCTGCATTGATGCAGTAATTCACGCAAAAGGAGCGCCGACCAAGAATTGAGTGCATTTACTGTAAAGACTTTTCAGTAGGGCAATATTTCTGATTTTAGAAATCATTTTCTCAGTTTGTCTTATATAATAGATATTGACTTTTGGGTTTTCATTAGCTGTAAGACATAATCATCAATATTAATAGAAATAAACACTTGAAATAGATATCTCTGTGTGTAATGACTTTGTCTACATACATAATCAGCAGTTGTGGATGTCCACCTATTGCAGCATGCACCGCGCCACTGTCAGTTGTGCAGCTGCAGTTTGATTGATGCTCCGGCTTCCAGGTCCTCACTGCACACACACATGGATACACTGAGCACGTACACACACATAGCGCACATGCATGTATACACTGAACACAGACACACACACTGCTGTATACTGACCTGTCGGGGGCGCCGCCGCCACTGCCAATTTTGCTGTCTGCGCTTACTGCAGTTGAATGCTTTGTGGCGCCATAAAGCATTCAACTGCAGTAAAGCCATAACAACATCCTGCAGGTGCTGCTCCGTACACCGGACGCTATCATGGGGGGGCCTGTGTGCTGCAGCTGGAGGCACCGCGGGCACAGAGGACAGGTGAGACACGGCATAATAGGGGACCAGCAGGAGCCCATTGCTAAACAATGCGCTCATTACTGCAGAGGACATCAGCCCCCCACCAGATCTGTATGACCCCAGCCCCCCCACCAGATCTGTATGCCCCCAGCCCCCCCACCAGATTTGTATGACCCTAGCCCCCCCACCAGATCTGTATGACCCCAGCCCCCCCACCAGATCTGTATGACTCCAGGCCCCCCACCAGAGCTGTATGGCCACAGCCCCCCCACAGATCTGTATGCCCTCAGCCCTCCCCACCAGATCTGTATGCCCCCAGCCCCCCCACCAGATCTGTATGCCTTCAGCCCCCCCACCAGATCTGTATGACCCAGCCCCCCGACCAAATCTGTATGCCCCAGCCCCTCCACCAGATTTGTATGCCCCCAGCCCCCCCACCAGATCTGTATGCCTCCAGCCCCCCCTCACCAAATCTGTATGCCCCTAGCCGCCCTCACCAGATCTGTATGCCCCCAGCCCCCCTCACCAGATCTGTATGCCTCCAGCCCTGCTTCACCAGATCTGTATGCCCCCAGCCCTCCTCACCAGATGTGCATGCCTCCAGCCCCCCTCACCAGAACTGTATGCCCACAGCCCCCCTCACCAGAACTTTATGCCCACAGCCCCCCTTCCAAATCTGTATGCCCCCAGCTCCACTCACCACTGCTTCTGTAAGCACCACTAAGCATAGACAGATGTTCATATAACCGCACTCCCGGTGCAAAAGCATCGGGCTTATTTGTAGTATAATATATGTTTCACTTTTTGTATTGAATTACTGAAATAGATTAACTTTTTAATGATATTCTAATTTATTGAGACACACTTGTAGAAACAATCAAACAATTCTTAAAATGACTTATGGTACTTTACTTAGAACAGATATTTATAAATTGTTTCCCTTTAAACTTCACAATCAAATAATACAATATACAAATATAGCTTACTAAAACAAGGTCTGTAATTGTAGTGATCCTTTATATTTACATTTTTTCCACTATTTGGTAAGTAAAAGCCTTTCTTGACAAATTTCCATTATAAATTAGGTCAGTGGCAGCTGGGGAAATTCCTACCACCATAGTATTTAGTTATGCTAAAATGTAACTTCCTCTGAAGCTTAATTGTGATGCATTTCCTAAAGCAGTTTATGGATTACAGACACTCTCCCAAATGCTCCAAGTACAGCCAAGACATCCCAAGTCATTAAGTCAGTGAATGTGAACTCAACATATCTACAACTTCAGAGAAACTTCAGCTTTTTCAGTTTTAAAAGACTAAATAAAAGTCTAGACTTTTTGTGGAATACATGGGGAATAATAAAGATAATTGGCTTATCAAATAAACTGGTCATAGCTTTCAGAATACAGTATCCCCAGGGATATTTTATGTACAGTTCATTGCAAGGCCATATAATGTAACTTGTAATTGAAAAACATTTAAAGTACTTTATTTATCTACATTAAATGAAGTATAAATTTTGAGTAGAGGTTTTAGCTTCATCTTTTATTGAATTTGGCAAATCTCATCAACAATACTATAATTTATCAACAGATCTTTCCATCTCTCATTATGTATATTTTTCCAGTACTTCTCATTTTACAATTTATGATTATATAACTTAGTACAGTTTTATCAAGATTTAAAAAGTAAAGTGAAAGCCAAGTAAATTTAACTTAATGTACCACTCCAGCCGTTTTTTTCCTGCACTGGAGTGATGCTACTAATCTACAATCACTGCCCCTAGTGTTATACTCACCCAGCACCACCATCGCCTTTCATCCCCACTGCTCCGATCTCATGGCCGGAAGACAGAAGTAACAGTCACAAACATTCAACATAAATCTATGAGAGCCAGCCATTATAACGGCATCGGCAGTAAACATTTACTCACCGTCCGATACCGGAAGTCACGTGACATGATCACGTGACTTCCGGTGGTTGTCATGATAGCACAGGGTCATGTGATGATTCATGTAGCTCACATGAATTACTTTCGGTTTCACCCGGCCCGGAGCTGGGTGATGGAGAAAATGAGTATATTTGCTGTTTACAGTTGTATAGCTGTGATCAGCAGATATGGCAGAGCGATCGGATTGTTGATCCATACAGCCCCCTAGGGGGACTAGTAAAATGAAAAAAAGTTAAAAAAACAAGTTTTAAAAAATTGAAAAAAATAAAAATACCTAAAAGTTCACATCACCCTCCTTTCGCCCCATTGAAAATTAAAGGGTTAAAAAAATAAAAATATACACATATTTGGTATTGCCGCGTTCAGAAATGCCCAATCTATCAAAATATAAAATCAATTATTCTGATCAGTAAACGGCGTAGTGGCAAAAAAATTCCAAATGACAAAATTACGTTTTTTGGTCACCACGAATTTTGCACAAAATGCAATAACACGCGATCAAAACATAGCATCTGTGCAAAAATGGTACATTTAAAAATGGCAGCCTGAGACGCAAAAAAATAAGCCACGTGACATGATCACGTGACTTCCGGTGGTTGTCATGATAGCACAGGGTCATGTGATGACTCATGTAGCTCACATGAATTACTTTCGGTTTCACCCGGCCCGGAGCTGGGTGATGGAGAAAATGAGTATATTTGCTGTTTACAGCTGTATAGCTGTGATCAGCAGATATGGCAGAGCGATCGGATTGTTGATCCATACAGCCCCCTAGGGGGACTAGTAAAATAAAAAAAAGTTAAAAAACAAGTTTTAAAAAATTGAAAAAAATAAAAATACCTAAAAGTTCAAATCACCCTCCTTTCGCCCCATTGAAAATTAAAGGGTTAAAAAAATAAAAAATATACACATGTTTGGTATTGCCGCGTTCAGAAATGCCCAATCTATCAAAATATAAAATCAATTATTCTGATCAGTAAACGGCGTAGTGGCAAAAAAATTCCAAACAACAAAATTACGTTTTTTGGTCACCACGAATTTTGCGCAAAATGCAATAACAGGCGATCAAAACATAGCATCTGTGCAAAAATGTATATTTAAAAATGGCAGCCTGAGACGCAAAAAAATAAGCCATCACTGAGCCATAGATCCCGAAAAATCAGAACGCTACGGGTCACGGAATATGGCATAAAACGTGCGCCACTTTTTTCAGACAAACTTCTGATTTTTTTAACCCCTTATATAAAAGTAAACCTATACATGTCTGGTGTCTACGGACTCGCACTGATCTGAGGCATCACTCCCACATATCAGTTTCACCATATAGTGAACACAGTGAATAAAATATCTCAAAAACAATAGTGCTATTGCACTTTTTTTGCTATTTTTCCGCATTTGAAATTTATTTGACGATTTCCAGTACAATATATGGTAAAACATATGGTTTCATTTAAAAGTACAGCAAAAAATGAGCCCTCACATAACCATATTGACTGAAAAATAAAAAAGTTACGTCTCCCGGAAGAATGGTATAAAAAAAATGGAAAGCGAAAAATCAGCCGGTCGTGAACGAGTTAACATATATAATATATAGTGTGTCCACCCATATCCTGTCCACCACCATTAACTTGAGAACGGCGTCAGCTACAGGCATAGAAATGGTGTCTAGGTATAGTAAAGTAGCCTTGCGCTACGCAATGAATTCACCTATTGCGCCACCTGGTGGAAAACAACGAAGCTAGCATTTTTATCTCAAAAACGGAATGAGATATAGAAAAAAAAAGAATTACAAAGTTGTAGGGCGTCATCAATTCACTACGAATTGACACCTAGAATACAGAAATGCTATGATATGAAACCCATGACCCCCATAACATTGAATGCTTTTCACGCATATGGCGCTCATTTAACTTTGATGCTCAAAGTGGTCATCGTCAGCTGCAATGCACATCTGGACTCTGGACAGCATACTGTATCTTGCTGCACATTGTACAATATGGTAGGTGACATGTTAAAAACTAATTAAAAAAATGCTCCTAAATTCCAAAAAAATTGGAGTGTAGGTCTTTTGTTCAAGTTATAGATTTACGGCTTCCAAATTTCTCCAGAAAAGTGTGATGCTCTAACACTAGGTGTAGCTAGATACACTAGTGGAGAAGTATTATATTAGAACACTAGATGTCGCTAGACACACTAGTGGAGTAGTAGTCAAACAAGCGAAAGGTCAGAGGCTGGGATTTTGCGTCAGTTCAAGGGAGAGAGTGGAGCTGAGGTCAGGATACAAGCCGGGGGTCTGGAAGCCAGGAAGACACGTCAGGTACAAAGGGAGAGAGCGGAGCTGAGGTCAGGATACAAACTGAGGGTCTGAGAATCAGGGAATCAAGTCAGGGTTGAAGAAACAGGTGGAGGAGGGTACTAGAAATGAGGTAGTGGGACAAGATCAAGATGGTCATTTACAGGAGCCAGCACCAACTGCTGCAACACAGGAACTATCACTGGCAGCATTTCAGGTGAAGTAGCTCCAAAATGAAGCAGAGCAATCACCCAGAACAAAGCTCCAGCAAATAAGCCCCTCCCACAGGGCCCAAGACTGGGAACAACCAGTCCACTGGAGAATAATATAAAACTAAGCATCGGCTCTGCAGGAGAGCAGAGCACCACCAACCAGAATCATGAGAAAAATAGTGGGGAAAGCCAGCAGGTCACAACCTGCTGAAGACCTACCAGAGTATGTAAGTATAAGATTAAGTGCAGGGACTTTAGATTAGAAGCATCATTTGCTCCAGTGCTGCAATAAAAAATTTCTAAAAAAATGCTGTAGTGGTACATTAAACTTTCATGGAAATGTAACCAATAATAAAGCACGACTCCAGTTTTTTCATGACACATTATACTTCATGTTAGCGGTAAATTTTGATAAAATTTGCATTTAGTTATAAAAGTATGAAAAATGAAAAAAAAGTGAACATTTTTTAAATTTTGATCTTTTAATTTTTATGCCCTTAAATTAGATAGTTATATCACATAAAATAGGTAAGACACATGTCACATGTCTACTTTACATAACCAGCATTTTTGAAGCATAATTTTTTGTTACAAAGTTAGAAGCGTTAAAATTTATCACTAATTTTGCATTCTTTCAACAAAATATCCAAAGCCTATTTTTTTAGGAGCCACATGATATTTGAAGTGGCTTTGAGGAACCACTGTGACAGAAAATACCCAAAAGTTGCATCATTTTAAAAACTGTACTTCTCGCATTTCTCAAAACCACATTCCAAAAGTTAACCCTTTATGTACATCACAAAAATTAAAGCCATAAGGAAATGAAAAAATTATTTTTTTCCCCAGAAAAATATTGTTGTATCACCATTTTTTTTTTTTTCATTTTCACAAGGGTATCAAGAGAAATTGGATCACGCAATTTGGTGTGCATTTTTTCCTGAATACGCCAGTTACCTCATATGTGGAGGAAAATTACTCTTTGGTCACACGGCAGGGCTCAGAAGGGACGGAGCGTTATTTTAATCTTCAAGCGCCAAATTGTATGGCCGATGCCGGGTTTGCAGAGCCTTTATTGTGGAAACTCCCCACAAGTGACCCAATTTTGGAAACTAGACCCCTCAAGGAATTTATCTAGAGGGGTGTTGAGCATTCTGAATTTATCTAGAGGAGTGGTGCTTTACAGAATTTTATAACGTTTTGTGAAAATGAAAAAATACATTGTTCCAACAAAAATGTTGCTTTAACCACAATTTCTTTTATTTTTACAAGGATATCAATAGAAAATCATTAAGATAAATTGCTGAGCAATGTCTCCTGAGTACAAGTATAATCCATATGTGATGAAAAACTACAGTTTGGGTGCACTTCAGGGTTCAGAAGAGTAGGAGTGCTATTTGAATTCTGAAGCGTAATTTTTCCTGGAATATATTGCGAATGTCATACTTTCCATCATCATACTTGCAGTCACATGACCACCCAATCCCAGGAACAGAATCCTCACACTGCACAGTACAAGTGATATGAGGATCACAAGTCGGTTGTCACATAAGTTACAAATCTAATGTCACTCTAAAGGGGGCTTTACGTGCTGCGACATCGCTAACGATATATCGTCGGGGTCACGGTGTTTGTGACGCACATGCGACGTCGCAGCGTGTGACAGGCTGGAGAGACCTAAAGTGATCACAAAAAAAACAAAAATCGTTTGTTTTGGAGAGGTTGTTTAATTACAAAAAATCGTTGTCAGGTAAGTAGCGATGTTGTTCCTTGTTCCTGCGGCATCACACATTGCTATGTGTGACACCGCAGAAGCGACGAACATCTCCTTACCTCTGTCCCGCCGGCAATGAGGAAGGAAGGAGGTGGGCGAGATGTTCGGCCCTTCTGCTTCTATTGGCCGGCCGCTTAGTGACGCTGCAGTAACGTCGGAATGACGCCAAACGCACCTCCCCCTTGAAGGAGGGATTGTTCGGCGGGCACAGCGACGTCGCTGACAAGGTATGTACATGTGACGCTGCCGTAGCAATAATGTTTGCTACGGCAGCGATCACCACATATCGCACGTACGACAGGGGCAGGTGCTATCGTGCACGACATCGCTAGCTATAGCTAGCGATATTTTATCGTGTAAAGCACACTTAAGACTGGATAACCCCTTTAATATGGTGAAACACCATACAGTTGTGGGCAACATGATGTCCCAGTGGTTAACTATACCTTTGCAGTGCTGGAGTCCTTAATTTAAAACCCACCAAAAATAACATCTGCAAGTAGTTAGCATGTTCTCCCCATGTCTGCTTGAGTTTTGTCCGGGTACCCTGGCTTCATCCCACACAATTTAGATTTTGAGCCTCAATGTAGTCACTGATGGCAATGTCTGTAAAGCATTGTGGAATATGAAGATGTCATAAGTAAAATAAATTTTAAAAAATCACCTATTCACAGAATAAGTCATAAATATGTTATTGCCGGAGGTTTAGCAAATGGGAGCTCCACAGATCATAAGAAAGGAGGTCTCAAAGTTTCCTGTAAGAAAAGAGTATTAGTCAGCATGTGCGACCATGACAAGGTCTATGGAAATGGTGCTTGCACATTACTATCCCATTCTCAAAGAGACATTTCCTTCCATTATTCTCAGGATCGTTGGTATTTTCACTGCTTAGAACCCCAATAATTGTTACATTTTTTATGTGGATAGTTGATTAATGTTTTGGAAGGTGTGACACACTTAAAAAGTAACTTACTCCTACCTTGACTTTAAAGAGGACCAACCAGTGTACCACGATCTCTGGCGCCATTTTATTGAACACACTACAGTGAAGACTATGATAAGCATCGTAAGAAAAAGTCTGGGCATGTGCCTATGCTTCTGATAGGCTTCACATCAGTGTCTTCAATAAAATGGTGCCAGAGATCATGTTACACGCATGCGTGGACTCTGATGCCATTTTACTGAAGACATGAGTACTGTGGCAATCCACATGTGCTGTCAACAACAGCAATGGCGGCACAATATTCAAAGTGCAGTGCTTTTCTGTAACTTTGATTAAAGATATTTAATCAACAAAGCATCAGATATTTTTATAAGACCTCTTTCACATGTCAGTGAAAAACACACCTTTTTTATGACATGTTAAAGACGCATATGGCTCTCTGTGTACTGTGATTTTGGCACACTTGTGTTCTCCATGTCCTATCCTTGATAACACCTGAAGATCAGGCACTTATACTCACCTGTCCACTCTCCTGCTCTCCATGGTGCTGATATCTCCCGCGTTGCTGTCTCTGGCTGCTACTGTCTCACAGCTGCTGTTACTTCCGGGTCACGGTGCACTTCATGAGCATAATTAGCCGGCCTGGAAGCAGAAGACAGCAGCGGCCAGGGACAGTATTGCTAGAGGCAGCGGAGTAGAAAAATCATTTTATTTCAAAGATACGTGTTTTCTCTGGTACATGTCACACAGATCACACTACTGTGTGGTCTGTGTCACATCAGTTATGCCGGAAAAAAACGGACTTGTCTCACTGTGGAGCACACAAACACGTGTGAGCGCCGCATGGAAACATAGTCAGTGAGAAATCCCTGATGTGTGCGCAGACCCATTGATTATAATGGGTCTACGTGTGTCCGTGATTCTGGTGCATATAAAAATAGTAACATACGTACCAGAATCACTGACATGTGAAGGGGGCCTAACAGGTATGCCTGCAATCACATATCATTGGTGGTTGGTTCTCTTTAAAAATTACACTTAAAAATACAGCAGATTCTAGTATATTTAAATATTGCAATCTATATGTTCTCAAATTCAAGTGGATCTCAATGTAACGCAATGTCTATCTTTTCCTAGACATATAAAGATGTTCTTCTGTTATTGAGATTGTAAACTGTTCCAGTTGCAAGGCATGAGGCAGAAAAGATTAGAGAAGAAGTGATTTAAGAGATACATTTTTGGAAGTGAAAGTGTAAAATTTACGAAGAGAGTCAATATTTCATCCCAGCGTCTTTCCACCACTACTTTATTTCTTTTGGGAATGTATGTGACATGTGACTGCCAGATCATTTTAAAATCCCACTGAAGACTTTGAATGTATTTTTTGTGAAGGTCAAATGATGTAGCATAATAGGATTCATGTCCCTGCTCCAAGTGTATGGGGTCTACGCTAAATGTCAAGTCACCGAGGCAATTTTTTCTGTACTTTGTGTAAGGCTCGCATCTAATTACTCTCTGTTTTCATGTGGGAAGCCACGTCTAATTACTATGATTGTAAAACTGAAAGAAGGTGCAAGAGGTCTGTGCAGAAAGTCTTTTTCATTAGAAATTAGCAAAGCCTCTCCAAAATGCAAGCCAATTTATCGCTCTCCGCAGTTTAAGGCCAACAGGTCATCTCTGTATTTGTCTTCTGACTGTGCAGTTCTTGTAGATTTTTTCTGCTCTTCCGATGTATTAAAAGGCAGCCAAGATGATAGATAACAGATGTTCTATGACAGATTGTGTCATTTATCACAGAACAGCCTCAATCCTACTAACAGGACCGTCTCCATATGTCACTGTCGCTTTCTGGACCGCCCCAATGCATCAATTTTTTTTTATTTTTTTTTTTAATACAGCACACTGTAATTTCTAAGTTACAGCTCGTTTGAGTTTTATTAAATGCTGAGTCTTTTTTTTTTTTAAATATGTCTCACATTATGTTAACCCAACGAGGTTAGGGAAGGAAATCGGAAAGGAATTACAAGATGTTCCAGCACAGTTTTAATAGATTTAGGAATGAAAAGTGACATTCTGGACACATGATTGTAGTCAATGGAAATAAATGATGAATCAGTTAAAATAAATTGAAGAAAGAACGTGGGTCCTGGACCACGAAACCTAAAAAGCTCTGACAGTTGTCAAGTGAAGAATATATTACAGCAATGACAGATGCTTTTAAATGCATACTAGTGTGTAGTTTGTCACCTCTTTGCCTGCATGTAATTATATACAGTAGATTTTGTTACTCTATTTGAGACAAAATCTATACAATACTATAATATATACTATACTATAATGTATAATATATACTATATAGTAATGTATACTATAATGTATAACTTACAAAAACTAAAAGAGCAAAAACAGTAATATATTAAAATTAAAGTAGATGCATTTTATGAAAACTAGTGCCCACTATTAAATTGCATTTTTGCTGTATTTTTTTACATTCAGACTTATATGGGGAGCCTGAAAAAATGTAAACAAGCAATAAAAATGCAATTGCATTTTTAAATTACATTAAAATGCTTCAAATCTGCATCAAAACTGTATGTAAAACGGAAGTAAATGCAGCAAAATGAAGTAAAAAATGTTGCAAAAAAGCAATGAACAGAGAAAATTGTTGTTGCATAGTTTAGTGGAGACACTTGTGTTTTCGCATGTGGAAAAGAGGCTTAAAGGGGTTGTCCTCTACTTTGACAACTCCTTCACATTCCCTTTTCTCGACCCCCATAAAAATAAATAAGTCTATCCTCTCCTCCAGTGTGGCCGCGGTTCCAGTGATGTCTGAAGCCGTGTTCTCGAGCCCACGTGACACTGTAATGACACACCAGCCCCGTGACCAATCAGTAACCGTCATCTTTCTCCCTGCCTTCCGACATTTGAGCAGGATGTGAGTGCTGTGCTAACTTCCTGCTCAAACGACCAAAGTTGGGGTGAATGAAGCTGGTGCTGATTGGTTGCAGGGTCCGCATGTCATAACAATGTGACGTGGGCCCCAGGAATGTGGCTTGAAACACCAGAGAATTGATATTAGTTAAAGTAGTTAACAAAATGATTTCTGTCACATCTTTATTACAAATATTTCTATACATTGTCTAATTCAGAGGGCAATAAAAGCATTTTGGTTTGCAATATATTTGGGAAACACTAAGAAGTCTAAAGAGGTTTCATAGTGGTAAAAATAAGTTTGAGAGTTTCTTTGCTATAGTTCTAAGTAGTGATGAGCGAATCCATGGATATTCAGGTTCACCAAACCAGCACAAGGAGATAAAAACAGGATTTAAACTTGATGCCGAACTTATCTTTGAAATACGAACTCCATACAAGTCAAACAGGATCTGACGTTCGGGGTTGTAAAATGGCCGTAGTAAGCGCTAGGGGCTGTGGTATAAATGAAATGGTAGTAAGAGCAGGAATGTTATACAAACCATCTTTCCCAGAGGATCACACTGCAGTCAGACTTTTTTCCAGGCCTGCTAATTAATGTTCATAAATATTCACTGCTTACCCCACCCACCCTCTGTGTCAGTGTCTGTTATTTGTTGCAGACTGCTATGCATGCCCCCCATTCTGTGTCCGCATCTGTGATTGGTTGCAGCCAGTTTGCTGTTTAGTAGTGTACAAAATTTTTTTTAAAACAATGACGTAACCACCCACTATAATTTTATAGCCAGCGCAGGTAAAGCAAAGTGTCAGGCTGCAGCCCCCACCTGTAAGCTTTGCCATGGCTGTATATCAAAATAGAGCGAAAAAAAGACATCAGGTCCCCCCATTTTTTAGATTAGCCCCAGTAAAGCAGACAGGTGGGCGCTGCTTTTATCAGGATGGAAAGTGCCATTGATATTGGCCCCTAAGAGTAAAAATGCTAGCCTGCAGCTGCCCAGAATTGTCCCATCCATTAGATGCGACAATTCCCGGCTTTACCAAGCTCACACCAATTGCCCTGGTGCAGTGGCAATCGAGGTAATATAAGTGGTTAATGACAGCTCAGATCAGTGAAGGTCACACCCGGACTCCCCTTGCTGCTGTCAGTGATTTCCGGAAGCACATGGAAAGTGGACTTGTTTCCCCTTTCTCCAGGCTCTGGATGTAACAGTGGCGGGATCATCATGGGACTTTGTGTAGAATATGTTGGATCTTAAAGAGTGTTTTGGGGGTTAATAAAAGGGTTTATGTATTTTATTTCAAATGAAGAATTTTTTCATTGTTTGTGTTTTCCTCTCCTTTACAAAATTAGTAGCCGGGGGTCTCATAGACGTCTCTCTGTGAGCTGTCATTGACCTCTTATATTACTGTAGAAGGGACTTAATATATGTGAATGAATATATATATATATATATATATATATATATATATATATATATATATATACAGTTAGGTCCAGAAATATTTGACACAATTTTCGCGAGTTGGGCTCTGCATGCCACCACATTGGATTTGAAATGAAACCTCTACAACAGAATTCAAGTGCAGATTGTAACGTTTAATTTGAAGGTTTGAACAAAAATATCTGATAGAAATTGTAGGAATTGTACACATTTCTTTACAAACAGTCCACATTTTAGGAGGTCAAAAGTAATTGGACAAATAAACCAAACCCAAACAAAATATTTTTATTTTCAATATTTTGTTGCGAATCCTTTGGAGGCAATCACTGTCTTAAGTCTGGAACCCATGGACATCACCAAACGCTGGGTTTCTTCCTTCTTAATGCTTTGCCAGGCCTTTACAGCCGCAGCCTTCAGGTCTTGCTTGTTTGTGGGTCTTTCCGTCTTAAGTCTGGATTTGAGCAAGTGAAATGCATGCTCAATTGGGTTAAGATCTGGTGATTGACTTGGCCATTGCAGAATGTTCCACTTTTTTTGCACTCATGAACTCCTGGGTAGCTTTGGCTGTATGCTCGGGGTCATTGTCCATCTGTACTATGAAGCGCCGTCCGATCAACTTTGCGGCATTTGGCTGAATCTGGGCTGAAAGTATATCCCGGTACACTTCAGAATTCAACCGGCTACTCTTGTCTGCTGTTATGTCATCAATAAACACAAGTGACCCAGTGCCATTGAAAGCCATGCATGCCCATGCCATCACGTTGCCTCCACCATGTTTTACAGAGGATGTGGTGTGCCTTGGATCATGTGCCGTTCCCTTTCTTCTCCAAACTTTTTTCTTCCCATCATTCTGGTACAGGTTGATCTTTGTCTCATCTGTCCATAGAATACTTTTCCAGAACTGAGCTGGCTTCATGAGGTGTTTTTCAGCAAATTTAACTCTGGCCTGTCTATTTTTGGAATTGATGAATGGTTTGCATCTAGATGTGAACCCTTTGTATTTACTTTCATGGAGTCTTCTCTTTACTGTTGACTTAGAGACATACACCTACTTCACTGAGAGTGCTCTGGACTTCAGTTGATGTTGTGAACGGGTTCTTCTTCACCAAAGAAAGTATGCGGCGATCATCCACCACTGTTGTCATCCGTGGACGCCCAGGCCTTTTTGAGTTCCCAAGCTCACCAGTCAATTCCTTTTTTCTCAGAATGTACCCGACTGTTGATTTTGCTACTCCAAGCATGTCTGCTATCTCTCTGATGGATTTTTTCTTTTTTTCAGCCTCAGGATGTTCTGCTTCACCTCAATTGAGAGTTCCTTAGACCGCATGTTGTCTGGTCACAGCAACAGCTTCCAAATGCAAAACCACACACCTGTAATCAACCCCAGACCTTTTAACTACTTCATTGATTACAGGTTAATGAGGGAGACGCCTTCAGAGTTAATTGCAGCCCTTAGAGTCCCTTGTCCAATTACTTTTGGTCCCTTTAAAAAGAGGAGGCTATGCATTACAGAGCTATGATTCCTAAACCCTTTCTCCGATTTGGATGTGAAAACTCTCATATTGCAGCTGGGAGTGTGCACTTTCAGCCCATATTATATATATAATTGTATTTCTGAACATGTTTTTGTAAACAGCTAAAATAACAAAACTTGTGTCACTGTCCAAATATTTCTGGACCTAACTGTATATGTATATATATATATATATATATATATATATATATATATATATATATATATATAACATAAGAAAATGATCAAAGATTCAATGCCATGGAATAGCTGTATGCCACAATCATTACCAGTGTATTAGGGTATTAGGATGCAACCCAACAAATAGTAACTGCAATAAATCCTTAATTAACCAACTAAACACTTGGTGTTTGAAATTAGTAGCATTAGAATATCATTTAAGGGTTTAGTAAATGCTCATAGTTACCTGGTTTTACACCTGTTGGACCAAACAGCCTTACACCCCTCACCCCGACACATGTTTCGCCCAAGCTTCCTCAGGGTAGATAATAGATAAATAGATACTGTAGATAGATATATGTGTATAATCTCTCTTGTGCTGGATGGTTGGTCAAACAAAGGAGACCATGTGGTTTGATTTTACCTTTCTAGATGGGAGGAATCTTCAATACTTGCCAATACATACACCCCTGTGACATCACAGTTTACAGCCAATGATAGGGGAAATGAATCTCCTATATAACCTGATCTCATATCTTTAGCAGTGTATAGCAGTCTGAAACTAATCACACACACTGGCAGGAAAAAGAATGAATATTCATGAACCTTAGTTAGTGGGCGCGGAAGAGAGTCTGACTACAGCGTGATCGTCTGGGAAACACTTGCAAACATGGTATGTCTAAAAATCCTGCACTTACTACCATTTAACTACCATTTGTAGTTCACATCATTTTTATTTTTTTTACAGTGATCACCCTGGCCAATTACAGCCATGCCGAATTGGCATGGCTGTGATGGCTTCAGAAGTGCCCAAAGCCTACAAGCTTGCTGATTGGCTGCTCTGCATCCTTTAAACAAGCTTTATTTGGGTATCAATCCCAAACAGGAATCGGATGTACAGTCAAAAGTCTGTGTTCAGTACGGTCCCTAAACTTTACAGTTGTGGTTCGCTCATCCCTGGTTCTAAGTAAAGCAGATATTAGTAGTCACAAGGAGTATGTAAGTAATTAAATATTTTCAAACCTATTACACCAAAACCTTGTCACGATATACAATATGTCCTTGAACTGTGTTGTTATGTTATACAATGTTGTATTATGCTAATGCTGGTCAATCGGGTAATGTTTGTACTGGTCCTTCAAGCAGCTAAGTACTTTTTAAGAAGGGCCTAACTATACCCAAAGTATTTACAGTGGGACAAACAAACCAACTTGTAGATTTTTGATGCTGTATATTCTTTTTTATTATTGTAATACATTTTATGTCAAGTTTTTGATGTTGAGCATTGAAGTAGATGTGTGGGCTGATTAGGTAAGGCTTGTGACAGATCACTGCCAGACAAAATTTGCATTCATACATTAATGTCATATTCAGCGATACGTGATCGGTCCTTTCACTTGAACTGAACAGTCTCATAGACATACAGCGGGTGAAAAAAGTTTTAAACGTGTCACCAGTTTTCCAAGTAAATATATTTCTAAAGATGCTGGTAACATGCATTTCTCACCAGATGATGATAACCCATCCAGTTCACACAGGCAAATAAATCCAACCATAAATGTTCACAAATTTAGTGATGTGTGATAATGAAAAATGACACGGGGAAAAAGTGTTGAACATATTTAGTGAAATTTATTTAATACTTCATACAAAAGTATTTGTTGGTGATGACAGTTTTAATACGCTTCCTGTATAAAGAAACTAGTCACATGCATTGCTCAGGTGCTATTTTAGCTTTCCAGACAATCGTCAAATCTTGAAGGTTCCTTAGGCTCCTTCTATGAACTATGAGCTTTACATTCTATACATTTTCTATTGGACTCAGGTCAGGTGATTGGCTGGGCCATTCTAGCAGCTTTATTGTCTTTCTCTAAAACCAATTGAATTGAGAGTTTCTTTGGCTGTTCAATTGGGATTATTGTCATGCTGAAATGTGCATCTTCATTTCCTCTTCATCATCCTGTATACTGAAAAACAACAACACACCATGATGATCTCAACTCCAAACTTCACTGTTAGTATGGTGTTTTGGGGTGATAGGAGTGCCTGTTGGTCTCAAAACGTATGTATTATGGCATCCAAAGTGTTCAATTTTGGTCTCATCTGACCAGACTATAGTCTCCCAGTATTTCATAGGCTTGTCACAAGTTTGTCTAAGTGTTGTTGATCAAACTTTAAATGTGCTTGAACATGCTTTTTGCTCAGCAATGGAGTTTTGTTGAGTGCATTATTTACTGTTTTCTTTGAAAAAATTGTACCTGCTGATTCCAAGTCTTTCTGTAGCTCTCCACAGGTGGTTCTTGGCTCTTAGACAACTCTTCTGAAAATTCTTTTCATTCCTCTCTCTAACAACCTGTAGGGATCACCTGGTCATGGCTGGTTTATGGTGAAGTGATGTTCTTTCCATTTTCAGATTATAGCTCCAACAGTCCTCACTGGAACCTTCAGGAGTTTAGAACATTTTCTGTTACCAATGCCATCAGTATGTTTTGCAATAGTAAAGGTCTTGAAACTGCTCACTGCTTTTACTTATCATGATATGTTTCTTGAGTGTCAGCTTGGTAATGATACACTGAACAAGCTGATATTTTTCCCTTAGTGGCAGGATTGCTTTCAAATTACTGATATATTTCAGCTAGTGTCATGACTTTCCATGGCTTTTTTTGCACTTTTCTTTCTTCATGTATGGTGACATGACATTCCATGGCTTTTTGCACCTCTCATTCTTCATGCGTTCAAATCATTTTCCCTGTGCCATTTATCATTATTACACATAACTTAATTTATAATAATAATAATCTTTATTTCTATAATGCCAACATATTTCGCAGCGCTTTACAATTCAGGAGGATCTAATTTATGTACATGTATAGTTGGATTAATTAGCCTGCGTGCATTGGATGGATTGTTACCGACATCTGGTAAGAAATTCATGTCAATTGAACCTTTAGAAATATAGTTACTTAGAAAATTGGTCCAAAAATATCCAAGCCAAATCCAGCAACCCCAAATAATAAAAAATTCCAAAGCATTATTTCACATTTTAAAATTCCATGATTCACACTCCATTAAAATGGAAACAGATGATGTATTTTAGATCCATCAGGTCCTTACTCATATTTGATTTTTTGTAACCACACACATATCTTATATACACCTCTCCAACACAAACTTGATAGCCCAGATTCTGGTGTGATCAATTAATCTAATTGCAGAGGAGACAGGAGGGTTCATCCGCAACACTGATTGTATACAAAAAAATGATAGTAAGCCACCCATAAAGTAGGCTGGTTTGTATACCGGTGGCATATTTTCCATTGATAGATGTGCTGATGCCTGTTTTCATGTTCTATGTGTATATATGTATATAAATAGAACTTTTTTTGGCATTGTATGTCTTACCTGTTCAGTATATATACGTGGCTATTACTAAAGGTCTGTATGGACATGTGATTTAATATGCACATATGGTAAGGTATTTTTGTTTTGTATAATGTATAATTGGTGGAGGAAGGTTGAACTAGATGGACCTAGGTCTTTTTTCAACCTATGTAACAATGTAACCAGTTTTGGGAATTAACCCTTTTGTCTCCTCTGTACTTAAGGCCCCATTACACGCAACGACATCGCTAACGAGATATCGCTGGGGTCACGGAATTCGTGACGCACATCCGGCATCGTTAGCGACGTTGTTGCATGTGACACCTACAAGTGACCGCTAACGATCCAAAAAATAGCAAAAATCGTTGATTGTTGACACGTCGTTCCTTTCCCAAATATCGTTGCTCATTTTGGACGCAGGTTGTTCGTCGTTCCTGAGGCAGCACACATCGCTATGTGTGAGACCCCGGGAATGACGAACAACAGCATTCCTGCATCCTCCAGCAACGAGGTGGGAGTGAAGTTAATGAGGCTGCTCTCCGCCTCTCCGCTTCTATTGGTGGCCCGCTGTGTAACGTCGCTGCGACGCCGCACGAACCTTCCCCTTAAAAAAAGTGTTTGTTCGCCAGCCACAGCGACGTCGTTAGGACGGTATGTGCAAGTGACACGTACTAGCGATATTGTTTGCCACGGGCAGCGATTTGCCCGTGACACACGCACGACGGGGGCAGGTGCGATTGCTAGCGATGTCGCAGCTTGTAAAGCGGCCTTAAATGTAATTGATCACAAAAAAATCTGGGCTAGAAAGTTTGTGTTGGAGAGTTGTATATAAGATGTGTGTGGTTAGAAAAAAAACAGATATGAGTAAGGATCTAATGGATCCAAAATGTGTCATCTGTTTCCCTTTTAATGGAGTGTGAACCATGGAATTTTAAAATGTGAAATAATGCTTCTGAAATTTTTATCATTTGATATTGCTGGATTTTTCTTGTTTTTTTTTTTTCAGATTGGTTCTTACGGTGACCAGTTGGACTGTTCCGTGCATTCCCTTCCCTATACCAAGTATTGCAGTTAGTTGTGGAGTAGCTGATAAGTGTTTTTCTTGTTTTTTGAAAGAAAATTGGTGACTTGTTTAATACTTCTTTCGCCCATTGTATATGAGGATGTCAAGTTTGGATCAGGAAACCCACCACAGTCTGCACATTACAGTCTATACTTTTTCAGTGACCTTAAGGGTGCTTTACATGCTGCGACATTGCTAGCGATGTCATGCGCGATAGCACCCGCCCCCGTCGTTTGTGCGACATTTCGTGCTCTCTGCCGTAGCGAACAATATCGCTATGGCAGCGTCACATGCACATACCTGGTGAGCGACGTCGCTGTGACCGCCGAACAATCCCTCCTTCAAGGGAGAGGGGAGTTCGGCATCATAGTGACGTCACTGCGGCATCACTAAGCGGCCGGCCAGTAGAAGCGAAGGGGCGGAGATGAGCAGGACTTAACATCCCGCCCACTTCCTCCCTTACGCATTGCCGGTGGACGCAGGTAAGGAGATGTTCGTCGTTCCTGCAGTGTCACACATAGCGAGGTGTGCTGCCACAGGAACGACGAACAACATCGTACCTGCAGCAGCAACGATATTAAGGAAAAAAGCGACGTGTCAGGGATCACCGTTTTTGGACGATTTTGCGATCGTTGATCGTCGCTCCTTGATGTCACACGCTGCGATGTCGCTACCGGTGCCGGATGTGCGTCACTAACGATGTGACCCCGATGATATATCGGTAGCGATGTCGCAGCGTGTAAAGCACCCTTTAGGGTACACTTGTCAATTAATAAAATCAACTTGAGAGCTGTTCTGGACTGCTGTTATGATAAAGCCTGCTTTAATAGAGAGTTTATGGTGACTCTGGAAATAGCAAATTATTCCTTCTCTTATGGCCACCACCCTTTGCTGTACTCTATGTTGGGTTTTACAAGTTGCTCGGCGTACCTCACTGACATCATCATCCAAGGCCTTTTAAAGGTCCAATTAGACTTGCATGTAGTGTTCGATTTGAAAATTGTCTTTGAGTTTGCCACCATCCAGTTTTTTCTGCTGCAATTTCTTCTGATATCTATAGCTTCAATCTACTGTTAGTCAGACCTGCTGATTAACCCATCATCTGCTGTATGCATTATAAACTGTTATTTAGAGACTGTTCACAATACATTTCACATTTGTTATCTCCTGTGGTTTGTACAAAGTGCATCTACATCCCATTTCAGACCTTCAATTTAACCTTTCATCTGCTCTCCGGAGTTTTTCCAATTTCCTGGAGCTGTGACTTCCAATGTCTCCTGCTCTGCTTGCTTCCTTGTTTGTTTGCCATCCAGCATAGTCTGTTGTCCAGGTCCTTATTGTTGTGCCATTGCCCTTTCTTCGTGTGTTCACTCTGACCTACAGCTTAGTGGATCCATCTCATCAGGTGAGCTCTGTCAGTTTCTGCACCATCCTTGAGTTGAAAACAGTTTTTTTGTAAATAATAAACAACCATTATAATGATATGGCCAATCACTAAGAACTCACATAAGACAAAGAGGTCTAGGGAGAAATTCCTATTTTATATTGGTATTATATAATTTCCCCTTCAAAAATATGAATATACACAGAGTGCCTACGTTGCAGGTTCAAGACTTGGAGCCAAAAGGAGGAGTGAATTGGGTCGTATAGTTTGGTATATTTAACGTTATCCTTTAAGCAGAGTGGGTCAGTTCATGTTACTCTAAAAGTATTCTGATTGTCGGCATTCGGCATTTAACAAATGTCATGTGGAAATATTTATTCCCCATTTTAAATATGAAGAAATGAAGAGATGATGTATTTTTAATTTCAAGTGCTATAGCTCGTTAATTTTGGATTGTAAATGTGCACTGAGAATTTGAAAACAGGTTGGATGCAAGTAAATTCTTATTATTGGTAGGATTTGTTGCCCTTTTTCTCTACTCAAAGTAAATTCTGCAATATTGCCATACTGTTATGAGGCACCTTCAAGTTATTTTGGGGGGAACAAGTGTAAGTACTCTATCTTAATGCAGACAAGCTGCATTTGCTCTTTATGACTACAAGAAACTTGCCAATGTTGTAATATCAATAAAAGTCTCAAATGAAATACTAGCTGGTAAATTCATGGGTATACCACTCATCTTTATTCCAAAAGTAAGTAAACTAATGAGCAAAAGTGTAATAATGTTTTGAACTTTTGACTTTCAGGTTCCATATCTTACCAATCACTACAGCTTTGAACGCGAGACTACGTTCATTTTATAGACAATCATTTTGGCTATCTCATACATAAATCTGACTTGAAACTATTTAGCATATAATAAGTTATGCATATTCTTATCATGTCACTGCATTGTTATGGTTTTGCTCCTATAAATCTAAATTTGTATTTTTATTATTTTGTTACTATTTTATAAATCCATTTTTGGTTTTCAACACTACCTGAATTCTTCTGGACATGCTTTCAGTCAGATTCAAGCATGTCTCACCCGACATCTGATCCCAGATCTCTTCTACATGTTCCCAATGTTAGTGAATACAGGTCGACTCACTTGGGTATGTATACAGATTTTCTTCAACTCTAGCCACAAATGATCGATTAGGTTGAAGTTTGGGGATGCTGGGAGCTACTTCAGCACCTCTGCCTCATTGTAATTGAATTATGTTTTCTTCAGTCTCGACATGCTTTGGGTCATTGTCCTGTCGGAACATTAGTTTGTCCTTTTCATTCACATAGTACTCAAGTGTACAAATTAACCCATCCTGTAGGATACTGACATATAGCTCAGCTATGAGACCACCATCAATCCTGGTCAACTATCTAACGCCTTTATCACCAGGCTTCCTCCACCAAACTTAACAGTTTCTTCAATTTCTCAATCTGTTAACCCCTTTTTCCCTTGTTTCTTTCAGACCTATTTGCATCCATCAAAGACTAGTCTATTGACCTTTATCCCATCACTCCAAGTCATCTCATTTTCAATCTTCTACTGTCCACTTTTTGTGCTTTTTTTGCAGACTCGAGCAGACATTTCTTATAACAGTATTAACATTTAGGATTATTCCCCTTTTTTAAGCCACCATTTTTGACTTGTGTAACGTGCATTCCACAGTGCTTTCAAGGACATGTATGATCACACTATTATGCATACATGACACCTCTACTTCCGTATTTGTCGCTCCAGATCTGATAGACGTTATGATGAGGCAACTTGACTCCAATATATTGCTTGGATGTTTACCTCCTAGCTTTTGAATGGATGGATGGAATCCATTTCATATTCTTCCAACTCTCATGGCACTCACATGATGAGCTTGTCAATTTTCTTGACTGAGAGACCACTATCAATGAGCTGAATGATGTTCTCTATCTTTTCTTAGGGAATCTTCTTCATGGCTGCTCTTCGATTTAAATCAATGACCTTTTGCTTGGGAATCAAACTAATAAAACACAGATCTATCAGAAAATGTGAGAACAGGTTGCAATTTATAGTATGCAGAAAGAAAAAGATTTTTTTCACCATCAGTTGCAAAGCTGTAACAATGCAGTGACATATGCTGAATACTTTCAAGTCACATTTATGTATGAGATGGCCAAGGTGATTGTCTATAAAATGACAGTAGTGTCATGCTCAAAGCTGTGGTGGATGGTGGAATATGGAGCCTGAAAGTAAAAAGTTCAATAAATTATCCATTGCTCGTCAGTGAATGTAGTTTTTACTTCATCCTTCTAAAATACAGCTGTTTTTTAGTTCTTATATTTTAACTTGGCAAAGGCTGGATACAGCCGAAATGTTGCTATGCATTTTTAAGGATAAAATAAACGCTACATTTTTCTTAAAGACAGAAGATTCCGGTGCTTCAGATTTTTGGAATACAAATATTATCTTATCTGTGTACTGAATGAGATGGAGTAAATGAGGAGTAAATGAGAAGCTGTGTTTGTATTGGCTTCAATCCCCCTTATACCCATTTTAAGAATGGACTATGTAGAATTTTCTGCATTAGATTAGAACTGAGTGGATTTTCTGGTGATTTAATACTATACGGCATAAACACATGGATTTCTGCAAATAAAAGATATCAGAGTCTCACTCTAATCAGATGCTCGGTATGACATTCCATTGCTAAATCTACAATTCATCTGCAGCGGAATCAGAAAACGACTTCCAGAAAATTAGTCAATAAACTTTTATGATACCATATCTTTACACTATTATTAATATGGAACATCTTAAACCATTTTTTACTAAGTAAAGATTTCCTGACAAAAGTTAAGAGTTATATGTCTAGAAAAATGAAGTACTGAGATAGATAAACTCTACAAATATTCTTACCATTGATTTTGCAATGATATGCATTTTATCTGTTGTTCTTCCTCAATAGAAGCAAAGCCGTTTTAAATTACTACATTCCCAATTCATCTCTCATTGGTATAATTTCATTTACCTTATACAATATCAGAAAATAGTTTTGTGAACAGCAATATACTATTCCCTAGCCATGTAAATCCATATAGAGATGTGTAGTACATAGAAAAATATTGCAGGTTCCTTGCTCTGTGTGTAGAGTGGTGCGAAGCAGTAGTTGAGGGTGATGGATTGACTCCGGACGCCCCACCATGCTAGGTAAAATACCCGGTCCTGTCTGGGTGTGTGGACTTTTTTACGTGTGGCCTGGGAACCCATCTAGGTTACATATTGCTGCAGGTGTCGGATGGCCAGAATCAGATGACGACTCACACGCACAAGGAGACCAACTGTTCACTTTAAACCACAACACTTTACTGGATGGGTGATTGTCTTTCACAATTGTACACTCCATATTTTCACTTTGCATTAACAAACAGTTCAACTTCCCACTGGGTTGCATCTGATCTAACTGGCTGTTGAGTAACAGTGCAATTCAGTCCAGCGTTACAGTGCACACTATAGCAGTCACCTTCCCTTTCTGCAGTCCCACATCCAGTCTCCTCAGGGGTCTCATAATGACTGAAGTAAAGCTGTGCAAACCCAGATATCTAATGGACAACCACTAGGTTGGTTGACTATGTCACATGCCAGTTGAGATTAAGCTGCTACCTTGATAGATAAGGGGCCTGAATTTAAGGATTCCATCCTGTATCTTCTATAGCCTGGAGCCACTACGTCTGAGGATTGGCCTTTAGTTACAACGCTGTTCACACCCTATGTCTCTGGCATCTGTTGAGAATCACACTATCTTGCTTTCTGTCTCCCCTGCTCCATTGCCACAAACCACCTACTGTATGCGACCTTCACAACTGACCAACTATACATTAGTCACGTTAACTCAATAGGCGTTCACTGACTATTTTTAAAAATAACCATAATTCCTCTATCAGCTGACCCCTTCCAGGGTGGGCTAGTCCCAACACTTAACTGTTTCTCTCTCTGCAGTCTGTTGCTGGGCAGACTTTACCTTTCACCTACACAACATTCTCATATAAATACTATACATTATATATTTGCATTATCAACACTGCTATACATTATCATTAGATCTTACACCTTATTGCTTTCATTACACTGGAACGTATCACATCAAAATACAATACTTAAGACTTTATATAGCAAATCACATCACAGTATTACAAACAACGCAAGACATAATTCATTGCACAACAACACAATACAATGATGCAATTGATGTCTGTAAGGGCAGAAATGCAACCTTTATTGTCCACCTCTCTTACATGTGTAGACTTTTAGGCTCAGTTTTCTTATACTATACCATAATTGGCACCATTTACTCAGTTGACATAGGGGTTAATTAATTAATGCGTTAAAATAAAGGATGATGGGGTGCCTTGTGTTTTCGCCCAACAAATGCAACATTCAAAAAGCTGCTATTAGCCCAACTTTTGACATTTACAGGCCTTCATCAGCCTGTCCACAATCTCAAAATGTAATAAAGCCAGCATCACAAATATCAAAAAATTATTCCACATTTCCAAATGCTGCAGTTTAATTTATTCACATTTACATTGACTACAATGAATAATAAATGCTCTGGACCCTGTTTTCTGATCTGCAGCATTATTAAGAGTAGGACTGTCATCGATCAAACACTGATGGCAAATCCTAAGAATAGAACATTGAAGTTTTATTCTAGGAAACCTAGTAATTATCATTACATTTTAACATGCCTATTCATGGTGATATCCATTTCTCCAGATAATGTTTGTGTCTCTTGAATGTTAAGTGAAGACATTTACCAACAAAATGATTCTGAAATATTTCTCCAAATATACATTTTTTCAAGATAATTGAAGCTAAATTTGTTGCAGTGTCTACAGTACTTTGTTACAGAAAATACTGCACTTTGTTTTTTACCCAACATCATTATTTATGTAGATATCTATATTTCTTTACTAAATAGTTACCTTATAGCATGACAATGGATGGTATATGATTCCGGTTGGATACACCCATCTACCCATTGTATCGGCCTTTGGCCATTTGGACACATGAACACAATTAAATCACCATATTTCAAAATGTCAGGTTAAAACCTTTAAAAGCTGTTAACCTTGATGGATATAATAGCTATGAAGAATAAAATAAAATGTCCTGCTCATCTTACGAAGGACTGACGTTGCAGATATGCTATTTCTGTGTATTTGTTTTTACACTATAGCTATAAATTTGCAGATATGCTCCCTAGAAGAAGAGCATTTTAATTCTTACGAGAGGCTGAATAGCAGCATAAAACTTGAAATGTCACTAAGAACTCCAGGGATACCCAGCTTCTAAAGTGATAGCAGAGTTCTCTGGTTTATGATATGCAGTAACATATTGATATATGACCCAAGACAATAGCCTTCATTCTAATGCCATTTCAATTTTATGAATAGTGAATATTGTTATAAACTACTTCTGAAAATGCTTTGTGAGCAAATGGAATAGAATGGGCTTTTTATTTTCTTTGATATCTAAAAGGCTTTTAGCTCAGTAGGATGTACTGTAAGACTTTTATTTCTTCCTTTTTACCTTCAAAATGGATTTTTTTAGCTTACCTGATTGAGCACTGTTAGCCAAAGGTGAGCGGTGACAATTTGACATTATGATGAAATATTAAATTGCTAGATTTTCAATCATTATATAAACTTGTGTGTAATGCTCAAACACTTTTTACAAGGCAATATTGGCTACTACTTATTTCTGTTTTATTGTGCAAAATTACACAACTTCACAGCTAAGATCTATGAATGCTCTGGCAGCACACGGAGTACCTTTAGTTCTCTGGTATGGAACCATTTACATTTTACAAGCGTTTAGGGAGGAATGTTCTGGTTTTACTGTATGCGTTTGAAGAACCATCCAGAGAAAAAAAATCCTGTGACTTGAAGGAACCCTAAGCATGGATTGATTTCATTATACTATAGCATCTTACATATGCCGTATGCTTGCCTTTAAAGAGGATGTCACCAGATCAAAAGTGGCTAGTTTATTATATTTTTTCTTGCTGCTCCTGAGCATGCCATTCTTTTTTATATTTGCCATTTAGTTCCAGAAATAAAGGGTTTTTCAATTAGTTCTAATTGTTATGATCTTAGCCTTATGGACATTTTTGTTTGGGTAATAATGAAGGGCAGTCTAAAAACATGCCCTAGGGCAGTGTTCCCCAACTCCAGTCCTCAGGAGCCACCAACAGTGCATATTTTCCAGATCTCCTTAGTATTGCACAAGTGATAATATGATTCCATCACCTGTGCAATACTAAGGAAATCCTGAAATTATACATTGTTGGCTCCTCCTGAGGACTGAGGTTGAGGAACACTGCCCTAGGGAATTCTGTGAGCAATGCCCCTTTGATAAAGACCATAAAAATAGTGCAAAACAAAAAAGGCCCATATCTTTGAGCACTGACTGACAAAGAGGAGGCCCATGTCCAAGAACAGTTTATGGGCCCCTTGCAGCCCAAGAGATCATCACAATGCACAATTCCATCTGCTTTGGAAGTAGAAATGGACCCTCCAACCTCTTGGACCCTTGAGAATCCACAGAGGTTGCACCAATGATATGTCCAGCTCTGTCTTTGGAACATATTGTCAAATTTAAAAAATAAAATAAAAAAATGAATACTTAAGGAAGCAACAATAATAAAATACCATAAAAACTGGCCACTTTTGACTCTGACGGGTCTTCTTTAATAGATACGAATCAGAACAACAAGGTCATGGTTCCGCTGTGTGGAGCATTTTGCATTTGAAAATGTTCTGTTATGTGTCTTGTGCACTTGCTTACAGATTGCCTTTCAGCACTAATGTCCTTGCTGGTTTTGGGAGGTGCCTTCAAAGATGCACTTTGTTCCTGGTGATCGCTCTGTTTCTTTAATGGACTTGCTTTAATGGACTTGCTTGCTCTAATGGACTGAACTTTGCCAGTTGTACTTCCTGTTTGCTCAGTGTGCTCTTGGCTTCTGTCTGGTGTAAGTGTTCTGATATTGGCTTCTGACATTGGACTTTTTCCTGACCACGTCTCTGTCTGCTCCCTGAACTTTATACGTTACCTCCTGGCTTCTGACCTTGGACCTCTAACTGACCACGTCTCTGCTCCCTGAGTCTTACACATTACTCCCTGGCTTATGATTCCGGCTTCTCTGACTACCCTTCTATTCATACTGCGTGTAGTGTCTAGCATCATAGACAACTCCAGTTTTGTATGTTATATTATGGTATCGGCATGTCATAGCAAGAAGCTGCCCATTTAATTCCCTCAATATGAGCCAAAATGGAGAATTGGCACCAAGTAATACTACACTTCCTCTGCAGCAGCTTCCATAAAGAAAGTGATTCTCAGTTCCTGATTTTTTTCTCTAAAGTCCCATTACTTACTTTGATGGACTCCTTGGCAGTTTTAGCCCACTAGCACAACAGATGTTTTGAGATTTCACTCTTCTAACATTCATTACCTTGGTAAAATTGTATTCTTGGTTTCTAAAAGCTGACAAATCCAAATATATACATATAGTAAAGTAAATTTTCTCAGCTCTGCAAAAAAGACATAGGTTACCCTTGCACTGGAAATGTGGGCTGCATTTACTGTAGTTCACATGGCATTTTATTAATGGAATTACAGGAGCACCTTTCTCAAAACCTTCCTAACTGGACAAAGCAGCAGTACAAGGTGAACTTAGAACTGCTTGCACTGCACAAGCTTAAAAGTACACTCCACACAATACTATATTTTGCCTAAAAGAGACATGTGAAAGACATACAGTACAGACCAAAAGTTTGGACACACCTTCTCATTCAAAGAGTTTTCTTTATTGTCATGACTCTGAAAATTGTAGATTCCCATTGAAGGCATCAAAACTATGAATTAACACATGTGGAATGAAATACTTAAAAAATTGTGAAACAACTGAAAAAATGTCTCATATTCTAGGTTCTTCAAAGTAGCCACCTTTTGCTTTGATTACTGCTTTGCACACTCTTTGCATTCTCTTGATGAACTTCAAGAGGTAGTCACCGGAAATGGTTTTCACTTCACAGGTGTGCCCTGTCAGGTTTACTAAGTTTAATTTCTTGCCTTATACAGTTAGGTCCAGAAATATTTGGACAGTGACACAATTTTCGCGAGTTGGGCTCTGCATGCCACCACATTGGATTTGAAATGAAACCTCTACAACAGAATTCAAGTGCAGATTGTAACATTTAATTTGAAGGTTTGAACAAAAATATCTGATAGAAATTGTAGGAATTGTACACATTTCTTTACAAACACTCCACATTTTAGGATGTCAAAAGTAATTGGACAAATAAACCAAACCCAAACAAAATATTTTTATTTTCAATATTTTGTTGCAAATCCTTTGGAGGCAATCACTGCCTTAAGTCTGGAACCCATGGACATCACCAAACGCTGGGTTTCCTCCTTCTTAATGCTTTGCCAGGCCTTTACAGCCACAGCCTTCAGGTCTTGCTTGTTTGTGGGTCTTTCCGTCTTAAGTCTGGATTTGAGCAAGTGAAATGCATGCTCAATTGGGTTAAGATCTGGTGATTGACTTGGCCATTGCAGAATGTTCCACTTTTTTGCACTCATGAACTCCTGGGTAGCTTTGGCTGTATGCTTGGGGTCATTGTCCATCTGTACTATGAAGCGCCGTCCGATCAACTTTGCGGCATTTGGCTGAATCTGGGCTGAAAGTATATCCCTGTACACTTCAGAATTCATCCGGCTACTCTTGTCTGCTGTTATGTCATCAATAAACACAAGTGACCCAGTGCCATTGAAAGCCATGCATGCCCATGCCATCACGTTGCCTCCACCATGTTTTACAGAGGATGTGGTGTGCCTTGGATCATGTGCCATTCCCTTTCTTCTCCAAACTTTTTTCTTCCCATCATTCTGGTACAGGTTGATCTTTGTCTCATCTGTCCATAGAATACTTTTCCAGAACTGAGCTGGCTTCATGAGGTGTTTTTCAGCAAATTTAACTCTGGCCTGTCTATTTTTGGAATTGATGAATGGTTTGCATCTAGATGTGAACCCTTTGTATTTACTTTCATGGCGTCTTCTCTTTACTGTTGACTTAGAGACAGATACACCTACTTCACTGAGAGTGTTCTGGACTTCAGTTGATGTTGTGAACGGGTTCTTCTTCACCAAAGAAAGTATGCGGCGATCATCCACCACTGTTGTCATCCGTGGACGTCCAGGCTTTTTTGAGTTCCCAAGCTCAACAGTCAATTCCTTTTTTCTCAGAATGTACCCGACTGTTGATTTTGCTACTCCAAGCATGTCTGCTATCTCTCTGATGGATTTTTTCTTTTTTTTCAGCCTCAGGATGTTCTGCTTCACCTCAATTGAGAGTTCCTTAGACCGCATGTTGTCTGGTCACAGCAACAGCTTCCAAATGCAAAACCACACACCTGTAATCAACCCCAGACCTTTTAACTACTTCATTGATTACAGGTTAACGAGGGAGATGCCTTCAGAGTTAATTGCAGCCCTTAGAGTCCCTTGTCCAATTACTTTTGGTCCCTTGAAAAAGAGGAGGCTATGCATTACAGAGCTATGATTCCTAAACCCTTTCTCCGATTTGGATGTGAAAACTCTCATATTGCAGCTGGGAGTGTGCACTTTCAGCCCATATTATATATATAATTGTAGTTCTGAACATGTTTTTGTAAACAGCTAAAATAACAAAACTTGTGTCACTGTCCAAATATTTCTGGCCCTGACTGTAAATGGGGTTGGGACCATCAGTTGTGTTGTGCAGAAGACTGGTGGATACACAGCTGATAGAACTACTGAATGGACTGTTAGAATTTGTATTATGGCAATAATAAAGCAGCTTAGTAAAGAAAAATGACTGGCCATCATTACTTTAAGAAATGAAGGTCAGTCAGTCAAAAAAAGTGGGAAAACTTTGAAAGTGTCCCCAAGTGCAGTGGCAAAAAACCATCAAATGCTACAAAGAAATTGGGTCACATGAGGACCGCCCCAGGAAAGGAAGACCAAGAGTAACTTCTACTGTGGAGGATAAGTTTATTCGAGTCAGCAGCCTCAGAAATCACAAGTTAACAGCAGCTCAGATTAGAAACAAGGTCAATGACACACAGAGTTCTAGCAGCAGACACATCTCTAGAACAACTGTTAAGAGAAGACTTTGTGCAGCATGCCTTCATGGTAAAATAGCTGCTAGGAAACCACTGCTAAGGACAGGCAACAAGCAGAAGAGACTTGTTTGGGTTAAAGAACACAAAGAATGGACATTAGACCAGAAGAAATCAGTAGAACAACTGTCAGACTATGAGCCTTTTTGGCAAGTGATCTTAGACTGATGGCTTTAGAGGAGCCACCTTTTGCTTTGATAACTGCTTTGCACACTCTTTGCATTCTCTTGATGCGCTTCAAGAGGTAGACACCGGAAATGGTCTTCTAACAGTCTTGAAGGAGTTCCCAGAGATGCTTAGCACTTGTTGGCCCTTTTGCCTTCACTCTGCGGTCCAGCTGACCCCAAACCATCTCGACTGGGTTCAGGTCTGGTCACTGTGGAGGTAAGATCATCTGGCGTAGCACCCCATCACTCTCCTTAGTCAAATAGCCCTTACACAGCCTGGAGGTGTGTTTGGGGTCATTGTCATGTTGAAAAATAAATAATGGTCCAACTAAACGCAAACCGGATGGAATAGTATGCCACTGCAAGATGCAGTGGTAGCCATGCTGGTTCAGTATGCTTTCAATTTTTAATAAATCCCCAACAGTGTCACCAGCAAAGCATTCCCCACACCATCACACCTCCTCCTCCATGCTTCATGATGGGAACCAGGCTTTCAGAGTCCATCCGTTCCCCTTTTCTGGGTTGGACAAAGACACGGTGGTTGGATCCAAAGATCTCAAATTTGGACTCATCAGACCAAAGCACAGATTTCTTCTGGTCTAATGTCCATTCTTTGTGTTCTTTAACCCAAACAAGTCTCTTCTGCTTGTTGCCTGTCCTTAGCAGTGGTTTCCTAGCAGCTATTTTACCATGAAGGCATGCTGCACAAAGTCTCCTCTTAACAGTTGTTCTAGAGATGTGTCTGCTGCTAGAACTCTGTGTGTCATTGACCTTGTTTCTAATCTGAGCTGCTGTTAACTTGTGATTTCTGAGGCTGCTGACTCGAATAAACTTATCCTCCGCAGTAGAAGTTACTCTTGGTCTTCCTTTCCTGGGGCGGTCCTCATGTGACCCAATTTCTTTGTAGCATTTGATGGTTTTTGCCACTGCACTTGGGGACACTTTCAAAGTTTTCCCACTTTTTTGGACTGACTGACCTTCATTTCTTAAAGTAATGATGGCCAGTCATTTTTCTTTACTAAGCTGCTTTATTATTGCCATAATACAAATTCTAACAGTCCATTCAGTAGTTCTATCAGCTGTGTATCCACCAGACTTCTGCGCCACACAACTGATGGTCCCAACCCCATTTATAAGGCAAGAAATTCAACTTAGTAAACCTGACAGGGCACACCTGTGAAGTGAAAACCATTTCCGGTGACTACCTCTTGAAGCTCATCAAGAGAATGCAAAGAGTGTGCAAAGTAGTAATCAAAGCAAAAGGTGGCTACTTTGAAGAACGTAGAATATAAGACATATTTTCAGTTGTTTTACAATTTTTTGTTAAGTATTTAATTCCACATGTGTTATTTCATAGTTTTGATGCCTTCAATGTGAATCTACAATTTTCAGAGTTATGAAAATAAAGAAAACTCTTTGAATGAGAAGGTGTGTCCAAACTTTTGGTCTGTACTGTACATGACATGCACCAAAAGTATACTGATAGTACAATGGGCTTATGGTATATGAATTTCATTAGTGACAAAGCCTGATAGTGATAAAATAAATGCTCTAAAAGCTGTACACTATGTGAACAATTATTAGATCATTTGTATTTATAATGATTAATCATATTATTGAATCACTACAGTTCTCTCAGTCAATTCATAAGGTTTATAAATTTTAAACCTGAATATTTAAGAAGGTAAAAGGTTTTTTTTCTTATTAGAATATCTATGTCTATGGCAACTATTAATGTGCTTAATTATTAATCAACTAAATGTAAAATGAAAATTTTCCTATCTCAATTGTTTACATCTATCTGTTCACAAACGATACAAACAGGAGCTGTGGACAAAGAGCGCAATAGGGTCTTACCCTTATAGACACAGGGTATGGAGGGGAGCAATACTACTCACCATATGCAGTTGTGAAAGTCACAACTACTATGTTCGCATGTATCAATGGATCCTGGCCGCGGCAACCCAAGGGCTGATAACAGAAAGAATTAGTAGAAATCGGGTTCCTGAAGCCGCGCCAATGATCACCACCAGGACATCAGATTTATGTGACTTTATTACAGCATCGGTCTACGCGTTTCATGAGCTCTGCTCACTTCCTCAGGACCATATGAAAGACACCATCAAATCTCATTTGATGGTGTCTTTCATATGGTCCTGAGGAAGTGAGCAGAGCTCATGAAACGCGTAGACCGATGCTGTAATAAAGTCACATAAATCTGATGTCCTGGTGGTGATCATTGGCGCGGCTTCAGGAACCCGATTTCTACTAATTCTTTCTGTTCACAAACGATGACATACTAGTACGTTATCGGACATGTCGCGGTAATCACCACCGGGTGCTGATGAGTGGTGAGTGGTGAGCCAGCCGTTATCCTCGTACATGTCTACTGATTTGAACAGCAGACATGTGGGGTTAACACGTGCGGGAGGATCTGTGATCCCCCCGTCCCTGCTTGCCACTTAGATTGCACTGTCAAAATGTGAAAGCACAATTTAAATGGCCGTCGCAGGGATTGCGCCATTCCTCATTGCAAACAGAGGCCCCATGAAGTGATCACGAGGACCTGATGGTTGCCATGGTAGCTCGGGGTCATGTGATGACCCCTGAAGTGACCATGATGTATTTCCTGTGAAAGCCGATAGAGCGGCAGCTACCATAGGAACGTTACATTTCTGCTGATCAGAGCTGTACTTTTATAATGACCACCTGTGACCTGTGACCTGATCTGGTGTTCCTTACTATCTCTTCCTCTCTGTAACACGCAATCCTGACCCTCCAGTTATTTATTCCTTATATTCTTTCACCAACAGATGTCGCTGTTCATTTGCAGAGCTGAGTTATGAACTATCTCCATGTTCTTATATCATCAGCACTGAAAAAAGTAAAGCTATGTCACTGTACCAGAATCTTGAAGCCAACATGTGATATAAGCACAGCTCCATTTTGTTTTTTCCCTATTTTTTTTTTTAAACAGATGCTTATCTTGCAACTCCATCGAAGAGAATACATTTGATCTTACAAGCAACTAGGATCATTGACTGAGACTAAACTGGTTTTATCAGCAAAAAATCCTGACATTTAATACAGTAGTAAAGGAAGGACACTTGAGAGGTAACACTTTAAATCATATATTATTACAACCAGTTATTACACTCTGAAAAGATATCTTACTAAAACCAAAAGCAAAAGCAAAAGGTATATGGAGACTTAGAAAATGCAGAATAGACCAGATTTAGAATCTTAGGAGAGGTTAAAAGTTGCACAACTAATAAACGCAGGACGATCAACAATTTTATCAACAGAATCTAGGCAATTTATAGAATTATAATTTCATAAATATGTTATATTTTTTACCTTTTTCATTTTTTTTTATATGGGAAACATTTACCTACTAAGCAAGGTTTGAAGTGGATAGATAATTCCTGAGATAAAGACTAGAGTTGAGCGATGTTCGAGGTTCGCCAATTTCATGTTCGAGTGATTTTGGGGGGTGCTCGAGACCGAACTCGAGCTTTTTGCTAAAAGCTCGACAGTTCGAGTTAAGTTCGAGAACGGTTTGATCGACATAAATGTGGCTTTTCACAGTAAGGCTATATGCACATGTTGCTATCTGCATGCGTCCTGCGTCCCCAGCACAATCCCCCTCCCTTTCCTACTCACCGATCACGGGTGCCTTGCTCCATGTCTGTCACAAATCTGCGGCGTCTTTTCCTCTTTAGAAAATGGCTGCCGCTTCATTAGTCAATTAGTTATTCCGCGCTTTCCCCGCCCACCAGCGCCTATAATGGGTTGCAGTCAGACATGTCCCCAAGCTGAGTGACAGCTGTCTCACTGCAACCAATCACAGCCGCCGGCGGGCGGGTCTATATCGTGCAGTAAAATAAATAAATAAATAATAAAAAAAATTGCGGTTCCCCCCATATTTGATACCAGTCAGGATAAATTCGCACGGCTGGAGGCTAGTATTGTCAGGATGGAGAGCACGACGTTATCGGGAGCCCACCACCCTAACAATATCACCCAGCAGCCGGCCGGAATATCCGTATCCATTAGATGCGACAGTCTCGGAACTCTACCCAGCTCATCCCGAATTGCCCTGGTGCGGTGGCAATCCAGGGTAATAATGAGTTTAATTATGCTAGGCGTCTCCACGAGAAAAACACACCGCGAAAAATCCTTTATTTGGAATAAAAGACAAAAAAACACCCTGTTTCACCCCATTATTAATTACCAAATACCCCTCCAGGTCCGACGTAATCTACACAACACTGTCAGCTCTGCTCCCTGAAGATGTAGCAGCACCGTAGAACACCATCGCGCTGTATCAGGTCCACGTAGCAATAAAGTGAATCGCATTGTCAGCAGAGACTTTATCAATAGAGGCAAAAGCTCAGTGGATAGAGAGCTCGCCTATGAAGCATTAGGTCGCGAGTTCTAGTCCCGGTGAAGATTTTTTTTTTTTTTTTAGTTATATCGTGCAGTAAAATAAATAAATAAATAAATTTAAAAAAAAAAAATGCGGTTCCCCCATATTTGATACCAGCCAGAATAAAGCCACACGGCTGGATGCTGGTATTGTCAGGATGGGGAGCACCACGGTATGGGGAGCTTATCACCCTAACAAAATCACCAGTGCAGCCGCCCGGAATAGCCGCATTCATTAGATGCAACAGTCCCGGAACTCTACCCAGCTCACCCCGAATTGCCCTGGTGCGGTGGCAATCAGGGTAATAATGAGTTTAATCATGCCAGGTGTTTCCCCGAGACACTTTTCATGATTAAACTGAAAGTGAAAGTAAAAGAAAAACACACCGCGAAAAATCCTTTATTTGGAATAAAAGACAAAAAACCACCCTGTGTCACCCCTTCATTAATCCTCAAATACCCCTCCAGGTCTGACGTAATCCACACGACACTGTCAGCCCTGCTACAGAACACGAGTCAGCTCCACGTAGCAATCAAGTGAATTGTGCCTATCTTTATCATTAGAAGCAGTAGCTGAGTGGAGAGGGCACTGGCATAAGAAGCATTAGGTTGTGAGTTCTAGTCCTCGTACAGATTTTTTTTTTTTTAATTTTAAATTATATTTATAATATATTTATAATTATAATTTAATTATGCACTGAGGGGAGTAGCCAGACATCAGCTGTGAGCTCTCTCTCTGTCCCTTTCTCTCTCTCTCTCTCCTTTCTTTCTCTCTCTTTCTCTCTCTCTCCTTTCTCTCTCCTTTCTTTTTCTCCTTTCTCTCTCCTTTCTTTCTCTCCTTTCTCTCTCTCTCTCCTTTCAATCTCACCTTTCTCTCTCTCTACTTTCTCTCTCTCTTTTCTCTCTCTCTCCTTTGGGCGGCTTTGCACGTTGCAACATCGCACGTGCGATGTCGGTGGGGTCAAATCGAAAGTGACGCACATCCGGCGTCACTTTCGACATCGTTGTGTGTAAATTCTAGATGATCCGATTAACGAACGCAAAAGCGTCGTTATCGTATCATCAATGCAGGCTCCGACTTTTCCATAATTACGCTGCCGCGACAGGTACGATGTTGTTCCTCGTTCCTGCGGCAGCACACATCGCTGTGTGTTATGCCGCAGGAGCGGGGAACATCACCTTACCTGCCGCAGGCGGCTCTACGGAAGGAAGGAGGTGGGCGGGATGTTTACATCCTGCTCATCTCCGCCCCTCCACCGCTATTGGCCGCCTGCCGTGTGACGTCGCTATGACGCCACATGACCCGCCCCCTTAGGAAGGAGGCGGGTCGCCGGCCAGAGCGACGGTCGCAGGGCAGGTGAGTGCATGTGAAACTGGCATAGCGATAATGTTCGCTACGCCAGCAATCACAAGATATCGTACCTACGACAGGGCGGGGACTATCGCGTGCGACATCGCAGCATCGGCTTGCGATGTCGCAACGTGAAAAACCCGCCTTTCTCTCTCTCTCCTTTCTCTCTCTCCTTTCTTTTTCTCTCTCTCTCTTTCTCTCTCTCCTTTCTCTCTCTTTTCTCTCTCTCCTTTCTCTCTCTCTCCTTTCTTTCTCTCCTTTCTCTCTCTCCTTTCTTTCTCTCCTTTCTTTCTCTCGCTATCCTTTCTTTCTCTCCTTTCTCTCTCTCTCTCCTTTCTCTCTCTTTCTCTCTCTCCTTTCTTTATCTCTCTCCTTTCTTTATCTCTCTCCTTTCTCTCTCTCATTTCTCTCTCTCCATTCTTTCCCTCCTTTCTCTCTCCTTTCTTTCTCTCCTTTCTCTCTCTCTCCTTTCTTTCTCTCTCTCTCCTTTCTTTCTCTCTCTCCTTTCTCTCTCTCTCTCTCCTTTCTCTCTCTCTCTCCTTTCTCTCTCTCTCCTTTCTCTCTCTCTCTCCTTTCTCTATCTCTCTCTCCTTTCTCTCTCTTTCTCTCTCTCCTTTCTCTCTCTCCTTTCTATCTCTCCTTTCTCTCTCTTTCTCTCTCTCCTTTCTCTCTCTCCTTTCTCTCTCTTTCTCTCTCTCCTTTCTCTCTCTCCTTTCTCTCTCTCCTTTCTTTCTCTCCGTTCTTTCTCTCCGTTCTTTCTCTCTCTATCCTTTCTTTCTCTTCTTTCTCTCTCTCTCTCCTTTCTCTCTCTCTTTCTCTCTCTCCTTTCTTTCTCTCTCTCCTTTCTTTATCTCTCTCCTTTCTCTCCTTTCTCTTTCTCCATTCTCTTTCTCCATTCTCTCTCTCCATTCTCTCTCTCAATTCTCTCTCTCTCCATTCTCTCTCTCTCTCCATTCTCTCTCTCTCCTTTCTTTCCCTCCTTTCTCTCTCCTTTCTTTCTCTCCTTTCTCTCTCTCCTTTCTTTATCTCCTTTCTCTCTCTCTCCTTTCTTTCTCTCCTTTCTCTCTCACTTCTTTCTCTCGCTCTCTCTCCTTTCTATCTCTCCTTTATTTCTCTCCTTTCTCTCTCTCCTTTCTTTCTCTCTCTCCTTTCTCTCTCATTTCTCTCCTTTCTTTCTCTCCTTTCTCTCTCTCTTTTTTCTTTCTCTCTCTCTCCTTTCTCTCTTCTTTTTTTCTCTCCTTTCTCTCTCTCCTTTCTTTCTCTCCTTTTTCTCTCTCTCTTTACTTTCTCTCTCCTTTCTTTCTCTCTCTCTCCTTTCTCTCTCTCCTTTCTTTCTCTCTCTCTTTCTCTCTCTCTTTCTCTCTCTCCTTTCTCTCTCTCTCCTTTCTCTCTCTCCTTTCTCTCTCTCCTTTCTTTCTCCCCTTTCTCTCTCTCCTTTCTTTCTTTCTCTCTCTCCTTCTCGATCAATCTTTCTCTCTCTCTCTTCTTTCTCTCTCTCTTCTTTCTCTCTTTCTCTCTCTTCTTTCTCTCTCTTTCTCTCTCTCTCTTTCTCAGACCCGGTGATGATCAGCTGATGCGGTCACCTGACGGAATCAGCTGACACTATAAGTCGAGCGATGAGGCCGGCTTTTTACCGCCCTGCCGGCTAAACGATCAGCTGATGCCATCGGACAGGAGTCTGCACTGAAGTGTGTAATTATTTTTTTTTTGCACTGATGCATCAGCTGATTTTATAAAAGCCGTTTATACTATCAGCTGCTGTGTCATGTGATTCAGGCCCTTAAACCTGACACATCATCTGATCGCTTTGCCTTCCAGCAAACCGATCAGATGATATTGGATCCGGATTGGACGGCGCGGGACCCTTGACCCAGGATTACTGCAGAGAGGGGTTCTTTATTTCAATAAAGATGGAGTCACTAATTGTGTTGTGTTTTATTTCTAATAAAAATATTTTTCTGTGTGTTGTGGTTTTTTTTATCGGTACTAGAAATTCATGGTGGCCATGTCTAATATTGGCATGACACCATGAATTTGATAATATACAGCAAGCCCCAACCCCATTATTACCCAGCGAGCCACCCATCACCTGGGCAGCTGGAAGAGTTGGATACAGCGCCAGAAGATGGCGCTTCTATGAAAGCGCCCTTTTCTGGGGCGGCTGCGGACTGCAATTCGCAGCAGAGGGGCCCAGGAAGCTCAGGCCAACCTGTGCTGTGGATTCCAATCCCCAGCTGCCTAGTTGTACCTGGCTAGACACAAAAATATGGTGAAGCCCACGTCATTTGTTTTTTAATTATTTCATGTAATAATTGAAATAATTTAAAAAAACTGGCTTCCCTATATTTTTGGTTCTCAGCCAGGTACAAATAGGCAGCTGGGGATTGGGGACAGTCTGTACGTGCCTGCTCTACTTGGCTAGCATACAAAAACATGGCAAAGCCCACGTCATTTTTTTTTAATTATTTCATGAAATTCATGAAATAATTAATAAAAAAAGGGCTTCCCTATATTTTTTGGTTCCCACCCGGGTACAAATAGGCAGCTGGGGGTTGGGGGCAGCCCGTAGCTGCCTGCTGTACCTGGCTAGCATACAAAAATTAATATATTTAATTATTTCACGAATTTCATGAAATAATTAAAAAACAAATGACATGGGCTTCGCACCATTTTTGTGTCCAGCCAGGTACAACTAGGCAGCTGGGGATTGGAATCCGCAGCACAGGTTAGCCCGAGCTTTCTGGGCCCCTCTGCTGTGAATTGCAATCCGCAGCCGCCCGAGAAAATGGCGCTTTCATAGAAGCGCCATCATCTGGTGCTGTATCAAACTCTTCCAACAGCCCTGGAGCTGGGTGGCTTGCTGGGTAATTATGAGTTAATACTAGCTTTGTTTTACTAGCTAGTATTAAGTCAGAGATTCTTAATGTCAGGCAAGTTTGACCCAGCCATTAAGAATCTTCAATGAAGGGTTAAAAAAAAAAAAAGACACCACACAGAGAAAAAATACTTTATTAGAAATAAATACACAGGCACACTTAGAGACTCCATGTTTATTACTCCCTCTTATCCCTCCACGATCCTGCTCTTCTGTCTTCTTTCTCCTTCAACCCATGCAGCTCTGCTACATCAGCAGCGCTGCATGGGAGGAAGACGCTGCTGTTCCCGTGCAATCTTTTCACTCCGTGAGTGACCAGAAGCTGCTGCCTGTAAGCGGTGACGTCACCGCTGACAGGCGCAATTGCTATAGCAACAGTGATCTCCGTTATTGACCGGCTGTGGCAGCCAGTGAATAACGGAACGGGGAAGCAGAACGGGGAGTCGAGCGTGTGCCAGAGCATGTCGCCGGTACACGGATATACATAAACGATCACCGCGTACTGGAGAGATGCACTGACAGGACCTAGCATAACGTCAAAGCCATGTGACCAGTCTGTAGCCAATGAGATAATAGACACATGACTGGTCACATGCTTTTTTCGACATCACGGAAGGTCCTATCATCAGTGCTGGTTATCGGGAGGACGCAGCAATTATCGGAAGGAAAAGTGGCGGGAGACAGAGTGCAGGACGCATCATGGGGACAGGTAAGTGTGATGGCAATGTTTATTAACTGTATGTGTACATTTATAATGTGTTTTTATGTGTTTGTGTTTGCCTCCCATTGATTTCAATGGGGTTCGAGAGGTTCGTCGAACGGCTCGCCGAACCGAACTCGAACGCGACCTCCGTTCGACGAACCAAACCGAACTCGAGCCTCTGGAGGGTGGCTCATCTCTAATAAAGACATCCTTCAACTAGAGATGAGCGAGCCTGAGGTTTGGTGTTTGTACCAAACACAGACTTTAAAAAAACAGAGTATGTGTTTGGAGTTCGGGTGCTTTACGTAAGAACACAGCTCACACCAGCATTGGTATGCTTGGGGCTCAGCTCAGTGCGAGCTTGCAGTGTTTGATTGGCCCTTATTGAGGGTAACCATAGCATGATCGGATAGTGTGTACAAAAAAAAAACAAAGGAAAACATTGCCCACCCGTCCCCCAATATGATATGTATATGGCTGGCTGCATGTGGGCAGAGACCCAAACTGACAGATTAGTGAGTTCCATTGGGGTTCAAATCAAGTTCTGGTCCCAAGCTGATTTAATTTAAAATTTGTGTGCACCTGCCGAACCGAACTTGCATGGGTCTGCTCATTTCTACCTACAACAGTGATGGCGAACTTATGGCACATGTGCCAGACTGGGCACGCATAGCCCTTCCTGTCGGCATGCTCGCTGTCGCCTCATTCAGCCACTTTGAACTTCTGGTGCAATTGCGTTAGCAGTTCAAAGTTGTGTTGGAGCAGAGGAGACATTTTTCCTCTCTCTGATACTCCTCTCCTAGGTCGTAGGCCTGTTGCCTAGGAGACGGCGGGAGCATCAGTAAGCGGCGTCGCCGTAATGACGTTTTGTGGCCGCGCAGGAACTGAGGACCCAGCGGCACGCAGCAGTAGAGCTGTGTTGGAAGGTGAGTTTTTTGTTTTTTTTTTTAAAAAAAACTTTGTGCAGATGTACCAAGGTGGGTGGACCGTGCCAGCATGGGGAAACATGTCAGCATGGGGGAGACATGGCAGCATGGGGGAAACATGGCAGCATGAGGGAGACATGACAGCATGGGGGAGACATGGCAGCATGAGGGAGACATGGCAACATGGGGGAAACATGGCAGCATGGCGAAGACATGCAATCATACAGTGTGGCAGCAATTATATAGTGTGGGGCCTAATAAGACACCTTCATACAATGTGAGGACTACTGTGGAGCAATCGTACAGTTTAGGAGTTAATGTTGGGCCATTTTACAGTGTAAGTACCACTATAGAGGCTATCATACAAAGTGGACACTACTGTGGGGCCAACATACAGTGTGGGCTAATGTGGGGCCAACATACAGTGTGGGCACTACAGTGGGGTCATCATACAGTATAGCTGTTACTGTAGGGGCCATTGTACAGCATTGGGGTACTATGGGGCAATATTACAATGTGGGGGCTTCTATTGGGCCATCACACATTATTGGCGTTACTATGGGGCCCATCATACAGTCTGGGAAGCATTATACTGTGCATAAGTGAGCTACACATGGAGCGACTGAGGGGACACTATTAAATGTTAAGTGAGCACTTATTGTTATAGAGGCACTCAGGGTACTGTTATTGTCAGAGGTACCCAATGGGGCATTATTATTTTTAGGTGACAAAATGTGGGTACTGTTTTCTTGGGCACTAGCACAGGGCATATATACAAGTGGACAATTGTCGTCTAGAGGACACAAAAGAGCCATTTTACTTTGTAAAGGGCAGAGTGATGGACATTATTATGTAGGGCACTAAGAGGAGTAACATTTTAGTGCCACACAGCAGGTGTAGTAATAGGAACACATACTTCAACAGCGACATTGACTTCACCTGAGGGGAAGTCACAGGGTTCAATGAGTTTACCTCGTCAGTTCACCTGAGGTCACAACTGAGGTACCGTGGGAACCCCAGCTGAAGTCAGTGAACTCAATGTTGGATTATCGGATTAGGCAATATAAGCACATTGAGTATTTGGGCGCATAGATTTCTACACCTAATCTGCTTTTCCTGGCAAAAAACATGCACCAAAACAGCATGTGTATTTTATGTGGTTTTGGTGCATTTTTCAGCCCCTGAATTAGTACATCTAATTGATACAACAATTATAGGGGGCTGTGGGCTGCTATTTTTAGGTTGTGGAGGACCCATTAAGCATGGGCCTCCCCAACCTGAGAAAACCAGACCCTAGCTGTCTGCTTTATCTTGGCTGAGTATCAAAATTGGGGGAGGAACATTACAATGTTATCTTAAATTATTTATTTACATAATTAAAAAACAAAACAAAAACATGAGGTCCCTCATACTTTGATATACAGCCAAGTTAATGCATCCAGCTGGGGACTGCAGTCGTAAGCCATCTGCTTTATCTGCGCTAGGTATCAAATACAAAGAACACAGACATTTTTTCCAATTGTTTATTTTTACACTCCACTTCTGGGAACCAGACAGCTAATGTGAGGGTAATCCAATCAAAGTGGTCAACACAGAGGGTGGGCGGGGGAAGCAAGACTGCAACCAATCACAGACATGGTTACAGAGGGTGGGAGGGGGAAGCAGTTCATATTCCTGAACTTTAATAACTGGACCAAGAAGCAGTGTGAAAGCTGCAAGAAAACTCAGTAAGTGGAATTGTCCTGCTTTCATGACCGCACATCATATTGTTTCCCTCTGCGCCTCCCAATCACAGTAATTCCAGTAGCAAAAATGACTATGACATTACTGTCACTGGCAAGCAATCCCCACAGGTTAAGTGGCTGAATATCAGGTGCCAAACATGTGGGGAGGGGACTCAAAACTCAAGAGGCGAATACCAAAATACTCGACAAGTAAAAAATATCGGGAATACCTTAATATTCATGTGAGTAATGAATAGTGCCGAATATATTCACTCATTACTAATAAAGAATTAATAAAGAAGAAATTGGACAAATTACTTTATGTTCTATAGTAGCCCTCTTGAACAAACATAACATGATAAGACTCAAATTGTCCTAATCATAAGATGTCATAGCTCTATATACCTGAAAAAGTACTTCATATTTCTCATATTGTTCATGTGTAATAATCAAAACAGTCTTATCTCAGTCTTTCTAAAAGGTATTCATATTACGAAATATAGGATTCACAGAAAGTGCTTGGCTGAAAGGATGATGCTTTAATCCATCAATTGTTTCCTCCACTCACAATAATAATAATAAGACTGGCTATTCTTCAACTTCAAACTCGGAGCAAAAACTAGACATTAGCTGGTCTCTCAAGATCTTGTGGCAGTTTTCTCATCTAAACTAGGAGGTAGAGTTTAATTAAGTATTCTATCCCCTTTAATTTCATGGATATGGGGTAGAAAACAGATTAACTTTTATTGAAAGTTGTAGATTGGCTAGGTACCTCCTCATTGTCTGATTGTGCCAGCTCAGATTCATGCTCTTCTTTATGATCCAGAGAACAAAATCTATTGTTCTGTGATGGAATCTTAGTCATTGAGCCCAGATGCATGAAGTCAACCCAAGAGACATGAGGCATGGGTCCAAAGTCATGAAGCAGTAAGCCCAGCCAAGAGGCATGAGACATGAGATAGCAGGCCAAAACAAGTCACATGAAGTAGCAGGTTAAGTCAGACCTAAAGCAGGAGGTATAGCCAGACTTCTGGACTGCTTCTTGTAGAAGAGTTATATTCTACAGGCTAACCTTACTGATATATTCACAGCAATCTTTGCTGAATGCCGCTCATGCTACCAAAATGTTTCATCTTCAGAGTTTTCAAGCCGCATGCTTCAGGCACATCTGTCGAAAAGCCAGAAAACCATTGGAGGAGGGACTGGGTGTTCTTTTTACTTGTTCTAGTCTTCCTCTTCATCTGTTAGGTGGGACCCACTCTCATTACTGCTGTTATAGGTGAAGGAAAAACACTGTACAATGGCTGTGTTTGCGTAAAGGTAAAGTCAGTCAATATATATGAAAATTTCCCTGTACAAAATTGTAATTTATGAAATTCAAGATCTATAATATGTATCTATAGCTTCACCTTAATCATGAAAGCAGGTGCTAAATGGAAAGTCCTCAAAACACAAAAAATAAAAATAAAATATCACTATTCCTATGACAAACAGCTGATGTCAAGCAAGGCTTTAATCAAGCATCGCATGTCTGCAGAAATGTAATCAGAACAAAATGTTTAATTAGTATAAGTGTCTTCAAGCAGCTACAGAATTAAAAATCTACATTTGCTTTTAGTATTTAGGATAAATTTACAGTATGTTACCGAGAAACTTGAATATTTTCTTGATACATTATTTTGTGAGGTTATTTAATTTATAGAAGAAATCTTTCCCTGAAATGTAGATACAGGGTAAGTCTGGACTTAAAGTTACACATGATGAAAAAAATGGCAATCAGCTGGAGCAGCGTTAGGAGGAGACAGCCGGCGTGGAGCTAGTCTGGACTAGCTTGTCTCTGACTATGATTGCCTGATCTTCTAACTATATTTTCTCTGATGTCCCCAAGGGAAAATATACTTATCTACAATCATGCTGCCAGGCTTCAATACATCAAGTCAGTTTGGGCAGCATGAATCAGCTGACTAATTCTCAATGATTTTGTAGAACTCGCTTCATGTAGCATTACATAGACACATACTATTTTAGGGTTTGGTTCTAATGCAAATTCTATTAGAGAGTGTCTACGTACCAAGTACCATCTATAATATTGTCATAATGTAAAAGTGGGGCTTAATTCTCTACCCCATATGGAGTGCTATGACTATGGGTTACAACTATGGATGTGTGGATCAGGGGATATATGGGTTCAGCAGAACTTTAGCTAAAAGTTCAGTTTGGTACCCAGACATGACCCGAACCACAAATGTGACGCCCTGGACTAGCCAGGTAGTCACAGACATAACATCACACACACCCCCTCCCCTGGACAGTTCACACCAGTCAGACAAAAACCCTTGTTGCCTCCCTCCAGGGTCTGATGTCCACACCAGGCGGTTGGCCCCACCCACCGAGGAGTTCAAAGGTCTAGTCAGTTCAGATCTGAGTAGACAGTGAAAGAGTGAGGTCAGAAACTGTCGGTGTCTGGGTAGGGGCCCAGACACAAACAGCAAGGTTGGCAGACGGTGGTGGCCGTCTGCAGGAGTTAGTGGATCTCTGTGGAACCGTAGGACCGGGGTCGGGCGGTGGCCCGCCGGTACCAAGCCGGGGAACGGAGTGAGGCTAAGCACACAGGCAAGGCCATCGGACCCCTACTAGGCTTGGAGCCGCCGACAACGGTCAAATCCAAAAGTGACCGGAACCCCAAGGGTTTCCTAACAACCAAGACCCGATAGAAGGCAACAGTCCACACCGTGAGGATACACAGCCACCGCCATAGACTAGAGATCCAAGGGCCAGCGCCTGCGGCAAAACGGGCTCCTTCGGTACCTAGACGCCGGGGAGCGGACTACCGGTGGGCAACCACAGGAGTCAGAACATTCTAACAAGGTGCAGGGAAAGACAGCCACCATCACCCTGTCCGGGGAGAGCACAAACACTGCAGCCGGCTGCAGGACCCGTCCATCCAGCCGTTTGGTTTACGAGAGACTCTGTGCATCTGTGTCTGAGTCAGTACCACAGTGCCATCCAGCACCACGCCGCGCTGCCCCTGCAACCCTGCACCCCAGCCATCCATCCTCCCCGTTACACCACCGGGCCCCGGGATCACCAACCCCTACCCACGGAAGGGACAACATCCTAGCTGCTCCCTACCATCGCTCCCGGGATCCCCGTCACCAGCAGCGGTGGTGCCCATCATCACCACGACCCGTGGGTGGCGTCACGAACTATCTCCCAAATCAAACCACCCCTTTTCACTCGTGGGCGAGGAGCGCTGCTCGAGTCCCCGGGTCCGACCCACCGCTCGAGCCACCGAGCAGCAGCAGCCACGGGCCCGAGCGTAGCGAGCGCGGCCCCTCCGCCCGCGAAAAAACCCCCCATATAAGTCAGTAGGGGCTGAAACTTTTGGGCAGTAAAATGGTCGTAGTAAGAGCTAGGGGGCAGCAAAAGGAAGCAACATTGGGATAAGAGCAGGACAAACGTGGATAGGGAATAAATAAATTAAAAACATAGAGTCAGGCCCCCCTCTATTTTCGATATCCAGTCAAAGTAAATCAGACATCTGGGGGGCTGGAATTATTAGGCTATGTGGGCACGTGTGCGTATTGCATGCAGTTACGCTGCATTCTGCACTGCAGCATAACTGCATGCGTCCTGCGTCCCCAGCACAATCTATGAAGATTGTGCATGAGACGTGCGCACGTGGCGTATTAGAACGCAGCAATTCGGCTGCTGCCCAAAGCATGCGTTCTAAGAAGGGACATGTCACTTCTTTCGTGCGCTTTGCATGCTGTCTATAGGGTGAGGCAGCATGCAGAGCGCACAAATTCGGCAGGCACCAGGCGCTTCAGAACAGAGCTTTTCAGCTGCACCCTGAAGCGGACCTTTTGTGTGCAATGCAGAGCGCACACGTGCGCACATAGCTGGGAAAGCCCACAGTTATTTGGCCCTTCCCAGATTAAAAATAGCAGCCTCCCCAGAAGTGGAGCATCCATTAGATGCACCAATTTTGGTGCTTTGACCAGCTCTTCCTAATTTTCCTGGTACGGTGGCAATCAGGATAATATTTTTAAGGTTGGTGTCAGTTGTGAATGGACAGCTGGCATCAAGATCAGGGGTTAGTAATGGAGAGGCATCTATCAAACATCCCCATTACTAACTCAGTAAGTAAAAAGTAAACAAAAAAAAGAAACACAGGAAAATTTTGTTTAAATAAAGACTTCCTAACATTTCCTTGTTCTCCAATTTATTACTTAAAAAATTATCCTTGAAGTTCTGACGTAATCCAGTAGTGTAATATCCCAAGACATCAATTGAATCCCATGGAGACATATTCTCAGAATTAGGCTTCAGAGGTCATTTGCAGTCAGCGTCACACATGGAATTTCTCATGAGTGTGGAAAATTCCATTCCTGCTTCTGATTGCGACTGCCCTATAGAATTTCATGCTATGAACAAGCCTCCATAGTGTTTGATGGATGTCGTGGGGACATTACACCATTAGATTACCTCGGGATATTGAGGATTTTCTTAAATTAATAAATTGATGAAAAAGTGGGTGTGGGAGTCTTCATTCAAATAAAATATTGTTTTTCAGTCTGTGTTTTTTTTTTTTTAACTTTACACTTCCCGGGTCTGATAGACGTCTCTCAAGTACTAAAACCTGGACTTGATGCCAGCTGTCAATTTACAGCTGACATCAACCCCAAAAATATTACCCAGATTGCTACTGCCCCAGGTCAATCAGGAAAAACCTAGCAAACAACAAGAATTGGAGCATCTAATGGCTATTATTTTTAGGCTGGTAAGTACCAAATAATCATGGGCTTTCGCAGCCTGATAATACCAGGCCCCAGCTGTCTGCTTTACATTGGTTATCAAAAAAAAGGGACTGTCACGCTCACCGCCAGGGAGAAGGCGGCAAGCGTGGGGATAGGAGCATCCCAAGGGTGAGGTTGACCCACTGGACCACAGGGGGACCTGGTCCCACCCAGGTAAGGGAACGTAAGGGTGGCATCCAGGGACTGTGGCAGCTGAGCCGGGGCTAGGTGAAAGCAAGACAATGGGACAGGTAGGGTCAGACGGGACTGGGACGGGAACACAGTACAGTTTGGATCAGGCCGGTCCCAGGACACAGGAATGAACCAGAAACTCAGGCAGGATGGATCAGGGATACTAGCTGGTCCCGGCCATGGAGACAGACAGGAACACAGGACAACAGTCTCAGGAACAGGACAGACACAGGAAGTCATCAGGCAAGGCTCCAGGCATCGGGCAGAGGTCATCAGAAACCAGACATCGGGTAAGGCTCCTGACATCAAGCAAAGGTCATCAGACATGGACATCAGGTAAGGCTCCAGACATTGGGCAGAGGTCAGCAGACACTGGACATCAGGCACAGCAGGCATAGACCGCAGCAGTGTGGCACAGACACAATAAGCACAGACCACAGCAAGGCTGTGCAGGCACAGCGGCCTTGGACCACAACAGTGTGGGGCAGGCACAGCAGGCTTGGACCACAACAGGGTGGTGCAGGCACAGCAGTAACTCTATACTTCAGGCTTAAAACACAAACAGGACTTTATTCACAGCTGTTTTACAGGAACAGGACACAGCAGGGTTTCAGGTACAGAATACAGCAGGAATTCAGAACAGATTGCAGACTGGTACCAGGGCAACACATGGATAAGACAAGTCCAGAGCAGACATCAGCATACCATAACTAAAGCAATCAGGACTGAAGCTGGGTACATGCAGACCAGAACAACATGTCAGGACCTACACAGAGCTAGGTTACTGAACCTAAAGCAGTTCCTCAGCCTCGCTTATGAGGAAAGGAAAACTTATATACCAGATGCCTCCCAGCCATAGGCCGAGGACACCTATTCAAGGTGCGCACACCACTCCAATATAAGCGGGGAAGGTGAGTGCGCACGAACCCTAGGCATTAACCAGGAAACCTAGCAGGACAAGCTTAGGGCCTGAGGCCTAGAGACTGAACACACGTGGATGGCTGTACGGGACAGCATAAGACCAAACAACATGTGAGTGGCAGTGCAGCAGAACAGGGAACCACACAAGCAACCAAAAGGAAACAACATTGGTATCCCAGCTTGGGAGGGGGGAGGAGAACGCAGGGACATTGGTGCTGGGACGCCGGCATAAGTATGGAACCAGAATGCCGCCGTTACAGGGTAACCCTATGTAATTTTTTAAAATGTATTTAGTTACCCGCAGCATACATGCACCTTCCCTATGCCAAAAGCTTGTTGATTAACTGTGCTGCATCCTTTCAACAAACTTTATTCAGCATCTAAACAGCAACAGAACTACAAACTCGACCACAGACTTCCGTGAGAAGTCATTGTTTGAGTTTGAGCCTTGGACACTAGGTTTCCGGCATGAACCACGAACTTTACAGTTTTGATTTGCTCATCCCTAGTTACAACATTTATAGGAAAACCATTTACAAATTGTTCACTTACAGCTACAACCAGTGGGTGCAAAAATGCAAGGGGGCCGAAAGGAGAAATCATAATTAGGCTCCACACAGCTCTACAAGCCTTGCCCCCAATAAAACTTAGAGGAGCAGGCAGGGCCATAGCTCCGAACTTTTAAAATCAGGGAAAGGGTCACGTATTATTGCAGCTATATAGTAATTATGACAATACTGAAGCCCCTTACTGCCCTCACTCACTAACATACCTTTTTCATGGCCCTTATGTAGTATAATGCCCTAAAAAATGCCACCGCCATACTGAATGATACCCCCATAGTGAATTCCCTCACAATCCAATCTCAACCACATTATGATGACACCTCAGTGGCTCCAGCAAAGTATGATGTTGCCACAGTAATCAAAATGCAGTATAACTACTCCCACAGTATAAAACTCCTAAAGTGCCCCCCACACAGTATGATGGCCTTACAGCTGTACTATACATAGCTTGTAGGCTCCACAGCCCCCTATACACAGTATGATGGTTCCCACACTCAGTATAGGGGCCCTCACACATAATATATTACCAACAGATCGCACAGCCAGTATGACAGTCACCACAACCCTCTATTTAAAATGAGGGTCCCTACACACAATATGATGTCCCCATCATATGCCACAGCCCACAGGGAAGGTGAGGCCCCCACACACAAAATATGATGTCCCCTACAGCCTCAACATGCAGCTTTAGGTCCTCTACATAGTATGATGCCCCCCTTCACACACACACACACACACACACACACACACACACACACACACACAATATAATGGCATTCACAGTGACACTCAGTATAAGGGCCCCCTATAGCTGCAAACATACTATGGGGACCCCCACAAACAGGTTGACAGCACTTCAGCTCCTCCCACCCCCCCACACACACACACTATAATACCCCCACAAGGCATAATGTTCCCACTAGTACTGACTTTAATAAAGAAAAAAAAAACAAAACAAGCCACTCACCATCCGCCATCCCCCAATGTCTTCTCTGGTCTGTGTCCCGTGCTGACCGAGACTCCATCCGCACAGGAGGTGCAATGTAATGGCATCATTGTGCCTACTGTGCTGAGTCACTCACATGCATAGGCAGAATGGAGCAGCAAAGACCTACTGGTTCCCACCTATACCATTTTATTTAACTGTAATTGCATCTGTACTAGATTGTGACACTGAAATTGCAACATCAGGTGGGGATAGTTGGAGGGGACTGTGCCATTATGCACTCCCTTGCTCACAGGCCATATAGCTCCTGCATAGTCTGCCAATATGGCCGATATTATTATTATTATTTATTATTATAGCGCCATTTATTCCATGGCACTTTACAAGTGAAAGAGGGTATACGTACAACAATCACTAACAGTACAAAACAGACTGGTATAGGAGGAGAGAGGACCATGCCCACGAGGGCTCACAGTCTACAGGGAATGGGTGATGGTACGATAGGTGAGGACAGAGCTGGTTGCACAGTGGTGTACTGGACTGAGGGTTATTGTAGGTTGTAGGCTTGTTGGAAGATGTGGGTCTTGAGGTTCCTCTTGAAGCTTTCCACGGTAGGGGAGAGTCTGATATGCCCTGGGATGTAACATCTCAAACATACTGATGTGGCATGAAGCATTATCATTGAACCCCTATGTTGTTTGCATAGGTGGACACTCATTTAGAGCAGAATATGAAGCAATAGTGTAGATTGCAGTTACGTTATTCATACAAATGGTGACTGCCACAACTGTGACATTGAAACACATTGCAGCAAAGACAAGTGAATGCTGGCACTGTGTAAAACACAATTAGTTCAAAAGAGAGTTCACCAGTGAACCAGTATATGTGATCCATTAATTGTAAGCAGATCAATAGGAGGGACTGTTTCCAAGACAGCCACACTGCACCCAGGAAACCTACAGCATTGGTGACAGAAGCGCACATAGAGCAGAGTACGAATTCAATAGAAAGCATACACTTCAAAGACTAAACTTTCTATTGAATCCATACTCTGTTGTATGAGCATCTAAAGTCAACGATTGGCTGCAGCAACAAAATGAGCTGTTAACCCAACATCACCGATACAGCCAAATAACTAGAAGAGTGGCTAAGAGCTTGAGGTAGACCCCAGAGTTTGAGATTATCAACTCTGAATTGTTATGTCACAAATATTAAAAGCTTTGAAAAGTTAAAAATTCCTTTCACTAAGTAAATAAAAAAAGAGAAGAATGGACCTTAAATATTTGCCGCTTACATTATGTGAACAGAATGTTCCTAAATTCTGTGCACTACAAAGGAAAAATCTATCCTTTTCAGTAAAATGCTACAATGAGTCTGAATATTTGCCACTTTTCCTGGCAGGAGATTGTATATAGTACTTCATTAGCCAATTTCTTACAGCAAAGATGGGCAGCAGTTGAAAAATCACCCAGGCCAAAAACTAGTACTCTAGCAGGATGCAGCTAAGCCCCCCACTAAGAGCAGGCATCACAGATGCAGGAGGATCAAATCACACTCACACTTGCAATATATATAGTGTAGGGCCCTACAATCATGAGGTTGCCATGACGAGGGTTGTAGGCTTCCATTTTATGGCCATAATACCAACTAAAACCTCATTTTTTCTGTACATGATGCAGAAACCAAAAAAGCCACAAAAATATGTTATATTATGTGAATATCGTGCTGTTGAGTAAACATGTGTAGAAGTAGTGCCTCTGTCGCGGGCGGAGGAGGGGACGCTGCGCTCTCCCACTGCTCGGGTCCGGCCGCTGCTGCTGCCGCTACTGCTCGGTGGTGGCTCAAGCGGTGGGCCGGATCCCGGGGACTCGAGCGGCGTTCCTCGCCCGTGAGTGAAAAGGGAGATTGATTGGATGGTGGGGGATTTGGTGATTGTCCGTGACGCCACCCACGGTTGTGGTGATATTGGTGACACCACCGCTGCTCTAGACGGGGATCCCGGGAGCGGTGACAGGGAGCAGCTTTGTTGTTAGTTCTCCCCTCCGTAGGTAGGGGGGTTGGTTGTCCTGGGGCACGATGAGGGGGTAGAGATGGATGGCAGGCGGGTTACGGTGCCTAGTGAGGTGCAGGGTCGTGGGGGAAGCGCTGTGCCACACGGCACGGTGGTACTCACTCAGCCAATGATGAGGACACAGTTCTCGGTAAAACACACGGCTGGATGGACGGGTCCCACAGACGGCTGCGGTGTTGTTTCTCCCGGCAGGTTGATGGTGACTGCCTTTCCCTGCACCTATGTACTGTAAACGGTTCCAATGGGTTCCCACTGGTAACCCGCTCCCCAGCTTGGATATGGGCTGGAGGAGCCCCTTTTGCCCGCAGGCTCTGGCCCTGGGAATGGTAGCCTTGGCGGTGGCTGTGTTTCCCTCTCACGGTTGGACTGTTGCCTTCTGTCAGGACTTGGCTGCTGGGAAACCCAGGAGGTTCCTTTCGCTAACGGATTTGGCAAATTCACGGCGACTCCTAGCCTTGCCGGGGTCCGTAAGCCCCTGCCAGATGGTGTTGACTTCTCTTTGTGTACCGGTCCGGTACCGCCGGGCCACCGCCCGTCCACAGTTCTTATGGTAAACTCCGATAGGCCACTCCTGCAGACTGTCACCACCGTCTGCCAACCTTGCTGTACCGCCCGGGACACACACCCGGACGCTGTCTGTTAGTTGCTCCACTACCACTTTCCTCTCTTCCACTTTCACCTCCAAAACTAAACTGTTCCTTTTCCCGCATCCAGGACTGTGAACTCCTCGGTGGGTGGGGCCAACCGCCTGGCCCACCCCCCTGGTGTGGACATCAGCCCCTGGAGGGAGGCAACAAGGGTTTTAGTCTGACTTCGGTGTGCCTGACCGGGAGTGTGGGGTGTGTTGGTGTTGTTCTCTGTGGCCTCTGGCTTGTCCAGGGCGCCACACCTCAAAGAAACGATTAAGAATGCAATGACTTTAAGAGGCGGTGCGCCCCTACTTTCTGTGTGTTATGGATTGGCCGGTTCAGCTGGCGTTCCCCTCAGAATTGCAGACTTGGACTAACCTGGCACAAAAAGTGCGGGAAAGAGGGAGAGAGAGGGGGAAGAGTTTTGGTGGGAACAGGAGAAGTCAGGTCGCCTGAGAGTGAAAGAGAAAGAGGAGACCCTGCCTGTGTTCTACCTAACACGGTGGTCTGAGTTATGGTGCTGGCTGTAAGAGATACAGTGAGCTAGGCCATAAGAGAGCCCTTGCCACCGTCGAGTGAGTAGTGGACTGAGCCATTCCTAAGGTGGCAAATCCTAATAATAGCAGAGATGTCACCCGGAGGAGAAGGGAGACCCCGGATCTGTGTGAAGAGAAGAGTTCCTCCTTTCCCTGCAAGGATAAGTGCGCACCGATGAGAAGTACAGCACCAAACTCCTGAAAGTGGACTTGTTTTCCCTAGACTGTACCGTGAGTCTGTACCAGTGTGTGCACTTAATAGGGTGTAGCGTAGGCCTCAGTAGGCAGAGCGAAGTAGCTAGATTGTTATTGCAGTGCAGTTGTGAATATTTTGTGCTTGCCCAGTTTATTGTTGAATTGATATTCGTAATAGTGGGGCAATGTATTGTTGGGGCACTCCAGCTAGACTCTGCAGTGTAGTAAACTTGCCTGCTACCAGATTATTTAAACGCCATTAACGTGCATAAACACTTATCAACTGCCTGTAAATAAAGCTGTAGCCTTGTGTCTATCACCTTATCTTGCATTCCATAATTGAACTATGCACAATGGTGGTCCCTCGGCCATCGCTTCACATGTACATGGGTACACAGAAATGATTTGGTCCCATAGAAACAATGTACAGTATTATATATCTTAGAGTAACTGCCCTTTGTAGTTTAAAGAGAACAATACAGTGTATAGAAAGCCTGTTCTAACTACTTTATATGCAGTAAAATACCTAAGATATTAAATTCTAGTTGCAATCAGTAACCACTAGGGAGCGCTAGCTGCACTTACATTTCTAGAGTTACTGGTAGAGTTGTAAAACGCTATGTTTAAGAGCTTCACTTGGTGGCATCTTGAGGAAGTGTTGATAACAATAAGCAGCTAGTTTAGTACCCACCACCCAATTAGCACAAACCCATAGTACTGTAGTTGCCTGACACTGGCCATGTGCTCCTTGTTTTAAACATGTTCCCTTTATGTTTCTTTACTCTAAGTCACTGTAGCCATCATATATTAAGTAAGCATCAAATATCATAGCAGATTAGAGAAATGCTTCCTGGGGGGTTTGCCCACACTGGGCTCCAGGGCAGAGATGTAACTTGAAGTTTCAGAGCGCCAGAATCCATAGATGATGTTCCAGAGAGGCAGGATAAATGCTATTTTTTGTTGCCAACAAGGAAATATTGACGGTGGAAATATGAAACTAATAACTCATAAAAGAGGCTGTTTTGAAGTATAGCTAATAAATAATGTAGCTAACGGCTGGGATATCATTCAGCAGACTGCATTTATGTTCCTCGCACACTAGGTGGGGAGTGCCTGCTTATTAACATCTGTGGATATAGCTCAAGCTGCTGCTGCTTGCAGAGATTCAGTACGAAGATAGAAGGATAGGCAGCAGGAGATAGAAGATTTGCCGTCTTTGCACACAAATATCCATTCACTTCTCAACATTGAAATTACAACACCAAGAAGGAAAAATCGTGGAAATATGGATGGACAGACATGTTATTGATAAGCAAATGGTGAAAAAATGGCAACAAAATGTTCACATCATCTTGATTTATTCAGTCTCGAGTAAAGTGTAATAATCCCCGCACTTACAGGCCCTGGCTGCTATCAATGAAGTTATTAATGAGTGTCTGAGGACTGTTCTTCCACACTAAATGCACTTGTTCAAATCATCAAGATCTGCTGCTGGCAACTTCCTACACTTGTGTAAGCCTTGTAGGCTGCTCACAGTAGCATGAGTAACCTGGTGTTATGTTGAAAACGACTCCTGTGATATTTTGGAGAAATGGACGTACCACCAGTTCCACACCCAAATAAATGTAACACTGAGCTGCTGTAGTACCTGGAATGAAGCCTAGAGGGGTCCAGCTGCCAGACATTATGCCACTCATTATCCTAATCCCAAAAATAGGATTGGTTTAACCAAGATTTCTTCATGGTTTTGCCCACATGGTCTACAGATGGAGGCCAGGATAGAGATCTATTCTATTCAGCGAGCCTTATGCTGTGTGCGCACGTTGCATTTTTTCATGCGTTTATGTAGCATTTTAAACTGCAGCGTAAACAAATGCATTGTGCGTCCCCACTAAAGTCTAGGAGAATTAAGCAAATTCCATTCGCACGTTGCATTTTAATATGCAGCGTTGTGGATCCCAAATTTTTGGCAAAATCGATGCGTTCTAAAAAGCAACATGTTACTTCTTTTTTGCGTTTTGGATGCTTTTCCCTCTTTGTCTGTGGTAGAGAAAGCATCCAGAACACATCCAATCTGCAATCATAATGCATTCAAAATGCATCCAAAACGCAGCGTTTTGGATGCATTTTGAAACGCACATGCAGTGACAAAATGCTGCAGATTATTTGTCAAGCCAGAACGCAACGTGCACACATACGCTTAGTATTGGACTCATTGAAAGCTGTAGATTGCTCTAAAGCCTATGTGACATAGCACTGCTGGGGTCACAGTTGTCAGTGGCTGTGCTGCAGTGGTCGAACTGCTCAGATCCGGGGGTTGCTGCTGCTGCTGTGGCTCGAGGGTCTCCGGACCCGGGGGCTCGCAGCCACTCTCAAATGAAAAGGGGGTTATTTACAGGGGATAATAGTTTGTGGTGCCACCCGTGGTTCGCGGTAAGGGGAGTACCGCCGCTGCTGATGGGAGTACCCGGGGTAGATGGAGTGGGGCAGCCAGATGACGTTTTCCTCCACGGGTAGGGAAGGCCCCTGGACTCTGGATTGCGGGGTGCAGGGGAGCGCAGGGCTAGGTGGTAGCAGGGGATGACCATGTACTCACTCAGATAGTGTTGGTGATGAAAAGCACACTCTGACAACAAAGTAAACCAAGCTTCTGCCCTCTTGGGGGGAGCCTTCTGGGTATCCGTCAGCTACAGTACTGTCTGATGGTCCGGAGCCTGCCTCAGTGCACATGTTTAGAAGTATGCAGGTGGCCCATAGGTATAAAGCTGTCTGGGCCCCGCTCCCTACTGTTTGTAGTAGAGCTGTGCTCTCAAGGGCTCACGCTTGGGATTTCAGAGGGCTGCTTGGGTTGGAAAGCCCTATCCCCCTCCTTGCATTAGTGCCCCTGATCTGTGAGCTTCGTAGGGACAGTCCATAAAGTCACTATCCTCCTCAGGTTAATTGCCGGCTACTCCACGACCTAGGGTCTAGTACCCTGCCGTGCTTTTGGTCCCGGACTGGCTATTGAACTCGAGCTGCTGACTGTCCTCTAAGACTAGGTCCAGGCACCCAGTCCCAATATCCCACGACCGGGTCTCTGACTCCTCCGGATCCAGGCCACCGTCTGCAACCCAACCTTTTACTCCCTGGGAGCTCCAACTCCCCTAGCTCCTCATTACTCGAGGGCTACTCTGTTCTTCTTACTTCCTCTCCCTTTGCTCCCCTGGAGCCAACTACTTTTTTTGCTCCCCTGGAGCCGACTCCTCTGTTCCCTCCCACCAGTCTGCCTGACCCCTAGGTGGGCCGCCCTATTCCAGCTTAGCAGCCCACTGGTGTGTCTGACATGTTGTGGTGTGAGGTGTGATTGGGATTTTAGATGCTGATGGAGGCAGTACTATAGGTTGGGAACCCAGAACCATTGGGGGTTGAGTCCTGCACCAGAAGAAGAAAGAGGGTGCAGTACCTTGTGATGCGCTGACTAGTCCAGGGGCGTCAAGGTCATATTATAAAGTTCTTATTAGTGATGAGTGAGCACTACCATGCTCAGGAGCTCAGCACTTGTATCGAGCAGTTTGATGCTTAGACGGGCTTGACTTGTATACAGGATATCCTGGAAGATTTTCCAGAAAATTGCTCGAGTACCCCATAGACTTCCATTATACTTGATACACGAGGCAAGGTCGTCCAAGGATAAAACTGTTCGATATGAGTACCGAGCACTCAAGCATGGTAGTGCTCTCTCATCACTAGTTCTTATCTGTATAATTGTTATTTTCCATTGTCTTCTCATCCATAAATATGAATAAGTAAATCACTAATGTGTTATATGCTCACTGCCATGACATTGAAGTCTTTGTTACATGCAAAGATATAGCTCTGCTTTCCTCTTGGCTATCTTGAGTGTCATAGGCTTCAAATGAATTACATCATGCATGCTTTTCATTCAACTCAAGAATTGTCAAGAGAGCATCAAAAAGACATGATGGACACAAGTTTGCCAATCTGGTGGGAGTCCCAAACTCAACTAACAAATATCACCCATAGGTAATATTTTACTTAAGCGGGCTTTACACACTGCGATATCGGTCCCGATATCGCTAGTGTGGGTACCCGCCCCCATCTGTTGCGCGACACGGGCAAATTGCTGACCGTGCCGCACAACATCGCCCAGACCCGTCACACATACTTACCTGCCCGGCGACGTCGCTGTGACCGGCGAACCGCGTCCTTTCTAAGGGGGCGGTCCGTGCGGCGTCACAGCGACGTCACTAAGCGGCCGCCCAATAGCAGCGGAGGGGCGGAGCTGAGCGGGACGTAACATCCCGCCCACCTCCTTCCTTCCGCATAGCGGCCGGGAGGCAGGTAAGGAGAGCTTCCTCGTTCCTGCGGTGTCACACGGAGCGATGTGTGCTGCCGCAGGAACGAGGAACAACCTCGTTACTGCTGCAGTAACGATTTTTGAGAATGGACCCCAATGTCACCGATGAGCGATTTTGCACGTTTTTGCAACGATGCAAAATCGCTCATCGGTGTCACACGCAACGGCATCGCTAATGCGGCCGGATGTGCGTCACCAATTCCGTGACTCCAACGAGTTCGCATTAGCGATGTCGTAGCGTGTAAAGCCACCTTTAGGCTTGAAACTGCCTTCAACTTGTAATACTTCATGGTATCTGGACGTAGTTAGTTATGTGCAGAGAAAATATTGATGCAGCCTCAAACCCTTTGTTCTTGGAATTGATGGGATACCTACAATTGGAATCCATGATCAGCATGTGATGTTGGAAAAAGAATGAAGATATTTAAATAAAAAAACGATTCTTTCTGCCCTAGCCAAATGAATCAAACACTGGCTCCATTATTACAGTCAGTTTTACTCTGAAACATTGTCGCAATTAAAGTTAAATATAGTTAAATATACTACAAAAAGTGACTGGGCATGAAATGACTTGCATGACTATTGAAAGAGGACGGTCTCCTGTTGTTTCTTCCTGCCCTGGTCTCAATGACTGACAGGTTTCTGCTTTTACAAAAGGTATATATAGGCCCCTTTACACGCAACAACATTGGTAACGACATGTCGTTGGGGTCACGGAATTCGTGACGTACATCCAGCCTCGTTAGCGATGTCATTGCGTGTAACAGCTACGAGCGAGTGTTAACGATCAAAAATACTCACCTCATCGTTGACCATTGATTCATTTTCAAAATATCGTTGGTCGTTGTGGACGTAGGTTGTTCGTCGTTCCTCAGGCAGCACACATCGCTACACGTGACACCCCGGGAACAACGAACAACAGCTTACCTGCGTCCTCCGGCAATGAGGTGGGCGTGTCGTTAATGCGGGTGCTCTCCGTCCCTCCACTTGTATTGGTCGGCCGCTGTGTGACGTTGCTGTGACGGCGCACGAACCTCCCCCTTAACGAAGAGGTTGTTCGCCGCCCACAGCAATGTCGCTAGGAAGGTAAGTACGTGTGACGGATGTTGGTGATATTGTGCGCCACGGGCAGCGATTTACCCGTGACGCACAAACGATGGGGGCTAGTGCTTTCACGAGCGACATCGCTAGTGATGTCGCTGCGTGTAAAGCCCCCTTATGGAAAGACCTGTCAGCCTACAGGAGCCGGACATGGAGAAGCCACTAGGAACCTTCTCCTTGGACTAGCTGTCCTAGTGACATCATCTCCAGTCGGATTTCAGAAGTATGTTTTTATATATATATATATATATATATATATATATATATATATATATATATATATATATATATATATATATATATATACACATATATATATATATATATATATATATATATATATATATATATATATAAAAAATGATGCAGCTTTCAACCGTAAGACATATCTGGTGTACTAACAGAGATGGTCTCCAATATGCTACCTATGGCTGTGGCAGCAAGAATCAGCTGTCTGGTTCTCTTTAAAGATTTTTTTTTACCATTTTAGCTCTTTGCAATTCTGTCATTCAATTACGAGCCTGATTTTCTATATGACTTTTTGTATGGGTAAGTAATGAATGACCTTTAAAAGACCTCATCTGAAACTCCCAGCAATACTCAAATGCCACCTTCTCATCTGTTTCAATTTGTCACATAATTACAGCCATGCATAAAATGAATGCACGACCACTTCAGATAAAATAATTTATTTTCTAAAAAAAAAAAAAAAAAAATAGACTGAGTTGAAGTAGGGAACATTTCAAGCACTGCCCTGAGTACAATCACAGGATTTAACGTTGCCGAATCTTTTTTTAATGTGATGCATCTGGGAAAGGAACACTTAAAATATGTCTTCCTCTGGCAGAAGATTCATATCATTATACAGCATCAATTATTGATGTTTATAGGAAGAGGAATGCAGGTTTATACGTGTTTAATTAATAGCCCAAATTCAAGACATCGAAATTGATGCAAGGCTGCTTGTGTTTCCAGAAGGTAATGCTGAAAGATCAAACTGTCTCTTACACGGGGATCAATTAAAGAGAGGAGCTGAATTTCTAATGGCTTCTCCACAGGAGAAACTATCATTGTTCAACTGGTGTCAGCCAAAAAGTAAATTCCCTTTGTAATTTATACCGCGCTTCCTGCTGTATATTACACAGGACTGTGAGGAAACAAAGTGACGGTACGTTGTGTTCTCGCCATGTTCACGGTGATAATTCTGCGTAAAATGTAGATAAATAAAACTAAAGTAATAATATTTTATATGGGTAGAAAATTACTACCATTCTTTATGTTACAAGAACTTTTATTTTGTTAAAAGGGTCTGTTCACAAACTTTTCTTGCCAGTCTGGATAACGGGATTTGTTGGAGTCAGAGGCTCCTGATTCATTTAGAGATGCACGCGTCTTAATGAATCAGCAGCATCTGATGAGTTGCATACATCTTGGAAGGCTGGAGTCACACTTGTGTATTACTCGCACGAGTGAAAAGTGAGAAAATCTCGTATTGGCCTCTAACCAATGTTAATCAATGAGGCAGCTCCAATTTGCATTTTTTTTACTCATCTCCAAATCAGACAGAGGAAAAATCACAGCATGCTGCGATTACAAGGGTATGTCGAGCGAGACTCGCCAATGCAAGTCTATGGGTGGGAGAAAAAAATGGATGTCACACGAACAATCCTAATAACATCCATTTTTATGGATACACTAGCTGTACTACCCAGCTTCGCCCGGGTTAATAACTGCTGTTAACAAATTTGGCATACATTCAAGTGCAGTCTTGAAAAGTTGAACATATGGATTGTTGGAGTGAAGGAACTGCTGCAAAATAGTGACAATATCAAGGCGAGTGTTAGGAATGAAAGAGCATCTCTGCTTAGCCTCTGCTTCTGCATTTCCCATAAAGAAGAGTTGAAGAAATTGAGGTTTTTCTTCTTGTCATGGAAGCAGTGACCCAATTGAGTGGTAAACCTGTCCTTGAACTTTAAATGTCGGCATAAATCCTGTTATAAACATTTCTTTTGTTGCACCAAATTATGTCATTTGGAAGCAGGAGTTGTACTTCCTAATGTTGTCCAAGAAATGCTTTGATATTATACTGGTACCTGTAATCAGAGACTTTAGTGGATCTGGTGGTGACAGGAGAGGTGGAAGTTTTATCTTGCCATTTTCACAGCATAAACCTGGCAGTTCATCTTTCCATTTCAGGGCACTGCAGTACTTGCGGACCACATCCATTTTTCCTATCTGAACTTTATGATGATCCTGATAGTTTATGTGTGACTGGTAACAAAAGGCAGCATGTTTCAAATCTCCAACCATTTCCTGTGCCCTGGTGGAAGAAACAGCAATTCTCTTAGTGGCAAGTCGGCCTTCTCTCTGCTGAGATGACTCATTGGCCCTTGAGGAAGCAGCTCTTCTTCTCTTATCTGCAAGCCTTGCTTCCCTCTCCTCAGAAAGTTCATTGGCTCTTGAGGAAGTAGCTCTTGTTTTCATGTCTGCAAGCCTCGCTTCCCTCTCCTCAGAAAGTTCATTGGCCTTCGAGGAAGCAGGTCTTGTTTAAATATCTACAAGCCTCGCTTCCCTCTCCTCAGAAAGTTTATTGGCCCTTAAGGAAGCAGCTCTTGTTCTCTTGTCTGCAAGCCTCGCTTCCCTCTCCTCAGAAAATTCATTGGCTCTTGAAGAAGCAGCTCTTGTTTTCATGTCTGCAAGCCTCGCATCTCTATCCTCAGAAAGTTCATTGGCTCTTGAGGAAGCAGCTCTTGTTTTTATGTCTGCAACCTTTGCTTCCCTCTCATCAGAAAGTTCATTGGCTCTTGAGGAAGCAGCTCTTCTTTTCATGTCTGCAAGCCTCGCTTCCCTCTCCTCAGAAAGTTCATTGGCCCTTGAGGAAGCAGATCTTGTTTAAATATCTGCAAGCCTCGCTTCTCTCTCCTCAGAAAGTTCATTGGCTCTTGAGGAAGCAGCTCTTGTTTTCATGTCTGCAAGCCTCGCATTCCTCTCCTCAGAAAGTTAATTGGCCCTTGAGGAAGCAGCTCTTGTTTTCATATCTGCAAGCCTCGCTTCCCTCTCCTCAGAAAATTCATTGGCTCTTGAGGAAGCAGCTCTTGTTTAAATATCTGCAAGCCTCACTTCCCTCTCCACAGAAAGTTCATTGCCCTTGAGGAAGCAGCTCTTGTTCTTTTGTCTGCAAGCCTCGCTTCCCTCTCCTCAGAAAGTTAATTGGCCCTTGAGGAAGCAGCTCTTGTTTTCATATCCGCAAGCCTTGCTTCCCTCTCCTCAGAAAGTTCATTGGCTCTTGAGGAAGTGTACTACCGCCGTGACAGCGGCCGAGTTCCTCAGATCCGGAGCCGCGGTGGCTCGAGGGGTTTCCGGACCCGGGGGTTCGCCCAAACACTCGAATTTAAAAGAGGGGGGTATATATGTACAAGGAATGTGTAAGTTTGTGACGCCACCCACGGTGCGTGGTAATGTAGGAGACCACCGCTGCTGTTGGGGACCCCGGTGGCAATGGTGTAGCAGCAGGATGTTTAACCCCTCTGTGGGTAGGGGGTTTGTTCCCCGGGGCCCGTTGGGTGTTGGTGAATGACGTGCGTTGGGTATAGGAAAAGGGGTTTTTCAGCGTACTCACTCAGTCCAAGAATAACACCTCCGACAGCTTGTAAACCAGAATTCTGAGCACCACTGCAGCATGGAGGGAGCACGTGTGGATCCGTGCCCTTGGTGTTGATGTTAGCCTGTGGCCTTTTCCGTGGAACCTTCTCACTAGTTGGACCCCAAGCTTGAAACTTTTCAGGTCCAACTCACCCGTATGGCTCACGGAGAGAGCTTGCTCTCAGGATTCACGTGTAAGATTTCTTTGGACTGTAATTGGGAAAGTCCTATCCCATCGGTGCACTAGTACCCCAATTTTGGAGCGGGTTGGGGTTGAATCTTGAAGTCTTCACCCCGTCGGGTAAATTACCAGGACGCGTGAAGCTACTTCCCAGCCTAGGGTCCATGTACCGCGTCGTGCCCTGGCCCCTGCCCACTGATGGCTCAAGGCTGCTGGCTGCCCTCCTCGACAGTCCATGCCCCTTGACGAGATCCCTGCGACCGGGGTTACAGCTCCTACCAGGCCCAGACTAACGTCTGCCACTCAGTAAACTTCAGGATCCCTGCTCCGGACCAATTACCTCTCCCTCTTGGAGAGTCACCTTCCACCTCCTACTCCTTTCACTCCTGTTTCACTTCTCTGTCACTTTCTCACTTCTCCCTACCACCCCTCCCCATGTGGGTGGCCCTATTCCCTTCAGGCCCCCCAATGGTGTGTCTGGTGGGTTAGGTGCAAAGTGTTTCTAGGATTTTGACTAGCTAAGCTATTAGCAACACCAATGGACCAGGATCCGTAATCAAGGAGGAGTGGATACTGTGCAGAAGGGCAGATTGCACAATACCCTGTGACGACCTGATAGGCCAGGGCGTCCAAGAAGCAGCTCTTGTTCTCTTGTCTGCAAGCCTGGCTTCCCTCTCCTCAGAAAATTCATTGGTTCTTGAGGAAGCAGCTGCTGTTCTCATGTGTCAGACTTGTTTCTCGGTCTTCACATTTTTCATTGGCCCTTAATGCAGTTTTTCTTTTTGCATCACCTGACATTCGTGCCAAGGAATTCCTTTTTTATGAGGCATTATTGTGGTAAAAATAGTCTGTAACTGATAGTTTCTATATCCTCTCACATAGAGGTAATATGACTGACATCAGCCTTTCCACCAACACACCCTAACTGACTTCCTATTACCTCACACAAGCTTTGTTATACTGAGAATGTCCTTTGTTGCCTATATTAACCAATCAGAGCTCAGATTAATTAACTGTAGCAAAATAGAAGCTGAGCTGTGATTGGTTGCTATTGGCAGTCTGATAAATCCACAGGCAACAGAAAGCCCTCCCTCTGACAGTATATATTAGCTCACACATACACATAATAGACAGGTCATGTGACTGACAGCTGCCGTATTTCCTATATGGTACATTTGTTGTTCTTGTAGTTTGTCTGTTTATTAATCAGAATTTTATTTTTGAAGGATAATACCAGATTTGTGTGTGCTTTAGGGAGATTATGTGGCGAGGTTGGTGTATGTGTGGTGAAATGTGTGCTGAGGGTGGTATGTGTGTTCAAGCACGTGGTAGTGTGTGGCACATTTTGTGTGTGTGTTCATGTCCCCAAGTGTGGTGAGTATTCCATGTCGGGGCCCCACCTTAGCAACTGTACGGTATATACTCTTTGGCGCCATCGCTCTCATTCTTTAAGTCCTCCTTGTTCACATCTGGCAGCTGTCAATTTGCCTCCAACACTTTTCATTTCACTTTTTCCCCATTATGTAGAAAGGGGCAAAATTGATTGGTAAATTGGAACACGCGGGGTTGAAATGTCACCTCACAACATAGCCTATGACGCTCTCGGGGTCCAGACGTGTGAGTGTGCAAAATGTTGTGGCTGTAGCTGCGACGGTGCAGATGCCAATTCCAGACATACACAAATACATAACACACACACAGACACACACACATTCAGCTTTATATATTAGATTACCATCATGTAGTACAGAACACTGTAAATGGTTCTGTAAATGATTGTAAATGACTAATAGCTGCTGAGAAAAAAACGGATTGCACATGGACAGCACACTGAGAGGACACTGAGAGCACACTGGCAGTACACTTACAGCACACTGGCAGTATACTGACAGCACACTGACAGCACACAGGCAGCACACAGACAACACACGGACATCACACGGACAACACACAGACAGCACATGGATGACAAGTGAGAAAAAAATAGTCCTTCTTTCAGGCATGAGACTTGGACTGATTTTTCATGCGCAAGTGTGACTCCAGCTTTACTTGAATGAGGCCATATGCACACATTCAGGATTTGGTGACTTTTATACCTTAGTATTTGTAAGCCAAAACCAGAAGTGGAACAATCAGAGGAAAAGTATAAGGCTATGTTCACACGTTGCATTTTGGCTGCAGCCATAACCTGCTCTCTCGCCAGTAAAAAAGCTGCTTCCAAAAAGAAGGTTCTGCTGGGGGATTTTTGATGTGTTATTTATTTCTCTACAGTACATATTTAATAAAGTTAATTTAATTCACAACAGAAAAGCAAAAACTCAGTAAAAATGCGGTGGTTGTGTTTTGCACTTTCTAATTGCTTTCAATGCTGAAAAAATGCTGCAAAACTCCTGAAAGAACTGACGTGCTGCTTTTTTTTTAAAAAACGCAGCAGTTTTCTATCTCAATCAGGAAAAAAAAAACAAATGTGTGCATGAGATTTCTGAAGTCTCATAGCTTTCACTGGTACTGTAAAAAGCAGCTTTTACACCATGTTTCAAATTATTATTCCAATAAAAGTCATCACCCGTTAGAGTATACATCAAATTTTATTGAAGAAACCTCCCAATGATAACAATATAATCTTCAAAATTAAAAAAAACCCTCAAAATGCACTGTTCCAAATTATTAGGCACAGGAGAGTTTCAAAACATTTTATATGTTTTAAAGAACTGAAAATGGTCATTTGTGGAATTTGCAGTGTTAGGAGGTCACATTGACTGAAATAAAAAGCTATTTAACCCCATAGCGACGGCCTAACATCTCAAGACGTCGGAAAAACAGGGTACTTATTCTGTTCCGACGTCTTGAGACGTCAGGCCGGAAAAACCCTGTAGCGCCCCCCAGTGACGAAAAATCTCGGGGGTTTCAGCTACCGGGGGTAGCTGAGACCCCCCAGATTATGAATCGGGGTGTTTTTATGCACCCCGTTAATGCGATCGCCGGTATACACCGTATACCGGCGACAACATAAAAAAAAAAAAAATGGCTGGTAAAATATATTTATTTCTCATCTGACGTGATAAAACATGTCAGATGAGAAATAAATGTGAGCCCTTAGTGCCCCCAAAGCCCCCGGTACCGGAGAAATCCATCCAACCCCCCCCCCCTCCGGAAAATCCAAGATGGCGCCGACGCGCGCTGAAAACTCCCGCCGCCGCCGGCTCTGCATTCATTTCCCTCCGATCTGAAATGATCAAACATTTCAGATCGGAGGGAAATGTCCCCCTCCTGACCTCTCCTCCGGTACACCGGAGCTCTTTGGTCCCTGGAGCCCCCTCCAGTTCTTCAGAGCCCCCCTCCGGAGCGTGCAAGATGGCGCCGACGCGCGCTGAAAACTGCCGCCGCCGGCTCTGCATTCATTTCCCTCCGATCTGAAATGATCAAACATTTCAGATCGGAGGGAAATGTCCTCCCCCTGACCCCTCCTCCGGTCCACCGGAGCCCTCTGGTCACCGGAGCCCCCTCCGGGTCTCCAGAGCCACCCCCCCTCCCCCGCATTCATTCTGCTCTTTCTGCCGCATGTGACACGTCACATGCGGCAGAAAGGTGTCCCCAGGTCCCACTAGGTCAGCCCCCAACCCCCCAGCCCCCGAGCCCCCGGTCCCCCGGTCATACGTTACCTGTCTGGTGATCCGTCCCGCGATCACGCCGCCTCCTTCTTGAATGCTGACGGCGCATGCGCAGACAGCGGCTGTCAGCTGGATTCCTCCCCCGGTCCACAGTGGAGCAGCCTGTGCATCAGCGACGTCAGTCTTGCAGGGACGCTGACGTCGCTGATACACAGGCTGCTCCACTGTGGACCGGGGGAGAGTGAGTGCAGTAATCAGCAGTCTCTCCATGTGAGGAGTGTGGTCCTCACATGGAGAGACTGCTGTTCCAGAAAATGGGGGGTACGTTCTGTGAGCGTGCCCCTCATATTCTGGAATGAGGTTACTGCAGGTCACTCTGCCCTAAGTTGGATCGGGGCAGTGTGAGTGCAGTATTCTCAGATTACTGCACCCACACTGCTCATGGAGAGCTTGCTCTTCCAGAAAATGGGGGATACGTTCCCTGAACGTGCCCCCCATATTCTAGAAGATCCAGAGTCGGCGTGGGACCTCACGGATTACAGCGGATTACAGCGACCGTAATTTCTTTATTTTCAATAAATTGGGGAAAGAGGAATGTTTCGGGGAGTTTTTTTTTCAAATAAATTTTTTTTTGTCTTTTTTTTTTTTGTCTATTACTTGACTGGGTTAGTGATGTCGGGTATCTGTTTAGATGCCGTGACATCACTAACCCCAGGGCTTGATGCCAGGTGACATTACAGCTGGTATCAACCCCATATATTACCCCGTCTGCCACCGCACCAGGGCGCGGGATGAGCTGGGGCGAAGCGCCAGGATTGGCGCATCTAATGGATGCGCCACTTCTGGGGCGGCTGCGGCCTGCTATTTTTAGGCTGGGAAGAGTCCAATAACCATGGCTCTTCCCACCCTGAGAATACCAGACCCCAGCTGTCCGCTTCACCTTGGCTGGTGATCTAATTTGGGGGGGACCCCACGTTTTTTTTTTTTTTTAAAAAAAACGCCTGGGGAGCCCTCCAAATTGATCACCAGACAAGGTGAAGCTGTCAGCTGTGGTTTGCAGGCTACAGCTGTCTGCTTTACCCTAGCTGGCTATCAAAAATGGGGGGGACCCCACGTCGTTTATTTTAATTATTATTTTTTTGGGGGGCTAAATACAAGGCTAGGCACCCTTTAGTGCCACATGAAAGGCACTAAAGGGCGCCAGCTTAGAATATGCAGGGGGTGGGACGTTATATATGTTTGACATGTATCCATTCATCCATTGTAGCATTTTAGGCTGTGAGCCCACAATCGGGATTTGCAGCGTTTTGGGCGCAGAGTGTTTTCCCTGCGTCTATAACGCTGCATTGTGCAGTAGAAGCACAGTGGAAGGATTTTTAGAAATCCCATGCCCAATGTGCTTGCCCAATGTGCTTCTTTTCTCCGCCACATAAACTGACCTGTGGCGCAGCTTCCCGAGCCTCAGCATGTCAATTTATGCTGCGGAGATGAGTGTTCTCTGCAGGTAGCATAGAGCTCCACAGCGGCCTGAACCCAAATCGTGGGCATGGGCAGCTGCGTTCTCCCGTGGACAACACTCACATCTCTGCAGGAGGCTGACACTGTGTACTAGACGCCGTGTCGCTGGCTCATGGCCACATAGCCTAAAAGTGAGACATTGGTTGCTACAGCAACATTTTTGTGAAGTACCTGTGGATTCAAAATGCTTATTATACTCCTGAATAAAATCCAGTTTCCAAAATGGGGTCACTTGTGGGGGTTTCTAATGTATAGGTACCCAAGGGGCCCTGCAAATGTGACATGGTGCCCGCAATTTATTTCAACTTTTCCAGAATTCAAATGGTGCTGCTTCCATTCCAAGCCCTCCCATTTATCCAAACAGAGGTTTTTGGCCACATGTGGGGTATCCCTGTGCTCATAAGACATTGGATAACAACCTGTTGGGTCAACGGTTTGTTGTTGTCTCTTGAAAAAGTGAGAAATTTGATGCTGAAGCAACATTTTTGTGAAAAAAATGAAAATTTTCAATATGGCAACCTAAGCTTATCAAATTCTGTGAAGTATTCGTGGATTCATACTGCTCACTATACACCTAGATAAAAGCCTTGAGGTGTCTTGTTTCCAGAATGGAGTCACTTGTGGGGAACCTCCACTGTTTAGGCACCTCAGGGGCTCTCCAAATGCAACCTGGCGTCCGCTATTGATTCCAGCCAATTTTGCAGTCAAATGGCACTCCTTCCCTTCCGAGCCCTGCCATGCGCCCAAACAGTTGATTTCCACCACATATAAGGTATCGCCAAACTCAGGAGAAATTGCACAATAAATGTTATGCTGAATTTTTTCCTTTTACTCTTGTAAAAAAAAAAGCTACCTGGTTGAAATAACAATTTTGTGGTAAAATTTTTTTTTTTTTTTTCATGGCTCAACGTTATAAAATTCTGTAAAGCACCTGGGGGTTCAGGGTACTCACCAAACATCTAGATAAATTCCTTGAGGGGCCTAGTTTCCAAAATGGGGTCACTTGTGTGGGGTTTCTGCTGTTTAGGTACCTTAGGGGTCCTCCAAATGTGACATGGTGCCCGCAATCTTTTTCAGCCAAATTTCCTTTCCAAAATTCAAATATTGCTCCTTTCGTTCCAAGCCCTCCCATTTGTCCAAACAAAGGTTTCAGACCACATGTGAGGTATCACCGCGCTCATAAAAAAGTGGTTAACAAACCTTGAGGTCAAATTTTTGGAATTACCTCTTGAAAAAGTGAGAAAATTGATGCTAAAGCAACATTTTTGAGAAAATTATTAAAATTTTCAATATGACAACGTAACGTTAACAAAATCTGTGAAGTACCTGTGGATCTAAAATGCTCACTATACCCCTAGATAGAAGCCTTGAGGGGTCTAGTTTCCAAAATGGTGTCACTTGTGAGGGGTTTCTTCTGTTTAGGTACCTTAGCGGACCTGTAAATGCAACATGGTGCTCGCAATCTATTTCAGCCAAATTTGCTTTCCAAAATTCAAATATTGCTCCTTCTGTTCCGAGCCCTCCCATTTGTCCAAACAGAGGTTTCTGACCACATGTGGGGTATCGGCGCACTCATAAGAAAGTGGGGAACAAGTTTTGGGGTCCATTTTGTTGTGTTAGTTCTTCTAAAAGTGAATAAATTTGGGTTAGAGCAACATTTTTAGGTAAAATTTAATTTTTGCTTTTTTTCATTCCACATTGCTTTTGTTCATGTGAAGCACCTGAAGGGTTAATAAACTTCTTGAATGTGGTTTTGAGTACTTTGGGGGGTGCAGTTTTTATAATGGTGTCACTTTTGGGTATTTTCTGTCATCTAGGCCTATTGAAGTCACTTCAAATGTGATGTGGTCCCTAAAAAAATGGTTTTGTAAATTTTGATGTAAAAATGAGAAATCGCTGATAAACTTTGAACCCCTCTAACTTCCTAACAAAAAAAAATTTTGTTTCCAAAATTGTGCTGATGTAAAGTAGACATGTGGGAAATGTTATTTATTAACTATTTTGTGTCACAGAAATCTCTGGTTTAACGGTATAAAAATTCAAAAGTTGAAAATTGCTAAATTTTCAAAATTTTTGCCAATATTCAATTTTTTTCTTCAATAAACGCAAAAAATATTGTCCTAAATTTGGTACTGACATGAAGTCCAATATGTGACGAAAAAACAATCTCAGAATCACCGGGATCCGTTGAAGCGTTCCAGAGTTATAACCTCATGAAGTGACACTGGTCAGAATTGCAAAATTTGGTCTGGTCATTAAGGTGAAAATTAGCTCCGTCACTAAGGGGTTAAATCCAAAACATCCTAACAGGGCAAGTTACATGTTAACATAGGAACCCTTCCTTGATATCACCTTCACAATTCTTGCATCATTGAACTTGTGTGTTTTTGGAGAGTTTCTGATTGAATTTCTTTGCATGATGTCAGAATAGCCTCCCAGAGCTACTGTTTTGATGTGAACTACCTTCCAACCTCATAGATCTTTTGCTTGATGATACTCCAAAGGTTCTCTATAGGGCGGAGGTCAGGGGAAGATGGTGGCCACACCATGAGTTTATCTCCTTCTATACCCATAGCAGCCAATGACACAGATGTATTCTTTGCAGCATGAGATTGTGCATTGTCATGCATGCGGATTATTTTGCTCCTAAAGAAACGTTTCTGCTTTTGACCATGGAAGAAAGTTGTCAGTCAGGAACTCTATATCCTTTGCAGAGGATCCTACAGTTAGGTCCAGAAATAATTGGACAGTGACACAAGTTTTGTTATTTTAGCTGTTTACAAAAACATGTTCAGAAATACAATATATATATATATATATATATATATATATATATATATATATATATATATATATATATATATATATATATATATAATATGGGCTGAAAGTGCACACTCCCAGCTGCAATATGAGAGTTTTCACATCCAAATCGGAGAAAGTGTTTAGGAATCATAGCTCTGTAATGCATAACCTCCTCTTTTTCAAGGGACCAAAAGTAATTGGACAAGGGACTCTAGGGGCTGCAATTAACTCTGAAGGCGTCTCCCTCGTTAACCTGTAATCAGTGAAGTAGTTAAAAGGTCTGGGGTTGATTACAGGTGTGTGGTTTTGCATTTGGAAGCTGTTGCTGTGACCAGACAACATGCGGTCTAAGGAACTCTCAATTGAGGTGAAGCAGAACATCCTGAGGCTGAAAAAAAAGAAAAAATCCATCAGAGAGATAGCAGACATGCTTGGAGTAGCAAAATCAACAGTCGGGTACATTCTGAGAAAAAGGGAATTGACTGGTGAGCTTGGGAACTCAAAAAGGCCTGGGTGTCCACGGATGACAACAGTGGTGGATGATCACCGCATACTTTCTTTGGTGAAGAAGAACCCGTTCACAACATCAACTGAAGTCCAGAACACTCTCAGGGAAGTAGGTGTATCTTTCTCTAAGTCAACAGTAAAGAGAAGACTCCGTGAAAGTAAATACAAAGGGTTCACATCTAGATGTAAACCATTCATCAATTCCAAAAATAGACTGGCCAGAGTTAAATTTGCTGAAAAACACCTCATGAAGCCAGCTCAGTTCTGGAAAAGTATTCTATGGACAGATGAGACAAAGATCAACCTGTACCAGAATGATGGGAAGAAAAAAGTTTGGAGAAGAAAGGGAACGGCGCATGATCCAAGGCACACCACATCCTCTGTAAAACATGGTGGAGGCAACGTGATGGCATGGGCATGCATGGCTTTCAATGGCACTGGGTCACTTGTGTTTATTGATGACATAACAGCAGACAAGAGTAGCCAGATGAATTCTGAAGTGTACCGGGATATACTTTCAGCCCAGATTCAGCCAAATGCCGCAAAGTTGATCGGACGGCGCTTCATAGTACAGATGGACAATGACCCCAAGCATACAGCCAAAGCTACCCAGGAGTTCATGAGTGCAAAAAAGTGGAACATTCTGCAATGGCCAAGTCAATCACCAGATCTTAACCCAATTGAGCATGCATTTCACTTGCTCAAATCCAGACTTAAGACGGAAAGACCCACAAACAAGCAAGACCTGAAGGCTGCGGCTGTAAAGGCCTGGCAAAGCATTAAGAAGGAGGAAACCCAGCGTTTGGTGATGTCCATGGGTTCCAGACTTAAGGCAGTGATTGCCTCCAAAGGATTCGCAACAAAATATTGAAAATAAAAATATTTTGTTTGGGTTTGGTTTATTTGTCCAATTACTTTTGACCTCCTAAAATGTGGAGTGTTTGTAAAGAAATGTGTACAATTCCTACAATTTCTATCAGATATTTTTGTTCAAACCTTCAAAATAAATGTTACAATCTGCACTTGAATTCTGTTGTAGAGGTTTCATTTCAAATCCAATGTGGTGGCATGCAGAGCCCAACTCGCGAAAATTGTGTCACTGTCCAAATATTTCTGGACCTAACTGTAAATCTAAAAAAAAACCCCTCTAAATCCTTTGCATTTTCACACCTTTAGGAACCCTAAAAGGGCCTACTAGATGTCTCCCCATGATTCCGGCCCAAAACATGACTCCTCCACCTTCTTGCTGACGTCGCAGCCATGATGGGACATGGTGGCCATTGATATAGAAGGGTTAATAGTTTCTATATTTCTTCATTTTAAACCAAGTGAGGCGCTGCGCGATTTTCTGTCTCCTGCCCTCTGTAAGAAGTCAGCTCTGAGGATTGGATTGGTTTAACTCTAGTTTACGTTCATTGCTGGAATACTGTGAAAAGAACCAGCATGGGGTACCCAACTGCACATCAGGTCTAAGTGGATTAGAGAGCAGTGTGGCCTTCCCACCTACATGGAGGTGGTCTAGTAGGTGAGAGGACTATCACACCTGGTCCTTCCTGCTTTAGTCATCTGGTCTATTGGGTGAGAGAGGTGTTTTTTTAACCCTTCCCAATACACACTGCAAGTGTAGCAGGTGAGAGTGCTGACTAAGCCTTCCAGCTACAACTTGAGAGCCCATTCTGACTTGCCGGAGGAGTGTGGCCTGTTTTGACAAGGTCCAGGGACACTGAGAGGGCATTTGCAGAAAGGAGGGCTGTGTGGTAATAAGTTGAAGCCATGGGCAACTTGTTCAGTGTGCAGTGTGGGGCTCCAGCGGGATCCAAAACAGCCAAACAGATAGTGCAAGAAAGGGAAGGCAAGGCAGTAGTGAGAAATGTCAGACCGATACTCAGGAAGGCAGACATTCCAGAGTGTGGGTGTTTGGATGTTGAGAAATGGGACAGATTCAGAAAAGACAAGAGAGTAGAGCAACAAGTAAATAAATGGTGTCGTGTGGCTGAAGAGGTGCAGCATTGTGGATGTAAAGCAATAATGGTGGGATGTATTGTTATATTATTGTTATGTAAAATGTTATAAATGTTTTAATGTACCAAAAGCAAAAACTGTGACTGCTACCGCCCTACCTTCACATAATCAGAAACACCCAGACCAGATGAATGGACTTGTAAACATTGTAGTCAGAAAAACCCAGACTGTAGAGGTACTTGTGCTACATGAAATGTTACTCGCCCTAAGCAGATTGCACTAAATCCTGTTCGAACCAGATCACGTGTGATGACAGAGGACGCTGACTCTGAGATAAGGTAGTGAAGGAATTGAGTTTTTGGGAAGGAGGTTGGATGTTACTCTGATGGTGAGGAAAGAAAAGATCGCCCTGGGACCAGTACCAAAAAATCAAATACATCCCGACCAAGGAAGGTCACTAGAATCAGACAGACAGACACAGCAATATCATCCCTGAAACCCCTCTGACCAGCTAGAGATGTTGAAACAGTTATCTGACCCTGAAGACTAACCTTTCCCTCTTTTCCTGACTGACGTAATACATCAGGAAGGGGAGAGTATAGAGACGTACTTTTGGATGTTATAGCTGAAGTGGGCAGACATGGGGTAAAAAGTCAGAAACTCCCTTGATGACAAAATACTGATGAGTATATTCATTAACGGTATGAATAAGGTTTTACGAAAGGTAGTACAGACAGGCAGACCTGAGTGGAGAAACATGGACCCAACAGACCTTCTACAAGTAGCTAAGGGGGTTGAACTGACAAACTGCAAGCGACCAGTTATGTATGCTAGAGCACAAGGAAAACAGCAGAAGCAGAGAAGGGGAGCACCAGGTGACCTAGTGACCGTACAGTGCTGGAATTGTGGACAGAATGGACATTACTCCAGACAGTGCAAAAACCCCAAATAGGAGAGGGAGCAGACTGACTCTCCTCCTCCCTTTTCTCCGCCTTTGCCTCTGGCCTAGGAAACTGGTGACCATGAACGGACTGGAGGGATTGGTGTATGAAATTCCCTTGACAAAACAGTATCCCTTAAGCCTAGCGAAATCAATGGCCCTGAACAGAGATATAAGAGAAAATGTGCAAGCAGGGGCTCTAGTACAAAGGTCCTCCCCTGTAACACTCCCTTGTATCAAATCAATAAAAAAGGGCCCAAAGGTTCCCCTGATACATACAGAATGGTGCATGATTTGAGAGCTGTCAATGCTGTCACTGAGAGTGTAACAGCTATTGTTCCAAACCCACATACGAGCTTTACTGTCACAAATCCCAGGGACCTCCAAATGTTTACAGTAATTGATTTGGCAAATGCATTTTTCTCTGTGTCTCTACACCTTACACCCTGACTGTCAGTATCTTTTTGCCTTTACACATGAAGGGAAACAGTACATGTGGACAGTAGTCCCGCAAGGAGGAATGAATTCACCTACCATTTATTCTACAGCCATGGCAGGAATTCTGGAACAGTGGCAACCGCCTCATCCACAGGTTACGCTATTGCAGTATGTGGATGACCTTTTGCTCTGCTGTCCAGGCCAGACATCCTACGATACGATACGATATGATACACCTATTACTAATGCAGATTTTGAGTTTTTTGTAGATGGCTCCAGATACCACCTGGATGGGAGATTCTACAATGGATATGCAGTAGTATCCTCACATGAGGTAATCCGAGCTGAACCACTCCCGCCGCACATGTCCGCGCAGGAGGCGGAGCTAACAGCGCTAATTGAGTCGTGTAGAGCGGGATCAGGTAGGAAAAATTAATGCTTATTCAGACTCAAATTATGGATTTGAGATCTGTCATGATTTTGGCCCTATCTGGAGAAGTAGAGCTTTTCTTATGTCAGCTGGTAAGCCTATTAAAAATGCAGAATTGGTAAAACGGTTAATGGAGGCACTAATGTTACCAGTCTAGGTTGCCATCATTAAGGTGAAGGCACACACAAAAAGGTGACTCACTGGAGGTAGCGGGCAATAGAAGGGCGGATGCGGCTGCTAAAGCAGCGGCAAAGAGGCCTAGGGATCAGAGGATAGTGGCAGGGAGCCAGCAAGTCCCAGCCACAGTGAGTCTGGATGTCCTGAAATCCCTCCAGCATCAGGCTGCCCAAACAGAGAAGGAACACTGGGAGAAAGTGGGAGCTAGGCTGAACTCGAATGGAGTATGGGAAATTAAGGATAGGTTGTGTTTACTAAGGTCCCTGTTCCCTATGATGACACAAGCAACATATGGCCCCACTCACGCCTCAAAAAGTCACATGTGTAACCAGGTGAATGCCTTCTGGACCGCTCCTGGCTTCAGTTACGTAGCCTCCAAACACGTACAATCCTGCATTATCTGCGCACAACACAACCCAGGTAAAACAGTAAAAGTTCCTAAGAAAGCAACACCCAGACTGCTCTACCCGTTTCAATGACTGCAAATAGACTACATACAACTACCCAAGGTAGGAGTGTATGAATACGTCCTGGTATGTGTAGATCTCTTCTCAGGATAGGTTGAGGCCTATCCAGTAAAATGTGCAAATGCTAAAACAACTGCAGATAAATTGATGAAGGAACTAGTCTGTAGGTATGGCATCCCAGAAGCCATAGAAAGTGACAGGGGTACACACTTCACTGGAGAAATAATGAGGGACATTATGCAGGCCCTGGGAATAGAGCAGGCATTCCATACCCCTTATCATCCGCAGAGCAGTGGAAAAGTAGAGAGATTAAACGGGACACTTAAACTAAAAATTCAAAAGGCCATGGCAGAGACAGGAAAGAATTGGGTAGAGTCCTTATCCCTGGCACTCTTTTCAGTCAGACACACTCCAAATAGAAAGACAGGCTTGTCTCCTTTTTAAGTCCTTTTTGGTAGTGCCCCAAAAACAGGCCTGTACTTTCCACAAGTGTTACAGATGCAACAAGGCACTATGACAGCCTACGTCCAGGCCTTACAGGAAAGACTTAATGTGGTGCATAAACATGTATTTTCATCCATTCCAGATCCCAATGCAAGTGCAGATGTGCATCAGCTGAATCCAGGTGATTGGGTGGTTGTGCACAGACACATGAGAAGGAGCCTAGATCCACGCTTTGATGGCCCATTCCAAGTCCAGCTGACCACATCCACTTCAGTGAAACTTGAGGGAAAGCCCACCTGGATCCACTCCAGTCACTGTAAAAAGGTCACTCCACCGGCAGAATGACAGTTTTGCTAATTATCCTGCTAGGTGTTGCAGGGTTGCTGCACCAAACAAAGACATTGAGTGAACTTTTAAATATGGACTGGGATAATAAACTCATTCGCCACCATATTTCTCTTACTGAGGACATGGAAGGAGAAAAGCCAAAAGACTGTTGGATCGGCACACACAGTCCTATTTCTTCAAAGACTATGCCATAGTTAGCCTTACCTCTGGAACCACAGGAGGTATTGATACCAGACTGTATACACAATAAAACCTGGACTCAATCTAGATTTTTGGGAAGAGATGTACCTCGTGACATATCTGCTACATTGACTATAGTTGGATGGGTCACTAAACCCTGGTTCCAGCTAAATATCACCCGTCCTGATGGATTCTCGTGCTGGATGGAATACGAAACAGACAAGGGCATAATTGCCAAAATAAAGACTAAGATTCCTCATTCGGGCCCCATTCCTCATGATGGATTATGGTTCAGTCTTCAATACAATGGTGTTGGAAATTGTGGAAAAGACAATAACTGTTTCTATATACATACACATGACTTAACCAAGGACAATGAGACAGTTTATCAGAAGGGTATTGAGGGCTGTACATCATCATTTACTAGAAGGACTTTTAGGGGGGAGCGGGGTAACTGTATCTCGGGTATGACCGGAACACAAATGAACAATACGTGGTGTGCTCATAAAGTCATGAAGGGGCCTCTGAATCTGCTTTATTGCGTACAAAGTCAAACTCACTTTTGTATTTTCCCAGAGGGAGTGTTTTTGGTTTGTGGGAATCGTGCTCACAAGTGGGTGAGCCTTGACATGAGAGGGGTTTGCACACTTGCCAGACTAACACCAGCCACTTTCATAGTTCCTCATAGTAAAGTAGATGTAGCAGCTGTCCCAATTCATACCTTGTATAAACGAGCAGCAGATAATACACCCCGAAGCACGATGCCATAAGGACTCCTGGTGGGGAAATACATTTTCTTTTATGAATCCAGCTAATTGGTTTAAGGGCTTAGCAGGTTGGGTTTCTGGCATTATACAAACCTGCATGCAAATATTGTTATTCTGTCTATTGCTTTATATAGCTGTAAAAGATATATGCATTACCTAAACTACTGAATAATGTATGTTCTAGGAGTTCCAGTGTTGAACCCTCTGTAGTTTACTATGGACCCCAAATGGCCTCTGCTGACGGGGAGTAGGTGTCCACACTGAGGGTGGATTGGTGAAGTGGTAGGAAGACCCCTCATGGGTACTAGGCCCATGAGCCAGCAGCTCCTGTTTGGATGCCTACTGACCCTGTAGTGAAGGTAATACCATTTACAAAAGGGGGAAATTGATATAGAAGGGTTAATAGTTTCTATATTTCTTCATTTTAAATATCTCATTGTTCCATTAGTATATGTGGGGTAAGTTCATAGTTATTGTATAGCCTTCAGAATAAGAAATATGCTCAAGGATTATTATTGTCTGCTAAATGTTCTTCTTATCTCATATGCATAACTCTACATTTTTGTTTTGCTCAAACTTAAAGGTCATATATTCAACTTGTAAATTTCCAGCTAGAAGCCTTTTTTGCAATATCACATTGATCTGTAAATGGTATAAATAATCTATACCTTGGCTGAATAAACAGAAAACTGATCATGCTCACTTGAATGCAGGTCTTTTCTCCGAGCGTTCGATATTGACGTAGGCAAAGAGGCCTATGTCAACAGGACCTCACTGGTGATCCCATAAGCTGACTTGTGTGACAAAACAGAACAGCTACAGCATCATCCACCAATCATCCACTATTCCATCCATCTGGACCATCCAGGGTTGCTCGACACTCATCAGTAAACCAGACTGTTTGAAAATTAGTCGTCATGTATGTCTGGGCCCACTGCAACCGTTTCTGCTTGTTAGCACTATTTAGAGGTGGCTGAATAGTGAGTTTATGCACCACAGCAAGCCTTTGAAGGATTCTACACCTTGAGGTTCGAGGGACTCCAGAGGCACCAGCAGCTTTAAATATCTGTTTGCTGGTTTATAATGGCTGTTTAGCAGCTGGTCTCTTGGCCGGCGTCACACTTGCGATTGACTCGCACGAGTGCAATGCAAAAAAATCTCGCATTGCACTCGGACCAATGTTAATCACTGAGGAAGCTCTGATCTGCTTTTTTTTCTCAGTCTAAATTGGTCTGAGAAAAAAAACGCAGCATGCTGCGATTTCTAGAGTTTCTCGTGCGAGTATCTCCAATGCAAGTCTATGGGAGCGAGAAAAATACGGCTGTCTCACTGGCGGCACACGGATCATCCAAGTAACATCCGTTTTTCTCAATACAATTCTATCATGTAGCAGAGAACACTGTAAATGCTCCTGTACATGACTGTAATTGAGTAACAGCTTCTGAGGAAAAAAACGGATTGCACACAGACAGTACACTAACAGCACATGGATGAAAAGTAAGAAAAAAATCGTTCTACTCTCCGTCATGAGAATCCGACCGATTTTTCAATCGCAAGTGTGACGCCGGCCTTACATCGATCAGCTTGCCTGGCAAAAACCTTCCTCATTCTGCCTTTATCAGCACGAACACGTATGTGCTCAGAATCAGCCACAAATCTTTTCACAGTACGATGATCACGCTTAGGTTTTTGTGAACTATCTAATGTTTTTATCCCTTGTCCAAGGCATTGCACTATTTGATGCTTTTCGGCAGCAGAGAGATCCTTTTTCTTTCCCATGTTACTGGAAAACTGTGGCCTGCTTAATATTGTGGACAATGGAAAGAGTCCTGGCTCAACTGTGACTGGTGCTCTGAAGTAAAAAAACAATCTATAAGAAAAATATAACTTTGGCACTCAGGTGAAAAGAAGAAAACAAGTCCAGATGCAATAATCTGATTTATTTGACAAAACAATATTCATCAGAAGAGACAGTGTCAATAGACGTTTCGGCTATTTCAGGCCTTCATCAATAAACTATCGATAAGCATGTGATTGAAGAAGCTATGAGGAGCAATTCAGTGTATCTGTAAGGCGGGCTTTACATATTGCGACATCACTAGCAATTGCTAGCGATGTCGAGCGCGATAGCACCCGCCCCCGTCATACATGCGATATCTGGTGCTTGCTGCCGTTGCGAACATTATCGCTACGGCAGCTTCACATGCATATACCTGGTCAGCGACGTCGTTGTGACCACCGAACAATCCCTCCTTCAAGGGGGAGGTGTGTTCGGCGTCACAGCGACGTCACTGCGACGTCACTAAGCGGCCAGCCAATAGAAGCGGAGGGGCGGAGATGAGCGGGACATAACATCCCGCCCACCTTCTTACTTCCGCATTGCCGGTGGACTCAGGTAAGGAGATGTTTGTCGTTCTTGCGGTTTCACACACAGCGATGTGAGGTGCTGCAGGAACGACAAACAACATCGTATCTGCAGCAGTAACGACATTATGGAAATGAACAACGTGACACAGATCAGCGATTTTTTACACTTTTGTACTCGTTTATTGTCGCACCTAGGATTTACTCATTGCGATGTTGCTACCGGCGCCGGATGTGCGTCAGTAACGACATGACCCCGTCGATATATCGGTAGCGATGTCACAACGTGTAAAGCCTGCCTAAGTCCAGAACAAGCAATATCATACTTGTAGAACAGAGCGATATGACCAGATGTTTATTGATGAAAACCTGGCACCAAGGGAATAATTACACAACAACTTCAAGGATGCTGAATTTTCTGATAAACAGTATGACCGATTATATGATGGTAAACGAGGAAATAAGAAATGGGATACCACCAATTGTAGAAAAAGAACCTAATATATGACCCTATAGTTTGTACTTCAAATGATTCTGACAAATAGTTATTCAGGAACAATCATAATATGACTGGCATCTACCACAGCTTTGGATTATCAAGTAGCATATCCAGAAATGTTCCTGGCTAAACAATACTGGCAATAGAATGCATATGCCGTATAGAGACTTCAGTGAAATCCTTCAGGGGACATGAATCTGGTGGATGAAGACTCTGTTCATCCGGTCATTATCTTATTATTGCAGGGCAAGGTAGATATGGGATAGATTTGACAATTTGATCTCTTGCCACAGCATTTTATGGTATAGTAGTGACCAAAAAAAACCCAGTAATTTTGGCGTTCTTTAATTTCTTTTGTTTGCAGTATTTACTGATCGGGTTAATTATTTTTATATTTTTATAGATTGGAATATATTTATATATATTATATATATATATATATATATAAATATAAATATAATTTTTTTTTATTTTTTTTATTTTTTCATTTTTTTTAAATCTGCAGCATACCAATTCTTTGGTAGTGTTTTTATTGTGTGTTTTTTTTACCCATAGAAAGCAGAGAAAGTTTAAAGATGTCAATAAAACATACTTTTACAGGATTTCTTGCTGCAAATTTGGTGCAGTTCCTATGATGAGCTTTTGGTAAGTTTTTGATATTGCAGAACTTCTGAACCTATTATGTAAATTAGGTTACTTGTGTTTTTTTACATGCGTTTTTATAGCATTTTTGAGGCTGCTTTTTTATCTTTTGCTATTATGTCATGTTTTAAACAAAGATGCTTTGTTTCCTGGTATTTGACCTTATTAATAAACTAGTGTGCATAATACATGAATGTTTTTGACTTTCTGCAGTGGAAAAACACTAAAAACGCTACGGGCTTAGCACCATCTTGCTATAATGGCATCTGAGTGACACAAGGATTTCATCAGCCTCCTGATGAACCGAAGGGGAAACGCGTGAAGGCATGGGTTATTTTATCAAGCATTTTACTTAGCATCAAAATGATAAGTAAACTTGGTTCACTCCCCTGATTTGTTTGCCCTGATTGAGAAGCACTGGATGCACTTTATGTAGGCTCGGGCACTTTTTTCTCACTATATCTTGTAGGGTGAATCAGGGGAGGCTAGGGCAAGTCAACGGTGAGTGGGGGTGCCATATTGAATTTCAGGGTGCTGACCTCCGCTGTCAGGTAGAGAGGATTGATGTGGTATATACGGATTGAATTTTAAGGCCATGTGTGCAGTCGAAAGTGACTTTTTCTCAAGGAAAATCCAGACCCTCTTAAAGAATCCTGCATACGCTGTAAAAAAAATGCAACGAAATCCACATGCTCTTTTACCGTGGTTTGCCATGGATTTTGTGCGGTTCCCGCAGATTTTTACCATTATCTATAGCAAAAACCGCAGGTACCTGCAGAAAAGAAGTGACATGCACATTAATTTCGCAGCGGAAAATCCGCGGGTAAATCCGCGGGTAAATCCGCAGGTATAAAAAAAACACAGTGTGCGCACAGCATTTTTTTTAAAACCCATAGGATTTGCTGGGGAATGACTGCAGCAATCTAAGACACATTTTCTGCATCAAATCCGCGGCAAATCTGCAGCAAAATCCACGGTAAATCCACAGTGTGCACACATAACTTTATTAAATCACCTTTAGGCTAAGTTTTAAGAGGGTAAGTTTTGTTAGCCAGACGTGAAACTCGCAATGCAGGTCAGTTTTCGCTGAGTAAAAAAGAAACACAGTGGGTAGGAGATTTCTACTAATCCCATCCACTTTGCTGGAACTGTAAAAAGCTGCATTATTGATGCAGCCAAAATATGCAGCTTCAATAACTCACCAAGAACTCATTTTGGGGTATGATGAGTTAAATATTTACTGTTTATAATACATATAATCCAAAGGTAAAAAAAACACTGCAAAAATGCAGCCAACAAAAGCAGCAAAACTTGTATTTTCAACATAGCATTTTTACTACCATAAGGCTAGGGCCCCACTTTGCGTTTTGAACCTGCGTTTCTGCAGCGTTTTGAGCTGCAGCGTTTTATGGCCAAATGGCTTGCGTTTTGTTTTTCCATGTTATCCTATGGAAATTGTGACATTTCTGACCCCACTTTGTGGTTTAAAACGCTGCGTTTAATTTGCATATTTTGTGGCAAAAACAATGCGTTCAAAGAAGCAACATGTCAATTGTTTTTGCCCTTTTGGGTGCGTTTTGCTAACATTAAAGTCTATGAGAAATGGCAAAAACCAAGAATCAAGCAAATTCCTGCATTTTACCTGCTTTTCCAGTGCAGAAAACATGCGTTTTGAACTTCAAAAATACATGCATTTTGGACATCAAAATAATGATTTCATATGTCCCTTTACACACACACATAGTCCGGCAATTAAAAATAATAATAATAATAAATTATTGCTATTTTTCCATTAAATATCATATTACCGTTATAGTTTCATTAAATTAATCTATTTTCATTATTTTTAACAAAAATATAGATTTGTTTCTTTTTTTCCAATTTTTTTGTTGAGTTTGACTATTTAAACTTTATTTAGCAGTGTCATGATGTTCAAAACGCATCCATCAAAACGCAGGGGGAAAAGCAGGTAAAAAGCGCTAAAAACGCATCAAAACGCGGTAAATACGCATGCGTTTTCAGCGCTAAATTTCTGAAAAAGGCAACTTTGGTCAAATCAACTAAGCCCAAAACGCGCGTTTAGAACTGCAAGTAGATGAACGCAAAGTGGGGCTCTAGCCTAAAAGCAGATTTTGGCTAAAGATTAAAAGGCAGCAAAAATGCTGTGTGAATTTAGTCTGAGGAATGTGCAGACTTTTTCATGTAGATTCCATGTAGAACCTGCCTGATAAAGCACTAAGAAATTGCCAAAAAGAATAAACCTATACACAAAATGACTTGCTGTGCATACATTTTGTCTATTGCAACTTCTTTTCACTACTTCAGGCTTTGAAGCCATGAACCGGCTAAAATAAGGCCTCTTTCACACATCACTTTTTTGCCATCAGGCAATACCGGCGAATTGGAAAAAAAAAACGGATCCAGCGCCTGATCCGTTTTTTTCTCATAAACTTGTATTAGCGCTGGATTGCGACACATAGCCTCACATTACATCCGTAGTATGACGGATCTAGCAAAAATTGTCTGTGCGGCCGCCGGAAGCAACGTTGAATGTAACTATTTTGGGACCGTCGAAAAAAACGGAAGGAGACGGATCCGGCGCCTATGGGCGCCGGATCCGTCGTCATCCGTCAAATGATGGAATCAGGCAACAGAGACGATTTTTTTCTGTCTGGGCATACCCATTCTCTCCTGATAGCAAAAAACTGAAGTGTGAAAGAGGCCTAAGTCACTGTGTCCAATATTCTGACAGCTTCAGCTTGATATTAATATTTGAAATAGAAAAAAGAGCCTACCAACAGCAAATCTGCAGCAAAAGATCCTCCTAGAAGACATAAAACACATTTCAGGGAAAACAAGCATTTTTCTGAAGTGCCTTCTCTAGTGATGAGTGAGTATAATTGTTACTATTCGCTACTTGCACGGATAGTATGGTATTCGGTGTACTCGTTATATTGTGAGTTTTTGTGTATTCGCCTCACTATATTCGGAAGTCCCGCCCAGCCATTTTGGCACCTGAGTTGCAGCCACTGAACATGTTGGGCTGATTAACCAATCATAGTAATGCTACCGCCATCTTGCTTGTGGCGTTACTGTGATTGGCTAGTCGTGCTTCCTACTTACCGGGGCATGGCCGGGGGCACAGAGTGGAGCAGAGAGACAAAGAAAGTGAGAGAATTTCTCCAGGTTTTCCCCATTCGGTTTCATCACTTTCCCATCCATTTCAGCCTTTTCTTCAGACCCCCAGACCTCTCTGGTGAGTCCAGCAGAAAATTACTCGCATTTCCCATTGACTTGCATTGTACTCGCTATTCGGAACGAATATGCTAATATTACAAAGTACTTGTTTTGAGTATAGCGATTACGAATATTACAGTATTTGCTCATTTTTAGTCTTCTCCTAAAAAATTATGTGGGTATGCCAGAATTATGCAGTATTTTTCCTTTTTTTGCACCGGTTTTTATGTCTTTTATATTATCTGCAAAAGCTATGAGATTTTAGAAATCATTGACAATTTTTTTTCCTGAATGCTTTTGAAAATTTCCTGTAGTCAAGACCATCATTTTTTAAGTGGAGCATCTTCAGAAATTATTCCTTTTTACTAATTTTATTTTTTTAATTCGAATATATTTTGGTTATTTCCTGAAGAGCTTTGTCGGTTTTAATATTATTTCAGTAATATTTTTTAGCCTTTTTTGCTGGTGTCTTTTTTTTTTTAATTCATTAAAGGTTGTCCTGGCTTTCGGTGCAAGTCTGCAACCACCCAAACTAAGGCTATGTCCGCACGTTTCTTTTTACCTGCTTTTTACCTGCTTTTTTGCTGCTTTTTCAACTGCAGCGTTTAATGCCAAAATAGTTGTGTTCTGCTTTTCAAGCAAAGTCTATGGGAATTTGGGTTTCTTGTCCGCACTATGCAGTTCAAACTGCAGCCTTTTTGTTGCAGAACTTTGGTCAAAAACTCAGCTTTGCAGTGCAAAACCCAAATGGCAAAAACAATTGACATGTCAGTTGTTTTTGCCATTTGGGTTTTGCACTGCAAAGCTGAGTTTTTGACCAAAGTTCTGCAACAAAAAGGCTGCAGTTTGAACTGCATAGTGCGGACAAGAAACCCAAATTCCCATAGAATTTGCTTGAAAAGCAGAACACAACCATTTTGGCATTAAACGCTGCAGTTGAAAAAGCAGCAAAAAAGCAGGTAAAAAGCAGGTAAAAAGCAACGTGCCGACATAGCCTAACTGCTGACTTGTAAATCCTCACAGCAAGCCCTGTGCGCACTGTCAGGCTTCTCCGTATCCAATTCCGGTTGTGTGGAATGAGACTGGACACATCTAGTTGGAAATATGCAACTTGCATACTTGTGGTCACATAATCCACGTCTCACCCACAGCACTGGCACCTGAGAATCCTGAAAGTGTTCACATGTCGCATTGTGAAGATTGACAAGTCTGTAGTCAGTAAGAGCTGCTGCAGACTTGTGCCCTAAGCTTAGACAACCCCTTTTAAGCAATGAATAAAACATTTGCATTTTTGAGGTGACAACATGTACAATGTGCTCAAAAAGATACCAAGATGTTGTACAGGCTGTTAACTGACTTTTATTGTATAATACAGAGCACTCTCTAGCAGAAATGTAGACAAATGGACACATATCTTCTTGTAAATGCTTGGCATTTTGAAAGCCTAAAGCTCAAAATCGTGAACATGCAGTATGGACAGCAAGTCGTTTTTTCATAGAATCGAATTGCTTTTCTGGTGTTTTTATGAGCGAAACAACTGATAAACATTTTTTGAAAAAGCTGCATAGTCAACATACTCTTTGTCTTCATTCAGGCATCCTTTTTTTAATGCACATGTTCTATCCATGATTTTCATAGACAGAACATTTGCTCATTATAGTTTATGGGGCTGTACACCATGTCATGAAAAGATGAAAGTGCCATTACAAGTCCATTAACCCATTAAAATAATGAAGAGCACATGCATAGCATCAGTAACAGTTCTTGTACTGTCCATGGTTAACATTGGAAAGAATAGGAGAAGCTTTCTAATTTATTTTGTTTATTTATCCATCTATGAAAATCACTGATGAAACACTGATAGTAAAAGGTGACACTGACCAAACACTGATGACACTTGTACCACTAATTTGGCAAATGTAAATAAACACAGACATCTTAATGAGGCTTTAAGTGGACGTTTTTTTAGAAAACATCCCCTATTAATCACCTAGAACTCTACAGGAAGCCTTAGCTCAATAGGTCCAAATATCCTGGTTTGTAGCGACCATACCACCCAGGTTCTACAGCCACTCCTAAACGCTGGGCCGTAGAATCCACATCCATATAAATCCATTAAATAACACATTTGGCAACTTAGATGTTTCTCAGTGTCTAAATCCTTTTAGGATATCCATGCACATAGGTCCAAGCATGGACTGCAGTGCATGGATTGGCTACAAATCTCCGGATACAGACATGACAGCTTCATATGTGTCTCTGAGGCTGTAACTCTTGGGTTGGGAGAACCACGGCCAGTCCGTTCATTGCTGTCCGAGCTTGGATCAATTTGTACATATGTCTACATGAGTATCTACCATCCACCAATCTACCTGCCAGCTATTTACAAAGTATATACAAATATAATATATTTTTTAATTGGAAGTTGATCACTTTACGTTCTAGCTACTTTATATTAAGAGATAGCACTATAGTAGATTTTCTCTAGTTATGTCATGACTAATGATGAGTGAGTTTCAAAATATTCAGATTCACGATACTCGTAAAGAGTACTGTCTAATACTCGTGTATGCATACCGAATAGTGAGCGCAATGCAAGTCAATGGGGAATACTCGCAATGTAACGAGTAACCCGAATGCCATACTATTTGCTACTTGATGGAATAGTACAGCATTTGGATTACTCGTTACTTTGCAAGTATTCCCCATTGATTTGCATTGCACACAGTATTCGGAATGCATACGTGATTATTAGACAGTACTCATTACGAGTATCGCGAATCCGAGTATTTCGAAACTCGCTCATTATTATTCATGACAGGATGAATTCAGCGATGTATAACATAACTTAAGGTTGTCATATGAAAGAATATTTAGACATTTTCTCCTTACTTTCCATTGATGACACCATCTGGGTTCAGCATTGGAACAATCTTGAAAATGAACATTTCTCTGAGGATCTGGGCAATAGGATCACTGCTGGTAAGAAATTCCAATGTTCCTTTCATCACCCAGCTGGCATTGCTCTCACCAGGGTGTACCCGAGCAGTAAGCACCATATACTGACGACTACCTGCAATATATACAATACACAGGTTACACAGTACAATTACAATTTGCAATAGGACATGGATTTTATAGTTCTATAGAAACACAACATCAAAACACATGAAATATATGCTTCACTTTAAAGAAAAACTAAAGGCTCAAGTAGCACAAAAATGTCATCTGCACACATTGAGTTTTTGTGACTTTTTTACTACAGTGTTTGTAAACCAAAACCAGGAGTGGGTAATAAATGCAAAAGTGGTGACGTGTTTTGTAGTGCATTTGATATCTCCATTTTAGTTAACATTTGGCTGCAGCATCTCTTTCAAACAGCACCAGAAAGAATCATGCAAAAAAATGCATTTTTCCTAAAATCGTTACGTAAAACCACCCTAATGTAAGGCTACACATGGCAGATTTTTCCCACACAGAAAATTTTAAAATGAAAAATGAGCTTCTTTCATCTGTGGGATGGCTGCCGCAACAAATGCATGTCTTCCTGCAAGCCCTTTTCAAATAAATAAGATAATCACAGAAATTTCTACAACAAATTTGCAACTTGTGACTACACCTTTTTGTGTAAGGCCTTACTCTAATGTTATTTTTTTTGACAAAGTAAAACAAACCAAATTTCTTCAGTGATTTTTATCAGTGTCATCAGAGTTTGATAGACGTATTGCAGAGTTTGATCTGAAATTTGGATAAATATCGCACATGTCTCTGATCCGACATGGACCATCTTTGGTCCACAAAAAAATCACAGATGTGTGTGAAGGAGGCAGCCATCCCTGGGCCGCACTGGTGCCACTCTTCTTCGCCAAGGAGAGTCCGTGTGCGAAAGTGGCTTTGAGCAGGGTCCATGACTCTTACTTGCTGCTTCGAGATGGTGCTCATCATCCCTGCTGCCAGTTGCAGACACTGACAGATAGTGAGACACTCAGCAACAAAGTTCACTTGGCCAAATAGTCTTGCTTACTCTTATTCTTCACACCACTATGACAGCCATGGCCTCCCTTTCTCTATCTCTGGGTTACTATTCTTCGTTCTGGCTCCCAGTATCTCGGACCTCATCCTTAATACTTCGGAGTCTGTGCCTTCTTTCCCCTTATAGCATACACATTCATCAATTTCTGGGCCCCGGTGGCTTCTGTAGCCACACGACTCTTTAAGCCCGCCAGGATGAACAGTAGGCACTGTACCTCCAGAGGTTATCTCAGAGTTCCCTGACTGGCCCTCGCACTGAGGCCACATCCTTTCACTTTTGAAACCACTTCTAGACTGCCGTTCCTCAGGAGCTTCCTCGTCTAGCCATCCACCCTGCCATGTGTCACTGCTCCCTATCTTAGTTAACTTCTATTCTAAAACTCTACCACTGACCTAACCCCACCACTAGTTTGCAGAATTCGGCAGCCTGGCATACAGTCCTAACTCTACTACATATGGGACAAGTTCTTCTCTAAAAAACACTTAAATACTTACACATGCATTCATATTATTCAACAGTATACATATAAGACATAGCATATTTATATCATGAGGCACTGCCCATCTAATACATATGAACAGCCCCATAAACAGTCAAAGGTACAAATACTATCTGTGAAAAAAAACAGATAGCACTCATATGTGAGAAACTGACATGTGAATGGGCCCTTACGAATATATCCTTGGTTCACCTGTATATAGACTTTTCCAATCCTTTCAGAGTGGATTTCTTTGTCCCCCAAAAAATACCAATAATTTCCCTGTTTTTAACAAACGTTTTTGGATGACATTTTTTACAATCAATACATTTGTGTCATGCATTTTTTCTTTGAGTTTTTTAGCCATATAGACAAGCCTGTTACAGTTGGGGGTGTTTTTTAATATAGATCCCCATTGCTTTATTTCCCTTGGTTAAAAATTCATGGCATTTTTTGTGATATTCTTTGATGTTTTTTTTTTAAATTGGTCAGAATTGAAATGTATCTGTGAAAATCACAGTATGGACTCTGATTATTTTTTTGTTGCAGCCAAAGACTTGAATGGGTGAGTCTCATCCAATTACAGAGTAAAATCGCAGCATGTTGTTTTTCCATCCAAATTTTGTACCAGATTAGTGCATGTAAATTACAGGCAGTTCCTGCACACGTCCAATGTGGGGACAAGCACACAGAGGCAGTCTTGTCCGCAATTTGCAAATTGTGTTATGTTTTAGTGGAACATGCAACTTTTTGGTCTTAAGCCCGCTACACACGCTTCAATATATCTCACAATCCGTCGTTGGGGTCAAGATGTAAGTGACGCACATCCGGCATCGTTTGTGAGGTATCTGCGTGTGACATCTACGTGCGATCAGGATTTTACGCAAAACCGTTGATCGCAAACACATCGTATCTTTGTCTAGAATTGAGCTTTTTGTTGCACGAACCTAGTCAATTGTAACGTGTGACATCCCTCATACGATTTTGGTGTCTGATGCTATGTGCGCAGGTGTGCGCTCTGCACCGCAGCTTAGAAAAGGTCCGCTTCAGAGCACAGCTGAAAAGCTGCGTTCTGAAGCGCCTCACAATGTCTGTCATTCACTAATCTCTGTCAGTCGGTCACTATCTCTGTCCCTCACTCTCTGTCCATGTCAGTCTATCCCCCTCTCTCATACTCACCGATCCCCGATCCCTGGCGCTGCACGGCGTTCACACTGCTCCGGCGGCTTTTACTGTTTTGAAAAAGCCGGCAGCCCATTAAACAATCTCATATTCCCTGCTTTCTCCGCCCACCGGTGCCTATGATTGGTTACAGTGAGACACGAGCCCACGCTGAGTGACAGGTGTCACACTGCACCCAATCACAGTAGCCGGTGGGCGTGTCTATACTGTGTAGTGAAATAAATAATTAAATAATTTAAAAAAACGACGTGCGGTCCCCCCCAATTTTAATACCAGCCAGATAAAGCCATACGGCTGAAGGCTGGCATTCTCGGGATGGGGAGCTCCACGTTATGGGGAGCCCCCCAGCCTAACAATATCAGCCAACAGCCGCCCATTATTGCCGCATACATTAGATGCGACAGTTCTGGGACTGTACCCGGCTCTTCCCGATTTGCCCTGGTGCGTTGGCAAATCAGGGTAATAAGGAGTTATTGGCAGCCCATAGCTGCCAATAAGTCCTAGATTAATCATGTCAGGCGTCTATGAGACACCTTCCATGATTAATCTGTAAATTACAGTAAATAAACACACACACCCGAAAAAAATCCTTTATTAGAAATAAAAAACACAAACATATACCCTGGTTAACCACTTTAATCAGCCCAAAAAAGCCCTCCATGTCCGGTGAAATACAGGATGCTCCAGCGTCGCATCCAGCACTGCTGCATGGAGGTGACCGGAGCTGCAGAAGACACAGCCGCTCCTGTCAGCTCCATGCAGCTAATGAAGACAGCCACGCGATCAGCTGAGCTGTCACTGAGGTTACCCGCTGTCACTGGATCCAGCGGTGGATACAGCGGTGGCCGCGGGTAACCTCAGTGACAGCTCAGCTGATCGCGCTACTCACCGCCGCTCCTCTCACCTCCACGCAGCAACTGAGGTGAGTAGCGCGATCAGCTGAGCTGTCACTGAGGTTACCCGCAGCCACCGCTGCATCCATTGACAGCGGGTAACCTCAGTGAGAGCTCAGCTGATCGCGCGGCTGTCTTCAGTTGCTGTGTGGAGGTGACAGGAGCGGCTGTGTCTGCTGCAGCTCCGGTCACCTCCATGCAGCAGCGCTGGATGCGACGCTGGAGCATCCTGGATTCCGCCGGACATGGAGGGCTTTTCTGGGCTGATTAAAGTGGTTAACCAGGGTATATGTTTGTGTTTTTTATTTCTAATAAATGATTTTTTCGGGTGTGTGTGTTTATTTACTGTAATTTACAGATTAATCATGTAAGGTGTCTCATAGACGCCTGACATGATTAATCTAGGACTTATTGGCAGCTATGGGCTTCCAATAACTCCTTATTGCCCCGATTTGCCAACGCACCAGGGCAAATCGGGAAGAGCCGGGTACAGTCCCAGAACTGTCGCATCTAATGTATGCGGCAATTGTGGGCGGCTGTTGGCTGATATTGTTAGACTGGGGGGCTCCCCATAACGTGGAGCTCCCCATCCTGAGAATACCAGCCTTCAGCCGTATGGCTTTATCTGGCTAATTTTAAAATTGGGGGGGACCGCACGCTGGATTTTTTAATTATTTAATTATTTATTTGTCGCGGGCGGAGGAAGAGACGCCGCGCTCTCCCACTGCTCGGGTAAAGCCGCTGCGGCCTGCTGCTGCTGCTCGGTGGCTCGAGCGATGGGCCGGATCCCGGGGACTCGAGCGGCGCTCCTCGCCCGTGAGTGAAAGGGGATTGGTTTTTGGGATAGTTTATTGTCCGTGACACCACCCACGGTTGTGGTGATTAAGTGGACAACACCGCTGCTCTGTATGGGGATCCCGGGAGCGGTGACAGGGAGCAGCAAAGTTGTTGGTTCTCCCCTCCGTGGGTAGGGGGTAGTTGTCCTGGGGCCCAGTGATGGGGTGGGTGATGCAGGGCTTGGTGGGGTGCAGGGACGCGGGGGCAGCGCTGTGCCTTGCGGCACTGTGGTACTCACTCAGCCTGAGATGATGACACAGTTTTCGGTAAAACACACGGCTGGAAAGACGGTTCCCACGGACGGCTGCACTTGCTTTTCCCCAGTAGTTGACGGTGACGGTCCCTTTTCCTGCACCTAAGATGATGATGGTTGCGATGGGTTCCCACCGGTAACCCGCTCCCCGGCTTGGATGTGGGTCAGAGGAGCCCTACTTTGCCCGCAGGCGCTGGCCCTGAGAAACTGGTGCCCTAGCGGTGACGGTGTCTCTCTTCAATGGTTGGACTGTTGCCTTCAATCGGGACTTGGTTGTTGGGAGACCCAGAGGTCCCCTTCACTAACGGATTTGGCAAATTCACGGCGACTCCTAGCCTTGTCGGGATCCGAAAGGCCCCTGCCAATGGTGCTGACTGCTCTTCATATACCGCTCCGGTACCGCCGGGCCACCACCCGTCCGCGGTCCTTCCAGCAACCTCCGAGCAGTCTCCCCTGCAGACAGTCACCGCCGTCTGCTGACCTTGCTGTCTCAGTCCGGGGCACACACCCGGACCAACTTCAGGCTTGCTTAACTGTTCCTTTTTCTGTCACTACTCTCACTTAGTCTTCCACTTTAACTCCTCTCTCAAGCTCCTCTACCACTTCACTTCCTTCTACTTCCACTAACTTTTCTTATCTGCCTGGTTCTCCCGCCTCCAGGGCTGTGAACTACTCGGTGGGCGGAGCCGACCGCCTGGCCCACCCCCTGGTGTGGACATCAGCCACTGGAGGAAGGCAACAAGGATTTTAGGTTAGCCTTGGTGTTCCTAACTGGGGTGTAGGGTGTGGTGGTGTTATGACCTGTGACCCCTGGCTTGCCCAGGGCGTCACATATTTCAGTGCACAGTATAGAAACGCCCACCGGCTGCTGTGATTGGGTGCAGTGTGACACCTGTCATTCAGCGTGGGGGCGTGTCTCACTGTAAACAATCATAGGCGCCGGTGGGCGGGGAAAGCAGGGAATACGAGATTGTTTAATGGGCGGCCATCTTTTTCAAAACAGTAAAAGCTGCCGGAGCAGTGTGAATGCCGTGCCGTCGGGGATCGGTGAGTATATGAGAGAGGGCTGCTCAATTCAGTTACTCAGGAGTTTAGCGGTCACCGGTGAGTCCTTCACGGGTGACCGCTAATCAGGGCATGACACAGACGGAGCCGCAGCATGACAATGAAGTCGGGTGAAGTTCACCCGAGTTCATTCTGACAGTGCGGCTCTGTCTGTGTCTGCTGTCATCTGCCATTCAGCTCTGCTACATGGCTGTCTGTGTCTGCTGTCAGCGGCCATGTAGCAGAGCTGAATGGCAGATGACATAGTAAAAATGCATCCCTACACATTACACACGCTGGGCAAGTCAATAAATAAAAAAAAAAAAAAAAAAGGTGCCCAATGCATACGTCACAGAACACATGATCTAAAGGATCGCACACAAAATTGATCAATTTCACATAGACTACTAACGCTCGTGTGACAGCAAATGAATGACCTATGTGCAATCTCATAAGATCCCGTATGCAACCTGGGCGTGTCACATCGCAAATGCGATTGTACACTAATTGCAACGTGTAAAGCTGGCTTTAAAAGTTTCAAAAAGTGTCAAAGACTGCGTGCGCCCGCTTTGAAGAATTTTCTGCCGAAAACATTAACAAATACCACAAGACAAAAAAAAATGAAAGTAAAATAAAATGCAAATGATGAAAGAGGCACACTGTATTTTTTGGGGGCCAAAAAGTGTGTGTGAAGGAATTGTACTGAATAGATCTAATTCATGATGTGTTCACTTTACTGCTATCACCAAGTGGGACCCAGGAAGCATTTGACCTCTTGTACGGTCTGTGGACCTTGCCCGTATATCACTCCATAGCACAGTTTGCAATTTAACATAAATTGAGTGAATGTATCAGGTGTACAATATATGTGGCCTGGCTAGGAATATCTCATAGGGAATGTAAATTGAATATTGCTCAAGAGGACCCGTCGCTTAGCTGCATGTACTGTATACCAAGCTGATAGTACAATGTATAAAAAGCTAATCGTGTTTATTATAGAACAGTCCTGCGACATTGGAAGTATATATATATATAATTACTGTGCAATTAGCTACTTATCTCTTTTATCATATACATAGCAGAAGTGGATAATGCCTGAGCCTCTTTGTGAGAATGACATACTGAAGATGAACTATGTCTTGTTTACATATCACTTGTTCTTTTATATGTGTAAAGAGTAAATGTCAGAATAAATTTCAGGACTTGTGTAGAAACTGGAGATGGAAAAACATGTATCCAATTTCATAACTGCTTGTGATAATGGCACACATATTTAGAAAAAGTTTTCATGTAACTGCATATAATAAGGATTTATAGAGCAATCATCAGACTTCAGAGAAATACTGCATTGTGTAACATCCATGACAGTACCCATCCCATCTGTTTCAACTTTTGTTGCTGGGTGGCACCGCACCTTTGTTGTAGGCAACAACACAACAGTTCAGTTAAATCTGCGACTAGATTTGGTTCTGCATTACTTCTCTGAGCATTGGACAGGCCTACTCATTGTATAAACAACTGAGTAGCTGTTTTTTTGCCAGTTATACACTGTGTGCAGAATTATTAGGCAAATGAGTATTTTGATCACATGATAATTTTTATACATGTTGTCCTACTCTAAGCTGTATACAGTTAGGTCCAGAAATATTTGGACAGTGACACAAGTTTTGTTATTTTAGCTGTTTACAAAAACATGTTCAGAAATACAATTATATATATAATATGGGCTGAAAGTGCACACTCCCAGCTGCAATATGAGAGTTTTCACATCCAAATCGGAGAAAGGGTTTAGGAATCATAGCTCTGTAATGCATAGCCTCCTCTTTTTCAAGGGACCAAAAGTAATTGGACAAGGGACTCTAAGGGCTGCAATTAACTCTGAAGGCGTCTCCCTCGTTAACCTGTAATCAATGAAGTAGTTAAAAGGTCTGGGGTTGATTACAGGTGTGTTGTTTTGCATTTGGAAGCTGTTGCTGTGACCAGACAACATGCGGTCTAAGGAATTCTCAACTGAGGTGAAGCAGAACATCCTGAGGCTGAAAAAAAAGAAAAAATCCATCAGAGAGATAGCAGACATGCTTGGAGTAGCAAAATCAACAGTCGGGTACATTCTGAGAAAAAAGGAATTGACTGGTGAGCTTGGGAACTCAAAAAGGCCTGGGCGTCCACGGATGACAACAGTGGTGGATGATCGCCGCATACTTTCTTTGGTGAAGAAGAACCCGTTCACAACATCAACTGAAGTCCAGAACACTCTCAGTGAAGTAGGTGTATCTGTCTCTAAGTCAACAGTAAAGAGAAGACTCCATGAAAGTAAATACAAAGGGTTCACATCTAGATGCAAACCATTCATCAATTCCAAAAATAGACAGGCCAGAGTTAAATTTGCTGGAAAACACCTCATGAAGCCAGCTCAGTTCTGGAAAAGTATTCTATGGACAGATGAGACAAAGATCAACCTGTACCAGAATCATGGGAATAAAAAAGTTTGGAGAAGAAAGGGAACGGCACATGATCCAAGGCACACCACATCCTCTGTAAAACATGGTGGAGGCAATGTGATGGCATGGGCATGCATGGCTTTCAATGGCACTGGGTCACTTGTGTTTATTGATGACATAACAGCAGACAAGAGTAGCCGGATGAATTCTCAAGTGTGCTGGGATATACTTTCAGCCCAGATTCAGCCAAATGCCGCAAAGTTGATCGGACGGCACTTCATAGTACAGATGGACAATGACCCCAAGCATACAGCCAAAGCTACCCAGGAGTTCATGAGTGCAAAAAAGTGGAACATTCTGCAATGGCCAAGTCAATCACCAGATCTTAACCCAATTGAGCATGCATTTCACTTGTTCAAATCCAAACTTAAGACGGAAAGACCCACAAACAAGCAAGACCTGAAGGCTGCGGCTGTAAAGGCCTGGCAAAGCATTAAGAAGGAGGAAACCCAGCGTTTGGTGATGTCCATAGGTTCCAGACTTAAGGCAGTGATTGCCTCCAAAGGATTCGCAACAAAATATTGAAAATAAAAATATTTTGTTTGGGTTTGGTTTATTTGTCCAATTACTTTTGACCTCCTAAAATGTGGAGTGTTTGTAAAGAAATGTGTACAATTCCTACAATTTCTATCAGATATTTTTGTTCAAACCTTCAAATTAAACGTTACAATCTGCACTTGAATTCTGTTGTAAAGGTTTCATTTCAAATCCAATGTGGTGGCATGCAGAGCCCAACTCGCGAAAATTGTGTCACTGTCCAAATATTTCTGGACCTAACTGTAGGCTTAAGAGCCAACTACCCATTAAGTAAATCAGGTGATGTGCATCTCTGTAATGAGGAGGGGTGTGGTGTAATGACATCAACACCCTATATAAGGTGTGCTTAATTATTAGGCAACTTCCTTTCCTTTGGCAAAATGGGTCAGAAGAGAGATTTGACGGGCAGAGGGATGCAGCAGTCTTGAAATTGCCAAACTTTTGAAGCGTGATCACCGAACAATCAATCGTTTCATGGCAAATAGCCAACAGGGTCGCAAGAAGCGTGTTGGGCAAAAAAGGAGCAAAATAACTGCCCATGAATTGCGTAAAATCAATCATGAAGCCACCAGTTTTCCATATTTCAGAGCTGCAACATTACTGGAGTATCAAAAAGCACAAGGTGTGCCATTTTCAGGGACATGGACAAGGTAAGGAGAGCTGAAAAACGACCGCCTTTGAACAAGAAACATAAGATAAAACTTCAAGACTGGACCAAGAAATATCTTAAGACTCATTTTTCAAAGGTTTTATGGACTGCTCACACTCAGCCACCTCACCCTTTTCCACAGGCATTTAATTAAGCACCATTTACTTGGGCCTGCTCCGCCTTCATTCATGGCTGCTGGTTAGGCACTGTGAGGGCCGTTCTGACATTGTCCTGGTGTGTGTGGCATCTGCTGCTCATGCTGGCTCCTGGGCTGCCTTTTTTCGCAGCTGCATCTCTTTGCAAAGTAGAAGTGGTTCTGAAATGTTACAGGTATATGTGTCGCTTTAAAATGGTTCTGCTTTTAATATATTTAGGTGGCCGCATAGCACAATGGGAATAAAGAATATAGAGTAGCATCCCCCTATTGAGATTTGCTGTGATGTGGCAGGGGTGGCTCAAAAAATTGATTAATTGTTTGCTAAAAACCTCATTTTGTATTATAGTACAATTGGAATGAATATGTGAATTTACAGTTTTAACTGTTGCATGCCATTCTCATACTAACTGGGAGGTTATATCCCATCTACCAGCACCTCTTAATTTAACCGGCTGTGTGCACACTAATTCTATCATTATTGCATGCCATTCTCAGGCAGTGCTGTCTCTCCTTTCTTCTTTTATCCTGTAGTAATGTGCCCCATCCTGGTCTTCATCCTGTAGTAATGTGCCAATCCTTGTCTCCATCCTGCAGTAATGTGTCCATTCTTGTAGTATTGTGTCCCATCCTTGTCCCAATCTGATAGTAATGTTCCCATCCTTGTCCCCATCCTATAGTATTGTGTCATTTTTGTCCCCATCCTGTAGTAATGTGCTCATCCTTATCCCCTTCTTTAAGTAATGTGCCCATCATGTAGTAATGTGCCCATCCTTGTCCCCATCCTATAATGATGTGCCAATTCTTGTCCTCATCTTGTAGTATTGTGCCCCATCCTTGTTCTAATCTGATAGTAATGTCCCCATCTTTGTCCCCATCCTATAGTATTGTGTCCATTCTTATCCCCATCCTGTAGTAATGTGCTCATTCTTATCCCCTTCTTGTAGTAATGTGTCCATCCTGTAGAAATGCGCCCTATCCTTGTCCCATCCTGTAGTAATGCTCCAATCCCTGTCCTCACCCTGTAGTAATGTGCCCATCCTTGTCTCCATCCTGTAGTAATGTGTCCATTCTTGTCCCCATCTTGTAGTATTGTGCCCCATCCTTGTCCTAATCTGATAGTAATGTTCCCATCCTTGTGCCCATCCTATAGTATTGTGTCCATCTTTGTCCCCATCCTGTAGTAATGTGCCCATCCTTATCCCCTTCTTGAAGTAATGTGCCCATCCTGTAGTAATGTGCCCATCCTTGTCCCCATCCTGTAGTAATGTGCCCATTCTTGTCCCCATCTTGTAGTAATGTGCCCATTCTTGTTACCATCCTAAAGTAATATGCCCATCTTCGTCCCATCCTGTAGTAATGTGCCCATCCTTTTCCCCATCTTGTAGTAATGTTCCCCCTCATTGTCCCCATCTTGTAGTAATATTCCCATTCTTGGTCCCATCCTATAGCACTGTGTCCATTCTTGTCCCCATCCTGAATTAATGTGCCCATACCTGTCCCCATTCTGTAGTAATGTGTCTATCCTAGTCCCCATTCTGTAGTAATGTGAAAATCTTTGTCCCAATTCTGTAGTAATGGGTCCTATCCTTGTCCTTATCCTGTAGTAATGTGCCCCATCTTAGTCCTTATCATGTAGTAATGTCCCCATCTTGTTCTTCATCCTGTAGTATTGTGCCCATCCTTGTCCCCATCTTGTAGTATTGTGCCCCATCCTTGTCCTAATCTGATAGTAAGGTTCCCATCCTTGTGCCCATCCTATAGTATTGTGTCCATCTTTGTCCCCATCCTGTAATAATGTGCTCATTCTTATCCCCTTCTTGTAGTAATGTGCCCATCCTGTAGTAATGTGCCCATCCTTGTCCCCATCCTGTAGTAATGTGCCCATTCTTGTCCCCAACTTGTAGTATTGTGCCCCATCCTTGTCCCAATCTTGTAGTAATGTTCTCATACTCGTCCCCATCCTATAGTATTGTGTCCATCTTTGTCTCCATCCTGTAGTAATGTTCCCATCCTGATCCTCATCCTGTAATAATGTCTCCATCCTGTTCCTCATCCTGTAGTAAAGTGCCCATCCTTTTCACAATCGAATAGTAATGTGCTCATCCTTATCCCCTTCTTGTAGTAATGTGCCCATCTTGTAGTAATGTGCTCTTTCTTGTCCCCATCCAAAAGTAATATGCCCCCCCTTGCCTCATCCTGTAGTAATGTGCCCATACTTGTCCTCATCCTGTAGTAATGTGCCCATCCTTGTCCCATTTTGTAATGTCCCCATCCTGTTCCTCATCCTGCAGTAATGTCCCCATCCTGTTCTTCATCCTATAGTAATGTGGTCATCCTTATCCCCTTGTTGTAGTAATGTGCCCATTATATAGTAATGTTCCCATCCTTGTCCCAATCCTGAAGTAATATGCCTCTCCTTGTGGCCATCCTGTAGTAATGTGTACATCCTTGTCCCCATCTTGTAGGAATATACCCATCCTTGGCCCCATCCTATAGTATTGTGTCCATCCTTGTCCCCATCCTGTAGTAATTTGCTCCATCCTAGTCCTCATCATGTAGTAATGTGCCCATACTTGTCCACAGTCTGCAGTAATGTGTCTATCCTTGTCCCCATTCTGTAGTAATGTATCCATCTTTGTCCCCATTCGGTAGTAATGTCCTCATCTTGGTCCTCCTCCTGTAGTAATGTCCCCATCTTGTTACTCATGCTGTAGTAATGTGCCCATCCTTGTCCCTATACTATAGTAATGTGCTCATTGTGATCCCCTTCTTGTAGTAATGTGCCCTTCCTTTAGTAATGTGCCCTTCCTGGTCCCGATACTGTAGTAATGTGCATATCCTTGTACGCATCCAGAAGTAATATGCTCATCCTTGTCCCCATCCTGAAGTAATGTGCCCCATCCTTGTGCTCATCCGGTGGTAATATGTCCATCCTTGAGCCCATCCTGTAGTAATGCACCCATCCTTGTGCCCATCCTGAAATAATATGCCCATCCTGGTCCCCATCCTGAAGTAATGTGCCACATCCTTGTGTGCCCATCCTATAGTAATGTGCCCCATCTTTGTGCACATCCTGTAGTAATGTGCCCATCCTGTAGTAATGCCTCCCTCCTTGTGCCCATTCTGTAGTAATGTACCCATCCTATGGTAATGCCTTCATCATTGTGCCTATCCTATAGTAATGTGCCCCATCCTTGTGCCCATCCTGTAGTAATGTGTCCATCCTTGTACCCATCCTGCAGTAATGTGCCCAAAAAAGGAAGACATCACTCAGATTTTATTTTTATTTTTTTTGTATAACAAAATTGTCACGAACCACCGGGGGGGGTCACTCAGAAATCCCCCGCGCTGGCTACCAGTACGTCACAATCGGGGGGTAACAAGTGGGGGTCACCCCTCCTTTATACCTCCCGACCGACAGACAGAGCACGTGACGCGCTCTCTAGCGCCCCTCTTATAGTCAGGCCAATTATGGAAGTGCCCGACAATAAGCAAGGAGGCCGCTATACTACTTATGCCGATTATTGAAGGGTCCCCGGTGAGAGTAGGGTATATATTCCCCCGACCTCCGCGGGCGGAATATATAAAACCTCCCCGAATCTCACTGGCCTCCCCACAATAATCCTTGGCACAACTCGCTGCCACCAACCGCTTCACGGTAACTATTAGCCGAACACACAGACGTGGGATTCAAGATCGAGATAACAGAACAGCCCAAGATTAATTATATAATTTAATCAGCCTAAAGCCACACTAGAAAATACAATATATACAATAGGAGATCTACAGAATATACATATGTCAGAGTACAGTTACAGATAAAGCATGGTTTACAAACAGGCATACACAGTTCCAGCAGTTACCTTGTGCGTCTGGCCACAGGGGGGCGCTGTAGACCAGGTTTCCAGGATCTTTCCCACAGATGTTTCCTACACGTGACCCCCGGCGAAAGAACCCTGGAAAATGGCCGAAGTAGGGTTATCAACCTGGGCAAATCCAGGTCCCCTCCTACCTTAGTGACCTCAGAGGGAGCACTGCTCCACCCCTGGCTGGAGTTATGGACAATATCCACAACATGGAATATGGGCCATAACTTTGCCTGGGAGCGTCGTAGGCGGACGCCGACGCTCTCATTGTGACAGTTATGAATTTAGCTACAGAACGAGAGGACTCATGACTTGTCTACTAGTTCCCCATTGGCTGATATCACGCCTGGGGTACTTCCCAAGCTCCCGCTCCCATAAAAAAGGTGTGCCAGCATCGTCCGCATGCGAAAACACCATTTTTATGGTTGCCACATTTATCGGAAATATGGCTTGCGAGATATGAACCATTTTTTACTGGAGTCGTTCTGTCTGGATAGTTCCATAGCCTTATAATGAGATACAACTCTTGTTACAGGGTGACGGCAGGGGGTCATCCTGTGTCCATTGTTCCCAGGTCATCTAATCTCCATATCACAGGAGATGGCCATGGGATGTGTTGCTAGGATGTGACACCTTCCCAGATGGTGGACATTGAGAACAAGAAGGGAGGGGGCACTGCCAGGGAGTGATGAGAGCGATTATGACTGGAAATCATAATTCCTCTTCATATCCCAGGGTTTCCCTCACACCTCCCCCCTTTTGAGGGCGCTAGGGGGCAGCACACTCCGGTGTTCCCCCGTGCGCCCGTCCGCGACCTCTCCTTGTCGGGACAGCCCGTCTGCGTTACCGTGGTCCCGGCCCCTTTTGTGGCGAATGGTGAAGTTGTATTGCTGGAGCGCAAGGCTCCATCGCAACAATCGCCCATTCGTCCCAGAGACGGTGTGCAACCAGCTGAGGGGATTGTGGTCCGTCTCCACGATGAAGTGGCGCCCGTATAGATAGGGTTGCAGACGCTGAAGGGCCCACACTATGGCCAGGCACTCCTTTTCCATCGTGGAATAGGCCACTTCCCTTGGTAACAGCTTCCTGCTCAGGTACAAGACTGGGTGCTCTTGGCTCGCAGAGTCCACCTGGCTGAGCACCGCACCGAGGCCGAAGTCACTGGCGTCGGTCTGTACTACAAACGGCCGCGTGAAGTCGGCTGCCTGTAGCACGGGCGGGCTGGACAGGGCGTCCTTTAGGGCCCGGAAGGCTGTCTCGCAGTCCATTGTCCAATCGACTGCAGAGGGCAGCTTCTTCTTGGTGAGGTCCGTCAAGGGCTTTGCCAGGCTACTATAGCATGGAACAAACCTCCTATAGTACCCAGCGGTCCCCAAGAAGGACATCACCTGCTTCTTGGTCCTGGGGGTGGGCCAGGATGCGATGGCTTCCACTTTCTCAGGCTCGGGCTTCAGTGTTCTCCCGCCTACCCGGTGACCGAGGTACTGGACCTCGCTCATGGCCAGCTGACACTTTCCCGGCTTGATGGTCAAACCTGCCTGGTGGATCCGCCTGAGCACCTGTGCTAGATGCTCTAGGTGATCTTCCCAGGTGGGACTGAAGACGGCAATGTCATCCAGGTACGCGGCCGCGTACCCTTCAAGTCCCTTGAGCAGGGTGTTGACCATCCGCTGGAAAGTGGCAGGGGCATTCCTCATCCCGAATGGCATCACCGTGGACTCGTACAGTCCAAATGGGGTAATAAAGGCAGAGCGTTCCCTGGCCTTGCGAGTCAGGGGGATCTGCCAATATCCCCGGCTCAGGTCCATGATGGTCAGGTACTGAGCCCCGGCCAACTGATCGAGCAGGTCATCGATGCGTGGCATTGGGTACGCATCGGCGACCGTGACAGCATTGAGCCCCCTGTAGTCCACGCAGAACCGAGTGGTTCGGTCCTTCTTAGGGACGAGGACTACAGGCGAGGCCCAAGCGCTGTTGGATGCCTGGATCACCCCCAGCTTCAGCATCTCGTCAATCTCCTGGCGCATGTGTTGCTGCACCTCCAGGGAGACCCGATATGCTGAACGCCGGATCGGGGGATGATCCCCAGTGTCCACGTGATGGACAGCCAAGTCAGTCCTTCCGGGCTGGTTGGTAAACAACCCCCGGAAGGGGTGTAGGGTGGCCCACAGCTGGGACCGTTGGTCCTCCAAGAGCTGGTGGCCAACCTCCACATCCTCAATGGATCCGCCTGCCCTAACCTGGGCTAGCATATCCAAGAGGGTTTCCGCTTCTCCCTCCTCGGGCAGGTTGCACACCGGGAGTGCACATTCCTCCCGCTCATGATGTGCCTTCATCATGTTCACATGGAAGGGCTTCCGCCTTCCACGGGCAGGGTCCAGGGTGACCAGGTACGTTACAGGGTTGAGCTGCTGGTACACGAGGTATGGGCCTTCCCAGGCAGCCTGAAGCTTGTCCTGTGGTACGGGGACCAGTACCCACACCTTTTGACCCACTTGGTAGGTCCTCTGACAAGCGTTCTGGTCGTACCAACGCTTCTGATCGGCCTGGGCTTGAGCCATATTGTCGTGTACCAGTTGCGTCAAGGCCTGCATTTTGTCCCGGAAGCGCATGACATACTCGATAACCGACACTCCAGGGGTGGCTAAATCCCCTTCCCAAGCCTCTTTCACCAGAGCCAGGGGGCCCCGCACACGTCACCCGTACAGGAGCTCAAACGGTGAGAATCCCGTTGAGGCCTGTGGAACCTCCCGGTAAGCAAATAACAGGTGTGGGAGATACCGCTCCCAGTCACGCCCGTGGGAGTCGACCAACATCTTAAGCATCTGCTTTAAGGTGCCATTGAACCGCTCGCACAGGCCATTAGTCTGTGGATGGTACGGGCTGGCCACCAGATGTCGCACCTGGACTTGCTTACAGAGGGCCTCCATCAGCTGGGACATGAATTGGGTCCCCCGGTCAGTGAGCATTTCCTGGGGAAAACCCACTCGGGAGAAAATCTCCAGCAAGGCGGTGGCCACCTTGTCAGCCCGAATGGACGACAAGGCCACTGCTTCTGGGTACCGGGTGGCATAGTCCACTACCGTTAGTATGAAGCGTTTCCCGGAGCTGCTGGGGATGGCCAGCGGGCCGACCAGATCCACAGCCACCCTCCTGAAAGGCTCATCGATGATTGGCAGAGATACCAGTGGGGCTTTGGGGTGTGGCCCCGCCTTCCCCACTCTCTGACAGGTTTCACACGAACGGCAGTAGGCAACCACATCGGCCCCCATTTTTGGCCAGTAGAAATGCTGGTTTAACCTGGCCTTGGTCTTAGCGATCCCTAGGTGTCCGGCCATCGGAATCTCATGTGCGATCCGCAACAACTCCGTCCGGAACGGATAGGGTACCACCAACTGTCGGTCCCTGGGCCACGCCTCCGGTGAACCCTGCTGGACCGTGACCCGGTACAGCCGTCCTTGGTCCCAGACCACTCGCTCCGGGTCCGAGTCCGAGGGAGGCTGTGCCGCCTGTTCCTTAAGAGCTTTCAGGCTGGCGTCAGCTTCTAACGCTGCCTGAAACCCCTGACTAGATGTGGCCAGAATCGACGAGACTGTCACATCTTCAGTCAGTACCCCGGGACCTGTGTCCCGGCCTCCACCTGACTCGGCTGCCACTTGGTCAGAAGGGGAAGAGCTATCGGACCTCCGGGAGGCCCCTTGGCTTCCAGCACTCCCACTGCGGGTGACAGCGGCCACAGCCGCTGCGACCGTGGGTCGTGCCTGCTCCTCCTCCGTTCCTGACCAAGTCGCCGGTTCAGGCAGACCTACCTGGCTTCCTGACACCCCGGTTGTGGGGGAACCATGCACCGAGATCTTACCTGGGAGCACTTCCGCTCCTGGACCGGCCCCAATCTCACCTGCCTGTTCCCCTCCTGCAGCAACAGAACCCCGCTGTGAAATCTCTGGGGACCCCACATTTGCTGTGGTAGCCCCCACCCCACACACTGGTCCTCCCCCTGCAGCACCCTGCTCTCTGCTTATCCCTGCAGAGGGCAACAGATCCCAGCTCACTGGCTGATCACTTGTAGAGGCATTGTCACACCTTTCTCTGACCCCCTCCCCCGTCACAGCTGCAGCTGAGTGTGTGTCTATGGTGTCTATGCAAGCAGAAATATCAGAGTTCACTCCCCCCTCTCTCACATCATTCATAGATAACACATTCACATTGTCCGGAGGCACGTCAGTACTGGCTGAAGGTTCAGCCCTTGGGGGGGGCCCAAACTGGGAGGTTATCTGCCCCAAATCTGTCCCAAGTAGCACGTTTGCGGGGATCCGATCAGTTACCCCCACCTCTCTCACCCCTCGCCCTGCGCCCCAGTCCACATAAATGCCAGCAACAGGCAGCGCCGGGTCAATGCCTCCAATCCCGGAGACAGCGAGGGTTTTTCCAGGTATCAAGTCTTGGGGGGACACCATCTCAGGCCGCACCAGAGTCACCTCCGAGGCGCTGTCTCGCAGTCCTATGGTCACAGACCGGCCGACGGTGACAGGTTGGAAGCTGTCCAGGGACCTACCACCACCCCCACCCACACAATACACCTTGGGCGGCCCTTGGGACGGGGACGGAGCCGGGGCCTTGGGACGCTGAGGGCACAAGGCCTTGAAGTGTCCAGGTAGGTTGCACTGGTGGCACCGTCTTGGCTCTGCCACGGGCCTGGAGAGGGGAGTTGAGGGGGACACCCCCTGCAGTCTAGGGGCAGGTGGGGCAGTCGCAGAATTCATCTTACCCCCTCTCCAGGTGCTGCTGGTGGCTGCTCTCCTGGCCTCAGGAGCCCGATTGTTGGTGTAGTCATCGGCCAGGGCAGCTGTAGCCGTGGACCCCTTTGGCTTCTGGTCTCGGATGAACTGGCAGAGATCCTCAGGGCAGTTCCACAAGAGTTGCTCTGTGATGACCAAGTCTAGGATCTCTGGTCCGGTGGTAAGCTGCAGGCCTTGGGTCCAGTGGTCGGCAGCTCGGGCAAGTGCCCGCCGGTGGTCAGCCAAGGAGTCCTTTGGTCCCTTCTGCAGGGTCCGGAACTTCTTGCGGTAGGACTCCGGAGTGAGGTTGTACTGTTGGATCAGGGCCCGCTTGATGGTGTCGTAGCCCTGATCTGCCTCAGTAGGCAAGTCCCCAAGGATTTCCAGGGCCTTACCCCTTAAACGGGGGGTCAGGTATTTGGCCCACTGCTCCTTGTCCAGATGGTGCTGCAAGCAAGTCCGTTCAAAAGCAGTCAGGAAAGAGTCCAAGTCTCCATCCTTCTCCAGCACTGGGAAGTCCTCAACACGGACCTTTGGAAGTTTGGTGTCTTGAAGGTCACGTGTGGCTGATGAGGGCCGGAGCTGAGCTAGCTGCAGCTGGTGGTCACGCTCTGCCTGTTGCTGTCGCTCTTCACGTGCTGCTTGCCGCTCCGCAGCCTCACGCACTGCTTGCCGCTCCGCAGCCTCAGCGTCACGCGCTGCCTGTCGCTCACGCTCGGCCATGAGTATCTCGTAGGTATCCCGGTCTCCAGCCATAAGCCTGGCCAAGGCAGCTTGAAGGAGGGCCTCTGCACCTCTCAGGCCGGAGGGATTGGCAAGTGGTGATCTGCGGCACGCTGCAGAGCCAGGTGATTCACTGTCCATTTCAGAGCGGAGGACTGGCATCTGGCTCGTTGAGGACCCTTGGGCGAGCTCCTCCTCATCTTGTCCAGCAGTGCCAGGTTGTGCAATGTCCTCTGCAGAGCTGTTCTCTGGCGTCGGGCTCTTGGAGGGCTTGTGGACAACCTCCTCATCGTCTCTGGCCTGAGCATCGGCCATTCCTTTGGCTTTGCTCCTGGTGCTCTCAGCCATTGTTGCAGACTTTGGTCACTGACACAGAACTGACACCTGATGCCTCCACACACCTTACAGTATCTGCACTCTGACACTCTAGTGTTGGTCTGGTCTGAAGACCCCAGCAGCCACAGCTGCTGCAGGCAGTCTTTAGTGTCTGGGAGTATGGGTCTCCCACTCACACACACTATTATCTCGATCCCACCGCTATGCCACCAATATGTCACGAACCACCGGGGGGGGTCACTCAGAAATCCCCCGCGCTGGCTACCAGTACGTCACAATCGGGGGGTAACAAGTGGGGGTCACCCCTCCTTTATACCTCCCGACCGACAGACAGAGCACGTGACGCGCTCTCTAGCGCCCCTCTTATAGTCAGGCCAATTATGGAAGTGCCCGACAATAAGCAAGGAGGCCGCTATACTACTTATGCCGATTATTGAAGGGTCCCCGGTGAGAGTAGGGTATATATTCCCCCGACCTCCGCGGGCGGAATATATAAAACCTCCCCGAATCTCACTGGCCTCCCCACAATAATCCTTGGCACAACTCGCTGCCACCAACCGCTTCACGGTAACTATTAGCCGAACACACAGACGTGGGATTCAAGATCGAGATAACAGAACAGCCCAAGATTAATTATATAATTTAATCAGCCTAAAGCCACACTAGAAAATACAATATATACAATAGGAGATCTACAGAATATACATATGTCAGAGTACAGTTACAGATAAAGCATGGTTTACAAACAGGCATACACAGTTCCAGCAGTTACCTTGTGCGTCTGGCCACAGGGGGGCGCTGTAGACCAGGTTTCCAGGATCTTTCCCACAGATGTTTCCTACACGTGACCCCCGGCGAAAGAACCCTGGAAAATGGCCGAAGTAGGGTTATCAACCTGGGCAAATCCAGGTCCCCTCCTACCTTAGTGACCTCAGAGGGAGCACTGCTCCACCCCTGGCTGGAGTTATGGACAATATCCACAACATGGAATATGGGCCATAACTTTGCCTGGGAGCGTCGTAGGCGGACGCCGACGCTCTCATTGTGACAGTTATGAATTTAGCTACAGAACGAGAGGACTCATGACTTGTCTACTAGTTCCCCATTGGCTGATATCACGCCTGGGGTACTTCCCAAGCTCCCGCTCCCATAAAAAAGGTGTGCCAGCATCGTCCGCATGCGAAAACACCATTTTTATGGTTGCCACATTTATCGGAAATATGGCTTGCGAGATATGAACCATTTTTTACTGGAGTCGTTCTGTCTGGATAGTTCCATAGCCTTATAATGAGATACAACTCTTGTTACAGGGTGACGGCAGGGGGTCATCCTGTGTCCATTGTTCCCAGGTCATCTAATCTCCATATCACAGGAGATGGCCATGGGATGTGTTGCTAGGATGTGACACCTTCCCAGATGGTGGACATTGAGAACAAGAAGGGAGGGGGCACTGCCAGGGAGTGATGAGAGCGATTATGACTGGAAATCATAATTCCTCTTCATATCCCAGGGTTTCCCTCACAAAAATAGATACATAAATCAAATCATGTCCCCTTTACTGGACCTCTTCAATTAGCAATGTCCCATCCTGGTCCACACACACCTTGCCCTGTGCAGCCTCAGTGAGCACCACACACACCAAAACATTCTTCTCACTTGTCCTCCGTTCCTTTGGTGCCCTCTTATCTGCTTCAGTGGCCCCAGTCAGGCGGACTCAGTAGCTATCGGAGCCACTGTCAACGCTTCATCTGAAATTCAGATGAAAATTTTACTGGTAGTTCTCTCTGCACAACTATTCCAATAGCAGCTGCTGGTAAATCAGAGGTGAGCAGCTGAGATCATACGCGTCAGTTGCTTGCATCTGATTGGCCGACAGCTGCCATTGAGTTGTGCATAAAGAGCTTGACCCTGCACTTTGCCGGCAAAACGTTCATCTGAAATAAAGCGCTGATGGCTGCGACCCCTGCACCAGCTGTGATCATTACCGGGTCCATGTGCCTGCGGACCACAAGAAGCAGTCTGAGGGGCCACGTGTTTGAGACACCTGCCTTATACCGTGTGTGCTAGAGCTTTGTATCAATTTAGTAACTGGTTAGCTCTAAAGAGAGAAGTCTCTATAATGAAGAAGTTGGGTGCATGTTAGGTATTGGCTTTCCTTCTAAGACTAAGACGTCATTCAAGTAGCCATGATTTCCATAACCGTTTTTCATGTGTGAAAAAAAAGCAGAAACCTGTTCAGTATTGATTTGATTTATGTATCTATTTTGTTATACAAAAAAATAAAAATAAAATCTGAGTGATGTCTTCCTTTTTTTAGCTACCGTGTTTTTCCAAAAATAAGACACTGTCTTATATTTTTTTTGCCCCCCAAAAAAGCGCTAGGGCTTATTTTTGGAGGAGGTCTTATTCTTGGAGAAACACGGTTGGGGGTAAGTTTACCCCCCCAAAAAAGCAGACCCCCCCACTTCCCAGGAGACTCATACTCACCAGACCAGGACGTCTGCATGGTTCCCAGGTCCTCCTGTGATCTCCGGTCGGTGCTGCACGCCGTCCTACCCTGCTGCTAGCTGACACGCTGACACACACAGAAGATCCCAGACACACACAGCAGATCACACACAGACAGCCGATCACAGATATACACAGCAGATTACACACAGCAGATCGCAGGCACACACAGCCGATCACAGATACACACATCCGAACGTAGACACACACACAGCCGATTGCAGACACACACACACACATCACATCACATCACATCCAGCACTTACGGCAGCAGAGAATGAGAGCAAGTCACGTGTCCGGCCGCAGGTCCTGTTCGTCGCGCACTACCTCTCAGGATTCTCCCGGCGAGAAGAGATCGGTGTCACTGGATGAGGTGAGTGTGTATGCGATCCGATGTGTGTGCAATCCGATGTTTGTGTGTGTGTGTGTGATTTGTTGTTTGCGTGTGAGCCGATGTTTGTGTGTGCGATCTGATTATGTGTGCGATCTGACTGTGTGTGCGATCCGATGTTTGTGTGTGAGATCTGGTGTGTGTGTGAGATCTGATTGTGTGTGTGTGTGTGATCTGATGTGTGCGGGTGTGAGATCACTGCAGGTCCTGCTGCTCGGCGTCTGGTGAGTGTGATTGCCGGGTGCCGCTGTGTATAATGAAGTGTCCTGCAGTATCTGTATCTTTTTTAGCTGCACGGACACTTCATTATTGCTCCGGGACTAGGGCTTATTTTCGGGGGAGGGCTTATATTTAAGCCTTTCTCCGAAAATGCTGAAAATCCCTGCTAGGACTTATTTTTGGGGGAGGTCTTATTTTTGGAAAAACACAGTAACCAGCTATGAATTAAAAGGAACCTGTCATCAGAAATTTGACTTTCAACCTAAATGTTTCCCCCTCTGCAGCTCGTGGGCTGCATTCTAGTAAGGTTTCTATACTTTTTGTGCCCCCTTTCAAACCAAAATAAATACTTTATAAAACTGTACCTTTCGGTTTGAAAATCTTGTAAATTATCCATGGGGGCGGGCCGTGTGGCGTCCGTTGCTGTATCTTACGCCGTCTTCCATGCTCCAAATCATCCCTCAGGATGCCGCCCACTGCGCCCGAGGTCCCGTGCATGCCGGGACACCTAGTGACGTGGTCGCAGGCATGAGAGTATGGGCGGCACTGTGATTGCATCACAAGTGCGCGCCCATACTCTCGTGGCCGCGCTCTCCCCTCTGTACGTCGCTCAGATCCTCCGCTTCTCCTGTAGTGGCCTGCTCCGCTCCTCCCATCTATTTCCTGCTACAGGGTACGATGGGAAGGAGGTGACCTAGGGCCGGCGCAGAACGCTGGAGGTAGTGGGGAAAGGGCAGGCACGAGAGTATGGGTGGGCACTTATAAAGTATTTATTTTGGTTTAAAAGGGGGCACAAAAAGTATAGAAACCTTAATAGAATGCAGCCCACAAGCTGCAGAGGGGGAAACATTTAGGTTGAAAGCCAAATTTCTGATGACAGGTTCCCTTTAAGTTAAAGACATAAGTTGATCTGCCAAATTCTGCATTGTAAGTTTTTAATAAACTATACTTTTAGGCACTGGCGGACACAGAAAAGGACCCCTGTGGAAGAACAATATATGGGCAATTTGTAGCCCATGAGCTCAGCCTTTGGAGATATAAATGGGCTCCCTTGCCTCTTGGACCCCTGTACGACTGCACAGGATGCACCGATGATATATCTGCCGCTGCTTTTAGGCTGCAATTATGCTACATCCTCCTTGTGAACAACTGGCATATAAACTACATGTTTCCTGGACTATATTACATATTACATATTGATAAATTGGTACATTCTGTATATTTTATGCTCTGGTCACATCTGACACAGAACCTGCATTGCACATTCTGTCACTTATGGTGGCAAAATATCACTAAGACTTTTTCCATTCAAAATTAAAGACACTTTTGCTTACATTGAATGAAAAGATTATTCCAATTTCCAACATTTCTGGCATGTCAACATGAGAGGAGTCATTGGAGAGATGGTGGTGAATGTTATGGCTTACTTTATTCATCTGTATAGGAGTTTGGTAAATCAGAATGCTTGACAATGGTCTAACCTCCCATGCAATGAATAGAGATAGCCATGTATTTGGTGTCCCCATGGCCTAGCATACATTTCAAGCATTGCCTTTGGATGTGCTATTACTGTGCAAAATGGGACAACCTGAAGAAGTTTTAACAAAATTGACTCTACAGTAGGAAAAGTTAGAAAATATAAAACAAACAATTTGGTACTCCTTTAATTATTACATCGTCACAGCTCTGGTGGTCCATGCTGGGGCTACATTGATTATATCCCATCTATGATTCGTATGGCCAGTACAGCCAATCACTGGCCTCTACAATCAGGTTCTGTACATGCAAATGTCACAGCTGAAGCCATTGATTTGTTACAGTGGTCACTTGACTAATAACGGGATACAATCACATTATAAGTGTGAACCACCAAATTGGTGGGACTGGAGCACTGGTAGATTCAACAGGGTTTATGTTTTTACTTTTCCTACATTAGATCCAATTTTATAAAATCTCTTTAAGTCAATGTTGTACATCAAGTGCCACTGGTGTAAGGGGTACTTTGCACACTACGACATCACAGGTGCGATGTCGGTGGGGTCATGTCGAAAGTGACGCACTTCCTGCATCGCTCTCGACATCGTAGTGTGTAAATCCTAGATGATACGATTAACGAGCGCAAAATCGGCGTAATCGTATCATCGGTGTAGCATCGGCGAATTCCATAATTACGCTGACGCGACGGTCCGATGTTGTTCCTCGCTCCTGCAGCAGCACACATCACTGTGTGTGAAGTCGCAGGAGCGAGGAACACCCACCTTACCTGCGTCCCGGCTGCAATGCGGAAGGAAGGAGGTGGGCGGGATGTTTACATCCCGCTCATCTCCGCCCTTCCGCTCCTATTGGCCGCCTGCCGTGTGACGTTGTAGTGACGCCACACGACCCGACCCCTTAATAAGGAAGCGGGTCGCCGGCCAGAGCGACGTCGCACGACAGGTGAGTGCATGTGAAGCAGCCGTAGCGATAATATTCGCTACGGCAGCTATCACAATGATATCGCAGCTGCGATGGGGGCGGGGACTATCACGCTCGGCATCGCAGCATCGGCTTGCGATGTCGTAGTGTGCAAAGTACCCCTAAGTCATGCAAACAATCAAAAGAAAGATTTGTGATGTGTTTGATGACAGAGAACTGCCAATCATATGGCTTTGATACACGAGTCCAAGAAATACATGAAATCCTATAATCCAGCATGCTTGCTCCAGAAGCGGCTGAATTATTGAAACCTTACAATATCTAATTTCTTGGAATTTACATCGTCATACATGAATTGTTCATGACTTGGGATTGTGAGCTTTCCAGTTTCATGGGATTTTACAAGTTGTGTGTGTTGTTGGCTGGTGCAAATTCATTCCATTTCCTTCCGCAACAATAATGGTGATTTACCGCTGTTTAGCTGCCACACACCACGTTAAATGGATCAGACCATACAGCTGCAGCCCTGAATGGGGCTCATGAGAACCCCTAATTGACAACAGCTGCACATGGTAGAAAGCAAAGTTGATGCATTTTATATTTTGTAATCGATTTTCACATCTTTAACAGGGTTTATCTATACTTAGAAAAAGAAAACTGGGTGTATTGATCATGAGCTCACATTACAGATGTATATTATGTTTTCTTTTCTCATCGAAAGACTGAAGAATCCACTGCAGCAAGAGAGAACAATATGAAAAGGCAGAGCAAGCTGTTTACATGGATACTTTTCTCATTATCTGGAAGCATAGCACTGAATACATTGTTAATGCTTGTAGTCATCTGCTACATAAAGTGGTTTGTGTGACATGCTGGTCTATTTATATTAAGATACACTTTTATTACGTGAAACATATTGGTGTCTAGCCATTCTGCCACACCTATGAAAGTTCCAGGAGAAACTGCAGAAATCTCCGTTATCCCATATACATACTATGTATGGAAAGAAGTGATATGCCAAAGAGGTTTCTAAGCATTTATAAAGATACATTGAAAATATTATAGGGGGGTTTTCCAGGTCAAGTTAAAATTAGACCATGGAGCTTACTTCCTAAAGGGTGCTTTACACGCTGCGACATCGCTAACGATATATCGTCGGGGTCACGTTGTTAGTGACGCACATCCGGCGCCGTTAGCGACATCGTAGTGTGTGACACCAAGGAGCGACGATCAACGAGCGCAAAAATGTCAAAAATCGTTGCTCGTTGACACGTCGCTCTTTTTCATAATATCGTTGCTGATGCAGGTACGATGTTGTTCGTTGTTCCTGCGGCAGCACACATCTCTATGTGTGACACTGCAGGAACGACGAACATCTCCTTACCTGCGTCCACCGGCAATGAGGAAGGAAGGGGGTGGGCGGCATGTTCCAGCCGCTCATCTCCGCCCTTCTTCTGCTATTGGCCGGCCACTTAGTGACGCCGCAGTGACATCACTATGACGCCGAACGCACCTCCCCCTTAAAGGAATGATTGTTCAGTGGTCACAACGACGTCGCTGTAAAGGTATGTGCGTGTGACGCTGCTGTAGCGATAATGTTCACTACGGCAGCGATCACCAAATGTCGCACGAGCGACGGGGGCGGGTGCTATCGCGCACGATATTGCAAGCTATCGCTAGCGATGTCGCAGCGTGTAAAGCACCCTTAAGGCTAGGGTCAAAGGATAGTATTAAAAACAAAAAAAATGATCAGATTTTCATCCAGAAAAGTGGGACAATATTTTTCTCACTTGTCATCTGTATGTAATCCAACTATTAATCATTTACAGGACCATTTACAGTTTCCTATGTTACAGAATTATAATGTCTCCATATAAATCAGATGCTATACTTCGGCATCCGATTTTTTTTATCACATCTATTGACTTGAATGGGTGAGTCTCATCCGATTGCAGAGTAAAATCGTAGCATGCTGCAATTTGTCACAGGTAGATTCTGTCACTTAAATAAATGTTTTATGTGCAGTGACACATTGAATAACAGGTCAGTGTGCTATCCGATAAAAGAATTGGATAATACTCGTCCGATTTTGATTATTAAGAGCAGTGAAAGAGAAAGTGATTAACACTTGATCACAATCACGAAAATCGCATGTGAATGATCAGGTGACTAGAGTTGAGCGTGGTTCGTGATTCTCCAGTTCGCGGTTCGAGTGACTTTGGGGGCTGTTCTAGATCGAACTAGAACTCGAGCTTTTTGCTAAAGCTCGATAGTTCTAGTTACGTTCGAGAACGATTCTAGCAGAAAAAAGCCAAGCTAATTACTAGCTGGCTTTCCGCTGTAATAGTGTGAGTCACTCTGTGACTCACACTATTATGAAATTTCAGCGTACAGTGTGCGGGAACAGCACATTCAGATCACTGCTGCTGGGATAATGGCGATCGCCAATTTTTTTTTTTTCCTTTTCTTCCTTCCCTAAGCGCGCGCGTGTAGTGGGGCGGGCCAGCATGTCAGCCAATCCCAGACACACACAGCTAAGTGGACTTTTAGCCAGAGAAGCAATGGCATGTGTGATAGGATGTCCATGTCACATGTCCCTGCATTATAAATACGGGCATCTGCCCGTCTGGACGCCATTATCTGCCTTCTACGTCTGGGTGTCAGTCACCGCTGGCGTAGCTCCTGTCTCCGATACTGCTGTGTACGCTCTATACACAGTGCTATACAGAATAGGGATAGCAGTTTCTTTCAGCTCTTGTAAGGGCTAATTACAGCAGGCTCACAGCCATAGGTGACAGTCAGGTTCATGGAAACAGATTTTAACAGCTACTCAAGATAACAGCGTCTGTGTAGCTAAGGTCAGGGATTTCCTCGCTGCATTTCCCCATTAGGAGGGATAGAAAGTGAGGCTTCCTTTCCTCTACCCAGACCCACAACCCTGCCACTGTACCCTCCTGCCCTTTGCACACTCAAGCTCATTGTTACTAAGCCATTATACTAGCAAACACTGAGTAAACTTAGTGGCATCCTAAAAGTGGCAGTTGGACTTCCATTAGTGTCCCACTAGTGCAAATCTATTTGCAGCACCTCTGCATTGCACACTCAAACTTCGTGTGCAATGCAAACTTCATCCGAACTCGAGCCGAACCATGGCCGGTTCGCTCATCTCTACACATGACCACTGTTGTTTGTATTTTACATACTGTTAGGATTCCCCATATTAATATTCCTTTTTGATTGTATACCTGACTAGAGGAACTCTTTAAAATAAACAGTGCTAGTACGGCAGATACGTTAAGACAAATTACTAAACCTATTAGATTAGACAGTACAAACTTACATTAGACTGATGGCAACTTTTTATGTCTAAAATCTGTTGCAATTTGGCACACATAGTTGCATTGTTATGCATGCTCCCTTTGTTGTCTTTTCTAGTGAGAAGGAAAAGGGCTGGAGTGATTTGATTGGAGCTCACGGGTGCAATTGACGCTAGGTTCCCACAGTGTAACTATATGCAAATACCTGTTAGCAGTTATCCCTGTTAAGCGGGCTTTACACGCTGCGACATCGCTAATGCGGAGTCGTTGGGGTCACGGAATTTGTGACGCACATCCGGCCGCATTAGCGATGCCGTTGCGTGTGACACCGATAAGCGATTTTGCATCGTTGCAAAAACGTGCAAAATCGCTAATCGGCGCCACGGGGGTCCATTCTTAAAAATCGTTACTGCAGCAGTAACGAAGTTGTTCCTCATTCCTGCGGCAGCATACATCGCTGCGTGTGACGCCGCAGGAACGAGGAAGCTCCCCTTACCTGCCTCGCGGCCGCTATGCGGAAGGAAGGAGGTGGGCGGGATGTTACGTCCCGCTCATCTCCGCCCCTCCGCTGCTATTGGGCGGCGGATCAGTGACGTTTCAGTGACGTCGCTGTGACGCCGCACGGACCGCCCCCTTAGAAAGGAGGTGGTTCGCCGGTCACAGCGACGTCGCCGGACAGGTAAGTATGTGTGACGGCTCTGGGCGATGTTGTGCGGCACGGGCAGCGATATGCCCATGTCGCGCAACAGATGGGGGCGGGTACCCACACTAGCGATATCGGGACCGATATCGCAGTGTGTAAAGTAGCCTTTAGTGGAGCATTGACTTTAAAATACAAGAGGCTTCTGCACATCTACTGTGCGTACACCATAACTCGGATGTATAATTATGATAGTTTGCATTAAAGGGGTTCTTTGGTGAAAACAATTTATCCACAGAATTGGTGAAAACCTATTGATCATCGGGGTCCAACTATTGAGAAATGCACAAATTGGATCCCCGAAAGGGCACTTTTACCCTTATTTTGAAATTGAACAGCAAGTCAGATATCTGTGTTACGAGGGGGAGGGCTCACTCAGTCACAGTGGATCCTCTAAGCCCGTTGGTCCGGGTGGACACGTGGAAGCTGATACAGCAGTTAGATGGGGCTTATGGAACACTAATATGGGAAATGCAAAAAAAATTGTTTACTAAAATCAAGGAAATCATAGACAGATAACGGACAGGTAGCAGAGTTACTGGACATAACAGATTGATAGACTGAACAACATGGGCAGATGGCAGTGTAACCAAGGACTTGTCACAGATGGTGAAGTAGCAGAACACCAGTTCATCATATTGCAACACGCCATGCTACTAGCATACCCTGTCGTGGAGTGGAGCCCAAACTAAGGACAAGAGTGTAACTGATTGCAGCTCCATTCTTCCTCTTTGGGGTTTGCACAAAAAACAAGTGTAATTCTCAGCAGTGGAGATGACCAGACCCAAACTTTCAAGTTCAGTGTTTGTACTGTCGCGGGCGGAGGAGGGGACGCTGCGCTCACCCACTGCTCGGGTCCGGCTACTGCTGCTGCTCGGTGGTGGCTCGAGTGGTGGGCCGGATCCCGGGGACTCGAGCGGCGTTCCTCGCCCGTGAGTGAAAGGGGGCGGTTTGGTGTGTGGTTTAGGGAATATTGTCCGTGACGCCACCCTCGGTTGTGGTGAAGTTGTGACACCACCGCTGCTCTGGATGGGGATCCCGGGAGCGATGACAGGGAGCAGCTTGGATGTTGGTTCTCCCCTCTGTGGGTAGGGAGTTGGTTGTCCTGGGGCCCCGGTGAGGGTTTTATGGATGGCAGGCGGGTTACGGGGCCTGGTGAGGTGCAGGGTCGCGGGGGCAGCGCTGTGCCGCACAGCACGGTGGTACTCACTCAGCCAGTAATTGACACAGAGTCTCTGGTCAAACAAACGGCTGGATGGATGGGTCCCACAGGCGGCTGCAGTTGTTCTTCTCCCGGTAGGTTGATGGTGACTGTCTTTCCCTGCACCTGTGTTGTGTTTACGGTTCCAATGGCTTCCCACCGGTAACCCGCTCCCCAGCTTGGATGGATGCTGAGGGAGCCCCTTATTCCCGCAGGCTCTGGCCCTGGGAACTGTAGCCTTGGCGGTGACTGTGTTTCCCTCTACGGTGTGAGCTGTTGCCTTCAATCGGGTCTTGGCTGCTGGGAAACGCTGGAGGTTCCCTTCGCTAACGGATTTGACTGGTTTTTCGGCGACTCCTAGCCTGGTCGGGGTCCAGAGGCCCTGCCAGATGGTGCTGGATTCTCTTCACTCCCCGATCCGGTACCGGCGGGCCACCACCCGTCCCCGGTCCGTACAGTTCACTCCAATCAGCCTCTCCTGCAGACAGTCACCACCGTCTGCCAACCTTGCTGAGTGCCCGGGCCACACACCCGGACACGGTCAGTCTCCTCTCCTACCACTTTCCTCTCCAAAACTGTTCTGAAAACTCTTCCCGCCTTCAGGACTGTGAACTCCTTGGTGGGCAGGACCAACTGCCTGGCCCACCCCCTGGTGTGGACATCAGCCCCTGGAGGAAGGCAACAAGGATTTGTGTTTGGCCTCGGTGTGCCTAGCCGGGGTGTAGGGTGTGTGGGTGTAGTACCTGTGACGACCTGGCTTGTCCAGGGCGCCACAGTACCAAACACAAACTTTACAAAAAATATGAACCTGAGCACAGTGCTGTTTGCTTGAGTGGTTTGCATACCTAAAGCACCTGGATTCTGAACTTGAAATGCAAACAGCACTGTGCTCAAGTACCCTCAGTGCTGGACCCAATGTGAGCTGCTTGCAGGGTTTAAATGGCAAGCGCTGGTGGTAAAATCAGCATTAACAGATGTAATGTGCACAAAAAAAAAACAAAAAAAAAATACATCCACCCTGCTCTGTGAGTGTTCTGTTTATGGCTGGCTGCATGTGGGCAGACAGCCGATCTGACAATCAGTGACTTCGAGTTAAGGCTACTTTACACACTGCGATATCGGTCCCGATATCGCTAGTGTGGGTACCCGCCCCCATCTGTTGCGCGACACGGGCAAATCGCTGCCCGTGTCGCACAACAGCCGTCACACATACATACCTGTCCGGCGACGTCGCTGTGACGGGCGAACCGCCTCCTTTCTAAGGGGGCGGTCCGTGCGGCGTCACAGCGACGTCACTGAACCGCCGCCCAATAGCAGCGGAGGGGCGGAGCTGAGCGGGACGTAACATCCCGCCCACCTCCTTCCTTCCTCATAGCGGCCGGGAGGCAGGTAAGGGGAGCTTCCTCGTTCCTGCGGCGTCACACGCAGCAATGTGTGCTGCCGCAGGAACGAGGAACAACCTCGTTACTGCTGCAGTAACGAGATTTGAGAATGGACCCCCATGTCGCCGATTAGCGATTTTGCACGTTTTTGCAACATCGCTTATCGGTGTCACACGCAACGGCATCGCTAATGCGGCCGGATGTGCGTCACGAATTCCGTGACCCCAACGACTCCGCATTAGCGATGTCGCAGCGTGTAAAGCCCGCTTTAGGCTCAGGTCAAGTCTGTTCCAGAACAGAACTTTACATAAAGTCTGGCTGAACCCGCAGAACCCAAACTTTCACGGATCTGCTCATCTCTACTCGGCAGCCACTTTGGGGAATGAACAGAGCAATAGTCAAACATGCTGCTCCATTTAAAGTTCCACATTCTGCTGATCAGTGCAGGTCTCAGCAGTCAAACCCCTGACAATCAGTAATGTATCACTTGTCCTGTGGATAGGTGATTATTTGTTTTCACTGGAAAACCTCTGTAAGTGCATCTCAGCTCACCCTACCTTGCCTCAGTAGTTAGCACCCTATTCATGAGCAGTGGTGACCCTGCTCCACAACGATTGTTGCTCTCTCTCCCTACATGGTCTTAAATTTGTATTAGATAAATAGGGACATATTAAAATATATTTGAGGGGTATAGATAATTCAAGGAAATAAAGTGCTATTCATAACACTACAGCAGTGCCACAGACTAATCGCCTCCATGCCACGCCTCATTGATGCAGTAATTCATGCAAAAGGAGCCCCGACCAAGTATACAATGCATTTACTGTACATACCTTTTAGTAGACCAACATTTCTGAGTTTAAAATAATTTTTTTAGTTGGTCTTATATAATAATCTAATTTTCTGAGATTATGTATCCTATGGTACCCATAGGATACATAATCACCCATTCCCTGTAGACTGTGAGCCCTCATGGCCAGGGTCCTCTCTCCTCCTATACCAGTCTGTTTTGTATTGTTAATGATTGCTGTATGTATACCCGCTTTCACTTGTAAAGCACCATGGAATAAATGGTGCTATAATAATGAATATAAATAATAATAATAATAATAATAATAATAGACTTTAGGGTTTTCATTGGCTGTAAGCCATAATCATCAACATTAACAGATATAAACACTCGAAATAGATCCCTCTGTGTGTAATGACTCTATATATAATATATGTGTTTCCCTTTTTGTATTGAATTACTGAAATACATTAACTTTTTGAAGATATTCTAATTTATTGAGATGCTCTAGTAAGCAATTAATTAATATTAACTATGTCTATTCTTTGAGGCTTTACAAATTTCGGACAATAACTTGGACATTTACACTTCATACATTTTTCTTCAGCATCGCTATTGAATAATTATTTTTTTTTTGTTCCATTTATTTAACATGTGAACAAATGCCTAACATTAAATCCCAGATCTGATGCAATTATGCTTTCAACTTTTAAAAGGTCCGGCACGGCAGAGTCCCCATTATTTTGATAGATTCTGCCTGTACAAAGCTATTCTTTCATCCTCTAGATCCCTTTTAAGTTATGCACAGAATCAACAGGTAATTTCCAGGCAAAGGCTCAACACAGCTTTTTCAGAATTGTATTATTCCCTATGTGTTCTCTTTAGATGCTGCCGAGATGATAATAGGAGTGTACGGTAACCTGCACCACGTCCCGTTGGCTTTTTCCAGACCTATGGTTGCTCAGCAACTACTTTTTAAGTGTATAATTGGAACTCATTCCCTTTCATATGATAGATGTTCCCAGACTGTTGAACAGACTAATACTAGGCAGCGAATCCATCAACTCTGCATAGTGGGCTGTATCCTAAATTTGGTAGAAACTCAGTAATCTACAGATTTCAGTTTCTTTGTTTAGCAACATTAAATACAGTATATCGTTAGTGACAAATCAACGTAATGAGACAACAATGGTAAATGACAATGATGATGTTCATCAGTGACCTATTTTGACATTGCTAAAGTCTACTATTGCTTTTCTGAAGCAATGACGTTTTCAGCCCTCACTGCATATACATAACATGAGACAGCTACAATATATCATACACGGCTTAGCAAATATGATACATATGTGTTCTATACACTAATCATCCAATATCTCAATTATATAAATAATGATGCCACTTACAAATATTACACATCAAAATTCCCTTAGACTAACAGATGTGGCATGCTAAGAAAATAAGGGAAACATTCAAAAAGGTTAAGGCCCTGTGCACACTAGAAAATGGAATTTTCTTAAGAAAATTCCGCACCCTTTGAAAGATTACTGCACCTGTGGTAAAAAACCACAGCAAACCTCACCCGAAAACCGCATGCAGTTTTACTGCTTTTTGCCGCGGTTTTACCGCAAATTTTCTGAAAGTTGTTCTCTGCGGTTTTTTACCATTTTCTATGGCAAAAACTGCAGGTACCTGCAGAAAAGAAGTGACATGCACATTCTTTTTTGCTGCATAAAACATACAGCAAAACCTGTAGGTGAAAAAAACGCAGTGTGCGCACAGCATTTTGTTTTTTACCAGAGGTTTTGCTGGGAAAGGGCTTCAGCAAGGTTATGAACATTTTCTGCATCAAAAAAATGCAGTGTGTGCACAGGGCTTAAAAAAGCAATGCTTGGTCCTAATTAAATAACACACACAATAATAAAAACACTTAAAAAGAGGCGCCTCAAGTGTGGAAAGACGCCAAATTGGAGCTGTCTATATACAATATTATAAACCCAAGCTCAATAACAGAGAATGTCTCATAAAGTACCAAAGTCATATTTTGGGGGACAGCTAAGTAACTGGATACTCTAAAGTTCTAAAACCCCTATAACAACTAATAACTTTTGTAGATATGCCGCTTGGGAAAGGAATTTAGAGATGAGTGACCTTATTCAAAAAAGGATCACCAGTTTCAAATTCTGCTCGGGCTCGTTATTCACGAGCAATATTCTCAAAAACCGGCAAAGATCAGTTTTGTTCAGTAACTGTTTGCGGTTGCACTAATGATTTTCTTCCACCTTATTATCACCTTAGGATAGTGGTGCTGTATGATAAATGTGGGGACATGTTTGATGAGGTGAGGGGGTGAGAAGAGGTCAGAAGAGCGGCACACTGTTTTTTTTTCTTTCTTAACTTTATGTGTGGATGTTCTGGCAGCCAATCAGGGCACAGAAAGCATCCACAACATTCAGACATAAGTGCTTGTGTCATTGACTGCCTAAGTCTTATGTTCATCTGCATATTAAATGTAGACATGTGGCATCGGCATTTTTCCATTATGTCATTGCTACAGCTTATGGACAGTGCTGCCACCACTGTTGCTAGATAGTTAGCTTATCTAGTGGGTTTAAATTTAGGTAATTGAGATACTTAGGATGTAGGGCAATAGTGTAGAATAGGGAAGTGCAGGAGCATGCAGCATAGGGAACGTTGTGTGCCAAAAATCGGCAGTTCATCACCTAGTGATTGCTAATTGTGTGTTCCTCCAAAAATTGCTATTTCAGCATCTAAATGGTGCAAAATCTGTTCTCCAGCTCAAAATTCCTATTTTCCTGTTTCAGTATCTAAATAGTGCAAATTCTGTTCTCCAGCTCAAAATTGGTATTTCAGCATCTAAATAGTGAAAAATATGTTGTCCAGCTCAAAATTGCTATTTCAGCATCTAAATAGTGTAACCATCTGTGGTCCAGCCAAAAATTGCCATTTAATCATCTAAATAGTGGTACTTGTATGGTCCAGCCACAAATGGCCATTTCAGCATCTAAATAGAGATTGCTACATCTGTGGTCCTGCCAGCAATTGAACTTTCAGCATCTAAATTCTGATAGCTAAATCTCTGCTCCTGCAGCCTGCCACAAATAGACATTTCAGCATATAAATACTGATGGATAATTTTGTGTTCCTGCTACAGTACCTGAGCAGATATAAAAAGATTTGGATACTTGTGTGGACCTCCAACACATATATATCACTGGAGATAAATGCTAATTAATAACTCTCTGCCGATTTCCAAAAATTACGGGCAGACACCATGAAAGTGGCATCAATTGCCCAGAGTACACATAGTGTCGTTGGGCAGCAGTCATGCATGGGCCATGCACGAGACAAGGTCTGGACCAGCATTTACAGCTTTCAAATAAATTTAAAATGAAGAGGTGGATGAGTGACAGATGTAGACCTGGTGCTCTAAGACCCCTGAAACTACACACAACATGAAGACCATACTTAAAGTTTCTACATTTCACAACATTAGGGGCAGACACCACTAAAGTGGCATTAATTGCCCAAAAGTACAAATAATATAATGGCACACCATGGATGTGGCCTGGGACAGGGCCTGGCCCAGCATTTGTACCTTAAACATTGATCAGGAAGAGGTACGTCAGTTTGAGGCGTAGGCCTGGTGATCTTAGACCGCTTCCACTACTGGCAACACACAAAAAGGAGACCTGAGCATGCCCAGCTGTGACCTCCACATGCCCAGCAGTCCAGATCACCCCCAGCCATGTATCTAATCCATTATCTGTGATACAATGCTCACATATTGCACCACTGCTTGAATAGGGGTCATATTATACAGTAGCTCCCATAGAAATAGATGGTGCAGAGTTGCACATTACACTACTGCTCCCATGGAAGTGTATGGAGCAGGGCCAGACATCTAATCTCATCTTGTGTGATACACTACACTGATCCATGTATGTAACCCCAGCTTGTGATAGTCTGCATATGTAATTGCAACATGTGACACAGCAAGCAGCACCAGCTAGCAATCAGCACTGCCAGCCTTCCTTTGTGATGCTGTCCACATGTCAGTAACACTTTGCAGTCACCAGTAATGTCTCTTCACTGTGCAAAAGGATAAGGGAGGGTTAAGTTTAGGATCAAAAACTCAGAAATGTGGAGACATCAGACATGAGAGCAGATCCTGCACACATTACCTAGAGGTGTAATATGAACTAGCTGTACACTAGGGTTTCATAGCAAATTTCAAAAGGTGCTCAATGATCACCCTATAGTTTCATTTATTTTAAAAGTTAAAATCTTTGTAATTTTTAAGTGGGTTGTTTTTGTTTAAGGGCCCTTCCCATTTAAATGAGTTGTCAGCAGGTGCTGATCATGCACAATCCTGATGGATTGGATGACTGGCAGACGATGCCAATTTACCTGCTGATCATTCCTGGTACCTGGCAGATATTCCAATGAAATGTTACCTTCATGACCATTTTTTTCATGCTGGTCTGATCATAACCTAAATGGTGCTCACCTTTCCTTCTTTTTTTTTTTAGGCATTTGAGGCTAAAAATTTAGTACATGTACAATTTTAAGTATAAAATTTACATAAAGAAAAGCCAAATTGAAAAGGTAACAGCGGTGGACACACCGTTTGATTGTTGCGATAGCCGGGCACTTCTTAGTAAAATCAGCAGTAGCAACAGCAGCCACACAAACCACGACAAAGGTGTCACAGACTTCAATAATGTGAGATCATTCCAGGACACCGAAAACGACACCATTGCCGAGTTTGCACAGTCTGTGACTGAGGTGGAAAGGTTATTGGAGATCTTCTATTGGAGATCTTGAGACTTATTCTGTGACGCCCCTGGACTATCAGGTCGTCACAGTGTATTGCACAATCTGCCCTCCCATGCAGTATCCACCTCCTTCTTGGTTATGGGTCCCCAACTACATGGTGTTGCCTACATCAGCTAATCAAAATCCTAGGTACACTCAGCACCACACCCACCAGACACACCAGTGGCCGGCCTGAGTGGAATAGGGTCGCCCACCTGGGGCGGTTGGTTAGGGGAGGTCAGGAGTGTCAGGAGATACAGAGAAGTGTGTTGGAAGTGAAGGAGAGAGGAGGTCAGGAGCAGGGCTCCTAGGAAGTTATCTAGGTGGCAGACGGTGGTCTGGGCCTAGAGGAGCTGGACCCCTGGTTGCAGGGGATCATGGCAAGGGGCATGGAACTGTCAAGGAGGACAGCTGGCGGCCTTACACCATCACCGGGCTGGGACCAGGGCACGACGGGGTACGTGGACTAGGGTCAGGGAGTAGCTTCAGGCAACCTGACAATTTACCCGACGAGAACGGAGCCTTCAAGAGCCGCTCTCCACCCACTCCAAAATCAGGGTACTAATGCAACGAGGGGGAAAGGACTTTCCACTCAAACGGTCCATGAAATCCCACGCGTGAACCCTGAGAGCAAGCTCCCACATTTAGCCATAGTGGGGAGTGGGACTCGACAAGTTCCATACTACCAGGACCAACAGAGAAGTAAATGTAGTGCCAGGAGGATGGTCATGGATCACCAGGCAGCACCATTGGGGACGGGACCCGAACTAGCTCCCCTCAGCGGCAGCGGTATCCAGAACTTTGGTTTATCCAGTTGTCGGTGTCAGCTTAATGGACTGAGTTGAGTACGCAAGTGACTCCTTCGCTCCCCACGGCACTCCCCAATCCCCATCACCGAGTCCCGGGGCATTCCTCCCTACCCGTGGAGGGTTCTAACACCTGGCTGCCCCATTCCACCAACCCCGGGTACTCCCAACTGCAGCGGTGGTACTCCAATTACCACATACCACCAGGTGGTGTCACGATCTCTAACACAATCCCCTGTAAATACCCCCTTCATTTGAGTGGCCGCACGACACCCGGATCCGGACACCCCTCGAGCCACCGCAGATCCGGATCCGAGCAGCCCGGCTGCTGGCACGGGGGCGGCACAGTTCATCTTGATGAAAGTTATGTAGTCTACGCTTTCAGTGAACAGTCAGATGCCCTTATCCATCAGGACACCACCAGCAGTGCTGAAGACGTGTTCTGAGAGAACGCTGGCTGCCGGGATATCAAAACCTCCAAAGTGTGACTGGAGAGCTCAGGCCACTCTTCCATTTTTGAAGATACCACATCCTTTGATTATAATGGGTCTGCTTATGTCCGTGATTCTGGTATGTATAAAAACAGTAACATATGTTCCAGAATCACTGACGTGTGAAGGGGGCCTTTGTATACAGACTGTGTAAGTATCAGATGTATATTACTTACAACCTAGGCTATATGCACCAATGTGCCAGTTTTTACAGATTTTCTGGTTTTGCAATATAGGGATTTTACAAGATATCATTAAGGCTATGTTCACACATTGCGTTTTTGCTGCATTTTTTGCATGTTTTTACATTGGGTTTATGCAAATATATGCAAATAAATGAAAATAAAAAAGATGTCCAGAAAATGTCCAGTACTAGAAAAACCTATGAGATTTCAGAAATCTCATGAACACACAGACTTACATCTGCATTTTTTTCCTGACTGAAATGGAAAACTTCTGCGTTTTTTTAGAGAAGCAGCCATTGCATTCTTTCAACGTTTTTGCTGCTTTTTCACTATTGAAAGCAAAGAGAGGGAAAAAATCACCTGCGTTTTTTGCTTCGTTATTGTTGCTTTTGTGGTGAATGAAACTAACCTTATTTAAACATGTACTATAGACAAATGACTAGGGATGGGCGAACACCCTGATGTTCGGTGTTCAGGAGACTTGCCCGAATGTGTTGTAAAGTTCGCGTTCGGGTTCTGATATAACGCAAACTTGCGTCCGAACACCGAACTTGGACTTTACAGTTATTGGATGGGGCGGGGGGCTGTAAAATAAAGAATACAGATAAAAATAAACATTGTCATTATACTTACAGGGTCCCGCGACGCATCCTGCAGACTCTGATTCCCGCCGCCTCTCTTTCCGATCATCGCTGTGCCCTCCCGGTAACCAACACTGATGATAGGACCTGCCGTGACGTCACCGAATGTGACCAGTCACGTGTGTATTATCTCATTGGCTACAGACTGGTCACATGGCTATGACGTCATGCTAGGTCCTATCTGTGCATCTCTCAGGTGTGCGGTGCTCGTCCGAGCATTTCCGTACTCCGTATACTCGGCAAGTGCCGTGTACCAGCGAGATGCTCGTGCACATAGTTGGCTCCCCGTCCCTGCATGTCGGAGCTTTTTACAGAGTCAGCCCACATGCAGGGATTGGCTGCCACAGCCAGTGAATGTTGGCGCCGGGAATCAGGTGAGCAGAGATCACCATTGCTATAGTAACCTGCCTGTCAGGTTACTATTGCAACGGTGGCAGCGGTGACGTCACCGCTTACCAACCCGCAGCCTCTGCTCACTCACTGATTAGACTGCATGGGAGAGGAAGAGCGTCTTCCTCCCCTGTGCTGTCTAATGTAGCAAAGCTACATGAGTTGAAGAATACAGAAGACCAGGATCGTGGAGGGGTGAGAGAGAGTAATAAACATGGAGTCCCTAAGTGTGTTTGTGTATTTATTTCTAATAAAGCCTTTTTTCTCTGTGTGGTGTCTTTTTTTTTAACCCTTTATTGGAGATTCTTAATGGCCAGGTCAAACAGGTTAAGAATCTCTGGCTTAATACTAGCTAGTAAAACAAAGCTAGTATTAACCCCTTATTACCCAGCGTGCCATCCGTCACCAGGGCCACTGGAAGAGTTGGATACAGCACCAGAAGATGGCGGTTCTATGAATGCCTGGGGTGGCAGCGGTTTGCAATTCGCAGCAGGGGGGGCCCAGAAAGCTCCAATCCCCAGCTGCCTAGTGCTACCTGGCTGGAAATAAAAATGGGGCAAAGCCCATGTTGGTTTTTTTTAATTATTTCATGAAATAATTAAAAAAAGGGCTTCCCTATATTTTTAGTTCTCAGCCGTGTATAAATAGGCAGCTAGGGGTTGGGGACAGCCAGTACCTGCCTGCTGTACCTGGCTAGCATACAAAAATATGGCGAAGCCCACGTCATTTTTTTTTTAATTATTTATTTAAATGTTAAATGACCCCTCTCTGGGACTTCTAGTGTTAACACTAGAAGTCACAGAGAGAGGTCATTTAACATTTCTACCATTGAAACCCTATGGAGCTCAAAATTCCTGGGCCTTCATAACTAAATAAAAATGGGCTTCCCTGTATTTTGATTGCCTGACATCACAGTACAGTAAAAATAAATAAATCATTAAAAAAAATGACGTAGTGCGGCGTGGTATTTTTTATTCTCAGCGCAGATAAAGCAGACAGCTACGGGCTGCCACCCCCATCTGCCTGGCGTTACCTTGGCTGGCAATCAAAATACAGGGAAGCCCATTAATATTTTTTTATTTAAAAAAAAATGTGTGGGCTCCCGCAGTAGTTTGATCGCCAGTCAGGTAAAGCCAGGCAGTTGGAGTCTGGGATTCTCGGCAGCCCACAGCCGCCCCTGGAAATGGCGCATTGTTTCTTAGCGCCATTTCCAGGCACTTTACCCGACTCGTCCAGCGGCCGTGATGGCGGTGGCTCGCTGGGTAATAGAGGGGTTAATACCAGGTTTGTATTCTCAGATGGTACTAAGCCCGAAAATCATTGTGTCACGCCAAATTAGACATGGCCACCATGAATTTCTAGGAAACAGTAAAAAAAAAACACAACGCAGAGAAATTGTTTTTATTAGAAATAAAACAAAAAACATTTAGAGACTCCACCTTTATCATAAAAAATCCTTAGTCTGACATAATCCACAGGGACAGCAAAGTCAGCTTCATCACTGTGCACAGACACAGTCTATACACAGTGAGAAGCAAAGACCAAAGTCAACTCTACTTCATCACTGTGCACAGTCTATACACAGTGAGAAGCAAAGAGCAAAGTCAACTCTGCTTCATCTTGTGCACAGACAGTCTATACACTGCGAAGCACAGAGAGCCATGTCAGGCTGCTACATTGTTCTGATCAGAGCGATGCAGCAGACTGACAGTGACGGAATGATTGCACTTGCGTCTCGCAGTGCATCACCCCACTCTCCCGACAGCAGAGCCTCAGCTGTGGAAATACATGCAGCTGACCCTTTGTCATCGGGAGATTGTGCACCGTAATGCGATAACACTCGCATAACGGCGCGCCAGGACCTGTGATGACGTCATAATCACGTGACCAGTCTGTAGCCAATGAGGTAATACAACATTCCCACATGACTGGTCACATGGGTATGACGTCACGGTCATGGCAGGTCCTTTTAGCCAGAGGTGCTTACCTGGGAAAAAAGCAATGATCAGACGGACACGGAAGGAGAAGCACTGGAAGGCAGAGTCTGCAGGACATCGCGGGAGCTGTAAGTATAATCATAATGGTTTTTTAATAACGTGCTTTTTTTAACAGCCCCTGGACCCGAACAGTTACACGAACTGTAAACACAAACGTCCCAGAAAGCTCGTGTTCGGTGTCGTGTGCACGAACACCACGTGTTCGGTGCGGACACCAAACTTTACAGTTCGGGTTCGCCCATCCCTACAAATGACACACCAAAAACACAGAAAAAACACAGCAAAAACTAAAGCTTTTTTATTGCCAAGAGATCAGGTCTTGTGGAAAAAAATGCATCAAAAATGCAAAGTGTGAATATGGCCTAAAGGTTCAGACCTTTGACAGATACAGAAAAAGGGATCACAGGGCTTTACATGGATAAGCAGACATGTAAAAATAAATTTCCAATATAAATGGATAGGAATGGCTGAACATAGCTGATCGCTGGAAGTTTGAGTGACTTGACCTTATTTAGGCTATGTGCGCACATTGCGTTTTTTCTCGCGTTTTGGTTGTGTTTTAAACTGCACTGTGTCATTGACAAAATGCATGTGTTGTGCTTCCCCAGCAAAGTCTATGAGAAATCAAAATTTCCATCCGCACATTGCTTTTTTTTAGGCAGTGTTTTGTTTGACAAATATTTGTTAAAATCGTTGCCTAAAAGAAAAGCAGCATGTTCATTCTTTTTTGTGTTTTGTCACCTATTGAAATGAATGAGGTGTGTCAAAACGCAACCAAAATGTTTAGCTGTGTGTCTGCACTGCATTTTGGTTGCTTTTTGTCAACAAAAATGCAGGTCACCAACTTTTCTCCATTCTCTCTTTCTCTCTGTCTCTCTCCGCTTCATACTCACCGACAACCGGCACGTTTGTTACACTGCTCCTGCAGCGTCTCCTGCTTTTGAAAGTGCTGGCCGCTCATTAGACTCATTTCATATCCGCTGTTTCCCCTGCCACCGGCACCTGGGATTGCTTGCAGTTAGATGCGCCCCCACGCTGAGTGACAGCTGTCTGACTGCAACCAATCACAGCCGCCAGTGCATGGGTCTATATCGTACAGTAAAATAAATAATTTAAAAATACGACGTGCGTTCCCCCTCAATTTTGATACCCAGCCAAGATAAAGCCTCACAGTTGGGGCTGGTATTCTTAGGCTGGGGAGACACACGTTATTGGGAGACACCCAGCCTAAAAATATCAGCTAGCAGCCGTACGGAATTGCCGCTTCCATTAGATGCGACAGTCCCGAGACTTTACCCGGCTCATTATGATTGCCCTGGTGCGGTTGCAATCCGGGTAATAAGGAGTTAATGGCAGCCCATAGTTACCACTAAGTCCTAGCTTAGTGATGGCAGGCATCTATGAGACAACCCCTTATCACAAATCTGTAATTGAAAGTAAATAAACACGAACACCAAAACATCCTTCATTTGAAATAAAAGTAGAAAAACCACCCTCTTTCACCACTTTATTAACCTCCCAAACACCCCTCCAGGCCCAACATAATCCAGACGAGGTCCCATGATGCTTCCGGCACTGCTACTTCTGACACTCACAGCAAGCGCCATAGGACAAGACTGCCCACTGTGATCTTCCCGCAGCAACTGAAGTGAGTTGAACTATCAGCGGTGAGTCCTCCACCTGTGACTGCAAGTCACCCGAGTGACTGAAGTGAGCAGCACGATCAGCAGTGATGTCACTCGGGTGCTATGCGGTTAAAGCTGGTGTCCTTCACCTGTGACCGCAAATCAGGCAGTGAGACAGAGACAGAGCAGCGCGATGAGAATGAACTTGAGTGAACCTCTGACATCACAACTGTGGGCCCCACACTACTGCCTGAGTTCATTCTCATCGCACGGCTCTGTCTCTGTGTGCTGTCAGTGGGCAGTCATGCTCTATGGCGCTCGCTGTGACAGGACAGGGATTTAGCAGAGCTGAATCACTGTGGGACCTCGTGTGGATTACTTTGGACCTGCAGGGTGTTTTGGGGTTAATAAAGTGGTGAAAGAGGGTGTTTTTTTGTATTTTATTCCAAATAAAAGATTTTGGGGGGTGTTTATTATTTACTTTCACTTACAGATTACTGATTGGGCGGGGTCTCATAGACGACTGCCATCACCAATCTAGGACTTATTGGCTGCTGCAGGCTGCCATTAATTCCTTATTATCCCGATTGCCACCGCATCAGGGCAACAGGAAGAGCCAGATGCGCCACTTATGGATGCGCCACTTCTGGGGCGGCTGTGGGCTGCTATTGTTAGGCTGAAAAGGGCCAAATAATGATGGGCCTTCCCACCCTAATAATATTAGCCCTCAGTTGTCTGCTGCACCTTGGATGGTTTTAGAAAAATGAGGGGGACCCTACATCATTCTTTTTTTTTTTAATAAATCAAATTGTTAAAAAAAAGTATGGGATCCCCTCTATTTTTCATAGCAAGCCAAGATACAGCAAACAGCTGAGGGTTGCAGCCTGCAGCTGCTGCTATTCCTGTGCTGGTTATGAAAAATGAGGGGGACCCACCATCATTTTTTACCAAAAAAAAAAATACAAAAAAAACCCAGCCTGGGCTAGCCATCTCTCTATCAAGATATTCTGTTATTTATTTTATCATTTCTACCTGTTCTTTATTATTATCTATTCTATACAAGATATTCTGTTATTTATTTTATCATTTCTACCTGTTCTTTATTATTATCTATTCTATATGTTCTTTCTATCTATTCTTTCTATTTTTTCTATCTATCTATTCTAGCTATCTATCAATTATCCTATCCTATCATATTTTATTTCTCCTTTAAAAAATGCACTGACAAAACCGCATTGAAAACGCATCAAAAACGCATGTGTTTTCACCGATTTTTTTGTCAAACGTTGTGTTTACAATTGTCAAGTCTGCCAGAGGGTGCTTTTTTTTTGTCAAATCAAGAAAGCAGCGTGCAGACATACCCTAACAATCGTGCCAGCTTTATTGTTAACTAGAGATGAGCGAACCGGTCGCGGTTCGGCTCGAGGTTGGTTCGCCGAACGGACCTCCCGTTCGAGTTCGGTTCGTCGAACGTTCGACGAACCGAACTCGAACTGCATAGGAAACAATGGCAGGCAATCACAAACACAGAAAAACACCTAGAAAACACCCTCAAAGGTGTCCTAAAGGTGACAAACAACTCAAACACATTGGAAAGTGACAAGGACATATACTCATGCGAAAACAAAACAGCTGGACAAGGAAAAAGAGGAGGACACACAGATATAGGCATGGCACGCCCTTCTAAAATCATGTAAAACACCGCAAGGTGACTCCAAGCGGAGTCTCCCTTTTTTCCAAAAATTGGGCCACACACACACCCACCCCTTCAGTGGCAGCACTTGTGCCCCAGTTGTACACTTCACAGCTACATTTGCATCAAGCACATTCAAAAATACGCCATTCTTATCCGTCCCCAGGATGACACCGGGGTAGGTAGCAAAGTCTTTCCTGATCCCAGCTCTGTTCATCTTGGCTTCTTTTAAAAACACAGCAAGCAAGGGTTACTCCAAGCGGAGTCTCCCTTTTTTCCAAAAATTGGGCCACACAGACACCCACCCCATCAGTGGCAGCACTTGGGCCCTAGTTGCAAACAGGATGTTTTGATTTGCATCAAGCACATTCAAAAATACGCCATTCTTATCCGTCCCCAGGATGACACCGGGGTACGTAGATAAAGTCTTTGCTGATCCATGACTTGTTCATCTTGGCTTCTTTTAAAAACAATGTAAGCAAGGGTTACTCCAAGCGGAGTCTCCCTTTTTTTCCAAAAATTGGGCCACACAGACACCCACCCCATCAGTGGCAGCACTTGGGCCCTAGTTGCAAACAGGATGTTTTGATTTGCATCAAGCACATTCAAAAATACGCCATTCTTATCCGTCCCCAGGATGACACCGGGGTAGGTAGCAAAGTCTTTCCTGATCCCAGCTCTGTTCATCTTGGCTTCTTTTAAAAACACAGCAAGCAAGGGTTACTCCAAGCGGAGTCTCCCTTTTTTCCAAAAATTGGGCCCACACACACCCACCCCTTCAGTGGCAGCAGTTGTGCCCCAGTTGTACACTTCACAGCTAGATTTGCATCAAGCACATTCAAAAATACGCCATTCTTATCCGTCCCCAGGATGACACCGGGGTAGGTAGCAAAGTCTTTCCTGATCCCAGCTCTGTTCATCTTGGCTTCTTTTAAAAACACAGCAAGCAAGGGTTACTCCAAGCGGAGTCTCCCTTTTTTCCAAAAATTGGGCCACACAGACACCCACCCCATCAGTGGCAGCACTTGGGCCCTAGTTGCAAACAGGATGTTTTGATTTGCATCAAGCACATTCAAAAATACGCCATTCTTATCCGTCCCCAGGATGACACCGGGGTACGTAGATAAAGTCTTTGCTGATCCATGACTTGTTCATCTTGGCTTCTTTTAAAAACAATGTAAGCAAGGGTTACTCCAAGCGGAGTCTCCCTTTTTTTCCAAAAATTGGGCCACACAGACACCCACCCCATCAGTGGCAGCACTTGGGCCCTAGTTGCAAACAGGATGTTTTGATTTGCATCAAGCACATTCAAAAATACGCCATTCTTATCCGTCCCCAGGATGACACCGGGGTAGGTAGCAAAGTCTTTCCTGATCCCAGCTCTGTTCATCTTGGCTTCTTTTAAAAACACAGCAAGCAAGGTTACTCCAAGCGGAGTCTCCCTTTTTTCCAAAAATTGGGCCCACACACACCCACCCCTTCAGTGGCAGCAGTTGTGCCCCAGTTGTACACTTCACAGCTAGATTTGCATCAAGCACATTCAAAAATACGCCATTCTTATCCGTCCCCAGGATGACACCGGGGTAGGTAGCAAAGTCTTTCCTGATCCCAGCTCTGTTCATCTTGGCTTCTTTTAAAAACACAGCAAGCAAGGGTTACTCCAAGCGGAGTCTCCCTTTTTTCCAAAAATTGGGCCCACACACACCCACCCCTTCAGTGGCAGCAGTTGTGCCCCAGTTGTACACTTCACAGCTAGATTTGCATCAAGCACATTCAAAAATACGCCATTCTTATCCGTCCCCAGGATGACACCGGGGTAGGTAGCAAAGTCTTTCCTGATCCCAGCTCTGTTCATCTTGGCTTCTTTTAAAAACACAGCAAGCAAGGGTTACTCCAAGCGGAGTCTCCCTTTTTTCCAAAAATTGGGCCACACAGACACCCACCCCATCAGTGGCAGCACTTGGGCCCTAGTTGCAAACAGGATGTTTTGATTTGCATCAAGCACATTCAAAAATACGCCATTCTTATCCGTCCCCAGGATGACACCGGGGTACGTAGATAAAGTCTTTGCTGATCCATGACTTGTTCATCTTGGCTTCTTTTAAAAACAATGTAAGCAAGGGTTACTCCAAGCGGAGTCTCCCTTTTTTCCAAAAATTGGGCCCACACACACCCACCCCTTCAGTGGCAGCAGTTGTGCCCCAGTTGTACACTTCACAGCTAGATTTGCATCAAGCACATTCAAAAATACGCCATTCTTATCCGTCCCCAGGATGACACCGGGGTAGGTAGCAAAGTCTTTCCTGATCCCAGCTCTGTTCATCTTGGCTTCTTTTAAAAACACAGCAAGCAAGTGTTACTCCAAGCGGAGTCTCCCTTTTTTCCAAAAATTGGGCCCACACACACCCACCCCTTCAGTGGCAGCAGTTGTGCCCCAGTTGTACACTTCACAGCTAGATTTGCATCAAGCACATTCAAAAATACGCCATTCTTATCCGTCCCCAGGATGACACCGGGGTAGGTAGCAAAGTCTTTCCTGATCCCAGCTCTGTTCATCTTGGCTTCTTTTAAAAACACAGCAAGCAAGGGTTACTCCAAGCGGAGTCTCCCTTTTTTCCAAAAATTGGGCCCACACACACCCACCCCTTCAGTGGCAGCAGTTGTGCCCCAGTTGTACACTTCACAGCTAGATTTGCATCAAGCACATTCAAAAATACGCCATTCTTATCCGTCCCCAGGATGACACCGGGGTAGGTAGCAAAGTCTTTCCTGATCCCAGCTCTGTTCATCTTGGCTTCTTTTAAAAACACAGCAAGCAAGGGTTACTCCAAGCGGAGTCTCCCTTTTTTCCAAAAATTGGGCCACACAGACACCCACCCCATCAGTGGCAGCACTTGGGCCCTAGTTGCAAACAGGATGTTTTGATTTGCATCAAGCACATTCAAAAATACGCCATTCTTATCCGTCCCCAGGATGACACCGGGGTACGTAGATAAAGTCTTTGCTGATCCATGACTTGTTCATCTTGGCTTCTTTTAAAAACAATGTAAGCAAGGGTTACTCCAAGCGGAGTCTCCCTTTTTTTCCAAAAATTGGGCCACACAGACACCCACCCCATCAGTGGCAGCACTTGGGCCCTAGTTGCAAACAGGATGTTTTGATTTGCATCAAGAACATTCAAAAATACGCCATTCTTATCCGTCCCCAGGATGACACCGGGGTAGGTAGCAAAGTCTTTCCTGATCCCAGCTCTGTTCATCTTGGCTTCTTTTAAAAACACAGCAAGCAAGGGTTACTCCAAGCGGAGTCTCCCTTTTTTCCAAAAATTGGGCCCACACACACCCACCCCTTCAGTGGCAGCAGTTGTGCCCCAGTTGTACACTTCACAGCTAGATTTGCATCAAGCACATTCAAAAATACGCCATTCTTATCCGTCCCCAGGATGACACCGGGGTAGGTAGCAAAGTCTTTCCTGATCCCAGCTCTGTTCATCTTGGCTTCTTTTAAAAACACAGCAAGCAAGGGTTACTCCAAGCGGAGTCTCCCTTTTTTCCAAAAATTGGGCCCACACACACCCACCCCTTCAGTGGCAGCAGTTGTGCCCCAGTTGTACACTTCACAGCTAGATTTGCATCAAGCACATTCAAAAATACGCCATTCTTATCCGTCCCCAGGATGACACCGGGGTAGGTAGCAAAGTCTTTCCTGATCCCAGCTCTGTTCATCTTGGCTTCTTTTAAAAACACAGCAAGCAAGGGTTACTCCAAGCGGAGTCTCCCTTTTTTCCAAAAATTGGGCCACACAGACACCCACCCCATCAGTGGCAGCACTTGGGCCCTAGTTGCAAACAGGATGTTTTGATTTGCATCAAGCACATTCAAAAATACGCCATTCTTATCCGTCCCCAGGATGACACCGGGGTAGGTAGCAAAGTCTTTCCTGATCCCAGCTCTGTTCATCTTGGCTTCTTTTAAAAACACAGCAAGCAAGGGTTACTCCAAGCGGAGTCTCCCTTTTTTCCAAAAATTGGGCCCACACACACCCACCCCTTCAGTGGCAGCAGTTGTGCCCCAGTTGTACACTTCACAGCTAGATTTGCATCAAGCACATTCAAAAATACGCTATTCTTATCCGTCCCCAGGATGACACCGGGGTAGGTAGCAAAGTCTTTCCTGATCCCAGCTCTGTTCATCTTGGCTTCTTTTAAAAACACAGCAAGCAAGGGTTACTCCAAGCGGAGTCTCCCTTTTTTCCAAAAATTGGGCCCACACACACCCACCCCTTCAGTGGCAGCAGTTGTGCCCCAGTTGTACACTTCACAGCTAGATTTGCATCAAGCACATTCAAAAATACGCCATTCTTATCCGTCCCCAGGATGACACCGGGGTAGGTAGCAAAGTCTTTCCTGATCCCAGCTCTGTTCATCTTGGCTTCTTTTAAAAACACAGCAAGCAAGGGTTACTCCAAGCGGAGTCTCCCTTTTTTCCAAAAATTGGGCCACACAGACACCCACCCCATCAGTGGCAGCACTTGGGCCCTAGTTGCAAACAGGATGTTTTGATTTGCATCAAGCACATTCCAAATCCACAAGCATTTACTCTCCCCAGGATGACACAGGGGTAGTAAATTCCTTCTGGATCCATGACTTGTTCATTTTGATGAACGTCAGTCTGTCCACATTGTCACTGGACAGACGCGTGCGCTTATCTGTCAGCACACACCCAGCAGCACTGAATACACGTTCAGAGACAACGCTGGCAGCTGGACACGACAAAATCTCCAAGGCGTAACTGGAGAGCTCTGGCCATTTTTCTATGTTTGAAGCCCAAAAGGAGCAAGGCTCCAGTTGCACAGTCATGGCATCGATGTTCATTTGGAGATACTCCTGTATCATCCTCTCCAGCCGTTGAGTATGTGTCAGACTTGTTGTCTCTGGTGGCCTTGCAAAAGAGGGTCTAAAAAAATTATGAAAAGATTCCATAAAATTGCTGTTACCGGCACCAGATACGGTCCTACTGGTACGGGTAGACTGGTGAAGATGACGAGACCGTCCCATGTTTGTCAAGTTACAACTGGGAGATTCCCTCCCTGCACCTGCACGGTTGTTTGGTGGAAAAGCCGAGCTAAGATCGAGTAACAGCTTCTGCTGATACTCCTGCATACGTGCGTCCCTTTCTATGGCTGGAATTATGTCACAAAATTTGGACTTGTACCGGGGATCTAATAGTGTGGCAATCCAGTAGTCATCATCACTTCTAATTTTGACAATACGACTGTCATGTTGGAGGTAGTGCAACAAGAAGGCACTCATGTGTCTTGCGCAGCCATGCGGACCAAGTCCACGCTGTGTTTGTGGCATAGAGGTGCTAACCGGTCTTTCTTCCTCTGACATCTCCCCCCAACCTCTTTCAACTGAAATTTGACCAAGGTCTCCCTCATCCGCTGAGTCTTCCATGTCCATGGACAGTTCGTCCTCCATTTCTTCATGTTCTCCTGCACCTTGCTCAACATTTCGCCTGCTACTATGCGCCCTTGTCGATCCCTGTTCCCCATGGTCCCATGCCTGCTGCGTTGGTGATGATGAACGTCTGGATCTTGGTGATGTTGTTGTCCCTTGCACATATGAATCCTCCTGTAGTTCCTCCCCTTCATGTTGTCCCACCCCCTGACTCCGAATAGTGTTTAGCGTGTGCTCCAGCATGTAAATGACTGGAATCGTCATGCTGATAATGGCATTGTCAGAGCTAAACATATTCGTCGCCATGTCGAAACTGTGCAGAAGGGTGCATAGGTCCTTGATCTGAGACCACTCCATCAGGGTGATCTGCCCCACCTCTGCATCTCGTTGGCCCAGGCTATACGTCATGACGTATTGCACCAGGGCTCTGCGGTGCTGCCACAGTCGCTGTAACATGTGTAGAGTTGAATTCCAGCGTGTCGCCACATCGCATTTCAGGCGATGAACCGGCAGGCCGAAAGACTTCTGGAGCGATGCAAGTCGCTCAGCTGCGGCGCTTGAACGCCGGAAGTGAGCAGACAGTTTTCGTGCCCTGTTCAGAAGGCCATCTAGGCCGGGATAGTGTGTTAAAAATTGCTGCACGACAAGGTTCAACACGTGAGCCATACAAGGTACGTGTGTCACCTTGCCCAGGCGAAGGGCCGCACCCAGGTTTGCAGCATTGTCGCACACGGCCTTACCAGGCTGCAGGTTGAGTGGAGACAACCATTTATTAAACTCGGACCGCAGAGCTGACCACAACTCCTCAGCTGTGTGACTCTTATTACCAAGACATGTCAAGCTAAAGACCGCCTGATGCCGTTGCGCTCGGCTGCCAGCATAGTAATGAGGCGTGCGTGATTCCTTCTGCGCAGTGAGAACGCTGGTGGCCTGACCAGGCAGGCTTGGGGCGGAGGTGGAGGACCCAGATGAGGTGGAGGATGCAGAAGCTGTGGCGGAACTTGGACAGACAGAGGATTGACACACAAGTCGTGGGGACGGCAAGACTTGTGCAGCAGACCCTTCACCATCTATCACCATAGTTACCCAGTGCCCAGTCAGCGACATGTAACGTCCCTGTCCATGCTTACTGGTCCAAGTATCGGTGGTGAAATGCACCCGTTCACACACAGAGTTTCTCAAGGAAGCGGTGATGTTGTGTGCGACATGCTGGTGTAGCGCGGGCACACCTTTCTTAGAGAAGTAGTGGCGACTAGGCATCTGGTACTGGGGCACAGCGACAGACATAAGGTCTCTAAAATCCTGTGTGTCCACTAGGCGGAAAGGCAGCATTTCGGTAGCCAACAGCTTACAGAGGGATAGAGTCAACCTCTTAGCTTTGTCATGGGTCGGAGGAAGTGGCCTTTTATTTGACCACATCTGAGGGACAGAGATCTGGCTGCTGTGTGTAGACGGTGTTGAGTAGGGTGTCCCTGGAAAAATGCAGGTTTGTGAGGAAAGTGCAGGCGGAGACATGATGTTGCCTTCATCCAACGTTGGTGCTATCGATGTCTGAGAGAGCTGTACACACTCACTTGTTTCCCCTTCCAAACCAACTGACGACCTTACAAGCAAACTGCCTGTTGCGGTTACAGTGGTGGAAGTTTTGCGTGGAAAAACAGGTGTGACAGCTGTCCCCACAGTCCTAGAAGATGAAGAGCGCGCGGATGCACTGGAAGGGGCGGGCGGTGGATGGTTCGCTCCGCTAGCCGGCATTGCAGCACGGTGAGCTTCCCACCGGGACTTATGATATTTATTCATGTGACGATTCATGGAAGAAGTTGTCAAACTGCTGAGGTTTTGACCTCTACTAACAGAATCATGACAAATGTTACATATCACATGAGTTGGGCGATCTTTTTCGATGTGAAAAAAGGCCCAGGCTAGGCAAGGCTTAGAGGCCATGCGACCTGTTGATCCACCCCGAATAATGCTCATAGGCAGAGTGGTGGCTGAGGATGCAGTTGTAGACGTGCTACCAGTGCTCCGACTCTGTCCAGGAAGGCGCAAGGTAACTTCGTCGTCGGTTGCATCCTCCTCCACCGCCTCTGTTGACCTCCTCGAGTGCCTGACTGGGGGTTGACAGTAGGTGGGATCTAGAACGTCATCATCAATTGTTGTGTTTGCACTCCCCTCCCCCTCAGACCGAGCCTCTTCTTGCCCTGACCGAATATTTAAGTTGTCATCCCAATCGGGTATCTGCGTCTCATCTTCATCAGTATGTTCCTCATTGTCTATAACCACAGGTGTTACAGTTTGTGACAAAGGGTCAACATTATGCTCAGAAACTTGGTCCTCACGGCCTGAATCTGAGTCACAAAGGTTCTGGGCATCACTGCAGACCATTTCCTGTTCTGTACTCACTGTAGCTTGGGAGCAGACCTCTGATTCCCAGGCTATAGTGTGACTGAACAGCTCTGCAGACTCAGCCATCTCAGTTCCACCATACTGTGCAGGGCTGATGGAGACTTCAGAGCTGGGAGAAATCAAGTGTGATTGGGATGACCACTCAGAGGAATGGTGTTTTTTGGATGCGGTACTTGAAGTGGCTGAGAGGGCACTTGTTGGACCACTTGAGATCCATTCAAGCATTTTCCTTTTTTGCCCATCATCTACCTTTGTTCCTCTTGTTCGTGTCCGTAAAAAAGGGAGCACATCGGATTGTCCACAATAAGTAGTAGACATCTTACTTTTGCTAGTAGATGGTCTATCTTCAGCAGATGATAATGGAGCTTTGCCACCTTCCCCACTGACAAAACATTTTTTGCCTTTTCCACCACGCCTCTTCCCCTTTCCACCAGCATCTGTCATTTTGCCACTCATGTTGATTGCGACAAGATTGTGGACTGAAAATGTGGTAGTAAAAATTGAGAGGTGGTGAAGATTGCAGTGGTGGTCTAGCTTTATTAACAGCAGAATAATAAAGAATAAATATCCCTGACAATGTAACTTAGTTATAATTCGTTGGAGTGTGCAACGCAGGCAGACGTGCTGCAAATGTCTTGGCACTAGTGGGACTATAGCAAAGTCCAATAGCCACGTATAGGATGCCACTAGGTACACTGAGTGTTTGCTAGTATAATGGCTTCGTTATAATTTGTTGTAGTGTGCAACGCAGGCAGATGCGCTCTGCAAATGTCTTGGCACTAGTGGGACTATAGCAAAGTCCAATAGCCACGTATAGGATGCCACTAGGTACACTGAGTGTGTGCTAGTATAATGGCTTCGTTATAATTAGTTGGAGTGTGCAACGCAGGCAGATGCGCTCTGCAAATGTCTTGGCACTAGTGGGACTATAGCAAAGTCCAATAGCCACGTATAGGATGCCACTAGGTACACTGAGTGTTTGCTAGTATAATGGCTTCGTTATAATTTGTTGTAGTGTGCAACGCAGGCAGATGCGCTCTGCAAATGTCTTGGCACTAGTGGGACTATAGCAAAGTCCAATAGCCACGTATAGGATGCCACTAGGTACACTGAGTGTGTGCTAGTATAATGGCTTCGTTATAATTAGTTGGAGTGTGCAACGCAGGCAGATGCGCTCTGCAAATGTCTTGGCACTAGTGGGACTATAGCAAAGTCCAATAGCCACGTATAGGATGCCACTAGGTACACTGAGTGTGTGCTAGTATAATGGCTTCGTTATAATTAGTTGGAGTGTGCAACGCAGGCAGATGCGCTCTGCAAATGTCTTGGCACTAGTGGGACTATAGCAAAGTCCAATAGCCACGTATAGGATGCCACTAGGTACACTGAGTGTTTGCTAGTATAATGGCTTCGTTATAATTAGTTGGAGTGTGCAACGCAGGCAGATGTGCTCTGCAAATGTCTTGGCACTAGTGGGACTATAGCAAAGTCCAATAGCCACGTATAGGATGCCACTAGGTACACTGAGTGTTTGCTAGTATAATGGCTTCGTTATAATTAGTTGGAGTGTGCAACGCAGGCAGATGCGCTCTGCAAATGTCTTGGCACTAGTGGGACTATAGCAAAGTCCAATAGCCACGTATAGGATGCCACTAGGTACACTGAGTGTTTGCTAGTATAATAGCTTCGTTATAATTTGTTGTAGTGTGCAACGCAGGCAGATGCGCTCTGCAAATGTCTTGGCACTAGTGGGACTATAGCAAAGTCCAATAGCCACGTATAGGATGCCACTAGGTACACTGAGTGTGTGCTAGTATAATGGCTTTGTTATAATTAGTTGGAGTGTGCAACGCAGGCAGATGCGCTCTGCAAATGTCTTGGCACTAGTGGGACTATAGCAAAGTCCAATAGCCACGTATAGGATGCCACTAGGTACACTGTGTGTTTGCTAGTATAATGGCTGAGTTTAAAAAACTTGGAGTGTGCAATGCAGGCAGATGTGCTCTGCTAATGTCTTTGCACTAGTGGGACTATAGCAAAGTCCAATAGCCACGTATAGGATGCCACTAGGTACACTGAGTGTGTGCTAGTATAATGGCTTCGTTATAATTAGTTGGAGTGTGCAACGCAGGCAGATGCGCTCTGCAAATGTCTTGGCACTAGTGGGACTATAGCAAAGTCCAATAGCCACGTATAGGATGCCACTAGGTACACTGAGTGTGTGCTAGTATAATGGCTTCGTTATAATTAGTTGGAGTGTGCAACGCAGGCAGATGCGCTCTGCAAATGTCTTGGCACTAGTGGGACTATAGCAAAGTCCAATAGCCACGTATAGGATGCCACTAGGTACACTGAGTGTTTGCTAGTATAATGGCTTCGTTATAATTAGTTGGAGTGTGCAACGCAGGCAGATGTGCTCTGCAAATGTCTTGGCACTAGTGGGACTATAGCAAAGTCCAATAGCCACGTATAGGATGCCACTAGGTACACTGAGTGTTTGCTAGTATAATGGCTTCGTTATAATTAGTTGGAGTGTGCAACGCAGGCAGATGCGCTCTGCAAATGTCTTGGCACTAGTGGGACTATAGCAAAGTCCAATAGCCACGTATAGGATGCCACTAGGTACACTGAGTGTTTGCTAGTATAATAGCTTCGTTATAATTTGTTGTAGTGTGCAACGCAGGCAGATGCGCTCTGCAAATGTCTTGGCACTAGTGGGACTATAGCAAAGTCCAATAGCCACGTATAGGATGCCACTAGGTACACTGAGTGTGTGCTAGTATAATGGCTTTGTTATAATTAGTTGGAGTGTGCAACGCAGGCAGATGCGCTCTGCAAATGTCTTGGCACTAGTGGGACTATAGCAAAGTCCAATAGCCACGTATAGGATGCCACTAGGTACACTGTGTGTTTGCTAGTATAATGGCTGAGTTTAAAAAACTTGGAGTGTGCAATGCAGGCAGATGTGCTCTGCTAATGTCTTTGCACTAGTGGGACTATAGCAAAGTCCAATAGCCACGTATAGGATGCCACTAGGTACACTGAGTGTTTGCTAGTATAATGGCTTCGTTATAATTAGTTGGAGTGTGCAACGCAGGCAGATGCGCTCTGCAAATGTCTTGGCACTAGAGGGACTATAGCAAAGTCCAATAGCCACGTATAGGATGCCACTAGGTACACTGAGTGTTTGCTAGTATAATGGCTTCGTTATAATTAGTTGGAGTGTGCAACGCAGGCAGATGCGCTCTGCAAATGTCTTGGCACTAGAGGGACTATAGCAAAGTCCAATAGCCACGTATAGGATGCCACTAGGTACACTGAGTGTGTGCTAGTATAATGGCTTCGTTATAATTAGTTGGAGTGTGCAACGCAGGCAGATGCGCTCTGCAAATGTCTTGGCACTAGAGGGACTATAGCAAAGTCCAATAGCCACGTATAGGATGCCACTAGGTACACTGAGTGTGTGCTAGTATAATGGCTTCGTTATAATTAGTTGGAGTGTGCAACGCAGGCAGATGCGCTCTGCAAATGTCTTGGCACTAGAGGGACTATAGCAAAGTCCAATAGCCACGTATAGGATGCCACTAGGTACACTGAGTGTGTGCTAGTATAATGGCTTCGTTATAATTAGTTGGAGTGTGCAACGCAGGCAGATGCGCTCTGCAAATGTCTTGGCACTAGTGGGACTATAGCAAAGTCCAATAGCCACGTATAGGATGCCACTAGGTACACTGAGTGTTTGCTAGTATAATGGCTTCGTTATAATTAGTTGGAGTGTGCAACGCAGGCAGATGCGCTCTGCAAATGTCTTGGCCCTAGTGGGACTATAGCAAAGTCCAATAGCCACGTATAGGATGCCACTAGGTACACTGAGTGTGTGCTAGTATAATGGCTTCGTTATAATTAGTTGGAGTGTGCAACGCAGGCAGATGCGCTCTGCAAATGTCTTGGCACTAGTGGGACTATAGCAAAGTCCAATAGCCACGTATAGGATGCCACTAGGTACACTGAGTGTTTGCTAGTATAATGGCTTCGTTATAATTTGTTGTAGTGTGCAACGCAGGCAGATGCGCTCTGCAAATGTCTTGGCACTAGTGGGACTATAGCAAAGTCCAATAGCCACGTATAGGATGCCACTAGGTACACTGAGTGTGTGCTAGTATAATGGCTTCGTTATAATTAGTTGGAGTGTGCAATGCAGGCAGATGCGCTCTGCAAATGTCTTGGCACTAGTGGGACTATAGCAAAGTCCAATAGCCACGTATAGGATGCCACTAGGTACACTGAGTGTTTGCTAGTATAATGGCTTCGTTATAATTTGTTGTAGTGTGCAACGCAGGCAGATGCGCTCTGCAAATGTCTTGGCACTAGTGGGACTATAGCAAAGTCCAATAGCCACGTATAGGATGCCACTAGGTACACTGAGTGTGTGCTAGTATAATGGCTTCGTTATAATTAGTTGGAGTGTGCAACGCAGGCAGATGCGCTCTGCAAATGTCTTGGCACTAGTGGGACTATAGCAAAGTCCAATAGCCACGTATAGGATGCCACTAGGTACACTGAGTGTGTGCTAGTATAATGGCTTCGTTATAATTAGTTGGAGTGTGCAACGCAGGCAGATGCGCTCTGCAAATGTCTTGGCACTAGTGGGACTATAGCAAAGTCCAATAGCCACGTATAGGATGCCACTAGGTACACTGAGTGTTTGCTAGTATAATGGCTTCGTTATAATTAGTTGGAGTGTGCAACGCAGGCAGATGCGCTCTGCAAATGTCTTGGCACTAGTGGGACTATAGCAAAGTCCAATAGCCACGTATAGGATGCCACTAGGTACACTGAGTGTTTGCTAGTATAATGGCTTCGTTATAATTAGTTGGAGTGTGCAACGCAGGCAGATGCGCTCTGCAAATGTCTTGGCACTAGTGGGACTATAGCAAAGTCCAATAGCCACGTATAGGATGCCACTAGGTACACTGAGTTTTTGCTAGTATAATGGCTTCGTTATAATTTGTTGTAGTGTGCAACGCAGGCAGATGCGCTCTGCAAATGTCTTGGCACTAGTGGGACTATAGCAAAGTCCAATAGCCACGTATAGGATGCCACTAGGTACACTGAGTGTGTGCTAGTATAATGGCTTCGTTATAATTAGTTGGAGTGTGCAACGCAGGCAGATGCGCTCTGCAAATGTCTTGGCACTAGTGGGACTATAGCAAAGTCCAATAGCCACGTATAGGATGCCACTAGGTACACTGTGTGTTTGCTAGTATAATGGCTGAGTTTAAAAAACTTGGAGTGTGCAATGCAGGCAGATGTGCTCTGCTAATGTCTTTGCACTAGTGGGACTATAGCAAAGTCCAATAGCCACGTATAGGATGCCACTAGGTACACTGAGTGTTTGCTAGTATAATGGCTTCGTTATAATTAGTTGGAGTGTGCAACGCAGGCAGATGCGCTCTGCAAATGTCTTGGCACTAGAGGGACTATAGCAAAGTCCAATAGCCACGTATAGGATGCCACTAGGTACACTGAGTGTTTGCTAGTATAATGGCTTCGTTATAATTATTTGGAGTGTGCAACGCAGGCAGATGCGCTCTGCAAATGTCTTGGCACTAGAGGGACTATAGCAAAGTCCAATAGCCACGTATAGGATGCCACTAGGTACACTGAGTGTGTGCTAGTATAATGGCTTCGTTATAATTAGTTGGAGTGTGCAACGCAGGCAGATGCGCTCTGCAAATGTCTTGGCACTAGAGGGACTATAGCAAAGTCCAATAGCCACGTATAGGATGCCACTAGGTACACTGAGTGTGTGCTAGTATAATGGCTTCGTTATAATTAGTTGGAGTGTGCAACGCAGGCAGATGCGCTCTGCAAATGTCTTGGCACTAGAGGGACTATAGCAAAGTCCAATAGCCACGTATAGGATGCCACTAGGTACACTGAGTGTGTGCTAGTATAATGGCTTCGTTATAATTAGTTGGAGTGTGCAACGCAGGCAGATGCGCTCTGCAAATGTCTTGGCACTAGTGGGACTATAGCAAAGTCCAATAGCCACGTATAGGATGCCACTAGGTACACTGAGTGTTTGCTAGTATAATGGCTTCGTTATAATTAGTTGGAGTGTGCAACGCAGGCAGATGCGCTCTGCAAATGTCTTGGCCCTAGTGGGACTATAGCAAAGTCCAATAGCCACGTATAGGATGCCACTAGGTACACTGAGTGTGTGCTAGTATAATGGCTTCGTTATAATTAGTTGGAGTGTGCAACGCAGGCAGATGCGCTCTGCAAATGTCTTGGCACTAGTGGGACTATAGCAAAGTCCAATAGCCACGTATAGGATGCCACTAGGTACACTGAGTGTTTGCTAGTATAATGGCTTCGTTATAATTTGTTTTAGTGTGCAACGCAGGCAGATGCGCTCTGCAAATGTCTTGGCACTAGTGGGACTATAGCAAAGTCCAATAGCCACGTATAGGATGCCACTAGGTACACTGAGTGTGTGCTAGTATAATGGCTTCGTTATAATTAGTTGGAGTGTGCAACGCAGGCAGATGCGCTCTGCAAATGTCTTGGCACTAGTGGGACTATAGCAAAGTCCAATAGCCACGTATAGGATGCCACTAGGTACACTGAGTGTTTGCTAGTATAATGGCTTCGTTATAATTAGTTGGAGTGTGCAACGCAGGCAGATGCGCTCTGCAAATGTCTTGGCACTAGTGGGACTATAGCAAAGTCCAATAGCCACGTATAGGATGCCACTAGGTACACTGAGTGTTTGCTAGTATAATGGCTTCGTTATAATTTGTTGTAGTGTGCAACGCAGGCAGATGCGCTCTGCAAATGTCTTGGCACTAGTGGGACTATAGCAAAGTCCAATAGCCACGTATAGGATGCCACTAGGTACACTGAGTGTGTGCTAGTATAATGGCTTCGTTATAATTAGTTGGAGTGTGCAACGCAGGCAGATGCGCTCTGCAAATGTCTTGGCACTAGTGGGACTATAGCAAAGTCCAATAGCCACGTATAGGATGCCACTAGGTACACTGAGTGTTTGCTAGTATAATGGCTTCGTTATAATTAGTTGGAGTGTGCAACGCAGGCAGATGCGCTCTGCAAATGTCTTGGCACTAGTGGGACTATAGCAAAGTCCAATAGCCACGTATAGGATGCCAATAGGTACACTGTGTGTTTGCTAGTATAATGGCTGAGTTTAAAAAACTTGGAGTGTGCAATGCAGGCAGATGTGCTCTGCTAATGTCTTTGCACTAGTGGGACTATAGCAAAGTCCAATAGCCACGTATAGGATGCCACTAGGTACACTGAGTGTTTGCTAGTAAAATTGCTTAGTTTAAAAAACTTGGAGTGTGCAATGCAGGCAGATGTGCTCTGCAAATGTCTTGGCACTAGTGGGACTATAGCAAAGTCCAATAGCCACGTATAGGATGCCACTAGGTACACTGAGTGTTTGCTAGTATAATGGCTTCGTTATAATTTGTTGGAGTGTGCAACGCAGGCAGATGCGCTCTGCAAATGTCTTGGCCCTAGTGGGACTATAGCAAAGTCCAATAGCCACGTATAGGATGCCACTAGGTACAGAGTGTTTGCTAGTATAATGGCTGAGTTTAAAAAACTTGGAGTGTGCAATGCAGGCAGATGTGCTCTGCTAATGTCTTTGCACTAGTGGGACTATAGCAAAGTCCAATAGCCACGTATAGGATGCCACTAGGTACACTGAGTGTTTGCTAGTAAAATGGCTTAGTTTAAAAAACTTGGAGTGTGCAATGCAGGCAGATGTGCTCTGCTAATGTCTTTGCACTAGTGGGACTATAGCAAAGTCCAATAGCCACAGATAGGATGCCACTAGGTACACTGAGTGTTTGCTAGTATAATGGCTTAGTTAGAATGAGTTGGAGTGTGCAGAGGACAAGAGGGTACAGTGGCAGGATTGTGGTGCTCTGGGTAGAGGAATGGAAGCCTGCCTTTCTATTCCCTCCTAATGGTGAAATGCAGGGAGGAAATCCCTAACCTGGGCTACACAGACGCTGTTGCTGTTTGCAGGACCTGTCACTTATGGCTCTCTGACCCTGCCGGTACGAGCCCTTAAAAGGACTGCTAGAATGTGCTCTCCCTAAGCTGTCTAACGCTGTGTATGCAGCGCATACAGCTGTATCGGCGATAGGACAAAGGACGGATCTGCGACAGTGATGTCTGACACCAAAGACGCAGAAGGCAGATAATGGCGTTCGTGAAGAAAATGTCCGGTTTTATAATGCAGGGACATGTGACATGCAGATCCTATCACACATGCCGTTGCTTCTCTGCCTCAAAGTCCACTTAGGTGTGTGTGTGTCTGTGATTGGCTGACATGCTGGCCAGCCCCACAAGACGCGCGCGCTTAGGGAAGGAAGACAAGAAAAAAAAAAAAAAAAATGGCGATCGCCATTATAGAAACAGCAGTGATCTGAAGGCGCTGTTCACGCACACTATACACTGAAATGTGATAATAGTTTGATTCACAGAGTGACTTACACTATTACAGCAGAAACCAAGCTAAGATTTAGCTGTTTTTTGGCTGCTAGAACCGTTCTCGAACGTTTCTAGAACTATCGAGCTTTTGCAAAAAGCTCGAGTTCTAGTTCGATCTAGAACATGCCCCAAAATCACTCGAGCCTAGAACTGGAGAACCACGAACCACGAACCGCGCTCAACTCTATTGTTAACTAATGATTGTCCAGGTAACTAGAATCTGCTTAGCTGACACTAATAAGGAGCAGATCTGAAGTCCAGTGCTGTTCAGAATTATATGTTGTGTTGAGATCAGTTTGTTGAGCACACAGGACACAGCTGTCACTTCATCCTTCACTATTATTCTAGTGTATGTAGTGCAGGTGTCAGAAACATTCAGTTGCTCGGCTACTAAAAAAGTACAATTTCCAATCTGCCCTGACGCATCAACCTAAGAAACCAAGACGTGATGGGAGTTGTTGCTTCACATGCTGAGGATTGCAGACCCCTGATGTACACCATGTGCAGAATTATTAAGCAAGTTGTATTTTAGAGGATTTTTTTTTATTGTTGATCAACAACTATGTTCTCAATCAACCCAAATGACTCATAAATATCAAAGCTTAATATTTTTGGAAGTTGAAGTGCATTTTTTTTTAGGTCTGGCTATCTTAGGAGGATATCTGTTTGTGCAGGTAACTATTACTGTGCAGACTTATTAGGCAACTTAATAAAAAAACAAATATGTTCCAATTTCACTTGTTTATTTTCACCAGGTAAACCAATATAACTGCACAAAATTTAGAAATAAACATTTTTGACATGCAAAAACAAAACCCAAAAAAATTAGTGACCAATATAGCCACCTTTCTTTTTGATGACACTCAACAGCCTATTATCCATAGATTCTGTCAGTTGCTTGATCTGTTTATGATCAACATTGCATGCAGCAGCCACCACAGCCTCCCAGACACTGTTCCGAGAGGTGAAATGTTTTCCCTCCCTGAAGATCTCACATTTTATGAGGGACAACAGGTTCTCTATGGGGCTCAGATCAGGTGAACAAGGAGGCCATGTCATTATTTTTTCATCTTTTAGACCTTTACTGGCCAGCCACACTGTGGAATAGTTGGATGCATGTTATGGAGCATTGTCCTGCATGAAAATCATGTTTTTCTTGAATGATACCGACTTTTTTCTGTACCACGACTTGAAGAAGTTGTCTTCCAGAAACTGGCAGTAGGTCTGGGAGTTGAGATTCACTCCATCCTCAACCTGAAAAGGTCCCACTAGTTGATCTTTGATGATACCAGCCCATACCAGTACCCCACCTCCACCTTGCTGGCGTCTGAGTTGGAGTGGAACTCTCTGCCCTTTACTGATCCAGCCTCTGGCCCATGCATCTGGCCCACCAAGAGTCACTCTCATTTCATCAGTCCATAAAACCTTTGAAAAATCAGTCTTAAGATATGTCTTAGCCCAGTCTTGACATTTTAACTTATGTTTCTTGTTCAAAGGTGGTCATTTTTCAGTCTTCCTTACCTTGGCCATATCACTGAGTATGGCACACCTTGTGCTTTTTGATACTCTCCAGTAACGTTGCAGCTCTGAAATATGGCCAAACCGGTGGCAAATGGCATCTTGGCAGTTTCACGCTTGATTTTTCTCAATTCATGGGCAGTTATTTTGCACCTTTTTTGCCCAACACGCATCTTGCAACCCTGTTGGTTATTTGAAATGAAACGCTTGATTGTTCGGTGATCACGCTTCAAAAGTTTGGCAATTTCCAGACTGCTGCATTCTGCTGCAAGACATCTCACAATTTCGGACTTTCAGAGCCCGTCAAATCTCTCTTCTGACCCAATTTGCCAAAGGAAAGGAAGTTGCCTAATAATTAAGCACACCTTATATAGGGTGTTGATGTCACTACACCACACCCCTCCTCATTACAGAGATGCACATCACCTGATTTACTTAATTGGTAGTTGGCTCTCAAGCCTATACAGCTTGGAGTAAGACACCATGTATAAAAAGTATCATGTGATCAAAATACTCATTTGCCTAATAATTCTGCACACAGTGTAGTAAATTAGCTGGGTCAGAACGTAGTGCAGCGTGTCCCCATATCATAAAAACTTCATTTTCTTTGTTAAGTATTTATGCTAAAATATTGTGTATTTCAGGTTTTAAAATAAGATTAATAACAACATTCATTAATTTTCCAGAAATTATCCCCACTTTATTCTATGTAAACATCCCACATACTTTACCTGCTTATTAGGGATGAGCGACCCGTTGATGTTCAGGTTCACCGGATTCAGCCGGACTTTAAAAAAAATGTTTGGTTCAGGACCCGGACTTGACCCTGGATATCGAACCCCATATAAATTAATGGACACCCAAACTTGTGTGCTGTAAAATGATTATAGTAAGGGCTAGGAGGCTACAAAAAGTAGCAAAATGCGAGCAATTGCCCTGCAAACAAATGTGGATAGGAACTAAACAATTAAAAAAAACGGCACGGGCACTGCCGTATTTTTTCATAACCAGACAAAGAAAAGCAGACAGCTGGGGGCTGGTATTATCAGGGTGGGAAAAATGGTTATTATGCTTCTCCTACATGAAAATAGCAATCATCTATTAGATGTGCAAATCCTGGTGCTTTGCTTGGCTCTTCCCAATTGCCCTGATGTGGTTGCAATCAGGGTAATACTTTTGGGGCTAATGTACTTCAAAACTAATTCTGGAAGTTAGAATGTAATTCAAAGAGTAATGTCCCATCAATTCCTATGCAGTCTCGTTCTGAGAACATTCACAGAACGAGGCTCCATAGGTCACTGCCAGTCACCATCAGCCCATATGAATCGATGGGCATTGTGGGACATTACACTATTGGATTACATTGGAACTTCCAAGATTTCTTTTTAACTAAAAAAATGGTGAACGAGGGGGTATGGGAGAGTGTTTATTCATCAATTGGATTACGTTGGAAGGATCGTCAAGGATTTTTTAACTGAATAAATTAGTGAATGAGGACTTGTGGGCGAGTATTTATTCAAATAAACTTTTTTTTATGTGTCTGTGTTTTTTTCAACAGTAGAACTACTGTACTCGTGACACCTATATAGAAATACATGGTGCAAAGTAGTCAAAATGACTACCTCAGTAGTTCTAGTGTTAAACTCTATACTTGCTAGGTTAGTAATGGGTGTGTCTGATAAACAACTCTCCATTACTAACTCCTGGGCTTGATGCCAGCTGTCAATTCACAGCTGACATCAATTCCACAAGTGTTACCCCAATTGCCACCGCACCAGGGCAATTATGAAGAGCCAGGAAAAGCGCCAAAATTGGCAAAGGTAATGGATGCACTACTTCTGGGGTGGCTGCGGGCTGCTACGTTTAGGCTGGGAAATGTTAAATAACTATGGCCCTTCCCAGACTGATAATACAAGCCCTCAGCTGTCTGCTTTACCTTGGCAGTTATCAAAAATAGGGGGGACTCCTATTTTTATTATTTAATTAAATAATTTACAAAAATTGTGTGGGGTCACCTGTATTTTTAATAATCAGCCAAGGTAAAGCTCACAACTGAGGGCTGTAGCCTACTGTTGTCTGCTTTACTTGCACTGGTTATCAAAAATAGGTGGAAGCTCACATCAGGTGGTTTTTTTTTTTTTTTTCTTTATTGTCCATAGCAGCGTACAGGCAACTTTTACATACAATAAAACTTGTTCATTAGCTGTACTGCAGCCTTTCAATAAACTTTGTTAGCATAAAAACTGTACTTGAACTTGGAACTCAGACACAGACTTTTTCTTAAAGTATGTGTTTGAGTCCTAGACCCGAACACTCGGTGTTTGGTACGAACTACAAACTTTCCAGTTCAGTTTCACTCATCCCTACAGCTTACCATGGTCTTGTGAGATATTCAGGTAAAGGTACAGTAAAAACAAAATTGAGACATCCTGTCACCTGCCTTTGAGGCATTCTGTCATCTACCTGTGCTCTACTCACCCACCTTAGGTCCAGCACTAAGTCTCCTCTTCTGCTTCCAGTCTCTTTTATTGTCTGTCACACTGACATCATGTTGACAGTCCTGCAGCCAAGCAGTGAGCTCAGCAGGCTTTGCCAAAGTTGCCGGCACAAGCCGCTCAGAGCCACAGAGCTCCCCGATTGGCTACATAGTTATTGACATGACATCATTGCTACCAACAATAACAGATACTAAGTGCAGTGGCGGAGACTCAGCCCTGGACCTGGGAGAGGAATTAAAGAAAACTTCAGTTGGGAGTATTTTTTTTTTTTTTTTTTTAACGAAGTCATAAAAGACCTTAAGTGCTATATGCAACACACTGCAGACAAGGAAGAAGAAAACTGGAAATCCCCTTCAATACCACATACATACATATTTCATTGTTTTGCAGTTCATAATTAATAAGCATAATTTTATAATATTGATACCATGGTAACACAAAACTGCAATATGTGATAATAGTACCTATTACATACATTATATCTTATACTATTCTCCTTAATGTTAAAAAGTAATGCTGTTGTTTTTTTCTTTTTAGTCTAACTGAACCTTTAATAACACCAGCGTCAGCATGCCAAAATGATGTCTCTAGCTATCATTCAGCATCTGGTCAAGCTCCTGTGGATAGCAGAATCTATAAGCATGGAGTGATCTAGTATTAGCTCTAGTTCTGCTCTTCACTTGTGCTTTATTTATTTTCTCAACGTAGCCCTCTAGTGGACTGTTGTGTTACTGCAGTAACTGGGATGATAAAGTACCTGGGCATGTTATGAAGCAATATGATGAAAACAGTCATAGTTACAGCAATATTAAAACAGTCATTAACCCCTAAATGGCAAGCAGAAGTACTAAATTGTAGTCTCTGTCAGTATTAGATTAGGGCAAAATCATATGGTATAGACTTTATCTATATATATAATTGCCTTATTCTGTCTGTCTGTCTGTCTGTCATGCTTCAAAATTGTGTCCTTCCGGTGACATTGTGTCCTTACGGTGACACAAAGCTGATTGGCCGCTGGGCTCGCCATGGCCCCGCCCCCCCACACCGATTGGCCTCTCGCCCCGGTACCCTGCAGGCATTGGCAATTCGGCCATGCCACGCCCCGCCCCCTCACGCAATGCACGCTAGCTCTGGCCCCGCCCCCTCCCTCCCCCCGCGCATTCCCCGAACTGACACGGCTGTCACGGAGGTGAGTACTGTACTCCCCCCCCCGCGCATTCCCCGAACTGACACGGCTGTCATGGAGGTGAGTACTGTACTCCCCCCCCCCCGCGCATTACCCGAACTGACACGGCTGTCACGGAGGTGAGTACTGTACTCCCAAGCCCCACCCCCACCCCCCCCGGCCCCCGCTCGCACGGGAGTGGTGTGGATACGTTGGTAACCATGCTCGCATGGTTACAAGCGCATCAAGGTCCTGCTGCGGCGGAAGATCCACACGCACACACATAACAGCACACACACAAACATACACACACATCAGATCACACTCACTCTCACACACACCTCACACACACCTCACACACACCTCACACACACCTCACATCGCATCCACACACTCACAGCATCCGGCGATATCGCTTGCTTCTCGGCCTCGATACTGTCCTGTTGTGACCTTTCAGGACCTGACGGAGGATCACATGGCCAGAGGCATGTGGTATCTCCGGATGTTGTGAGTGTGAGCGCGTATGTGCGATATCGTCAGTGTCTGTGTGTGTGAGTGTATGCGATCGGGTGTGTGTGAGTGGATGCGATCGGGTGTGTGTGAGTGGATGCGATCGGGTGTGTGTGAGTGGATGCGATCGGGTGTGTGTGAGTGGATGCGATCGGGTGTGTGAGTGTCGGCAGAGGAGCACGGCGTGCTGGAGGAGGCTGGGAGCAGAGAGCCTGATCATGGGGAAGGCTGGGAGGGGGAGGCTGATGCTGGGGGAGACTGGGAGGGGAAGGCTGATGCTGAAGGAGGCTAGGAGGGGGAGGCTGGGAGGAAGGAGGCTGGGAGGAGAGAGGCTGATCCTGGGGAAGGCTGGGAAGGGGAGGCTGATGGTGAGGGAGGCTGGAAGGAGGGAGGCTGATGCTGGGGGAGGCTGGAAGGAGAGAGGCTGAGGCTGGGAGGAGAGAGGCTGATGCTGGGGAAGGCTGATGCTGAGGGAGGCTGGGAGGGGAAAGCTGATGCTGGGGAAGGCTGGGAGGATGGAGGCTGGGAGGAGAGAGGCTGATCCTGGGGAAGGCTGGGAGAGGGAGCAGAGAGGAGAGGCTGATGCTGGGAGGAGAAAGGCTGATGCTGGGATGAGAGAGGCTGATGCTGGGAGGAGAGAGGCTGATGCTGGGGGAGGCTGGGAGGGGGAGGCTGATGCTGGGGGAGGCTGGGACGAGGGAGGCTGATGCTGGTGGAGGCTGATGCTTGGGGAGGCTGATGCTGGGGGAGGCTGGAAGGAGAGAGGCTGATGCTGGTGGAGGCTGATGCTTGGGGAGGCTGATGCTGGGGGAGACTGGGAGGGGAAGGCTGATGCTGAGGGAGGCTGGGAGAGGGAGCCTGGGGGGAAGGAGGCTGGGAGGAGAGAGGCTGATCCTGGGGAAGGCTGGGAACGGGAGGCTGATGCTGAGGGAGGCTGGAAGGAGAGAGGCTGATGCTGGGGGAGGCTGGAAGGAGAGAGGCTGATGCTGGTGGAGGCTGATGCTTGGGGAGGCTGATGCTGGGGGAGACTGGGAGCGGAAGGCTGATGCTGAGGGAGGCTGGGAGGGGGAGGCTGGGAGGAAGGAGGCTGGGAGGAGAGAGGCTGATCCTGGGGAAGGCTGGGAAGGGGAGGCTGATGCTGAGGGAGGCTGGAAGGAGAGAGGCTGAGGCTGGGAGGAGAGAGGCTGATGCTGGGGAAGGCTGATGCTGAGGGAGGCTGGGAGGGGAAAGCTGATGCTGGGGAAGGCTGGGAGGACGGAGGCTGGGAGGAGAGAGGCTGATCCTGGGGAAGGCTGGGAGAGGGAGGCTGATGCTGGAGGAGGCTGGAAGGAGAGAGGCTGATGCTGGCGGAGGCTGATGCTGGGGGAGGCTGGAAGGAGAGAGGCTGATGCTGGTGGAGGCTGATGCTTGGGGAGGCTGGGAGAGGGAGGCTAATGCTGAGGGAGGCTGGGAGGAGGGAGGCTGGGAGAGGTAGGCTGAGAGAAGAGAGGCTGATGCTGGGGGAGGCTGATGCTGGGGGAGGCTGGGAGAGGGAGGCTGATGCTGGGGGAGGGTGGGAGGAGGGAGGCTGGGAGGAGAGAGGCTGATGCTGGGGAAGACTGGGAGGAGAGAGGCTGATGCTGGGGACAGAGAGGAGAGGCTGATGCTGGGAGGAGAGAGGCTGATCCTGGGGAAGGCTGGGAAGGGGAGGCTGATGCTGAGGGAGGCAGGAAGGAGAGAGGCTGATGCTGGGGGAGGCTGGAAGGAGAGAGGCTGAGGCTGGGAGGAGAGAGGCTGATGCTGGGGAAGGCTGATGCTGAGGGAGGCTGGGAGGGGAAAGCTGATGCTGGGGAAGGCTGGGAGGATGGAGGCTGGGAGGAGAGAGGCTGATCCTGGGGAAGGCTGGGAGAGGGAGCAGAGAGGAGAGGCTGATGCTGGGAGGAGAAAGGCTGATGCTGGGATGAGAGAGGCTGATGCTGGGAGGAGAGAGGCTGATGCTGGGGGAGGCTGGGAGGGGGAGGCTGATGCTGGTGGAGGCTGGGACGAGGGAGGCTGATGCTGGTGGAGGCTGATGCTTGGGGAGGCTGATGCTGGGGGAGGCTGGAAGGAGAGAGGCTGATGCTGGTGGAGGCTGATGCTTGGGGAGGCTGATGCTGGGGGAGACTGGGAGGGGAAGGCTGATGCTGAGGGAGGCTGGGAGAGGGAGCCTGGGGGGAAGGAGGCTGGGAGGAGAGAGGCTGATCCTGGGGAAGGCTGGGAACGGGAGGCTGATGCTGAGGGAGGCTGGAAGGAGAGAGGCTGATGCTGGGGGAGGCTGGAAGGAGAGAGGCTGATGCTGGTGGAGGCTGATGCTTGGAGAGGCTGATGCTGGGGGAGACTGGGAGCGGAAGGCTGATGCTGAGGGAGGCTGGGAGGGGGAGGCTGGGAGGAAGGAGGCTGGGAGGAGAGAGGCTGATCCTGGGGAAGGCTGGGAAGGGGAGGCTGATGCTGAGGGAGGCTGGAAGGAGAGAGGCTGAGGCTGGGAGGAGAGAGGCTGATGCTGGGGAAGGCTGATGCTGAGGGAGGCTGGGAGGGGAAAGCTGATGCTGGGGAAGGCTGGGAGGACGGAGGCTGGGAGGAGAGAGGCTGATCCTGGGGAAGGCTGGGAGAGGGAGGCTGATGCTGGAGGAGGCTGGAAGGAGAGAGGCTGATGCTGGCGGAGGCTGATGCTGGGGGAGGCTGGAAGGAGAGAGGCTGATGCTGGTGGAGGCTGATGCTTGGGGAGGCTGGGAGAGGGAGGCTAATGCTGAGGGAGGCTGGGAGGAGGGAGGCTGGGAGAGGTAGGCTGAGAGAAGAGAGGCTGATGCTGGGGGAGGCTGATGCTGGGGGAGGCTGGGAGAGGGAGGCTGATGCTGGGGGAGGGTGGGAGGAGGGAGGCTGGGAGGAGAGAGGCTGATGCTGGGGAAGGCTGGGAGGAGAGAGGCTGATGCTGGGGACAGAGAGGAGAGGCTGATGCTGGGAGGAGAGAGGCTGATCCTGGGGAAGGCTGGGAAGGGGAGGCTGATGCTGAGGGAGGCAGGAAGGAGAGAGGCTGATGCTGGGGGAGGCTGGAAGGAGAGAGGCTGAGGCTGGGAGGAGAGAGGCTGATGCTGGGGAAGGCTGATGCTGAGGGAGGCTGGGAGGGGAAAGCTGATGCTGGGGAAGGCTGGGAGGACGGAGGCTGGGAGGAGAGAGGCTGATCCTGGGGAAGGCTGGGAGAGGGAGGCTGATGCTGGAGGAGGCTGGAAGGAGAGAGGCTGAGCTGGCGGAGGCTGATGCTGGGGGAGGCTGGAAGGAGAGAGGCTGATGCTGGTGGAGGCTGATGCTTGGGGAGGCTGGGAGAGGGAGGCTGATACTGAGGGAGGCTGGGAGGAGGGAGGCTGGGAGAGGTAGGCTGAGAGAAGAGAGGCTGATGCTGGGGAAGGCTGGGAGGAGAGAGGGTGATGCTGGGGACAGAGAGGAGAGGCTGATGCTGGGAGGAGAGAGGCTGATGCTGGGAGGAGAGAGGCTGATGCTGGGAGGAGAGAGGCTGATGCTGGGGGCAGAGAAGCTGATGCTGGGGGCAGAGAGGCTGATGCTGGGGGAGGCTGGGAGAGGGAGGCTGATGCTGGGGGAGGGTGGGAGGAGGGAGGCTGGGAGGAGAGAGGCTGATGCTGGGGAAGGCTGGGAGGAGAGAGGGTGATGCTGGGGACAGAGAGGAGAGGCTGATGCTGGGAGGAGAGAGGCTGATGCTGGGAGGAGAGAGGCTGATGCTGGGAGGAGAGAGGCTGATGCTGGGGGCAGAGAAGCTGATGCTGGGGGCAGAGAGGCTGATGCTGGTGCAGCATGGGGGATGGAGCACGATGGGGGGTGCGCAGCATTGGGGATGGAGCATGATGGGGGGGTGCGCAGCATCGGGGATGGAGCACGATGGGGAGTTCGCAGCATGGGGGATGGAGCACGTTTGGGAGTGCGCAGCATGGCGGGTGGAGCACGTTTGGGAGTGCGCAGCATGGGAGATGGAGCACGATGGGGGGTGCGCAGCATAGGGGATGGAGCACGATGGGGAGTGCGCTGCATGGGGGATGGAGCACGATGGGGAGTGCGGAGTATGGCGGATGGAGCACGTTTGGGAGTGCGCAGCATGGCGGATGGAGCACGTTTGAGAGTGCGCAGCATGGCGGATGGAGCACGATGGGGAGTGCGCAGCATAGGGGATGGAGCACGATGGGGAGTGCGCTGCATGGGGGATGGAGCACGATGGGGAGTGCGCTGCATGGGGGATGGAGCACGTTTGGGAGTGCGCACCTCTCCCCAACACACACACACACGCGCGCGCACTGCACAACACACCACACACCACACACACACACACTGGGAACCACAAACAACTGCCCTACACAGACACCCACACACACAGACAACGCTGCACACACACAACACCCAACACACAAACACCGCGGCACACACAAATATACGCACATACCGCACAACACACACATTGCACAAAACATACCTCCCCCAAAACACACCACACACACACAAACCGCGCAACACACACACAACGCTACAGACACACAGCGCTCCACAAACAACGCAACACACGCAACACACATACAACACCGCTCTCACCCCCCGTCACACCCAGGCAACACCCAGAACATGTACAGCCCCTACACAAACACTTAGTAACTACACACAACAACATCTATATATATATAACAAAAATCATACATGAACTACACAATACGTAAATTCTAGAATACCCGATGCGTAGAATCGGGCCACCTTCTAGTATACATATAATTGCCTTATTCTGTCTGTCTGTCTGTCTATCTGTCTGTCTGTCTGTCTGTCATGCTCCAAAATTGTGTCCTTACGGTGACACAAAGCTGACTGGCCGCTGGGCTCGCCATGGCCCCGCCCCCAAACACGGATTGGTCTCTCGCCCCGACTCTCTGCAGGCCCCGCCCCCCTCACGCAATGCACGCTCGCTCTTGCCCAACTGACACGTAGCTCCGACTCCCAGGTGAGTACACACACACACATCAGATCACACTCACTCTCACACACACCTCACATATCACATCCACACACTCACAACATCCTGGGATATCGCTTGCTTCTACACCGGCTCCGTCACGATCCCAGCAGCGCCAGACATAACCTTGCGATGCTGGGATCTTCACGGAGCCCGTGAACGCTGTTAACCATTATACACATCGGGTAACTAAGGTCCCTTGGTTACCCGATGTGTATCATAGTTAACAGTGTACACCGGCTCACACTCACTCTCACACACACCTCACACATACATCACATCGCATCCACACACTCACAGCATCCGGCGATATCGCTTGCTTCTCGGCCTCGATACTGTGCTGTTGTGACCTTCCAGTACCTGTCGGAGGATCACATGGCCAGAAGCATGTGGTATCTCCGGATGTTGTGAGTATGAGCGCGTATGTGCAATATCGTCAATGAGTGTGTGCGTGAGTGTATGCAATCGGGTGTGTGAGTGTCGGCAGAAGAGCATGGCGTGCTGGAGGAGGCTGGGAGGAGAGAGGCTGATCCTGGGGAAGGCTGGGATGGAGAGGCTGATGCTGGGGACAGAGAGGCTGATGCTGGGATGAGAGAGGCTGATGCTGGGGACAGAGAGGCTGATGCTGAGGACAGAGAGGCTGATGCTGGGGACAGAGAGGCTGATGCTGGGGACAGAGAGGCTGATGCTGGGGACAGAGAGGCTGATGCTGGGGACAGAGAGGCTGATGCTGGGGACAGAGAGGCTGATGCTGGGATGAGAGAGGCTGATGCTGGGGACAGAGAGGCTGATGCTGGGGACAGAGAGGCTGATGCTGGGGACAGAGAGGCTGATGCTGGGGACAGAGAGGCTGATGCTGCGGGGAGAGAGGCTGATGCTGGGAGGAGAGAGGCTGATGCTGCGGGCAGAGAGGCTGATGCTGCGGGTAGAGAGGCTGATGCTGGCGCAGCATGGCGGATGGAGCACGTTTGGGAGTGCGCAGCATGGCGGATGGAGCACGTTTGGGAGTGCGCAGCATGGCGGATGGAGCACGTTTGGGAGTGCGCAGCATGGCGGATGGAGCACGTTTGGGAGTGCGCAGCATGGCGGATGGAGCACGTTTGGGAGTGCGCAGCATGGCGGATGGAGCACGTTTGGGAGTGCGCAGCATGGCGGATGGAGCACGTTTGGGAGTGCGCAGCATGGGGGATGCAGCACGATGGGGAGTGCGGAGTATGGCGGATGGAGCATGTTTGGGAGTGCGCAGCATGGCGGATGGAGCATGTTTGGGAGTGCGCAGCATGGCGGATGGAGCACGTTTGGGAGTGCGCAGCATGGGGGATGCAGCACGATGGGGAGTGCGGAGTATGGCGGATGGAGCACGTTTGGGAGTGCGCAGCATGGCGGATGGACCACGTTTGGGAGTGCGCAGCATGGCGGATGGAGCACGTTTGGGAGTGCGCAGCATGGCGGATGGAGCACGTTTGGGAGTGCGCAGCATGGCGGATGGAGCACGTTTGGTAGTGCGCAGCATGGGAGATGGAGCACGATGGGGAGTGCGCAGCATGGCGGATGGAGCACGATGGGGAGTGCGCTGCATGGGGGATGGAGCACGATGGGGAGTGCGGAGTATGGCGGATGGAGCACGTTTGGGAGTGCGCAGAATGGCGGATGGAGCACGTTTGGGAGTGCGCAGCATGGCGGATGGAGCACGTTTGGGAGTGCGCAGCATGGGAGATGGAGCACGATGGGGAGTGCGCAGCATGGCGGATGGAGCACGTTTGGGAGTGCGCAGCATGGGGGATGGAGCACGATGGGCAGTGCGCAGCATGGCGGATGGAGCACGTTTGGGAGTGCGCAGCATGGCGGATGGAGCACGTTTGGGAGTGCGCAGCATGGCGGATGGAGCACGTTTGGGAGTGCGCAGGATGGAAGATGTAGCACGATGGGGGGTGCGCAGCATAGGGGATGGAGCACGATGGGGAGTGCACACCTCCCCCCAACACACACACACGCGCACTGCACAACACACCACACACACACACACACTGGGAACCACAAACAACTGCCCTACACAGACACCCACACACAGACAACGCTGCACACACAAATATACGCACATACCGCACAACACACACATTGCACAAAACATACCTCCCCCAAAACACACCACACACACACAAACCGCGCAACATACACACAACGCTACAGACACACAGCGCAACACACACACAATGCTACAGACACACAGCGCTCCACAAACAACGCAACACACAAACAACACCGCTCTCACCCCCCGCCACACCCAGACAACACCCAGAACATGTACAGCGCCCTACACAAACACTTGGTAACTACACACAACAACATCTATATATATAACAAAAATCATACATGAACTACACAATACATCAATTCTAGAATACCCGATGCGTAGAATCGGGCCACCTTCTAGTTACAACATAAAGCTCTTGTCCCACATTTGTCTCATACAGCCTAGATTTTCCATTTGCTGCTGATATAGGATTAATAAGACAGAACAACCAAGTAGGTCCATGCAGACATAGGCCATAGAGGCACATACAATCTGTATAGTTCTAATCTATAGCTTTATACATGGTGAAGGTCTCAGTTATCACTGGTATCATGAATAGTATAAAAAATTAGCATAAACAATACCCATTATAATGCTCTTATCAGAGCTGTAAGACAGAATAGAATTTCTCTACTGCCTTTTTTTAAAAAAACTGTGATATTTTTGCCAACATTTATTATGGAAAAGGAGTCCCAAATGTGTCATATTTATTTACGTGACACACGACATTCTGACTTGTGTCGCAATTTTTGACTTTTTTATTTAATTATTTAATCTTGAGCATGAGGACCACACCCCCCTATGAGAACCACATCCACCCTATGCGAACCACATCCACCCTATGCAAACCATACCTGAGACCACACCCTCTCTATGAGAACCACATCCACCCTATGCGAACCACACCCACCCTATGCGAACCATACCTGAGACCACACCCTCCCTATGTGAATTACATCAACCCTATGTGAACCATACCTGAGACCACACCCTCCGTATGCGAACCACATCAACCCTATGCGAACCATACCTGAGACCACACCCTCCCTATGCGAACCACATCCACCCTATGCGAACCATACCTGAGACCACACCCTCCCTATGCAAACCACATCCACCCTATGTGAACCATACCTGAGACCACACCCTCCCTATGCGAACCACATCCACCCTATGCGAACCATACCTGAGACCACACCCTCCCTATGCGAACCACATCAACCCTATGCGAACCATACCTGAGACCACACCCTCCCTATGCGAACCACATCAACCCTATGCGAACCATACCTGAGACCACACCCTCCCTATGCAAACCACATCCACCCTATGCGAACCATACCTGAGACCACACCCTCCCTATGCGAACCACATCCACCCTATGCAAACCACACATGAGACCACACCCACCCTATGCGAACCACACATGAGACCACACCCACTCTGTGAACCACACCTAGCCTATGTGAACCACACTTAAGACCACATCCACCTTATGAGAACCACAACCACACCCATCCTTTGCAAATCACACCCACCCTATGCAAATCACACCTGGGACCACACCTACCATATGTTAACCACACCCACTCCATGCAGACCACACCCACCTGATGAAAACCAGACCCAAGCCATGGAGTCAGTCCACACCTGCCTTAAGTAGGCCACGCCCACTCTGTGGAGAACACACCCACCTGTTTATTTTTCTCTCACTGTTTTCTAAGTATAGCTTGGGGAACCTAAATCACTTTTTTGTACATGAAAAAATTGTATGACAAAAATTGACATGCAGACCAAAGTTGTATGAAAACTAAATGCAACACACTGATGAAAAATGATCTTTTTTGTATAAGATTAATTAATTTGGTGCAACAAGCAGTGAAAAAATTAAACTTTGTGTCATTCTGGTAGAACCACAGACAACAGGTCGTGAGTGAATATAGTTGAAGACACCTTATGATTATAGCCACATTTTAAAACATGTCAATAAGTTGTGAAATATGATCTGTTTCGGCAATAACCTGCAGTAATTTAAGACTTTTTTTCTTTTCTTCCACTTTGTACGTTAATCGCCGAGCGTCATTTTTCAAATCCGACCAGTGTCACTGAATGTGTAAAAACCCTAAAAGGCGGCAACATATTCTAGTGATTCGGAGAATCTTTTTATTAGTGACACATTGTGCCTTATGATAGTAAAGTTAGAGCGATCTTATTTGTTTATGTATCAAAATATTTATAAGTTGCCAAAAATTGTAAAAATGTGAAATTTTTGAACTTTTCAATTTTATGCTCTTTAAACACATGCCACTCAAAATAATTAATAAATAACATGCACCACATCTACTTTACATCGGCACCTTTTCTGAAATTTATTTTTCTTTTCTTAACATTTTATCAGCAGTTTTTCTGTTTTTCAATTCAATTTACAAAACCTAAATTTTTAGGGACCACTTCAATTTTGAAGTTACTTTGAGGGGCTGGTATGTTGGAAAACTAGCAAATAATACCCTATTTTAACATCTGTGCCCCTCAATATATTCAAAACCACAGTTAGAAATTTTGTTAACCCTTTAGATGCATCACAGGAATTACTGCAACCTGGAAAAAGAAATTAAAAATTACTTTTTTCACTAAAATATCATTTTTGCTGCACATTTTTATTTTTTTTTTCATTTTTACAACTGTAAAAAGAGAATCTAGACAGCACATTTTATTATGTAATTTTCCTGAGTACAACAATACTCCATATGTTGTTGAGAACTACTGTTAGGTCATATGGCAGGGCAGAGAAGGGAAGTAGCGCTGTATGTTGGCTGCTGGCACCTTGTCACACTTGCCTGCACCAAATCCACAATGGAGCAAGGAGCTTATTGCTCCCTGCTCCATGACTGTTCTCAGTCTTATGTGTACTCCATGGCAACAAATACAGTTGAATATGGACACACACTAAAGACAGAAAGATGCCGTCTGGAATGGCATCCAATCTAAGGGGTACTTTGCATGTTGCGAAATCGCTACCGCGATGTTGTCGGGGTCAAATCGAAAGTGACACACATCTGGCGCCAGTAAAGAAGTCGCAACATGTAAAGCCTAGATGCACCGATAAACGATCGCAAAAGCGTCGTAAATCGGTGATCTATGTAGTGTCGTTCATTTTCATAATTTCGCTGCAGCGACAGGTACGATGTTGTTCCTTGTTCCTGCGGCAGCACACATCGCTGTGTATGAAGCCGCAGGAGCGAGGAACTTCTCTTTACGTGCCTCCACCGGCTATGCGGAAGGAAGGAGGTGGGCGGGATGTTTACGTCCCGCTCATCTTTGCCCCTCCGCTTCTATTGGCCGCCTGCCGTGTGACGTCGCTGTGACGTCACACTACCCGCCCTCTTAGGAAGGAGGAGGGTCGCCGGCCAGAGCGACGTCGCAGGGCAGGTAAGTGCATGTGAAGCTGCCATAGCGATAATGTTCGTTACGGCAGCTATCACAAGATATCGAATGTGCGACGGGGGCGGGTACTATCACGCTCGGCATCGCAACCATCGACTAGTGATGTCGCAGCGTGCAAAGTACCCCTAAGACTGTTCTGCTGGATTCTGGAAGGTTGCAGGCTATGGACATAGGAATCACAACAGGTTGAATAAACTAGAAAAACATTGTCAATGTAAGAGTGGGAAACAAAAAGTGATACGCTCCTGAAGAAATTGTACTGCTGATATCTGTTATATTGATGCATTGTTTGATAGAATTGTGATTAATGTTCCTCTATGCTATTGTGTTGGGAAAGTGTATGTAACAGTGCAGATGCAGGGCCCAGAAGAGTTAACAGCCAGCGCTGCTGTAGAGAGGAGTGTTTGGGATTAAGGCTAAGGACACAGGGGCATTACTGCGAGTCCACGAGTCCATGAGTGTGCATGACACTTGGCTCCCGATCTGCAGCTAGTGTAAGCCGAGGGTCATTATACTGTGATGTGATTCTACAATTGGATCACAGCTGCAGAAGAGAGGGAGGGACTAATCTGCCTATCCCCTCCATTATCAGGTGATAATGCGTATATTGCACTGCACTTCAGTGTAATGCGAGTGCAGTGTGATGTTTCATCCACACCCATAGACGTGTATGGGTGCAAGTGAAAACAAATCGGATTCCACCTGCAGCATGCTGCTATTGTTTTCTTGGTCTGATTAGGGCTGAGAAAAAAGTCACTCAAAGGAGCGTCCCCATAGAGTAACATGGGTCCGGGTGAAATGCAATTTATCGCATTTCACTCACTCCATTTTACTCGCCGTGTGTCCTTAGCCTAAGAAGAGAGTTAAGGGTATTTTACACACTGCGACATCGCTAGCGATCTCATTAGCGATGTGAAATTCTAGATCGCAAGTGCGATCTTTCAAGATCGCACATGCGTAAAATGACCTATGTGCGATCTAAAAAGATCGCACTTGCGATCTAGAATTTCACATCGCTATTGAGATCGCTAGCGATGTCGCAGTGTGTAAAGTACCCTTAACTTCATGTTTACAGTGAGGCAGCAGTTAGTAGTGAAATGGAGAGAAAGCAAAGCCAGTTTCAGGGAGTGTGACAGACTGAGCCGCATACTGGGTGTGTGTGCAAGGAGCAGAATTTCTGAAGTAGCAAGTTCTCTAACTGTACTGGAAAAAGTGGCAATCTGGATCCTAATATGGACAGAATAGCCTGGATCCTGGGAAGTGAAACAGGCTAAAATGGAGAGTTCAGCAGCAGTGGGTATATTTAGGAGCCCAAGGAGGTACGGTTGTGTGGTGTTGGTAACATTGAGACAGTACAAGCAAAGTGAGGCTGAACTGAAGAGGCAAGGTCTAGTGTAGTTCTGGGATTCTTAGTGAAGATATATTGTATTTGCCAGGCCAGAGCACGGGTGCTACACAAAAGTGGTCAGTGAAGGACAGATAAGTGTACAGAGTATTCAAGTACCCCTTGCTGAAGTACCCATATTGTTGAAATATTGTTGCTAACAAGTGATGTGTAAATCAAAAGATGTGAAAATCAAGCATTGCACCTGCCTCCTACTGTAGATATGTTGGACCAGTTCCAACAGTAAAATTCACCTTATGGTAACATTACATCTGGGGTTCCTATGACATCTGAGGATATGTGGCCTGCGCGAGAACCATATTCCACAAATAACACTATGCATACAGAGGAGCTAGTGTTTATGGTCGCAACCTAACACCTCTGTGTGACAACTGTATGTGTGACGCCCTGGCCAGCCAGGTAGTCACAGATAGGGCCCCGCACTACACCAGTCCCCTAACAAGGTAACAGCAGCCAAACATTTAAAACCCTAGTCACCTCCCCTCAGAGCTTGATGGACACACCAGGGGGCAGAACCAGGCGGTTGGAAGACGCCCACCAAGGAGTCTCAGACAGCCTGGGGCGGGAAAGTTCAGTTTATGTCTAGAGTCTGTTAGTGGAGGTGAAGTTAGGTGGAAGCAGGCCCGTGTGTCAGGCCTGAAACTGACTGACAGGTGCCAGGGTAGGAGCCCTGGTACCTTTGGCTAGGAGGCAGAAGGAGGCCTCTGTCTGCAGAAGCCGGGAAGACGGCTCGGTGGAACAGAGGTGGACTGGGACAGGGTAGTGGCCCGCTGGTACCGATCCGGGGAACCGACTCGAAAACCGGAGCACAAAGGGGGGTACTCAGACCTTGAAGCTAGGTCCAGAAGCTACTAGGGGCTGGATCCTAACATGGACAATATAGGTCCTGTTCCACTTAAAGTCCCGACTGAAGACAACAGCCCAAGAGGGAGATAGAAAGCCACCGCCATGGCAGAGAGATCCCACAGGTCAGCGTCTGCGGGCAAAGGGCTCCTCAGGCAATTACAAGCCGGGGAGTGGACTCCTGAAGTTGCAAGCACAGGTAGTCCACCATCACAAAACAGGTGCAGGAGAAAGGCAGAGACCACCAACCGGGTGGGGGACCAGACTGCAGCTGGCTGCGGGCACCGACCACCGTCACCTTGGTTTACCAGAGACTCGTGTGTTTACTAATCGTGAGTACATCAGTGCCCTCCGGCCGCCCATCTCCCTGCACTGCCAAACACCACCAACGGGTCCCGGGGCCACCATCCCTGCCCACGGAGGGGTTAACAACTTGCTGCATAACATCTCCCCCAGGTGCCCCATAACTGCAGCGGTGGTGCCCATCTTCACCACATCCTGTGGGTGGCGTCACGAACTCAAACACAGCTCCGGCCATACACCTACGTCCCCAAACCACCAAACCCCTTTTGATCGACATGACTGCAGGACCCAGACCCTCAAGCCACCCACTGAAGGTCCGGATCTGAGCGGCTCGGCTGCTGCCGAGCACGGGACGGCACATATGGGCTAGGTAGCCATGTCTTATTGTTGTAAATACAACTGATAAGTTGTAAATGAAGTCATGTATTGTCTTCAAGTCAAGTTGACTGTAGAAATAATTAACCCTAAACCCCACTGTCACAGTAGATCAATGAAAAAATAGGGGTAGCTGTGTATATGATGATCTGTTTGGTTTTTTTGGGCTACCTGCCTTTTTATTTGCATTGCCATGTAAGATCACATTGGTAGTATGACAAAAGTATGGATGGCCCTAGACCTGATGAAAGTACCTCGTTTATGTTATTAGTTTTCATTTTGTCTCACTGGATTTAGAATTTTGAGAACAGCTTCAAATTTGAACTTTGATAATATTGAAAACCTTTTTGTTTTTGCCCTAACTCTATCAGGTCCCATATTCACATTATTAATCCAACGATGCTCTGTCATCACTCAGATGGATGTATTTAATATTAATTGAATGGCATAATCAGCAAAATTTTCTATCATCAAATCTATTAAAATAAAATAGTAGGCACCATTGAGTAATAACAGAATGCAGACGAGAGTGCTGATGGAGTAAATGAAAGCTCAGCTATTAACAGCCTTTTCATTTTTCAACGTAATGTCGAGAATTTGCTAAAGAAAAATATATTAGCATCTGCATATTAAAAATGCAACTATGGAAATATTACAGTGAAGCACGCACAGACGCAGATTAATTTCAGCTATCATTCTTGGTGCTGGATTGAAAGTGTAATTATACTGCAGATTTTATCGACTAAATTAGTGAATGCCATGTACAGAAATTCATGGTTACATCTGCTTGATTTATTAAACAATACCAGGAATATTAATATTAGAATGCTGTCCCGCTAAAATTAGGAATACTTTGTCAATCAAATTAAAGTTGATCTGTCACCAGATTTAACAATGCAAGCTGTATACATTAATATACTGATCTCTAAGACCTGAGGAGGCTGCAGATTTGGAAAATCCATATTAGAATGGCTCTACAATCTTGGAAATAAAATTTGCATTTTATTTACAAAGAAAGTACACCAACTTCATTAGGTCTAAGGCCCCCTTCACACGTCAGTGATTCTGGCATGCATGTTGCAGTTTTTATTCATTCCAGAATTACAGACATATGCAGACCCATTAAAATCAATGGGTCTCTGCAAACATCATTGATTTCTCACTGACGTGTTTCCGTGCTGCGTACACGCATGTCCATGTATTCCGCACAGAGACAAGATTGCTTTTTTCTGGCATCACTTATGTTCCACGGAAAACACTACGTTGTGATCCATGAAACACGTACCAGAAAAGCGCTTACATTTAAAATGAAAAGCTTTTTAAACTCACCTATCTCCAATGATGCTGTCTCCAGCTGCTGTTGTTTCTGGCTAATTATACTCATGCATATTCACTGCACAGCCAAAGTAACAACATAGGAGAGACAGTGGCGGCAGGACACAGCATGGTGGGAGAATTCAGCACCATGGACAGCAGGAGCGTGGACAGGTGAGTAAAAGTACCTGATCTCCATGTATTGTCACAGATATCACACGGAGATCAACCGTGTGGCAAAATCACGGTATATGGAGGGATATATGCACCCTTATCATGGCGGTGAAAATTGTTGGTGTTTGTGTTTTTCACTGTCATGTGAAAGAGGCCTAAGAGAGATAATTATTAAAAGAACCAGATTGTATTGTGAATTCTGGTGACAGCTACTTTTTAACTCCTTACCAACATGATGTACTGGTACGTCATATGCTGGCTCCCTGACTTTGACATGGGCTCAGAAACTGAGCCTGCATCTCTGCCAGCAGATGATTGTTGGGTTTTTCAGCCATCATCTGCTTCTAAAAGTTCTTCTGAGCTCCACCAATGGCTATAAACTTCTTATATATGCCACTCTCAATCTGTAAGAGCGGCATTTAAAGCGCATTGGAAGGGGGGCCCGCCATTCTCACTGCACATTTGGCGCTCCAGCGACATGATGATGGGGCACCAATGGATTGTCATGACAGCCAGGGGTCTGCTGAAGACCCTTGTATCTGTCATGATGGTACCCTTGTGAGAGTTAGCCCAACACTGGTGTTCACCGTGACTTTTGCTATGTTCACGATAGTGTGACATTGTTACACATAGCACAATCGATTGGATGATCGCAGGTTCAAGTCCCCAAGGGGACTACCTAAGACAATAAAAAACAAATATTTTAAAAAATATTGTGATGCCCTGGCAAAACCAGGTAGTCACAAATAGGCCCCCGCATAACACCTTCCCTCACTAGGAAACACACAGCCAACCTAGAAACCCTAGTCACCCCCCTTAGGGAAAGATAGACACACCAGTGGGCATGACCAGGCTGTTGGGACATGCCCGCCCAGGGGTCCAGACAGGGCGGGAAAAACAGTAGTTAGTTCAGTTTGGAGTTTGGAGAGGAGTGTGGGCTGGAGCTAAGTGTAGCTCCAGCAGGAAAGTTCAAGTTGAATGCTACCAGGGTAGGAGCCCTGGTGCCACTGGCTAGGAGGCAGACGGTGGTCTCCGTCAGCAGGAGACCGGAAGATGGCTTGGCAGAACCGAGGTGGACCGGGACAGGGTTGGAGCCCGCCGGTACCGACACGGGGAACCGACCCGGAAACCATAGCACAAAGGGGGGTACTCGGACCCTGAAGCCAGAACCGGAAACAAGCGGACTGGTTAATTCACCGATTGAGGCCAGGACTAGAGGTTCTGTTCCACAAAAAGTCCCTCATAGAAGACAACAGCCCACCGATAGAGATAAGAGGTCACCGCCAGGGCCCATAGATCCCATGGGCCAGCATCTGCGGACACGGCTCCTTAGGCCACATCCAGCCGGGAGCGGACACCTGAGATTCACGCTAGGAATTCCACCTTACACACAAAAGAGAAAAAGATAGAGACCACCAGTGGGGGACCCAAATGCAACCGGCCGCAGCACCGGCCACCAGCACCTTGGTTTGCCAAAGACTTGTGTGGTTTATTAACTGTGAGTACACAATCACTCCCTGTGGCTGCTATACCCTGCACGGAGACACTGGGTCCCGGGGCCACCATCCCTACCCACAGAGGGGTTAACAATTAGCTGCCACAACATCCCCCTGGGTGCTCTACGACAGCAGCGGTGGTGTCCCACTTCACCAAACACTGTGGGGGGTGTCACGAACTTACTACATCCCCCTTTTTATTCGGCATGTCCGCGAGACCCCCGGGTCTGGAGACCCTCGAGCCACAACCCCAGAAGGCCCGGACCCGAGCAGCGCTGGCTGCTGGCACGGGGGTGGCACACCCTGATAAAGTAAAAAAAAAAATATAAAAGTTCAAAATAATCTCGTTCTTTCCCTATTAAAAATTAACATATAAAAATAAGCATTTGGTATTGCTACAGTCATAAAGTCCAATCTATCAACATATAAAATAAATTAATCTGATCGGATAAATTAATCTGACTGGTAAAGATTGTAAAAAAAAAAAAAAATATTAAAACACCAGAATTGCGAAGAGGGAGGAGTTCACTGCAAGAATGCAAAAAATTTAATAAGAGGCGATAAAAACATTGTTTCTTCCCCAAAATAGTACCAATAAAACATTTGCTTAGGGCACTGAAAACAAGCCCTTACATGGGCCCATCTCTAAAAAATGAAAAAAGTACGGTTCTTGGAAAATTACAGCACAAGCAAAGCATTTTAGGGGCACATTTTTGAATTTTCTCCTTCACCACTTAAATAAAGCAAAAACTAAGCATATTTGGTATCACTATAACCATACTGACCTGGAGATTCATATTTCCCATATCTACAAGTAATTTTTTTTTCTATAACACGAATGTTAAAATATAAATAAATTTTAAAAAATGTGGAATTTTCCTTAGTTTGCTATTTCACCCTAGTTGGATTTTTCCCTTGCTTTTCAGGACTGCAAGTGATAAAATACATGGTGTCATTCAAAAGTCCAACTCATGCCTCCAAAAACAGCCATCACATGGCTATGTCAATAGAAAAATAAGAGTTATGGCTCCTGGAATAAAGGGAAGAAAAAAGACAAAATAACAAAAAAGGAAAATTGCCTAGCCAGGTTAAATACACTAATTTACATGCAATGCATTCATTTTTTATTACATCAGAAGGTGGACGTATTTTGAAAAGGGATTTGCTAAAATACATTTGGTAATGACATTGACAATGTGGGTAGTTAGGCCCACAAGCCCAAAATGTTTGAGGATTAAAAAGGAACTCTAATTTCAGCAAACTCTACATAAATAAGCACCGTATTTTCCGGCATATAAGATGACTTTTTAACCCCTGAAAAGCTTCTCAAGAGTCGGGGATCGTCTTATACGCTGGGTGTTGTCTTATACGGCAGTGCACGGTGCTGTCGTTTACACACAATAAAAGATATTCTCACCTCTCCTCCGTTCCCGCGGTGCCTCCAGCTGTTTCTTGCAGTACACAGGCACACAGACCCCTCCGTCTAGTGCACCGAGCAGCCGCTGCAGGATGTCGTCATGGCTTTACTACAGTTCAATGCTTTACGGCACCACAAAGCATTCAACTAAAGTAATGCGCTGACAGTAGCGGCAGCCCTGTGTATTGGACGCTATCACGGAGGGATCTGTGTGCCTGCGGTCCACAAGAAGCACTCCTCCATGATCGCATCCCATACACAGGGCCACCAAGGCTGTCAGCGTTTTACTGCAGTTGAATGCTTTGTGACCCAGTAAAGCATTCAACTGTAGTAAAGCCATGATGACATCCTGCAGTGGCCGCTCCTTTCGCGCTATAACGGAGGAATCTGTGTGCCTGCAGGCTGCAATAAACAGCTGAAGGCAGCGTGGGCACAGAGGAGAGGTGAGAATATCTTTTATTGTAAACAACGGCATGATAGGAGAGAGAAAGGAACCAGCAGGATGACATTATTAAACAATGGGCTTATTACTGCACGGGACATTACAGCAAGGGACATTACTAAACAATGGGCACATTACTGCAGGGGACATCACTAAATAATGAGGGTATTTCTCGGGTCGGTTAACACTCCAGTATATACCATATATCCCAAACTCTATATTTTACTGGAAAAGTTGGGGGTCGTCTTATACGCCCAGTTGTCTTATACGCCGGAAAATATGGTAGTAACAAATGAAGGTAAGAAACTTTTTAATATACGAAAGGACGGAGGGCACTACTCCAACATATCGGATCTCTTATAGCAAAAACAACATATCAAACCAGAGACAGAGAAAAAGTATGCCATATAACAAGGATCATCATTTAGATATAAAAAAAATATATAAATCTTTATTGGAACGTGTTAACACAAAATACATGTACAAAAAATAAAAACAATTAAAATGCATCAAGGTGCTGACTAGGCATTCCCAAGGCAACAATATAGAAATAATAATTATATTCCATGCAAAGTTAACCATAGATATAAGTAATTAGTTAGTTTGGAACACAATATTACAATATCACCATGCTATTTATATTCCGTGTATGTATTTAGCCAAAACCCGTAATGCCAGGGAGAAAAAGAATCCCCAAACTAGCTACACAGGAAAATAAGAAATAAATAATCAATAATAACTAACTGCTGTCTATCAATCTATCAATGCTGGTGTAAACTATGAATAATGGTAAAGAGGAAATAACGAGGTATATATATATATATATATATATTTATATACTAGAAGGTGGCCCGATTCTACGCATCGGGTATTCTAGAATTTACGTATTGTGTAGTTCATGTATGATTTTTGTTATATATATAGATATAGATATAGATGTTGTTGTGTGTAGTTAACAAGTGTTTGTGTAGGGCGCTGTACATGTTCTGGGTGTTGTCTGGGTGTGACGGGGGGTGAGAGCGGTGTTGTATGTGTGTTGCGTTGTTTGTGGAGCGCTGTGTGTCTGTAGCGTTGTGTGTGTGTTGCGCAGTTTGTGTGTGTGTGGTGTGTTTTGGGGGGAGGTATGTTTTGTGCAATGTGTGTGTTGTGTGGTATGTGTGTATATTTGTGTGTGCAGCGTTGTCTGTGTGTGTGGGTGTCTGTGTAGGGCAGTTGTTTGTGGTTCCCAGTGTGTGTGTGTGGTGTGTTGTGCAGTGCGCGCGTGTGTGTGTGTGTGTGTGTGTTGGGGGAGGTGTGCACTTCCCATCGTGCTCCATCCCCCATGCAGCGCACTCCCCATCGTGCTCCATCCCCCATGCAGCGCACTCCCCATCGTGCTCCATCCCCCATGCAGCGCACTCCCCATCGTGCTCCATCCCCCATGCTGTGCACTCCCAAACGTGCTCCATCCGCCATGCTGCGCACTCCCAAACGTGCTCCATCCGCCATGCTGCGCACTCCCAAACGTGCTGCATCCGCCATACTCCGCACTCCCCATCGTGCTCCATCCCCCATGCAGCGCACTCCCCATCGTGCTCCATCCGCTATGCTGCGCACCCCCCATCGTGCTTCATCTCCCATGCTGCGCACTCCCAAACGTGCTCCATCCGCCATGCTGCGCACTCCCAAACGTGGTCCATCCGCCATGCTGCGCACTCCCAAACGTGCTCCATCCGCCATACTCCGCACTCCCCATCGTGCTGCATCCCCCATGCTGCGCACTCCCAAACATGCTCCATCCGCCATGCTGCGCACTCCCAAACGTGCTCCATCCGCCATGCTGCGCACTCCCAAACGTGCTCCATCCGCCATGCTGAGCACTCCCAAACGTGGTCCATCCGCCATGCTGCGCACTCCCAAACGTGCTCCATCCGCCATGCTGCGCACTCCCAAACGTGGTCCATTCGCCATGCTGCGCACTCCCAAACGTGCTGCATGCGCCATGCTGCGCACTCCCAAACGTGCTCCATCCCCCATGCTGCGCAACCCCCATCATGCTCCATCCCCCATGCTGCACCAGCATCAGCCTCTCTGCCCGCAGCATCAGCCTCTCTCCTCCCAGCATCAGCCTCTCTACCCGCAGCATCAGTCTCTCTACCCGCAGCATCAGCCTCTCTCATCCCAGCATCAGCCTCTATGTCCCCAGCATCAGCCTCTCTGTCCCCAGCATCAGCCTCTCTGTCCCCAGCATCAGCCTCTCTGTCCCCAGCATCAGCCTCTCTCATCCCAGCATCAGCCTCTCTCATCCCAGCATCAGCCTCTCTGTCCCCAGCATCAGCCTCTCTCATCCCAGCATCAGCCTCCCCCAGCATCAGCCTCTCTCCTCCCAGCATCAGCCTTTTCTGTACCCAGCTGATGCCTTTTCGGTCCCCAGCATCAGCCTCTCTCCTCCCAGCCTACCCCAGCCTCAGCCTCCCCCAGCATCAGCCTCTCTTCTCTCAGCCTCCCCATCCCAGCCTTCCCCAGGATCAGCCTGTCTCCTCCCAGCCTCCTCCAGCACGCCGTGCTCCTCTGCCGACACTCACAGATCCGATCGCATACACACACACACACCCACACACACCCGATCGCATACACTCACACACACCCGATCGCATACATTCACACACACTCGATCGCATACACTCACGCACACACACATTGACGATATTGCACATACGCGCTCATACTCACAACATCCGGAGATATCACATGCTTCTGGCCATGTGATCCTCCGGCAGGTCCTGGAAGCTCACAGCACAGTATCGCCGCCGAGAAGCAAGCGATATCCCAGGATGTTGTGAGTATATGGATGCGATGTGATGTGTGTGTGAGAGTGAGTGTGATCTGATGTGTGTGTGTTTGTGTGTGTGTGTGTGTATGTGTGTGCTGTTATGTGTGTGCGTGTGTGTATTTTCTGCCGCTGCAGGACCTTGATGCACTGGTAACTACGCTACCATGGTTACCAGCGCATCTCGTCACCCGCTCGCACGGGAGCCCACACCAGCATACGCTGGCCAGCCCAGCAATGCGAGGGTATGTGTCGGCTGGGTTGGCGGCGTACGCTGATGTGGGCTCCCAGGGGTACAGTACTCACCTGGTAGTCGTTGCTCCGTGACCGTGTCCGTTCAGGGAATGCGTGGGGGGCGGGGCCAGAGCTAGCGTGCATTGCGTGAGGGGGGCGGGGCGTGGCCGAGTTGCCAATACCTGCAGGGTGCCGGGGCGAGAGGCCAATCTGTGGGGGGGGCGGAGCCTGGGCGAGCGGCCGGCCAATCCATGTGGGGGCGCAGCCTGGGCGAGCGGCCAATCCGTGTGGGGGGGCGGGGCCATGGCGAGCCCAGCGGCCAATCAGCTTTGTGTCACCGTAAGGACACAATTTTGGAGCAAGACAGACAGACAGACAGACAGACAGAATAAGGCAATTATATATATATATATATATATATATATATATATATATATATATAAATAAAAGGAAGCAATGATGTACCAACTAGGCATGCAATACTGGCTAGCTGCAAATATTCTTGAGTTCAAACAAAGGATGAATGAAACGCCAATGAAATGATCAAGGTAAACCCCACATACAGGTAGGAAGCCAGGGAATTCTTGCACCACGCATATCGCTGCAGCTAAAGGCCGCTTTATACGCTGCGACATCGCTAGCACCCGTCCCTGTTGTTTGTGCGTCACGGGCAAATTGATGCCATGGCGCACAATATCGCTAGTACCAGTCACACTGACTTACCTTCCAAGCGACGTCGCTGTGGTCGTCGAACAGCCTCTTTTCTAAGGGGGTGGTTGGTGCGGCGTCACAGCGACGTCTCACAGCAGACGTCCAATAGAAGCGGAGGGTCGGAGAGCAGCCGCATGAAAGACACGCCCACCTTGTTGCCGGAGGATGCAGGTACGGTGTTGTTCGTCGTTCCTGGGGTGTCACACGTAGCGATGTGTGCTGCCTCAGGAGCGACGAACAACCTGCGTCTAAAAGCAGCAACGACATTTGGGAAATGGACGACGTGTCAACAATCAACGATTTGGTAAGTATTTTGCATCGTTAGCGGTCGCTCATACGTGTCACACGCAGCGACGTCACTAACGAGGCCGGATGTGCGTCATGACTTCCGTGACCCCAATGACTTCTCGTTAGTGATGTCGTTGCGTGCAAAGCGGCCTTACATGTGGCTTCCTCAAGGGCAAAAAAATGCATTTTGCACTTGTTATCATTTATAGGTCATAGATGTATATTATGGTGATTTCATAATATATATTTTTTTTTACAAAATAACATATACAACCTCTGTTAAAAAAAAATTAGTAACCTCTTCCCTCCATAGCCATTATTCTTTTTACTTATTTTATTCATGTCTTCCAGAACCCTTAAAGGGATTGTCCAGCCTAAATGACAAGTCTGTAGGCACTCTATGTGACGGTCCTATGTCCACAAGTATGCAGACTCCTGGCCACAATCCCACTAGACTGTTTCCGGCCTCGAGCAATACCCTTGCATTGAACATGTAGGAAACACTCTGACCAGAATCTGAGTAGACTATGTACTGTATATTGCTTACTTGTGACCATGTGACTGCCATTCCCACCTTTGACATCGGTGAATCCTCACAGTGCACGCAATGTGAGGAGTTCTTTAGACCGGACAACCTATTTAACTTTTTTAATCTTTTTTTTATTTATTTTTTTTGGCGACATAGCCTTATGAGAAGATGTGTTTGCATGGTGAAATCTAATTTTCCTTGTAATTATTTTGTAATGTTTTCACCATTTTTGTTTCTTAGCTTTTTATTAAATTTTCTTGAAAGTCACCCAAAGTATCAATTGAATTAAGTTAATATCAATTGAATTAAGAGCTTTCATTTTATAGGAGGGACAGGAACCAACTGATCATAAGAGCTTTCACTTTACAGGCAAGAGAGAGGACCCCGCTGATCATAAGAGCTTACACTTTACAGATAAGAGAGAGGAACCCGCTGATCATAAGAGCTTACATTTTACAGGAAAGAGAGGAACCCGATGACCTTATGGCATCCGGTATGGTGTTGCTCCCCACAGGCGGAGCGGGCCTCGGGTGGGATGACTAGCGTTAACAGTCCCTTGGAAGCGCCGGAGCACGGGGCGACGGCTTTGCCAAACAGAGTCCGAGTCAGCAGCTGCGGTTTCAGGTTGTTTTTACGCACCGATTTAAAGCTGCACCCAGGTGCCGGTCTCTGCCATCGTGGGCTCCGGTCAATCCCAAGCAAGTAAGGGACCACCACCGATATTTGAAAAGAGAGAGAGAGAGTGTGTCCTTTTCCTAGGATGTCCCCCTCAGCAGTTAGGAACCCGGGCTGAGCTCCAGCTCCGTCTGACCCAAGACAGCTCCCCAGTCGGAAGCACCTAACTATATGTAAAGTGAAATGTGGTGATACCGATGGTTAACCCCCCCTTACCTGAGATGGGTACCACACCTTAACTGAGGTGCAGTACCCTGTGGCGACCAGAGCCTCAGGGGTGCCACATTTACACTTTACAGTTGGGAGAGAGAAGCCTGCTGATCACAAGAGTGTACACACTTTACAGATGAGAGAGTGGAGCCTGCTGATCATAAGAGCTTACACTTTACAGGTGTGAGAGAGAAGCCTGCAGACCATGAAACATTATACTTTACAGCTGGGAGAGAGAAGCCTGTTGATCACAAGAGTGTACACTTTACAGGAGAGAGAGAGGAACCTGCTGATCATAAGAGCTTACACTTTACAGGAGAGAGAGAGAGAGGACCCCACTGACCATAGGTGCTTACACTTTACAGGAGAGAGAGAGGACCCCACTGACTATAAATGCTTACACTTTACAGGTGATAAAAAGGAGCCTGCAGACCATAAGAGCTTACACTTTACAGGTAAGAGAGGGGTCTGCAGAACATCAGAGCGTACACTTTACAGGTGAGAGAGAGGAGCCCGCTGATCATAAGAGCTTTCATTTTACAGGCAAGAGAGAGGACCTTGGTGATGATAAGAGCTTACACTTTACTTATGAGAGAGGACCCCGCTGATCATAAGAACTTACACTTTACAGGTAAGAGAGAGAAGCCTGCTATTCATAAGAGCTTACACTTTACAGGAGAGAGAAGAGCCCGCTGATCATACGAGCTTACACTTTACAGGTAAGAGAGAGAAGCCTGCTATTCATAAGAGCATACACTTTACAGGAAAGAGGAAACGGTTGATCATAAGAGCTTACAATTTACAGGAGAGGGAGGACCCCGCTGATCATAAGAGCTTACACTTTACAGATGAGAGAGAGGAACCCGCTGATCATAAGAGATTACATTTTACAGGAAAGACAGGAACCCGATGACCTTATGGTAGCCGGTATGGTGTTGCTCCCCACAGGCGGAGCGGGCCCCGGGTGGGATGACTAGGGTTAACAGTCCCTTGGAAGCGCCGGAGCACAGGGCGACGGCTTCGCCAAACAGAGTCTGAGTCAGCAGCTGCGGTTTCAGGTTCTTTTTACGCACTGATTTAAATCTGCACCCAGGTGCTGGTCTCTGCCATCGTGGGCTCCGGTCAATCCCAAGCAAGTAAGGGGCCACCACCGATGTTTGAAGAGAGAGAGAGAGAGTGTGTCCTTTTCCTAGGATGTCCCCCTCAGCAGTTAGGAACCCGGGCTGAGCTCCAGCTCCAAGCCAGGGGCCTAGTGAAGTCCAAGAGTTCCATAAGTGTCTTGTCAGAACGATGGTCCCGACTTGTCTGTCTGTATGAGTGTGTTGCGCCTACCTCTTCCCCCAATGGTGCACGCCCCCTGGCGATTGCCCTAGTGACTGGAAAGTCCTATGACTCTATATGGCCACCCCCCCATCTGACCCAAGACAGCTCCCCAGTGGGAAGCACCTGTGTGTAGAGTGAAATGTGGTGATATCGATGGTTAACCCCCCTTACCTGAGATGGGTACCACACCTTAACTGAGGTGCAGTACCTTGTAGCGACCAGAGCCTCAGGGGTGCCACATTTACACTTTACAGTTGAGAGAGAAGCCTGCTGATCACAAGACTGTACACTTTACAGGAGAGAGAGAGGAACCTGCTGATCATAAGAACTTACACTTTACAGGAGAGAGAGAGAGGACCCCACTGACCATAGGTGCTTACACTTTACAGGAGAGAGAGAGGACCCCACTGACTATAAATGCTTATACTTTACAGGTGATAAAGAGGAGCCTGAAGACCATAAGAGCTTACACTTTACAGGTAAGAGAGGTGTCTGCAGAACATAAGAGTGTACACTTTACAGGTGAGAGAGAGGAGCCCGCTGATCATAAGAGCGTAGACTTTACAGGAGAGAGTAAGAGAGAGGACCCTGCTGACCATAAAAGATCATTCTTTACAGGTGAGATAGAAAAACCTGTTGATCACAAGTGCTTACACTTTACAGGAGAGAGAGGAACTAGCTGATAATAAAAACTTACACTTTACAGGAAAGGGAGATGACCCCGCTGATCACGAGAGCATACATTTTACAGGAAAGGAAGATGACCCCGCTGATCACAAGAGCTTACACTTTACAGGTGAGAGAGAGGAGCCTGCTGATCGCAAGAGCTTATGTAGCGCCCCTGAACCCATCAGGGCACCACTGGGTACTGCATTCTGTCAAAGATGCAGGGTCTACCCCCAGGGACCTGGAAGACCAGTGCTGTTAACATCAAAACACATAAACATCCCCAGTTTCCCTCTCCTAATCATGGGTGAATGACTAGTCCGGGACCCAATGAATGGCCACCCAGGGGTGGAGCCAGTCCAGTCCACTAGACGACAACTTGTGGGAGGGGTCAGACAGAAAGACGAGGGAGTCTGGTAGTGACAGTTGAAGGGGACAGACGTGTCTCCAGACGGGGTCGTGTAGCAGTGACCCAGGTGGCATAGGAGAGTGGTTGCCAGAGAGGGTACAGCCAGGTACCTATGGAACCAGAGCACCAATGGGGCACATGGCCCTAGGTCAGGCGAACACTTCAGGCTACCTGACAAATACCTGCACAGTGAGGGAACCTTCAAGGACCTCACTTACCCAAGAATCCTGCGGCACCAGCAGTAAAGATAGAGCCAGGGACCGAAATGGAACACCGACCCTATAGGGTTCACACTGCCCATCGTACAGACCAGAGACTGCCGACAGACAGTAGGGGACCCACAAACGCTCCAGGCCATGGGGTTCCACAAACCAGTGAGAGGTGCCGGGGAAACAAGCCACCAGGTTACCACACCGGCACTGCAACAAGAGGGACCAGGGGATGAAACCAGCCGTCCTCTGTGCATCAGCATCAACACCGCTGTGAGTAAACAATAGTTGCACTTCATACCCATTGTGTGGTCTCCCTTCTTTTTGCGCCGGGTCCCATCATCCTCTTCCTGGGGCCCAGCCCTACTTGTGGAGGGCCTACCATCTAGGCTGCCATCACCATCATCCCCAGTGGTAAAAGACTGTGCAGCGGCGGTTCCATCACCATAACTGCATCTCGCAAGTGGCGTCATGATATAAACTCTTTAATCTTCCCTGTATATGATTCCCTTTAAAAAGCGACCCCCCCATGGTCACAGGATTGGGCATCGGTTGGCAGACAACCGTGACACAGCATCCCTTTACATATACGGCCCGGGAATGAGTACCCCATAACTCTGGGGCATCACACTTCTACTTTACAGTTGAGAGACAGGAGCCTGCTAATCATAAGAGATTACACTTTACAGAAAAGGGAGAGGAGTCCGCTGATCATAAGAGCTTACACTTTACAGGTGAGAGAAAGGAGCCTGCTGATCATAAGAGCTTATACTTTACAGGAGAGAGAGAGGAGCCCGCTGATCATAAGAGCTTACACTTTACAGGAGAGAGAGGACACCGCTGACCATAAGAGCTTACACTTTACAGGTAAGAGAGAAACCCGCTGATCATAAGAGTTTATACTTTACAAGTGAGAAAGAGAGAGAGAGGAACCCGCTGATCACAAGAGCTTACACTTGACAGGTAAGTGGCAGGACACCGCTGAGCATAAGAATTTATGTGCCGCCCCGTGCTCGGCTACAACCGAGCCGCTCGGGTCTGGACCTTCAGTGGGTGGCTCGAGGTCTCCAGACCCGGGGGTCCTGCGGTCACTCCGACCAAAAAGGGGTTGGCAGTTTGGGGACGTAGGTGTACGGCCGGAGCCGTGTTTTAAGTTTGTGACGCCACCCACGGGATGTGATGACGGTAGACACCACTGCTGCAGTTACGGGGCACCCAGGGGAGATAGTATGCAGCAAGTTGTTAACCCCTCTGTGGGCAGGGATGGTGGCTCCGGGACCCGTTGGGGGTGTTTTGGCGGTGCAGGGAGATGGGAGGCCGGAGGGCACTGGTGTACTCACTATTAGAATGAAACACTCGAGTCTCTGGTAAACCAAGATGATGGTGGTCGGTGCCCGCAGCTGGCTGCAGTCGGGTTCCCCCACCCGGTTGGTGGTCTCTGCCTTTCTCCTGCACCTGTTTGAGTTGTTGGACTACCTGCGCTTGCAGCGTCAGAAGTCCGCTCCCCGGCTTGTGGATGTCGGAAGAGCCCGTTTGCCCGCAGACGCTGGCCCGTGGGATTTCTGAGCCTTGGCGGTGGCTTTCTATCCCCCTCATTGAGCTGTTATCTTTTATGAGGGACTTTGAGTGGGAAAGGACCTAAAGTCCAGACCACAATCAGTTAATTAACTCAGTCTAGTAGTTTCTAGACCTCATTTCAGGGTCTGAGTACCCCCTCTTGTGCTCCGGTTTTCCGAGTCGGTTCCCCGGGTCGGTACCGGCGGGCCACTACCCTGTCCCGGTCCAGCACGGTTACACCGAGTCGCCTTCCCAGCTCCTGCAAACAGAGGCCTCCGTATGCCTCCTAACCAAAGGTGCCAGGGCTCCAACCCTGGCACCTGTCAGTCTTTCACAGGCCTGACCTATAGGCCTGACCTCTTCCACTGCACTCTCAAACTCCCAGACTAAACTGCACTGTTTCCTGCCTCAGGCTCTCTGAACTCCTCGGTGGGCATGTTCAACCGCCTGGCTGCACCCCCTGGTGTGTCCATCCAGCCCTGAAGGAGGTGACTAGGGTGTTATGTGGTTGGCTGGTGTTACCTAGTGAGGGGACTGGTGTTGTGTGGGGCTCTATCTGTGACTACCTGGCTTGTCCAGGGCGTCACATTTACACTTTATAGGTGAGAGAGGAATCCTCTGATCATAAGAACTTGCACTTCACAAGTAAGAGAGGGGAACCCCCTGTCCATAATAGTCTGTACTTTATAAGCGTAAGACAAAGAAAAGACCCTTTTGACCAAAGGAGCTTACACTCTACATGAGAAAGAGACTTAAGCCTGCTTTGCACCTTACGATCCAGCATACGATATGGTATGCGATTGTAACCGCCCCCATCGTTTGTGCAGCACGTTCAATTTGTTGAATGTGCCGCACATACGAGTAACCCCCCGTCACACGTACTTACCCGTCCATACGACCTCGATGTGGGCGGCGAAAGTCCACTTCCTGGAGTGGGAGGGACGTCCGGTGTCACAGCGATGTCATCCGGCAGCCGGCCAATAGAAGCGGAGGGGCGGAGCTGAGCGGCACGTAAACATCCCGCCCACCTCCTTCCTTCCGCATTACCGGCTGGGAGCCGCAGGACGCAGGTAATATTTGTTCATCGTTCCCAGGGTGTCACACACTGCGATGTGTGCTATCCCGGGTACGATGAACAATCTGACGTTCAATTCATGAGGAATGAACGACATGCGTACGATGAATGTTTTACCGTTCAATCGCACGTAGCCGTTACACACTACAATGTACCTTACGATGCCGGATGTGCGTCACTTACGACGTGACCCTGCCGACACATTGTAAGATACATTGCAGCGTGTAAAGCAGGCTTTACTCAGTGAATTTGGATATGTAATACAACTCTGCTGTAAAAAGTATGCTACACTGGAAATGACTGATCTGTGCTGACCCCCATACAAGGTATGATATTCTGTATGATGCCATAGCATGCAAAATGAAGTAAACCAGCTCTCTGATTCCTCAGCAATGTGGGAAATGGTGACTCGCGAGTTTTTTCTTTTCTTTTGTAAACCACAAATTGAATATCAAAATGGTTAAATTCATGTGAAACCTCAAATTTTAGGAAATTTGACTCAAACTTGATCCTACACAGATTGATCTGCTCATATCCATTGTTGTTCCTCAACCTTTGTAAAGAGGTCAGTAAACAAGGACCAAACTATTTCAATATAGTCAATTGTACTCGGTTAATGGCCTGAACTCCGCTCATGTACATGCAACTTAAAGGCTTCTGCGTGATGGTGCAATATGTTAGCATCTGGGGCTCCACTTTGTCTAAAACTGGCCCTGGCAATCAATGAAATGAGAAAAAGAAACATTTGTTATTATCAATTTAAAACCTGAAAAAGCCCTTTGTCGGTAGAATTGAACTTTTTGCACCTCTGTAGCAATACAGTTGTCAGTTCTGCTTCTTCTTCAATTGCAGCTTACATTTCAAGGATACCTTTGTTAAAATCTATTCTGTACTCCAATTGTACATAGCGAGAGAAAAAGCAATAACAAGTGGAAACATTCAGTTATGCTCTAACATTTTATGCTGTTTTTCTGTCAAGGATGCATCTTCACATTTACATATTAATACTAAAAAGAACAATACAGAAGGAAACCACTAGTCACTAAATATGTGTTTTGTTATATTTATCTATCATTACACAGTATTTACGCCCCCCTCCAGCATTTTAATTTTTCAGCACTAGAGTGGTGTGTCCCTACCCTGGTTCTTATACTAATCTTCCGGGGTTGTCATAGTTTTTCAGCGCCACTCCAGTCCCGCAGCGCCATCTTGTCAAGGTAACGTCTGACTGGTCACAAATCAAAAGTTATGTCACAAGCGCTAAATACATCTCTAGAGAGCCAGAACAAGGCTCTCATAGACTTGTATTGAGTTGTGACCTCGATCGTCCTCCATGAAATACTGGAGATGCTGGCAGGTCATAAATCCCCGCAGACCGACCAGAGACGATAGATGAAGATACTAGAAGGGGAGTATAATACATGAGTCAGGGAAATTAAATTTAACCCCTTCACTACATTCGTATTTCAGAAGCAGGTGGGCTCCACTCAAACCATGATTGTTAACCTGTTAAATGCTGCTGTCAAACTCTGACAGCAGAATTCAACATGCACTGATATAGGGGTGTGCCATTTTAAGCACCCATTGGCGCACTCATGACGTAATATCGGGTTGCTGTTGGGTTGCTATGACAACTTCTCATAGCTGCGCTCCTTTGAAACCCAGCCTGTGGCTGAGCTTCAAAGGAGACTGTGATTTCTGCTATGTACAGCAATTCTGTGGAATGCTCTTTATAGCACAAGTTATCAGACAATCGCAAGTTATAGTGCCCTAAGGCCTCTTTCACACATAAGTTTTTTTAATTAGTCACAATCCGTTTGGTGACTGTGACGGATACGTCGCAGATTGTGGTACAAATGATGCGACGGATCCTGTAAAAAAGGATCCGTAATTTGCTATTGAAAACCTATATGACCCCAATCTGACAACTAGAGGTCTGTATAGAATCAGCATGATCGTAGTAGTATAGCACTGGCTTTAGTTTATGGTGATTGGTTCACTTTAATTCAAATTAATATTTGGGTTAACCCCTCTTTGCCTTCTAAACAGCATGAAAACATCAATTCATCTAGGTACACTTGCATACAGTTTTTGAAGGTACTTGGCAGAGAGGTTGTTCCAAACATCTTGGAGTATAACCACAGATCTTCTGTAGATGTAGTTTACCCAAACCCTTTTTTCTCTCCGTGTAGATGCTGACAGACTTGATGACACTGAGCCGCTTAGATGCCTCCCTGATGGTGTTGTATGATGGATAAGTATATTACTGCATTTCTCATCATTGAGAGCACTATTAAACACCATTAAACAAATTCACAAATCCATTGCTAAAATGTAAACCCAAACTTGCAAGAAACCCTCACCATGGTTTACTGTTGTCTTCTCTTACAGTCAAATATTTAACATTTTCACTCCTCTATGCAAAGCAACTATTGCTATTTTTCTGCACCCAAATTTATATATTTTCATAAAATGTTGAGTCATTTGGCCTGGTTTTCCTGTCAAGGTTATGGTTTTTGGCTGCTTTACCTCCATGAGGACAACTTCTTTGAAAAGTAGGTTGATGTAACTGTGTCCCATTGGTTGGTGCAGTTCTGAGTTGATGACATTGCTGGACATGATCCGATTTTGAATGGAAGAAAGCATGATGAATTTCACTGCTGTACTGTTTTACTGGGCAACCACTGCATCTGTGGTCCTCAACATTACCCATCTCTTAGTTGCCTTATTGCTAATACATACAGATAATTATCCATCATGTAACACCATCAGGGAGGCATACGACTGGCTTCAAAAGTTTGTGCAACAGGTCAACAACCTAAACATACAGCCAATGAAATTAAGAATTACCTTTAGTATAAAGGACAAGGAGTTCTGGTAGTGTAAAAATAGCCCTGCCATCACAAATCCCTGATCCCAACATCGAGTTTGCTGGGGTTTGTTCCACCCTGCAGGGTTCCTATTAAAACACTGTTTACAAAGTTACTTTGGAGAATTGATACTTCGATACTGTTTTGAATGCAAAGGGTGGACTGGTCACATCAATTATTGATTTAGCATTCTATTTTAGTCATTTATTTTAGTTTTATCAATTAAATCATAAACTATTAACACTTGTTTTTCCCTAACCTGCCTAAAGTGTTTGCACAGTTGTGTGTGTGTGGGAATAAAATAGACACACACTATTCAGCTTTGTAATAGCAACACTGGCAAGGAAAAGTCATGGAATTAGGGAAATCACAGGACCGATACATATTAAAAATGTGAAAATAATGAGAAAAACAAAAAACATTTAATTGGTAGCACGATAAGATGTGTAAGTGCGTGTATTTTCTGCATGTGCGACGCCCTGGCAAAACCAGGTGGTCGCACATAGGTCCCCACACAACACCTTCCCTCACCTAGGTGACATACAGCCGGCCTGAAACCCTAGTCACCCCTCCTCAGGGCAAGACAGGCACACCAGTGGGCGGGACCAGGCGGAAAGGGAACACCCACCTAGGGGTCTAGACAGCCCGGGGCGGGAAAACAAGCAGTTAAGCTTTAGTTCAGTTTTGGAGTTCAAGTGGAGAGGAACGTGTGCTGGAGCTAGGTGTAGCTCCAGCAGAGGAAGTTCAAGTTGAACGGTGCCAGGGTCGGAGCCCTGGTACCTTGGCTAGGTGGCAGATGGTGGTCTTCGTCAGCAGGAGACGGGAAGACGTTACGGCAGATCCGAAAAGGACCGGAGAAGGGTTGGAGCCAACCGGTACCGACACCGGAGACCCGACCGGAAACTGTGCACAGAGGGGGTACTCGGACCTGGAAGTCAGGACCGAAACCAGCAGCCTAGCTAATTAACCAATTGAGGGCAGGATTACAGGTCCTGTCCCAACCAAAGTTCCAAAAGCAGACAACCACCCACAGAGAGGAATAGGGCAACCGCCAGGGCCCAAAGATCCCACGGGTCAGCGTCAGCGGGCACAGCTCCTTAGGCACACAGAAAGCCAAGAGCGGACTCCTTAGTTCCAATCAGGCAGCCCACAATACACAAAACAGTGCAGAGGAAAGGACAGAGACCACCAGCCCGGGTGAGTGGACCAGAGTACAACCGGCCACGGCGGCCGGCCACCAGCACCTTGGTTTACCAAAAGACTCATGTGGTTCATTCAATTGTGAGTAACCAACTATCCCCTGATTCACCTGGGCGTGCAAGGCCCTGCCGTCGCCATACCCTGCACAGAGACACTGGGCCCCGGGGCAACCATCCCTACCCACGGAGGGGTTAACATCCAGCTGCTATTACATCTCCCCTGGGTATCCCACAACAGCAGCGGTGGTGTCCCACTTCACCACACACCATGGGTGGCGTGACAGACATTCTACAATCAATCCCGTATAAATACGTCCCCTTTTATTCGGAGTGTCCGCGCGACCCCCGGGTCCAGGGAACTCCTTGAGCTGTACCGTAGGCCCCGGATCCGAGCAGCGCCGGCTGCTGGCACAGAGTTGGCACACATGCACTGCTCATACTTGAAAAATGTCTCTATTTTATCATTTGATTATCATCAATCTATCTATCGATATTGTGCTTTACCATAATTCAACAACTATTCCTTTTAAGTCTGTGTGTATACACACGTGGTCACAATTGTTGGTACACCTCGTTTAATGAAAGAAAAAACACAATAGTCACAGAAATAACTTGAATATAACAAGAAATAATAAGTAAAGCATCTATGAAAATGAACAAATTAAATTCGGACATTGATTTTCAACCATGCTTCCACAGAAATTTTGAAAAAATAAAACTCATGAAATAGGCCTGGATAGAAATGATAGTATCCCTGAAAATAATGTGACAAAAGGGACATGTTAAATCAAGGTATGCCCACTAATTAGCATCACAGGTGACTACAATCTTGTAATCAGTCAGTGGGCCTGTATATAGCGCTACAGATACTCACTGTGCTGTTTGGTGACATGGTGTGTCAACATGGACCAGAGGAAGCGAAGGAAAGAGTTTGATCAGGAGATTAAAAAGAAAATTATATTCAAGCATGTTAAAGGTAAAGGTTATAAGACTATCTCCAAGCAGCTTGATGTTCCTGTGACTACAGTTGCATATATTATTCAGAAATGTAACATCCATGTAATTGTAGCCAACTACCCTGGACGTGGCTGCAGGAGGAAAATTGATGACAAATCAAAGAGACGGATAATACGAATGGTGACAAAACAGCCCAGAAAAACATCTAAGATATTAAAGATGAATTTCAAGCTAAAGGAACATCAGTGTCAGATCGCACCAACCGTCCTTGTTGAGCCAAAGTGGACTTCATGGGAGACAACCAAGGAGGACACCATTGTTGAAAAAAAATCATAAAAAAGCCAGACTGAAATTATACAAACTACATGTTGACAAGCTACAAAGCTTCTGAGAGAATGACCTATGGACAGATGAGACAAAAATGGAATTTTTTGGTAAGGCACATCAGCTCTATGTTCACAGATGGAAAAATGAAGCATATCAAGAAAAGAACACTGTCCTTCCTGTGAAACATGGAGGAAGCTCTGTTATGTTCTGGGGCTGCTTTGCTGCATCTAGCACAGGGTGTCTTGAATTTGTGCAGGGTATAATGAAATCTGAAGACTATCAAGAGATTCTAGAGAGAAATGTGCTGCCCAGAGACAAAAAGCTTGGTCTCAGTAGCAGGTCATGAGTCTTACAACAGGATAATGACCCAAAACACACAGCTAAAAACGCCCAAGAATGGCTAAGAGGAAAACATTTAACTATTCTGAAGTGGCCCTCTATGAGCTTTGACCTAAATCCTATTGAGCATCTTTGGAAAGAGCTGAAACATGAAACATCTAGAAAAGACAACCTTTAAACACGAGACAACTGTAGCAGTTTGCTCTTGAGGAGTGGCCAAAATACCTGTTGAGAGGTGCAGAAGTCTCATTGACAGATACAGAAATTGTTTGATTGCATCAAAAGGTTGTGCAACAAAATATTACGTTAAGGGTACCATCATTTCTGTCCAGGCCTATTTCATGAGTTTTATTTTTTTTTAAAAAAATTCTGTGGAAGCAGAAAAGCTGCAATGTCTGACTTCCATTTTTTCATTTTCATAGATTTTTAATTTATAATCATTTTTGTCAGATTGAAGTTTTTTCTGTGACGTTTGTGGGTTTTTCTTTCATTAAACTAAGGATACCAGCAAATATATATATATATATATATACATACATATATACAGCCTTGAAAAAATAGTCATAACTTGTGAACTTTTCCACATTTTTTTCATGTTGCACCTAAAATATAAAATGTATTTTTTTGGGATTTTGTGTAACATATCATCGTGAAATACAAATACTTAAGAACTGTAAAGGAAATGACACATGGCTTTCTAAATATTTTAAAAATCTGAATCTAATTTTCCTCTCTAGCAATCCTACAAGCAGCTCTCACAGAAATTTTGCCCTAAAAGCAAAAGTTAAAAAGAGGATGGCTTCTACAAATGGATAATGATGATTGATGATCTTAAACACACATCAAATTCCACAACAGACAACCTCAAAAGGTGCAAGCTGAACGTTTTACAATGGCCCTCACAGTCCCCTGATCTGAACATCATCGAAAATCTGTGGCTAGACCTCAAAAGAGCAGTGTATGCAAGACGAGCCAGGAATCTCACCGAACTGGAAGACTTTTCCAAGGAAGAATGGATGAAAATCCCTCAAATAAGAATTTAAAGAAAGGCTGGCTACAAACAAAAAAAATTTACAATATGATATTTGCCACAAGAGATGTGACTAAGTACTAACCATGCAGGGTGCCCAAACTTTTGCATCCGCCGATTTTCCTTTTTTGTTAATTTAAAAATGTAAAAGATTATTTTTTTTTTTTTTGCCTAAAATGCAAAGGAATTTTGTCATCTTTAACTTTATGCCTTTAAGAGATCATTTCATCTTCCACTTACTTAATTGTTCACAATAACCATAATTTTGACCAGGGGTGCCCAAACTTTTGCATGCCACTGTAACACATTACCATCCTAATACAACCAGTATAATTCAGCTTAAAGTAGATATTACATTAGATTTTTTCTTTTTCATTGAAGCTTAGTTCCTCCTCCAATTGGCGCCTCTCCATTTCAGCGTTATGCCCCATTCCCCTCCTCCCCCTGATAATAATGGTGCAAATTTCTGTATACCACAGAAATTCTCTGCGCACTTTCTTTTTCTCCTTGGATGCTAATTATTTAAAATATGACCATGCCAACAGAGAACTTCCGTGGTGTATGCCCAGTTGGCTGAAAAGAACAGTTACAGTATTATTATCAGGAGCAAAAAAGAAAAATGATAACAGTTCCAGAATCAGTGGAGCAGCGACAATGACAGGAACCATTGAGCATAAATTAAAAAATACAGTGAAAGTTCTTCTTTAACTGATATTATAAGATGAGAATCATTCTAACGGAACGGGTTCAGGAGGCTAACACTACAGACATGATGAGATGGCATTTTTGCATTGTTTCCTACAAGTGACTTTTAGAATGACCTTTTAAAGCCAGAGCTATTCATGCCATCTCAGCAGCCGTCAATAAAAAGGGACCCAACTTGGGATATGTTATATGGCTGACTTAAAAGGTTTTACTGATGCAAAGCTTGGGTAAATGGAAAAGTCTTTGATTCTACGTACTTGTGTCTGTATAAGACGCTGTACCTGACTAGAGAAGGACAAACTCTTCAAACCACCATGTGAGACAAGTTGCTATAGGAACAGTTAGGTCTGATGGTAGATCTTAAGAACGCAGGTCTCATGAGATGTCCGGCTTATCGTATATTCTCTGCTTACTCGTCACACGCTGTGACAGTTGATGATAGAATGAAGTAACTTAAGGAAGAGCTATTCTTCTGTTTTTATGTTACATAGTGAAATTACAGGGGTTTCCCAGTTTCTGGAAATAAAGGTTATGCTTTATATGTTGAAGAATAACTTTATATATTCCATATGTTGTATTGTGAGTAATAACTGCTAGATCATTGGAAGTCTCCATTCTCAACCAGCTGCGGATACAGCAGTTATCATCTCTCTTATGTGTAGGTGATAACGGATTATTCTAATAAGGAACAATGAAGGACAGAGCCAATTTTAAGCTCTCATATTGGATTAATATAATCCAAACCCACCAGTTTTAGGAAGACCAGCAGACCAACTAATGTAGAGGACTCCCCCAACTTTCCATCCACAGATGGTATGACAGAAATATCAGACATTTTAAAAGGAACCAACCACCAGGATTTTCATATATAATGTAAAGCCAGTGCTATGTTGGGGCTAAGGTGCTGAATGGAAGCATAGCTTTTGTTCAGAGATTGGATATTTTATTTCAACAATAGGCACAAGAAAGGTTCCAGCAATGCACTGTTATTTGATTGACAGGTGCAACAGGAAGGGAATAAGTGTGTCGGGTCTTGCTCTCTATTCCCGCTCTTGTCTCCTGTTCCAGAATTAATGTGTGTGACGGTGACATGGAAGGAAGACCACGGCAGGCAGACAGGGGTGGCAAAAGATAGCAAAACCCGAACCACATATTCCTGCCCCTGTTGCACCTGTCAATCAAATAGCAGTGCATTGCTGGAACTTTACTTGCACATATTTCTGAAATAAAACATCTAATCTCTGAATAAAAGGTATGCTTACATTCAACATCCTAGCACCAGTATAGCACTGGCTTTACTTTATATGTGAAAATACTGCTGGTTGGTTCCCTTTAACTTTAAATTCCTAATTCTTTTGTTCTCCCTATAGATTTATTACCCACTTCCCATCCAGAGAATATGAACACTCGGTGAGCCTATAGTATGGCCTATCAGTCATAAATACTAGGAAACACTTTTGGGGAGATGTGCTAGGACACAGGATACTAGTTTAAAATCCATTAGCCATTGCAATCCCAAAGTTGGGGTTGGCGGGAAATAAAAGAGAGTGCGCCCATTGTCACTATCATAATTATTACTGAACATGTTGTTTAAATTGTTTAAAAGCCAAGAGCTGAGTTAACTCCTGCCTCAGCCATTAGTGTGAGAGTGTATTGATTACAACCACACTCCTAGGTTAACCGTACAGTTTATGTTCCCTGTGTGGATATAGAAAAAATATATCTTTGTACTTTGTTGACAAGATGAGAGCCCTCATTGATTAATACCTTTTAATGATTATCTGAAAAGGTGATTACAAATAGCAAGCTTTTTAGACTACTTAGGTTTCTTCATCAAGCCAAGTTGAACAGACCTAAGTAATTTAGAAAGCTTGCTATAGAGGGAAAGGGGGGGGAAAGCTTGTTATTTGATAATTCTGTACCATATATGCAACTCCCCACAGACATTTTCCTTTACACGTGGATAAGATTTTTTTCTTAAACCCATCCACAATTATAGGACTATGAATTTTAATGTTCAAAATACTGGGTTCACTTTGTGTTTTTGGCAATCAATTAACAAATATGCCAGGCAAAGCTCTAAAATTACCATATTTTTCAGAATATAAGACGCATTTTTTCTCCCAAAAATTTGGGAGGAAAATGAGGGGTGCATCTTATAATCCAAATGTAGCTTATCAGGGGTGGTGGTGGGGTTACAGGAGGTAGGGGAGATGCTGCAGGCCAGGGGGGTTATGCTGCATGCAGCGGGCTTTGGCGGAGATGGCAGGTTGTGCTGCGGGCTTACTGTGGGCAGTGGGCTGTGCTGTGGGCTTGGTGCTAAGTGGTGTGATGCTGTGTTTGGTGCGGTGAGCAGGGGGTGCTGTCGGCAGTGCGGGCTTTTAAATATGGCATCCGGAATTGGTGAATGCACAGACGGAGCTGTTGGCTCAAGATCTCATCTGTCCATGTGCTGCCTCTGGCCCATTGATTTTCTGTAGTGGACTTTTAATGGAAAATGGTGCTCTAAGGTGGCACGTGCACAGATGAGATGTCGGCTAGTCATTGAGCTGAGAGCTCCATCTGTGCACGCATCGCCTCCAAGCACCATTTCTTTGAAGTCCGCCCCACTAACAGCTTCTGGATACTCCTCTTGCTTCACAGTGCCCACAGCAGGCATCTGGGACACCCGCAGCATTGCCCTACTCCACTACCGCCCCTGCCATCTGTGACCCTGCTCCACCATTGCTACCACCCCCTCCAGTAAGACAGCACCAGATTATAAGATGGACCCCGTATTTTTATTCCTTTTTTTCCTCTAAATTTGGGGTGCATCTTATAATCTGGAGTGTCTATAAAATGAAAAGTAGGGTATACATTACATAGAAATAATCCTTGATAGATGATTAAAAGTGACACCCATCACCTATAAACTAATAATGGATTTCTTTAATATATACATTTTGAGCTTTTTCATGATGCATCAATGTCTCTCATTACTGAACTCGATGTGATGTAATTGTGTAATCTCTATACCCTGCTTTTTGCATTATGCTGATTTATAATGAACAGATGGAGGTCAATAGGACATCCATTTGAGCTCTGTTTGACAATAAGCCTTATAGACATGCTTTGCATATATGTCAGGAGCTTTACCAGTGTACGTAAATAGTGCCTAAACCTGAATAAGACAATAAGATTTTGAAATTCAAAAATATTATGTATGTTACAGCAACTTAGTGGCGATCAATGTGTCCTCCCTCAAGTACCCCGGGTGGACAAAAAGAAAATACAACTGGAGGGAATCAGCTTAGAAATTATGTGCAATCTATGGATAGCACATTATGAAGTATGAGAGGTGGAACCCACTCCACACATGCTTTCCCCCGTGTGGACATACAGTTGCGAATCACTGACGCGAGTGACGTGATTTGAAGCATGAAGAAATAAATGGATGGCATCTTGGTACTCCAGTGAAGCCACCTCACATGATGGGTTTCATGGGAGACCATCATTTATTCTACATACCATGGCAATCAAAAATCCTGATTCAATGAAAATTCAACAAATTCTTAATACAAACATAACACCATGTGTAAAAAAGCTGAAGTTGAAAAGAGGATGGCTTCTAAAAATGGATAATGATCCTAAAACACACGTCAAAATCCACAATAGATGACCTCAAAAGGAGCAAGCTGAAGGTTTTATAATGGCCCTCACAGTCCCCTGATCTGAACACCATTTACAATCTGTGGCTAGACGTCAAAAGAGCAGAGCATGCAAGATGACTCAGGAATCTCACATAACTAGAAGAATTTTCCAAGGAAGAATGGATGAAAATCCTTCAAACAAGAATTGAAAGACTTTTGGCTACAATAAGCATTTACAAGCTGTGATATGTGCCAAATGGGGTGTTACAGGGTACTAACCATGTAGGGTGTCCAAACTTTTGCATAGGACATTTTCCTTTTTTGTTAATTTATAAAAGTAAATAAGATGAAAATATATATATTTTTTGCCTAAAATACAAAGTAAATGTGTCATCTTCAACTTTTATAAATCATGTCATCTTCAACTTGCTTAACTATTTATAATAACAGTAATTTTGACCAGGGCTGCCCAAACCTTTGCAAGCCACTGTACTGCAATTGAGCAGCATTGGAAAAAACTTTTCTTTTTTTTTCTTTTACAAGTGTGGTACAATTTTTATATCATGATGAACATTGTAAAAATGAAGCCCTCTAATTGTTGAAATTGCATTTTTTTCCCCCTAATTCATCCCACTTAAATTTTTTTGTACATTACATGATAAAGGGGATTGAGTCTTTCAAAACGTGCAAAATAAATCAAGCCCTCATTTGGATTTCTGAATTGAAAAATAGAAAAGTAATAGCGTTCGGGAAAAAAGGGAGGGACAAAAATAATACAAAAATGAAAAATAGCCCAGAAGTAAAGGAGTTAAGTATTGAAGAAGCCAAGATTGTGCTCCTGTTCGGAGCAGCATAGGCGCACAGATATATCTTATTAGGACGAGATTGAAGTCGGATTTCATCATTGCATCTGACTAGTCACAGGACTCCCTACTGACACTTGTTTCTGTATTTGATGCAATCTGATTGTAGATGTCAAATGTCATTTTCTGGGTCACAATGTAAATATTTTGCTTGTCAGATACATCTTCCTATTTGTCATTTTGAAGAGTCCTAGTTCCCGTGATAAACTAATTCAGCGTGTGGCGAATCCTCTCCAGCACAAAGACATTTGTTCCCCTGTGATCTTTTCCGCAGAGAAGACATTTGGATGTGGCAGTGATAAAACATTGATATTATTCAGATAGTGCTTTTGGGATGACGCTTTTGTAGAATCTAGGGGCTTCAAACTCTCAAGGATCACAAGATACAAACAGTGAAGTCTTGAGGGTAAAATCATTGTCCGATGAGCCCGCCATTCTCTATGTATTGCTTTTAGGAAGGAAATGTCTGTATGGCAGCATACAGCACCGGTCTACATCTAAATGCTGTACCGCTGCTACACTAAGAAAATCCTGGCCACAAATACTTGTTAATACATATCTAGAACATAAAAACCATTAACTATAGCTGCAAGGTACATGTGAGGAGTCTGATAAAAACGTAATTTTGAAGAGTTTTGCAATTTCCTTGTGATCCTTATCATCCACACCATAAGGATGCGTGAGCCCTCTACTAGACCTCAATACGCCTCTGATTTCATAAAGACCAATACAGAGTTTTTCTCACATTAATCCGACAGAAAAATAAATTGTGACATGTTCTATCAGATGGCATATGTACGCAGGTATTTTCTCCTGGCAGTATTGCATTATATGGTGGGATCCATATTAAAGGCATTGTGGCTATATACTAGAAATGCTCTTTTAAATAGCATTAAAGGTTTATACATAAAATTGTAAGTTATCTCCTATCCATAAGGGAAAGCCAAGTTCAGGTTTAGGCTATTTTCGTCTGTCTCATGAAGGAGCAGAAGTCAAGCACTTAAGGGTACTTTACACGCTGTGACATCGCTAGCGATTTCACCAGCGATAGCACCCGCCCCCGTCGTTCGTGCGACATTTTGTGATTGCTGCCGTAGCGAACACTATCGCTACGGCAGCGTCACACACAAATACCTTTTCAGTGACGTTGCTGTGACCGCCGAACAATCCTCCTTCAAGGGGGAGGTACGTTCGGCGTCATAGCGACGTCAATGCGGCGTCACTAAGCGGCCGCCCAATAGCAGAGGAGGGTAGGAGATAAGCGGCCGGAACATGCCGCCCACCTCCTTCCTTCCTCATTGCCGGTGGATGCAGGTAAGGAGATGTTCGTCATTCCTGCGGTGTCACAAGCAGCTATGTGTGGTGCCGCAGGAATGACGAACAAGCTCGCTACTGACCAGACAACGATTTTTGGTAAATGAACGACGTGTCACAGACCAACGATTTGTAACTCTTTTGCGATCGTTTAAGCTCGCTCATAGGTGTCACGCGCTGTGATGTCGCTAACGACGCCGGATGTGCGTCACAAACATCATGACCCCGACGATATATCGTTAGCGATGTCGCAGCTTGTAAAGCACCCTTTACACTTCTAATCCATTCAAGAAGGTGCTCTTTAAAATCTTGTTAAGATTCTTGAAAATGCTGGGGTCTTAGCAGTTACAGAACGTTACCATGGTCAGGACATGCTGCATTCTAGATGCAGAGTGTCTTCTCTAGTGGAGACATGAGTCTTCTCCTAGGGAGAAAACAGTGTCCATACCCACGATCAGGATTCTGGGCACCGTGGATTTTTGCTGTCTTCTCCTGCCGAGAAGACTCGGGTCTCCACAAGCATAAATTGACATTCTGCGGCTCAGAATGGGATGCCGTAGGTCAGTTTACGCTGCAAGACAAAGAAGCACAGTGGGCATGGGATTTATATCCAGTGTACTTGTACTGTACAATGAGGAATTTTGGCCACCAGGAAAACACACAGCATCTAAAACGCTGCAATTCCCAATCGTGGGCATGGACCTTTAGAACTACAGCGATCAGTAAATTATCCCTTAACCTATGAATTAGGGATATTTTATGATTTTGGAAGTAACACTTTGAAAGGGGTTGACCCAAAAGCAAAATGTATCAATTGATACATGTATAATTGTTGAAGGATTGCAGAAACAGCTTTCCCAAGTCTCTCTTTTGTATTGAAAAGTCATCTACATTAATTCTCAGTTCATTTATAGACGTGATGGGGACAGCCAGGTGGCATACTTGGCTTTTCCTATCAGTCCTGTAAATAGTAAGCATTGCTTAATTTAAAGAGGTGGTTCACTACTCTGCAATAGTAGCCACATGTGTCAAACTGATAGGGAAGGCTTTTTCTAAATACCTTCAGCCAATTCTGCCTATGAAGGGCACTATTGCAGTCCACTGACCCCAATGACGTGACCCCCGGGTTCCGTGACCTCTGGGATCCGTGGTGTCACGTCAACTTACAATTGACCTTATATCACCGAGACTGGCACCAGTCTCCCTGAGTGACTGAGCTGTGTGTGGAGTTTTACCACTCATCACAGCATAGTATTGATCCTACGTGCAACACTCTGCAGTAAAGGAGAGTGCGCATGACATGCTGAGCTGTGACGCTGGGCTGTGATGAGCGGTGAAAGACAACCCACAGCTCAGTCACTGGGGTCAGCTGCTGTAATGTCAGGTCAACTGCAAGTTGACGTGATATCACCAGAGCCCAGAAGTCACTGAGCCCCGGGGGTTCATGGGCATGAGCGGTCTGCAATAGCGCCGCTCACAGGCAGAATTTGCTGATCAAGGTATTTAGAAAAGGCCTTCCCTATTAGTTTTACAGGGATGGAGTCACTACTGGAGAGAAGTGAACCACTCCTTTAATTTATAAATGTTGTTCATGGGCAAACCCATAAGTAGTCAATCACTAAAATTATTACCATACAAAAAAATGATAAATTCCTGAAAAAAACCCATAAATTAATCATTAAATATTTTTTTTATGAAAAGGACAATATTAATGATACCTTACTTCTATTTGTACATTTGCTGTAACATTTTTTGGTATTTATATGCTTCACTACTCATCGTCTTCACACAATATGTATAAGAGGATGCACATAACAACTACTACTATGTATCGAACATTCAGGTCCTAATATTAAAAAGAAAAATCAGACTAAAGATTAAAAAGAAATAACATTTCAGCAACAAAATACATGTAAGCTTCCTCATATCCGAGCCTGAGCCTAAGTCTATGCCATAAGCACATTATGCCTCTGACGCCTGGCTGGCCTGATATGGACATGTTTTATAGGACCTGTTATCAGAGTAATATAGCATACATTTCTAAAGCTCCACTCCTTACTATTCTCAGCATTCAGCCTCTGCATCTGGCTTCCGCTCCTCTTTTTATTTCTCCATCTATATATCTGATTCTACCAAGGAAATGAAAAGCAGAGGTAATATGCTACACTTGTCTTAATCTCCTGAACCATCCAGCACATCAGGAATTGCCTGGCCGTGCTAATAGCTCACTGAGGTTTGCAGTTCAACCTGAGTGGAGAGGTGACAGAACGAGGAATAAAGATTAACTGTTTGGTTTTCCCTTCACGCTGCTCTCTCACATCCTTCCCTCAACACAGGCACAATCAATGCCAAGCGACAAGATATCTTGCATGGTCAAACTTCATTCCTCCCTCGTTTAATTCTTGACTTGTCATTCCGCTTATTATTCATGTATTTAATCTAGCAATAAAACCCTGGATAGAAATCTATTTTACAATCCTGGCTGCCTTGTGTTGCATGTCCTTTAACAATTCATAGAGTTAAAGTTTTAAAGCAGCGTTCTATGGTTGGCCGTGACCATTCAACATACGTGCATTGTCTGTCACTCCTCTATATAGCGTTGATCATTTGCAACAAATCATTGTGACCTCACAAGTTGTTACTTGTGCTTTTTCTGGAATTATAGGTCGTTAACAGAGATGAGCAAGTTAATTCGATGCAAATCCAATTTGTATTGAATTTTTAAGAATTTGCTTAACTTTGTGAATTCTAACAATCTGTGATCCGAGTCATGTGAATCACCAAAACTGACAGCCATCTTTCTACATATTGCAGATAAGCGCAGAAAAATCTTATATGACTTTGGGCTTGCCCATAATGCCTTGCAGTTATTACATCACATGATGTGGCACAGCAAATCAAGAGGGACTTGATAAAAGCTGAAGGGAAGAAGCGCAATAGGGTCTTACCCAACGGACATATAAAAGTAATAAGGGGATATGCTCACCTTATGGGGTTGTCTGTCACACAACTAGAGTTAAAGCATGTAGTGAGCTGCTCCAGAGTCCACGTACTAAAAAAGCTGAACCAGATCAGGAACAAAGTAGATGTGGAACTGTTACTGCACTGCTGAAGATATGACATAAATCCAGGAAAGTTGTATGAAGGTGGTGTTATTCAATGCGTTTCAAAGTGTCAGCTCACTTCTTCATTAGGAAATCCACTGATACCTGATGAAGAAGTGGGGTGACCCTTCGAAACGCGTTGAATAAAACCACCTTCATTCAACTTTCCTGGATTTATGTCATATCTTCAGCAGCACAGTAACAGTTCCTCATCTACTTTGTTCCTGATCTAATCAAGACGGACTAACAGAGCCTGTATAATAGCAAAGGTAGAGAATGCAGCAGCTACTTTGGGGTAAAGCTGGATAATTAGACGTCACAGCACACAGCTTAGCAATAGAGCCATAAAACAGCAAAAAAAACATTATAGACAGGACAGCAGTGGGAATATTTACCATCCATTTACAGTGCTGTGCAAATTAATCGGGACAAAGTATTTTTTAAGTAAAATCGTAAGTTGTTTACCAGTCAGTGATTCAAACCAGTTTTAACTGCTTTGAACAGGTGTGAGTGTACAACCTTGAGTAACAAAATGTGGTTTTACTGGTTTTAGTCAGAAAATAACAGCTAGCTGCCCCCTCAGCTTCAAATGAGAGCTTATTTCTGTGACGAGTGGCTTAGTGTAGTTTTTCTTTCAGTGTGATTAGTGCCTGTAAAATGGATGTTACTCCACGGAAGAGGTCTAGAATTATTACTCTTAATGAACATACAAGTCTGACTGTAAGAGAAATTGCTTCCACCAGTGGAAAAAGGTAATTTTAAGTGATGAAGCCCATCTTTTTGTTCAAGGGTACAGAGCAAGTGTTGTTAGAAGAAGCAAAAATGAACCATTGCGAGCTGATCATATTCAACAAACTATAAAACACCCTCAAAAACAGATGTTTTGGGTCTTAATAAACAGCTGATGGTACATGGAGCTTATTTCCTGTTGATGGTATGATGAATTAATCCAAATACATAGACGTTTTAAAATGTTTTATTGTGCCAATCATGTGTAAATTTGAAGGGATATTCCAACATGATTTGGCATCATGCCACAATTCCAAGTGTGTGAAAAAATTCCTGGAAGAAAATAAAGTAAAAGTGCTGGACTGGCCTGGCAATTCACCAGACTTAAATCCTATAGAAAATGTGTGGAGCATTCTGAAGAGACGTCTTGGCAAAATGGACAGTACAACCAAAGAACGCATGATAAACAGTGCCATACAAGTGTGGCTCCATGATGAAGAATTGAAGAATTTATGCAACAACATGGTAGAATCAATGCCAAAACCTTTGAAAATCTCATATCTGCTAAAGGAGGACATATTTCTTACTAAAATTGGTATGTAGCAGTGCATTATAACATTTTTATTATTAAATATTCAAAAATATGTGTTTTGTGTTTTTTTGCTTTGTCCCAATTAATTTGCACAGCTCTGTACTTATAGCCATATTTGTTGAGGTCTCTTCTAAATTCCTACCTTTATGTTTGAGTTAAAGATTGGATTCAGTCATAGGAGACTACAGAGTATTATACAAATTTTTTCAGGATAATTGGAGCACTTGCGATTCATGGCAAGTTTATTTTTCTGAAACTCAAATTTGAATTTCAAAAGTTTTTTTTTATCACTAACATTTAATACTTTATTAAGAGGGCTTTGAAATATTAAATAAGAATGCCTACTAAATATGAGCAAAAAAGACACACTTCTCAGGTTTGGCATCTAATTAGACTCTGTTAGAGCCAGACAAAGGCAGTGAAAACTTCTTTGGCAACTGATAAAGAAGTCTGCACACTCCCTGGGCCAGTGGCCATGGAAAATCAAAGTGTACATTAGACTAGGATAGTGCAAAACCTTTTAGGATTATCACAATGCACAAGAATGCAGTCGCAGTTTTAAGACAGTTTCAGGTCAGCTAAAAATCAATGTCCTTTGGTTCTTTCGTTCAAGTAATTTTAAGAAATAACATTGCTTTACTTTAATTAGCAATTGCTGGAAAAAAATGATAGCTGGTGGGGCAGGGTTATTTTCTAAATCTGTTCCTAAAGCCCCGGTTACATTTAGCGACTTACCAGCGATCCCGAAAACGATGCGACCTTGTAAGGATCGCTGGTAAGTCGCATGGGAGGTCGCTGGTGAGATGTCACACAGTCAGACCTTACCAACGACTCAGTAACGATACAGGTCGCAGTAGCGACCTGTATAACAATCTCTGCTGTCATTGGGACCCTGTCACACAGTGTCAAACATAGTGATGCGTCCTGCCCAGCAGGGCATCGCCTTTGAAGAAAATGGTCCAGGACATTCAGCAACGACCGGCGACCTCACAGCAGGGGCCAGGTTGCTGCTGGATGTCACACATAACGAGATTGCTAGCGAGATCGCTGTTGCGTCACAAAAACGTGCCTCAGCAGTGATGTCGTTAGCGATGTCGCTTAGTGAGATGTGGCCTTAAGGCTAAGGTCACATGGCAGTATAAAAAATCAGCACAATTTTTATCCAGAAAAGTGGGATGACTTTTTTCTCACTTGTCATCTGTGTGCAGTCCGTTTACAGTACACTTTTTTTACATCAGCTTTTAATAATTTACAGGACCATTTACAGTTTCATATATTACAGAATTGCAATGTTTCCCTACTGTGATATTTGTTTTTGTTATCACACCCGTAGACTCGAATAAGTGAGTCTCATCCGACTTCCAGAGAAAAATCAGGCATGCTACAATTTTTTTCATGGACAGATTCTGTCAGTAAAAAAAAAAATCAGTTACCTCTCGATTAGTCAAAGTGCTGTCTGCTTTTTTCATGGATAACACTCAAACCGAAAATACGGTTGTGTGAACCTGGCCTACAAGGTATGCTCCAATGTGTGATATTTTTCTCTGCCAACTGTGCAAATGGTTAACTCCTTCAGCCCCAGAGCCTTTTCCGTTTTTGCATTTTTGTTTTTTGCTCCCCTTCTTCCGAGAGTTGTAACTTTTTTATTTTTCCCTCAATCTTGCCATATGAGGGCTTGTTTTTTGCATGACGAGTTGTACTTTTACATGAAACCATAAGTTTTACCATGTAGTGTACTGGAAAAGCAAAAAAATTCCAAGTGTGGAAAAACTGCAAAAAAAAGTGTGATCGTACAATAGTTTTTGGGATGTTTTTTTCACTGTGTTCACTATATGGTAGAACTGATGTGTCTTTGTGATACGTGAGGTTGGTGCGAGTTTGTAGACACCAAACATGTGCAGGTTTACTTGTATCTAAGGGGTTAAAACAAATTCACAAGTTTGTCCAATAAAAGTGGCGCACATTTTGCGCCATTTTCCGAAACCCGTAGCGTTCTCATTTTTTGGGATCTATGGCTCAGTGATGGCTTACTTTTTGCGTCTTAAGCTGACGTTTCTAATGGTACCATTTGTGCGCAGATGCTACGTTTTGATCTTCTGTTATTGCATTTTGCACAAAACTTGCGGCGACCAAAAAACATAATTTTGGCGTTTGGAATTATTTTTGCCGCTACGTCGTTTACTGATCAGATTAATTGATTTTAGATTTTGATAGATCGGGCATTTATGAACGCGGCGATACCAAATATGTGTATATTTTTTTATTTTTTAACCCTTTAAATTTCAATGGGGCGAAAGGGAGGTGATTTGAACTTTTAGGGTTTTTTTTAATTTTAACTTTTTTTTCTTATTTTACTAGTCCCCCTAGGGGGTTATAGCGATCAGCAATCTGATCGCTCTGCCCTATCTGTAGATCTCAGCTACAGAGCTGAGACCTGCAGATATAGTGCTTTACTCTCTGTGCTGGCACTATGCCAGCATTGAGAGGAAGTGACTCATGCTAGCTACAGGCATCATCACATGACCCTGTGCTACCATGGCAACCACCGAAAGTCACGTAATCATGCACGTGACTTCCGGTGGCGGCGGCGGTAAGTAAATGTAATGGCTGCGCGCATATACATCTCGCTGCCAGACTTTGGCAGCAAGATGTAAGGGGTTAAATGTTGCGAGTGGAAGCGATTCCACTCGTAACATGCAGGCACACATGTCAGCAGTTGAAAACAGCTGATCTGTGCGCGGATCGCCGCATCCTGCCCGTGGCAGGGGGCGGGGCTTAACGTCACATGCTCCATGATGGATAGATCCGTCATTGGTCGTGAAGGGGTTAATGGAAAGGAAAGGTTAAGCTATGGATATACCGTATTTTCCAGATTGTAAGACGCACTTTTTTTGCATCAATCTACGCACCTACCGCCTCCGCGGCCATTTTCTTTAAGTCAAACTTGTCAACTGCAGGTGATTCAATGCACCCGCCGCCAAGACACCCCATCATGTGACACTCCCGCAGCCCACCCAATGGTGCCCGCCACGACACCCCCGAGCACATCCTGTGACCCTGTCTCCTATAACCCTGCTCCACCACTGCCGCCCCGGTAAGCCATATCTGAGGGATTCAATGGAGCCCACAGTCAGATCAATGGCACCCGCCACAGAGACACTCTGTCCTGTGACCCTCCGTCCTGTGACCCTCCTCAATGGCACCCGCCACCGAGACACTCTGTCCTGTGACCCTCCGTCCTGTGACCCTCCTCAGTCGCTCCACTGCAATGTCACCCCTGCAACCCACCAGCAGATCAATGGCACCTGTCACTGTCATGACACCCCTAAACGCATAGTATCGCCGACCCTCTTGAACCACAACACCCCCTCCTCTGAGCCCGCAGCATCGATCTGCCTCCTGTGACCTTTCTGAGCAGCTCCAGCACCGCCACTCACCCCTGGTAAACATTAGTATTAAGACGCACTAGGATTTTAAGATGGACCTTCATTTTAACATTAAAAATTATTTTTTCCTATTTTCCTCCTCTAAATTTGGGGTGCGCCTTATAATCTGGTGCATTCTTATAAAATAAAAAATACAATACATTATTAGAAAACAATTATAGTTATTGACTCAATTCTCACTATATCTACCATATACCAAGTAATCGCAATCAAAGAGTAACAATTTTCTGAATGGAATTTATAGTCAATGTCACAATTTTGCTAGAGCCATACAAGGGTCTGCAGGGCACCTGCCCTGATCTGTAGGAGGCTGGAAACCTTTGGTATCTGCCAGTGATAATAAATTTTACCAGCAGATTGCAGTTAAAATTATCACACATTCTCCACAGTTTGCTTTGCCACAAACTCTGCTTTCACCTCCCAAAATATTATTTTCCTTTCCAATATCCTAATTACCTACAAAGACAAATTGAAGGTATCATCATCTCACCTATAGGAAGCATTGGACTCCAGGGAGAAATTCAACAAAAATAAAGGCAGACAAACCCAGGTCACCCCTGTCTCAGCGCATTCAGATTTATTGGTGTGATGAGACGCAGCAGAAAACAAGGAGATATACAAGTCCTCTTGGTACACATGGATAACAGATATTGCTTTTCCTGCCTGAAATTAAAGTTTTCTTTATTCTCCTTAACCCTTTATTTGACTTGGCAAATTTATAGATGTGTTCTGACTTTGCCAAATATTAATGTTGCCTTGGAGAGAATTGCTTATGTCCAACATCATTCTCAAATGATTTGTCTGGATTAAAAAATCTTTTTTCCAATACCCCATGAGGGAATTTTGTATTGACCAGGTCAGAGAGCAGCCACTTCAAACGACCAAGGAGATCCATGCTTTACGCTGACAAGATATTGATTTACATGGTTGTATGCTTGAAAAAAGACAAATGTGCATCACGTTCAATCAGAGGACGCAAGAAAAGGGATATTTTAATGGAAACTGTCTAATGCTTCATTTCACCTGTGGAGGCACCATGGAAAATTGAAGGAACTTTTGCTGCAGAATTTTTGATAACACAAAACTGTGAGATTAGTTTATCATCAGTATTGAATATCATTGAATAATCCAAGGCTCAAATTTAATGTGAATCATAATAAAATGTGCATGACATACATATGCACACCCGCAGGAATCATGGATGAATAGTATGGTTCTGCATCCTAATTACAGTGTCATGCCTTTGGGTTCTCACAACAGTTGTTAAGTGTCTCTACACATTAGTGACACTGTACACTGATGAGCAAAAAGGTAACAATGTTTTAAACATTTGAATTTCAGGCTACATATTTCACCATCCAGAAAAACAGGAGGATACAGAGTACGTTGGTACAAAGAGTATAGTTTATTACAACATATAAGTGACACACACGGTAAAAACAGACAAGAGGGCAACAAGTGACAATGCAATGAAGGTATATTAAAGCCAGGCACAGAATAAATAGATGGTAGCAGTATCAATGAAAGGGAGGAGGGAATACATATAAAACCTCAAGGTGATAAAAAAATCACCAATTCTGTAAACAATATGAGAGAGACCTCCACCAGTTCATGGATAGCAACCAGGGAATCAAATAACCCTATTAAAGTGCCTAGTGCAGACTATAAAACTCAGCGTCACAGCGACGTCACACGGCAGCCGGCCAATGGAAGCGGAGGGGCGGAGCTAAGCAGGACGTAAACATCCCGCCCACTTCCTTCCTTCCGCATTGTGCGCCAGGAGCCGCAGGACACTGGTAAGATCTGTTCATCGTTACCGGGGTGTCACACACTGCGATGTGTGCTACCCCGGGTACGATGAATAATCTAACGTGCAATTCTAGAGACAGGTACGATGTGTATGCGATGAACGTTTTAATGTTCAATTGCAATCGCACGTACCTGTCACACACTGCAATGTACTTACAATGCCGGATGTGCATTACTTACGACGTGACCCCGCCGACACATTGTAAAATACATTGCAGCGTGTAAAGCGGGCTTAAATCTCCACAACCACAAGAAGCAAGGAGCACAATTTTCACCAGGGATTCTAAGACACCACACATACCAATATTGAAACTATATGAGAAACTGTGGAAAGAAAAGCGCAATAGGGTCTTAACCCAAAAAGGGAGGAAGATATGTAATAAAAACACACTCACCTATAATGGTTGTGCCAGTCACAACCACTATACAGGCATATATAAGATCCAGGTCCAGGCAGCAGTCCCAAAGTTGGCTGATAACAGAGAGTGATAGAAGAAGGGTCTTAATTCCGCGCCAAGGACACAATGGATCCAGGAAGAGATTAATGCTTCTTTAATAACATGCACAAGTCTACGCGTTTCTGGAGACACAGCTCCCTTCATCAGGACATTGGCAAGAGAACATTTTCTTTTTGATGTTCTCTTGCCAATGTCCTGATGAAGGGAGCTGTGTCTCCAGAAACGCGTAGACTTGTGCATGTTATTAAAGAAGCATTAATCTCTTCCTGGATCCATTGTGTCCTTGGCGCGGAATTAAGACCCTTCTTCTATCACTCTCTGTTAATATTGAAACTATAACTGGCATGGGTAGAAGATTTCATCCAGCTTAAGTAGAAGGGGAGCAGATGTGATTGCATTCCCCACCACATGTGATCAAAGGAACCTAACAAGCAGACAAGTGTAGATTAACTCCTGCTAGTCTGCCTATGAAACAGCAGCACACAGCAGGTCGACTCTGGAGTCTGGCTGTGTTGATCCCAAACACCAGAGAAACCATCTGGCAGTGTGTAAGAATCTGCAATGTAAACAGAGCCCGACACCATCATGATATTTGGTAAAGTTTGTGCAAAATTCCATGTGATTGATAGCCAAGATGATTGTCTATAAAATGAAGGTTATGTCCCTTTCAAAGCTGTGTAGAATGATGAAATATAGATATTTTTAGATATTCAAAAGTTGAAAACATTGTTACCCTTTTACTCGTCACTGTATAACATCTTACCCCACCAATTTCAATGGGACCAGCCAACTATTTATTCTGTATGGAAATGCTTCGCTACAAGGGTCTTACCTACCCTTCCCAAATGGCAGATATTAAGTAACACAAGGATTGGGCTGTTGGATTTTAACTGCTCAATCCTTGTGTTCTCTGGTAAGTGAGTGACCACCATAGACAGTGGTTTACCCCTTCTTCCTGCTGAGGACATGAAAACGTACAGAGAGAGAGATCAGGAGAGAGAGCAATTCAGCCGACAGCTAATCTGTGTGGCCTGCCTTAGGTCCAAAAGTTACTGTATATACTATTTAACTTTCAGTAACAGTGAAAAAAATGCAACCTGTACAACACAATTAAAATTAAGGGGTGTAAATTATTTTCAATGAAACTTATTTGCCAATGCAAAGCTATCCCCAAAGGAAATTTATTTAAAGTGAACCTGTCAGGTCCAATATGCACCCAGAACCCCAAGCAGTTCTGGATGTATATTGCTAATCCCTGCCTAACTGTCCCTGTATGTAGTAGCATAGATAAAGAAATCTTTAGAAAAACTATTTCTAAAGATCTGTTATCATATGCTAATGAGGCCAAGGATTTGTCGCAAGGGCGTAATTTCCTCTGGCTAGTCGGCCCCCTTAGCATGTTAGTTACACCCCTGTGGGCGTGCTAACATGCTAATGAATCCGCAGCGTCAGAGAATGGTTGCTCTCACCTTTCTGCTACCATTGCGTATGAGTCCTAGATTTTGGCACAGTACTCATGATTCCAGACTTTCAGTCATGCGCACTACATGAATTTGAAGCCAGGACTCGTACACCCAGCTTCATAGTGCGTATGACCAAAAGTCTGGGATCATGAGCACTGAGCCGAAATCTAGGTCTCAGAAGTGATGCAGCAGAGGGGTGAGAGCAACCATTTTCTGATGCTGCACATTCATTAGCATGTTAGCATGCCCACAGGGGTGTACTTACATGCTAAGGGGGCCGACTAGCCTGGGGAAGGAACATGCTTGCGACTAGTCGCTGGCCTTATTAGTATATTATAAAGGACCTTTAGAAATACTTTTTCTAAAGATCCCTTTATCTATGCTACTATAGGCTGGGACTGTTAGGCAGGGATTAGCAATATTCCCAGACCTGCTCGTGGTTCTGGGTGTATATTGCACCTAACAGGTTCACTTTAATATAGACTTTCCAAGCAGAATAGGTTCAGTATATAAAAATAAGTATTGCAAAAATCCCATGGATGCATGAAAATCTTTAGTCTTAAGTTTTGTACATCTAAGATGGCAGAAAAAAGGAGCATTCATAAAAGTATGACTGTCTCAGCCTGGAGCGGTATTGGTGGCTCACTGTAGCCTTACCGGATTTAAGTCCTAAGTTCAAATCCCATCATGAACAACATCTGCTTCTAGTTTGCATGTTCTCCCCGTGTTTGTGTGGATTTCCTCCCACACTCCAAAAACATATTGATACGAAATTTAGAATGTTAGCTTCAATTGGGATAATGATGATAATGTATGTAAAGTGTAGTGCAAATTAATGGTGCTATATAAGTGAGTAAAAACAAATGTCTGGGTAAGGCTTTTATATATGTAATGTGGCTTTACTGTCTTTCTGTTTACTAGTAGACTTAAAAGTAAAAGTTTGCAAAATTGATATTTTTAACTATGTGGGGAAACAAAGGAAAAACATTTGCCAAGGTGCATAAGCCATTAAAGAAGTGGTTCACTTCTTGGCAATAGTGGCCACATCTCTGTAAAACTGATAGGGATGACTTTTTCTAAATACATTGTTTATTTAATTTTCCCTCTTAGTGGTGCTGTTGCGGTCCATTCATTCCCATAAAGTTACCCCCCGGGCTCCGTGACCTCTGAGATCCAGTGATGCCGGGTCAACTTCCAGTTGACGCGATGACATCACTGAGGCTGGCCTCAGTCTCTCTGAATGATTGGGCTATGGGTGGAGTTTCTGCCCAACATCACTGCCCAACATCACTTCTGCTTGCGACGCTCTGCAGTTAAGGAGAGAGTGTGCAGCATGCTGGGCTATGACAAACAGTGAAACTTCACCCACAGCTCAATGATTCATGGAGACTGGGGCCGGGTTCGGTGATTTCAGGTCAACTGGAAGTTGACGTGATGTCACCGGATCTCAGAGGTCACGGAGCCAGAGGGGACACTTCATGGGGATAAGCAGACCACAATAGTGCCGCTCACAGGCAGAATTGTCTGATCAAGGTATTTGACAAAATCCTTCCCTATCAATTTTACAGGGATGTGGCTGCTATTGCAGAGTAGGGAACACCCCTTTAAATATGCCTCTACCTCTATGAAAAGTGATAAAAGTAAAAGCAATAAAACACCTTTACGTCTTACTCAGATGTCTTTGTTTTTTCGCATGAAGGATAAAAACAAACTTAATTTCATGTGTTTTGGTTCAGATTTTCATCATTGGTTTGTCAGTGTTTCCATTTTTTCCATTACTAATTTTCTTGTACACAAAAAAAATCCACATGGACTGCACACATATGATGTGCAGTCTATGATTTTTTTATGGTCCCATTAACTTGTACAAGGTCATCTCAATAAATTAGGATATCATCAAAAAGTTCATTTATTTCAGTAATTCAATACAAAAAGGGAATTGCATATATTACATAGAGTCATTACACACAGAGTGATCTATTTCAAGTGTTTATTTCTGGAATTGTTGATGATTATGGCTTACAGTCAATGAAAACCTCAAAGTGATTATCTCAGAAAATTAGAATAATTACCACAAATCACCTGCAAAGGCTTTCTAAGCATTGAAAATGGTCCCTTAGTCTGGTTCAGTAGGCTGCATAATCATGTGGAAGAGTGTTGACTGACAGGTGTGCAGAAGGCCGTCATTGACACACTCCATAAGGAGGGTAAGCCACAAAACAAAAAGTCATTGCTAAAGAAGCTGGCTGTTCACAGAGTGCTGTATCTATGCATATTAATGGAAAGTTGAGTGGAAGGAAAAAGTGTGGTAGAAAAAGTGCACAAGAGACCGGGATAACTGCAGCCTTGATAGGATTATTAACAAAAAGGTGCTTCAACCCACAGACTATAATGGGTATGTGTTAAGTCCATGACGATAGAACACGTATGTAAAAAAACAGACGTCTGAATAAGGCCTTAGGAATTATTTCAGGATGTCACACAGGAACCAACAAAAAGTAATTGTTTGAAGTAGAGAAGTGAAACCCATTAAATACAAACTTCCAATTACTAATTAAAATAGCTAGTGAAACACTCGTTAATCTACATCAAAATACAATACCATGGGGGATCCAAGTACTTCACAGAAAAGTACATTATCCTAAAATAGAGGATTGCCCTTGCCTAGTGATCTCTGAAAAAAAAAAATCTGTTCTTCTCACAATTAGAATTTCTCTGAAAGTCAGAACACATCTTGAGCTGTAAGCCACAGAGCATATTAACGTGTTATTAAGATGGCTTTGAAAGGCCTTATTATCTGAAGTCAAGTCTCTTGGATCAATATTCACACAAGTGCATCTTCCTTCCAAATCAATTAGTACAATTAGAGTGTTAAGATACTTGTACTATCCCTCTCATCAAAAAAGGCATAAAGCAATGAAAACGCTTTGAAATGTTCTGATAAAGCGGTTACAAAATCCGAGTTGTCCTTCACTGAAAAAAAAATATGTCATGTTTTCCTTTGAAAAGTTCCTCAAACACAAGTTCCGGCCGGCGTAATTAACATTCATCATTAGCTCGCATGCAGATAGAGGCACAATTATAATAACTTGAAGTCAATAATTCATAAACTATAATGCATTATTAATCAATTATTGAGGCCTGAATTACTTTTAATGAGATTAAGATGATTTGAGCACTAAGCAGTTGAATCATATTGATTTAATCAATGTGCTTAATTAAACTGTGTACATTCTCTTCAGGATCATTATTTCCAATATCCAACACAAGTGCCTCCTTTGATATTTTCTCTCTCGAGTTCTTTCACAGTTTTAGCCTCTTTTTTTATGCAAGCATATTTAGAAGTCAGAATCTTCATTAAACAAATTGCTAATTGAGTGCAAAAGCCATTATGGGTGAACGAGCCCATTAAATTTCTAAGCGTGCGGTGACACAGGTTTATCAAACAGCAACATTCTCACGTTGCATTTATTATTATTATGGCTATCAGGAGTAAATCTAGTCATCCGAATGTCTTTGGAAATAGCTAGAGCAATAACATCCTCCGCTACTGCAATCATCAGCATTTACTAAGATAGGAAATAATGGTAAGAAAAAGGGATATAATACTAAGACTATAGAAGCTATAGGAGCTAATTATAAGAAGATCCGAAATATTACTAAGAATCTTGAAATTGTTACTAAGAGCATGGGACATAGAAATGGGATTATGAGAAATCTTACCAAGAGTATGGCAGATAAAACTAGGAGAAATTACTAAGAAAATACAGGAGATATAAATAGGAGTATGATAGAAGCTATGAATGAAGGCAGTAATAAAAATATAGAAAATATTCATAAAAATGTAATATGGAATGAAATGCCCAAAACAATGGACATATTATGAAGAATACGATAAACATTACTAAGAAATTGAATGACAAAAAGAAGGGAGAGATTACTAAGAATATTTATTTTGCTAACTTTTATAGTGCAATCATATTCCACAGCACTTTACAGCCATAACCATTAGTGATAGGCAAGCATCGTGGTGCTAGGGTACTCGCGGTGCTCGGCCGAGTATCACTGGTGCTTGGATGTGTCATTCGTCAAACAAGAACACAAAGTGATGGCTCCCTTCACTGAATGATGGGAGGTGGCACCCCAGTGCAAGCCATTTGCAGTGTCTGAATTGCTCTCTCTCGAGAAAATAAAAAGAAAGTTTTTGGATGCAGTGTGTCAAGAAAAAAAGGAAAAACCTGACCTTCCTTCCTCTGGAAATGCTCTGTATATGGCTGGCTGTATGTGGGCGGAGAGCCGAAGTTCCCAATAACTGATTTCCATTATATCGATACTAGCGTTGAGCCCTTTCAGAGCATTTGACCTGCTCAACTCGAGAACCGAGCACCCGAACACTTTAGTGCTCGCCCATCTCTAATTATCCTCACTATTCCCATTGGGGATCAAAATCTAAACTCCTTATCTTTGGAGTATGGGAGGAAAAAGGTGTATGTGAATGAAACCCATGCAAACAAGGGAGATGCTATTAAGAAAAGGGGCACAGAAATAGGATTATCAGATAAATTACTAAGAGTTCAGTACATAAAATTAAGAATATACGCAATGTTATAGTTGAAATATAATACATAAACAAATTAGAAAAATTAATAAAAAATATGGGCTGGGAAATAATTCAGTATGGGAGAGAATGGCAATAACATTGGATGTATTACTTAAAATAATATACAATAAGCATAATGAAATTATATAACTGGTTCAAGGCTTCAGTGCTAAATATTAAGAGTGGAACCTGTGCTATCAAGAAACTCCAACTGGGTGTAAACATGCTGTATAGTAGAAAAAGTTTCAGATAAATATGAAGGGTACAGTTCTTCTCATCAACAAACTCTAAGGCCCCATGCACATGTTGAGTGTTTGGTGAGGTGGTTTTTTTTTTACCTATTTCTAAGCCAAAACCAAGAGTAGGTAAACAATGAAGAAGTGGTGACATGTTTCTATTATACTTTTCCTCTGATTGTTCCACTCCTGGTTTTGACTTACAAATACTAAAGTAAAAAACGCACCAAATACTCAAGGACTCAATGTGTGCACGTGGCCTAAGCAGGTGCCATCTAGACTGTACTTCTACACCAAACATAATGGCTAGAGAGGGACGTTGTTGAGGAATGTATTGTGAAAGACAATGAACAGAAATGGATTTATAATTCATGATTTAGTTTACAGTAGGATCTATCAACAGAATTACACCCTGAAGTGACAAAAAATGCAGTTATTATGTTAGGGTTAATTTTGATTTACAATACAAAGTGCTTTGTGTAAACCTTGAGGCATTAGAAAGGGCTTACATAGAAGAAATGAGGACCATAGCAAGATCTAAATGTTGTTGGCTTCAGGAGCTTATTAGTTGCTTGCATGACAGATCATGGCCAAGTGAGCCTGGGGCTGATTGACTTTCAGTGTGTTGATCAATGTGATGTATTATGCCCCAAATATAAGGAAAAAAATGCATTATCTATTAGAAGCATTTTTCATACTGACAGGGATATCTTTATAATCCTAATGTTTATTAAAGGCATTGCCTTCAATATACAATTTTTGTAAAGACAAGGAATACTAATAAAATGAAAGCATTACTTACCCATTACATCCATTACCAGCACCCTGGTAGTCTGTGCCAGTCTCTGATTAATCACTGGCCTTAGTGGTCTTGTGCTGTACATATAGGCATCAGCGCTATAGCCAATGATTGCCTGCAGAAGCCACGTAGGTAGAGAACACATGATCAACTGCAGAGAAGTAATCGCTAAGTGGAAAAGACCACCGAAAAAGCACCGCTTAATAGGAGATGAAGCAGTTTAATAATGTATGTTTGTATTTTTTTTATTTTATATTAATTTAGAAGTGTAAATTCAAAACACTTTGTATAGATAGTATGAGTGAATATAAGGAACTTTGCATTGTATCTTTTTAGAGAAATCTGCTTCTTTCGCCATTTGTGGCCCACTTCCACTCTTCGCCCTGCTTCTTAAACTCACCATCCACTCAGAATAAAACAGCTCAACTCTGTCTTAGTTAAAGCAAGATGGACATCCAGCACAGGGAAGTATACAGAGCAGGTTGGGGGAAGAAGAAATGAGGAGGTGAATGAGAAAACAATCAAATGGAGAAACAGAAAGATGAAACTGAGCTGTCTAACAAGTCTTTTACCTCACCCCAGAGCTGGATTAACATTTACACTGCTCAGTACTGCTTTTTCTTCCTTCAGTACTGCTGCTGAATATGTGTTTTAAAATAAAGAGTAAGAAGCCCTCTATGTGTGTCAGAAAGACCAAAGCAGATGGTAAACTCCCTTCATCTCAGAGTCAATTGCTAATTAATTCAGTACCCTCAGAGGGAAAAACTAGTGAAATGCAAGATAAAAGTCATATAATTGTCTGAAAAGGCATGTATCAAGGTAAAAACTGGAGAAGAACGGGTTTCATGCCATGCTAAAAACCACAAGCGTAAGTATAATAAAACAATGTTCTTTTATTTAGGCAATTCCTACGCGTTTCGGAGACATATCCACCTCCTTCCTCAGGGAAAAAAAGATACAATAGTGCCCCTTTTCTTGCTATACTTTCATCCAGACCATAATATAAAATATGTATGAATACTGTAATTCTTGCAATTCTGAAACTGGATAAATATATTTGCTGATAACACTGCATTTGTTTCCATTTCCCATAATTCAAAGTGAACATCTGTGACTGAAGGTAAATATAATTATAGAACAAAGTGTTCCTTTTCATTGATCAGTTAATTTTACATTATAGGCTTTGCAGCTCGGAAAATCATTACCCCAGTGATGAAAACAAGAGATCTTTAATAAACACAGCTTACTAAAAACTTAACATGTCCCATTATTGTTTTATCTCATTTTCAGTGGTAAGATACAGAAAGGATGGTTTTACAGACATGATTTTTAGGAATCTGCATTTTTGTTATTTTTTTCTCTGAGTCTATAGGGAAACTTGAAATGCATTGCAAACTATACCTGTTTTTGTAGAGAGGAGATGTCACGATTAGAGCAGATCGAACGCCCAAAAATCCGGGACCGGCGGATCACTGCCAGATTTTAAAAGTGTCTGATCCGCTCCGGAATCCGGTGCCCATATAAGTCAATGGGGACCAGAATCTCGAGATTAAAAACATCTGTGGAGGAGATAGGAGGGTAGGAGCAAGCGCGGCATACTCACCGAGGCACTGTCATAGCGGCACACTCCTTCTTATTGGAGGGAAGCTTCACGATCTCAAAAATAAATACTTTGCTAAAGTTTTAGAGTTAGGAACAGTGGATAAGGCAATAAAGTACGCCATTTTACTAAACCTATCCACCACTACTAAAATTATATTTTTTTCAGGGGAGGAAGGAAAGTAAAATCCATGGATAAATGTGTCCATTGTCTGTCAGGCATAGCCAATGGTAGAAGAATCCCAGACGTACGAGTATGCGGGGTCTTAGAACACACACAGACATTACAGGAAGTCACCAAATTAACCACATTTCAATGAAACCTTGGTTACCAAAAACAACAAAAAAGGAGGTCCAAGGTCGCTTTACTACCTGAATGACCTACAACAACAGAGCTATGATGCTCCCCTAAAATTTTGAGGTGCATATGTAACGGCACAAATAGTTTTCCTGAAGTACAAGCTGCAGGGGCATCCACCTGAAGCTTTAATACTTCACTTTCAGGATTAGAGTACATGGTGATGAAGTTAAGGAGAAAAGTGTTCAGACAATATATCTTACAGAAATCACTCCACTTGATGATTTCCCTGGACTGCCAATAAACCACTGGATTATACTTGACCCGCCAGGGGAGGCCCAGTATGCCTATATTATTTTAACATTATTTTATTCTATAACCAAAACTACCATATACTGATAGGAGTAATTGTAGCATAGACCAAAAAGAAAAAAACTCCTAAAAACAATTATTTATTTATTAATATTAAAATTGTAGATATAGCCACTGCTAATCCAGAATAACTACAGTGATATGTTAAGGTGAGTGAAATAGGGTGATAGACTCGATTGGTGGGGACAGTGCAAATAATTTCCTGTTCTCAAGGTAGGGGCAACGTTAGTAGTTGCACTAGTCTTATTCAGATTCAAGAAAGCGTGGTTTAGGGGATGACCTATCTCTCCCTCCCTTGCTCCTACCTACCAGCGGAGGTGTACCATAAATTATTGGGTACCCCCCGCTCCACGTCGTCTCTCCCTAATATCTCCCTTCAGACCAATCGCCAAGACCCGGGAGACCCACCACCAAAGAAGATATGTGCAATTAGTCACAGTACTAAAGGATAATTAGATATTTTAAAACTTAATCTAGATATTAGATAAATCTCAGATCAAAAATAGTTCTTATATATACATGGATATAAATTCCAGCAGGAATTGGTTTGTCTGCCGAAATCATCCAGTATAAATCCCAATTTTTGTTTATCTATGAACATGGATATAAAGTCCCAGCAGGGAATAACTTATCTGCCGAGACCATCCAGTATTCTATCCCGACGCGTTTCCCCCCTATGTTTTTTAGGGGTTCATCAGGGGACTGATCCGGATTAATTCTAGGAAAAAACAAAATATCCAAGACATAATATCAGAGTCTATCTCAATAGACCATACAATACATAATAAAGGAATGGAACTGCCAGTAACAGCAAATGGAGGGGGCATACCTTATATCTTAATGACTGATGGTCGCATCAACAGTGTGGCACCAACCGCCCATCACAGGGGCATTTACTCCGTCCTGAGACACTGCTCTCAATAATCTGCAGGTCCCATAACGTCAACTACCAAAAATAACATATAATAATATATTTTTGGCTTCCTTTCAAACAGCCATAAGGTTCTCACAGAGGCTATGGAGCTCCTCACATTGTCAAAGGAAAAAAGACATACCTTATAACTCAAAGAGTGTCAGTCACTGCGGCAACATGGCATAAATCGCCCACAATAGAGCACCCAATCTGTAGGGGAACGCCGCCTCTGTTGTCCCGCAGGTCCCACGGTGTCAGCCTGCGTGTCACACATCTTCCCCCTCTCTCTTTCAGTGTCTTATACACTATGGGAACTCACAATTCCCGCCTCCCAGTGACGCGAGCCGGAAGTGCCGGGTGTCTCACCTCCGTATCCGCTCCCTGGGATTCTAGTATGCCGTGCCACATCAATCAGCCGGAAGTGTTCCGAGGATCGCTTCCGTGCCTGCGCAGTACAGTGTGTTCAATGACACGCAGCCCGGAAGTAGTCTTCCCACGTCACATCCGGTGCGTATCCTTTAGGATCATCCTCACAGTCTGCCGGACATAATAGCCCACTGGAGGCAATCTGTGACGTCATTTCCAACGTGCAGCTCCTAAATGTATCCCCACATATGCTGCATGCAGCAGTTCCTAGTAGAAATTAGTATATGTAATTCACCTATCGTTAGTGAAAACCTGCACCTAACTGCACCCATGTAAGATAGATATATGTACAAGTAGATACGGCTACTGACAGCAAATATCACTGTCAGGCAAAACAGCAATAAAATTATTGAAAATTATTCAGGCTACACATATACTTATAATACCTCTCAGGTATAGCTATTTATACTCATTTGATGCTTTTTAGATGAAACTGGTATAGCTCAGAACCTCATTTAGTCCATTTGGACTGACTGTTTCAAGTAGAAATGTCCACCGTGCCTCTCTCTGGAGGATTTTAATATCCCAGTTCCCTTTCCTGATTGGTCTTGGGACAACTTCAATTCCCTGAAATCTTATACTTTTAGGATCTCCTCCATGACACATATTAACATGCCTCGCTATAGGCGTCTCTCGTTTATGAATTATATCGCCTACGTGTTCCCCTATACGGACACGCAGCTGCCGTTTTGTCTTACCGATATAACTAAGCGGGCATGTACAGGTGCATCTATATACTACACCCTCCGTCCGACAGTTCGTGAAGTCCCTAATGTGAAAAACCCTTCCCGATTGTTGGTTGTTAAAGGTTTTACTCTGATCAATATATGGGCAAAACTTGCAGGACCCACACCTAAAAGTCCCATGAGGCTTTCTTTCTAACCATGATCCTGATGCTTTCTCTGCCACATAGTGGCTATGGACCACAAAATCTTTAATGGTTTTGCCTCTTCTGTAGGTGACACTCGGGTGTGGTGTAATATATTCACATATATCAGGATCCGATCTCAAGATCCCCCAGTGTCGTCTTAGTATGTGCATGATCTTACTATTTTCATCATCATAGGAGCCAATCAGTCTAGTGATCTTATCTTGTCCAGATTTAAGTTTTGGGGCTAACAATGTGACCCTCTTTTGGCCCCAAGCAGATCTAAAGGCTGTCTGAATGACGTGTTCAGGGTACCCCCTATCTCTGAAGTTATCTCCAAGTCCCACTGACCTCTGTTGAAAATCATGTAGCGAGGAACAGTTTCTCCTAAAACGGAGAAACTGCCCCTTTGGTATGCCCCTACGTAGAGGTTCCGGATGGTGACTCTGCCACCTCAGCAAACTGTTTGTTGCCGTTGGTTTGCGATAGACTGTAGTTCCCAGGGTCCCATCAACATTTTTAGTCAACAGGATATCTAGGAAAGGCAGTCTATCACCTCCCACCTCACAGGTGAAGTTGAGTCCAAAATTGTTCTTATTCAAGTGTGCCACAAACTTCAGGAAGGATGCTGCATCCCCCCTCCAGAGGACGAGGATGTCATCTATGTAGCGCCCCCAGAAGGTAATCTGGGGGTTCCACGTGACATCCTCGTCCCCAAAGACCACTGCATCCTCCCACCAGCCCAGGTATATGTTTGCAAAAGTGGGAGCACAGGGGCTCCCCATTGCGGTACCCCTGAGCTGGTGGTAGAACTTGTTATGGAAGGTAAAGTAATTATGAGTAAGCACAAAGGTAAGGAGTTTGATTATGAACCTATTGTGTTCTCTATATTGTACCCCTCTTGTCTCCAGGAAATACTCAACCGCTCTGATACCATTATCATGTGGTATACAACTATACAGTTGTTCAACATCAATTGATGCAAGTATAGTGTCCTCATCAATGTGTATACCTTCTATTTTACTCAGTAGGTCTGATGTGTCCCTGATGTACGAGGGCTGTATGTTCACAAACTCCCTCAGAACCCTATCCAGATAGATACTGGGGTTTTGGCCCATAGCATCAATACCTGACACTATGGGTCGTCCCCTAAGGGGATGTATCCCCTTGTGGATTTTGGGTGTGGAGTAAAAAGTTGCTATTGTCACCTCCTTTGGAGCCAGAAAATCCATTTCATCCTTCGATATGAGGGTCAACTCAAAGCCTTCCTGTACAATTTCAGTGAGGGCTATCATAAATGCAGATGTAGGATCTCCTGGTAGGACTGCATATGTGGCTCTATCTGAGAGTAATTGGAGGCACATAGAGCGGTATTGTTCCGTATTCATAACCACAATATTGCCCCCCTTGTCGGAGGGCTTTATTGTTATGGCTTTATTCTGGTCAAGGGACACAAGGGCTTCTCTTTCTCTTTGTGTCAAATTACTTTTACTGCTGGTTAATCCAGGTCTTATTTTACGTATCTCCTTGGTCACCAGTGAAGAGAATATATCAATACTCGTACACTCAGTGGGGGGAGGCATCTTCCTGTTCTTTGGTTTTAGGTCAGTGAATGGACCAAACCCCTTATCCGTCCTGTTATCCTCTGATAGACTTGCCAATAGTCTCACGTCTGGGAGCATATCAGGGGATATTCCTAGTTTCTGACATTCGTTCAGGTCATTGTGCTTAAAGTACTTCCTCCATCTGAGTTTCCTCAGGAATAATTCGAGGTCTTTAGCCCAGACAAAGGAATCAAACCGTGTAGTGGGAACAAAGGATAGACCATATCCAAGGACCCTCTCTTCCATTTCGGACAGTCTATAATCAGATAGATTGACAATCTGTTGGCCATCTGTTTGGCCTCCATTTACCATTTTTTGGCCCTTCTGTTCTGTCTTTTTCGGAAGGGATAGGGGTCCCTCATCCCTAAAAAATTGTTTTGGTGCACAAAGGAGGTTGGTGGTCCAAAGGAAGATGAGGATTCTGAACCCGAGGTATGTGCTCCCCGTTGGTCCTGATTCCCAAAATGATTTTTGTTTTCCCCCAGGGCACCACATCCTCTGATACCACCACGTCCAGCAGACTGTACACCTCCCCGTGATCTATTTTGACCCCTCTCTCTGGATCTGCTCTCAGAGTCTGAGAGGTCCGAGGATGATATGTCACCTCCTCCTTCTGTGAGATTAAAGGCCCTTCTCTCTTTAAAATCTTCCAGATCCCTGACAAAGTGTTTGTGTTTACGGCTCTTAAGGTTTTGTTGGTATTTCTCCACTGCACCTTGTAGTGCCAATTCTTTGATCTGGAAGTCAGAGTCGTTATTAAATTTTAGGGCCTCTTCCCTGAGAGTAGTGAGGATCTTGTTGGTCTCCTCAAATTTCTTTTTCTCCTCTTCTAGGAGGATATTCATGAAGCGAAGTGAGGAGGCCACACACTCTTCCTCCCACCTTTTCAGGAGGAGGGGGGTCCTTACTCTTTCTGCTGGAATCAGATTGATTCTCAATCCTCTGGGCACTATATATTATATTATACTATATTATTTTTTATATAGTGTTCCAGGGGCGATTGGTCTGAAGGGAGATATTAGGGAGAGACGACGTGGAGCGGGGGGTACCCAATAATTTATGGTACACCTCCGCTGGTAGGTAGGAGCAAGGGAGGGAGAGATAGGTCATCCCCTAAACCACGCTTTCTTGAATCTGAATAAGACTAGTGCAACTACTAACGTTGCCCCTACCTTGAGAACAGGAAATTATTTGCACTGTCCCCACCAATCGAGTCTATCACCCTATTTCACTCACCTTAACATATCACTGTAGTTATTCTGGATTAGCAGTGGCTATATCTACAATTTTAATATTAATAAATAAATAATTGTTTTTAGGAGTTTTTTTCTTTTTGGTCTATGCAACATTATTTTATGCAATGTTTTGCCATACTATATCGGCTGCATGTCCAGGGTAAGACTAATAATTAATATTATGCTCTTATATTGGGTATTGTATCATAAGGCAGAATATCACTATGCCACTCTATTATCTAGCAAAGCTATATTGAGGTATGTTTATGTGTGATTAATGCAACATTATCATATCTGTGTGATGCAACAGACTTCCTGTTTGGTTCAGGGTTCCCCTGAGCCTCAAACCGCTCCTGTCCCACCTCATCCCCTGCATTAGGGTCGGCCATGTCCAGGTGTCCAGGGTCTTGAGTCATCCTGAGCCTAAGCCCTCGTTTTGCCCTACCATGCATGCGCGGGTTCCCGCTGCCTCTCCAAGCTCTAAGTGCTGGATTCCCACTACAACACATGTGCTTGACGTCACTAATGATGCGGAAGCCACTGATTGGCAGTTGCGGGCGTCACCTATGACGCGGTGGCTGCTGACTGGCCATCGATGACATCAGCGGTGACGTGGCAGCCGCTGATTGGCCGTCGATGACATCACCGGTGACATGGTGGCTGCTGTATGGCTGCAGCTGCTATCTGGCATCTGGCTTGGGGCAGGGCTTAGGGCTTAGGCTATAAAGGAACCTGGGCGATGCCCATTGGAACGCAAACATCATTTGCTATTGAGATAGCTCAGTCAGCAGGCTGAGCTGTATGTCTGTGTGGCTACTGCGCCAAGAGATACCTGCAGTGTCTATGGCAGGATTGTGTGCATGTGTAGGAGTGGTAGGCATTGCTAGGCATTCGGTGATTGACGCGCTAAGACACCCGCGGCTCAGCACACCCAGGGTCAGCTATCCTGCTCCTGTCTTACCATTCCCCAATCCCCAGGTACCCCAGTGAGATTAACTGGGCTGCCTCTTCGGTCTGGACATGCTCCCTATTCATATGACTGATCCCTTGTCCCCTGTGTAGTTAACAGAAACGATTCATATGCGGAGGTGTGCTGCTAACACCACCATCTTTTGTGTTGTGTCTCTCTGAAGTTGTTACATCCGGCCACCTGTCTCTTAGTGGCTTTGCCATCTGCCTGGAGGACCGCGGGTGATGATTGAGCTATTATTAGTTTTGCTCCAATCGTCCTCCTGCGTAACACTTGTGACTGATAGATTTTATAACTAGAGTTAGTTGCATAATATACTGCCATGTCAAGACTTTCTTTATGCCACGTGTCACTGGGTAGTAGGTGTAGTATCTGAGTTACTGTACTTGAATTGCTGGAAAAACAGCTAAATCAGGAGTCAGCCAATGTCCCAAAGCTCCTTTGTCCCATCTCAGAGAGCATATATGCTGGTAATTTCTCATCAATAGAGACAGTGGCATAACTAGAGTCTCAATGGGCACTGGTGCACAATGTGGACCTGGGTCCCCTCCTCCCCTGCATGTTCGTCAGATTTATGGGCCCTTGTAGTGTTCTAAATCCTATAAAGACCTACAAGTTGCCCCCTACACCTTCATTATGTAGTAATGTCCCCCATTCTGTACTAATGTCCCCCATCCTGGGTCCCTTCTTGGTAAATATGTCCCCCATCCTAGTAAATACGTCCCACATCTTAGTGAATATGTCCCCAAATCTTGAATATATGTTCCCCATACTGGTAAATATGCCTCTTCTCCTGTTATCTATATCCCCATCACTGGCCACATCCTGGTACATATGTCCCCATTCTGGTATATATATGTCACCATCATGGTAAGTATGCTCCCATTCCTGGTATATATGTCCTCATCCAGGACCTATCCTGGTAAGAATATCATCCATTCTGGTACATACGTCTCCCTTTCTGGTAATTATGTCCACATCCTTGTATATACAGTATGTCTCTGATCCTGGGCCCCATCCTGGCCTATATGTCCCCCATCCTGGAATATGTGTCACACATCCTGGGCTCCTTCCTGGTATATATGTCCCCCATCCTGGCATATATGTCCTCATTCTGGGCCAATTTTGATGTAATTGTACCCCATCCTGGTATATATGCCTTCATCCTGGGCCCTTCCTGGTATGTATGTCTACATCCTGGCATATACAGTATGTTCTCATCCTGGAATTTATGTCTAGATCCTGATATTTATGTCCTAATCATGGGCACTTTCCTTGTATATAGTTCCCATTCTGTTTTAAACGCATAAAAAAAATCTACTCGTCTTCCTTGGCTCACAAGTTGCACAGTGTCCTCCATAGCACAGCATCCTCCTCTATAGCTGGTACAGTGGTTGTCAGCTTTCATTGGTGTGCCTGTTATGGTGATGCATGACATCACTGTCATGTGCCCCCAGTCACGGGCATGTTGACGTCAGCTGTTGGCTTCTGTTTGGCCTGATGGGTCTCTGTGCCGCAATGCAGTTCAGCTGGATGTGTGTCCTCGGATGCACATCTCGCTGAAGTAGGTGCTGGGGTCGATAGGCTCCCTTCACCCTTGAGCCCGGTTGTGGTCATGACCTCTGTGACCGTGATCGTTACGCCCCTGGATCCGATATTCCAGAAATCTGGCCTTTATGGAAGAGTGACTAGAAGAAAGCCATTTTTGGAAGCAAGCCATAAGATGTCCAAAAAGGCATGTACTGTAAGTGACACAGTTAGCATGTGGAAGGAGGTGCTTTGGTCAGATAAGATCAAAGTAGAACTTTTTGGGCTAAATGAAAAAACTATGTGGGGAAGAGAACTAACACTGTACATCACCCTCAAAACATCATCCCTACCGTCAAACATGGTAGTGGCAGCATCATGCTGTGGGAATGACTTTTTTCAGCAGGGACAAAGAAGCTGGTCAGAATTGATGAGAAGATAGATGGAGCTAAATACAGAGCAATCCTGGAGGATAACCTGTTAGAGGCTGCAGAAAACTTAAGGGGTATTTTACACGTTGCGACATCGCTACCGCTATATTGTCAGGGTCACATCATTAGTGACGCACATCTGGCGCCAGTAGCGCCATTGCAATGTGTAAATCCTAGGAGCGACGATGAACGAGCGCAAAATAGTCAAAAATCGGTGATCTGTGTAGCGTTGTTCATTTTCATAATGCCGCTCCAGCTGCAGGTACGATGTTGTTTGTCGCTCCTGCAGCTTCACACATCGCTGTGTGCAAACCCGCAGGAGCGACGAACATCTCCTTACCTGTGTCCCGCCGGTAATGCGGAAGGAAGGAGGTGGGCGAGATGTTATGTCCCGCACATCTCCGCCCCTCTGCTTCTATTGGCCGGCCGCTTAGTGACGTCGCGGTGACGCCGAACGCACCTCCCATTTGAAGGATTGTTCGGAAGTCACCTCGACGTCGCTGACCAGGTATGTGCATGTGATGCTGCCGTAGCGATAATGTTCACTACGGCAGCGATCACCAGATATGGCATGTGCGACGGGGGCGGGTACTGTCGCGCTGGACATCGCTAGCCGATGCTAGCGATGTCGCAACATGTAAAGCCTGCCTAGGACTGGGGTGTAGGTTCACCTTCCAGCAGGACAAGGAGCCTAAACATACTGCCACATATAAAAAAGCATTTTTATGTGTGTGTGTGAAAGGTCCAGTCAAAGGTCAGACTTAGGGCGGCTTTGCACACTACGACATCGCAGGTGCGATGTCGGTGGGGTCAAATCGAAAGTGACGCACATCCGGCGTCACTTGCGATGTCGTAGTGTGTAAATCCTAGATGATACGATGAACGAGCGCAAAAGCGTCGTTATCGTATCATCGGTGCAGGCTCCGACATTTCCATAATGCCGGTGCCGCGACAGGTACGATGTAGTTCCACGTTCTTGCGGCAGCACACATCGCTGTGTGTGAAGCCACAGGAGCGAGGAACATCTCCTTTCCTGCCGCCGGCGGCTATGCGGAAGGAAGGAGGTGGGCGGGATGTTTACATCCTGCTCATCTCCGCCCCTCTGCCGCTATTGGCCGCCTGCCGTGTGACGTTGCTATGACGCCGCACGACCCGCCCCCTTAATAAGGAGGCGGGTCGCCGGCCAGAGCGATGGTTGCAGGGCAGGTGAGTGCATGTGAAGCTGGTGTAGCGATAATTTTCGCTATGCCAGCTATCACAAGATATCGTACCTGCGACGGGGGCGGGGACTATCGCGTGCGACATTGCAGCATCGGCTTGTGATGTCGCAACGTGCAAAGCCCGCCATACAGTAAATCTCATTGAGGATCTGTGGCAAGTCTTGAAAATTGCTATTCAGAGACACTCTCTATCCAATCTCAAGGAGCTAGAGCTCTTTTGCAAAGAAAAATGAGGAAAAAAAACTTCAGCTTTTAGATGTGCAAAGCTGGTAGAGACTTACCACAAAAGATCTGCAGAAGTAATTGCAGCAAAATGTGGTCCTACAAGTTATTGACTAAGGGGGGTTGAATACAAATGCAAGTCACAATTTTTAGATTTATATTTTAAACATGTTTTGAAAGCGTATAATTTCCTTTACACTTTGCAAATACTTGCTACTTAGTATTGATATATCACATAAAATACATTTAGGTTTGTGGGTGTGACATGAAAAAATATGGAAATGTTCATGGGGTATGAATACTTTTTCAAGGCACTATCTATGTCATATTACCATGAAATAAATAACAATTAGCCTGATTACATAGTTAATCTTCACAAGTATGAATAGATAGTGCTGTAAGAAATATTGCGGTATCATTGTAGAACAAAATGTAAAACAATAGGAACGCCAATTATTATTCTACTATTATGATGGAGAAAAAGTCAAGCCTTCATTCTCCGACACTGACATTACTCACCAAGGCTTGCCAGAGGAGGCAACACTCCCTCAATCATAAGAAGTCCATAAACTTCAGAAAATCTCACCTCACACTCTATTTGTCTTTGCCCTCATTGTAAGAAGCATATTTGTACTGACAAGTCAGTCTCAACAGTATCGGCGGAAGAGACGCAGTCCCACACTGCGTTTGCATGTCTCTGAACAAAGGATTGCAAATCTGTGTGGCACATATGGGGTATATAAGAACACAGCAAAACACAGGCAAGGATTCACAAAATGAATGCAAGGAAGCCTTAACACGTACATACAGAAAGCGAATATAAACCTCGGGCCGCTGTGAATGAAGCTAGGGCGGCATTTATCAAGCACATTTGTGATTTAGTGACCAGCGCTAACAACTTTTATTGTTGTCTTCAACTGGAAAAGATTAAGAGCCGTATTTACTGCTAATAGCTATTTAAAGCCTTTTAGAGGTAAATAATCCCAGCTTCTACACACTATGGTTAATGTTTTTTACTGCTCTAATAGCTGGCATAGTAAATTACAATATGGAAAGTGTGTACGATATATGATATGGGCACTTTTCTAACCTTTTTTCTTATTATACTAATGCATGTAAATTTAAAAAAAGAAAAGAACTTTACAACTGGTTTAAAAATGTCCTACTGTTTTGTGTATGCAGCTGCTATGTAAATCTACAGTGGCATGCAAAAGTTTGGGCACCCCTTGTAAAAATTACCGTTATTGTGAACAGTTAGGCAAAATGAAGTTTAAATTATCTCTAAAATGCATAAAGTTAAAGATTACACATTTCTTTTGTGTTTTAGGCAAAAAAAAATATTTTAAGCTTTTACATTTTTAAATAAACAAAAGGGCCGATGCAAAGGTTTGGGCACTCTGCATGGTTAGTACATGATAGCACCCCATATGGCAAATATCACAGTTTATAAACGCTTTCCATAGCCAGCCGAAACACTTTCAATTGTTGTTTAAAGGATTTTCGACCATTCTTGTTGCTGGAAAAGAGGATGACTTCTGACACGCCCGCACCGGGGCTGTGGGGCACTCGTTACCGGGCTGCGGTTCTGTTTCTGGGATGCTGCGGTGGCAAGTCCCGGTTTTGTGATCTCGGCGGTCTCATTTAAAAGGGATAATAGTAGGAGATGATAGTTCGTGACGCCACCTGTGGTACTCGGCCAGAGATAGCCGACGCTGTGGGATGGGACCTCTGGGACCGATGGTGATGCAGCTTGGTTGGTATAGCTCTCCACAGGTAGAGCGGGCCCCAGGGCAGTTGGGAATGGTAGTAGGTGATGGCAGGGATGCAGGGGCGGGGGAGAAGGTGAATAACGAAACGACACAGGGACGCAGTCTCAAGGTTTTTACTCACTGTAGCAGGTTCCAAGGTAACAACTAGTAAGTGACCTAATTTGGAGTGCTGGGTTCCCCTGTGGTGGGATCCAGTCGATCCCAGGTAGTTCGGAGGTCAAGACCAGTGCACCTTTCTAGTGTTCCTTGACTGATAGTCTTCCTGCCTTCACTTCACTGATTTCTCACCCAGCTGCCCCACGCCTATGCACACAGTGCCCTGAGCCGGTGTCTGCGGACCCTGTTGGGTGGCTTGAATCTCTATCCCTTGGCCCTATGGGGTCATCTTCCATCGGATTCATGTGTGGAGTTGGCTTTGATACTAGATGTGTCCTTAGCCTCTGGTTTTACTAGATGAGCACGTTGGTTCTTCTCCTCTAGTCTAGGAACCAGTCTGTGTTCTGCGGCCAATTCCCTCCACTCCAATATGTTGTATGTGGAACGAGGCTTGGGAGTATGGCGCACTTCCTGTGGGCTCTAGGACCCGTTCTATCTTGTGCCTGGGTCGAACTGCACCAGCTCCAGACCACAGGTCTTCACTCCTCCACTGCTCCTTCTCGACTCTCTAACTTCCTTTCACAGGCTGCTCCCCTTAACTAGGCTCCACCCCCAGGTTAGGTCGTATTATGTGAAAGGAGATGCCATCACCAGTGGTGGCTATACATAGCATTAATGGCACTAAGCCCTAACTCTGACCCAGTGGGGATCTGCTAATTGCGAGTTTTGTGTGTTTTGTGTGCATTACTGTGGATGACCTCTTCCGTACCCAGGATGAAGTACTCTGGCTGATATACAGTACCTCTGTGGCGACTGAAGCCTCAGGGGGGCAACACTTCTACAAATGGGTAATGATCCTAAACACACGTCAAAATCCACAATAGACAGGGGCATAATGACCGCGGTCGCAGAGATCGCGACTGAGCCTGGCAGGGTTGGAGGCCCAACACCCATTCTGCAGAGAAGCAGCTGGCTCCTCTCTGTTAGAGAGGAGCTGCGCTGTTCAGTAGCAGACCTCGGGGCTGCTATCGGGCCCTCGCCTGTCATCGCACAAAGTAATGACGAAGGATGGAGCGGAGTGCTCTGCTTCATCCGTCATCATTCCCCCTGTGTCTGTACTCAACATCTCAGTGCAGCAGAATGTGGTGATGTCACTACTGTGCGACTGCAGTGCTGGGACATGCAGAGTGCAGGATGAGATGATGCCCTGACCGGAGTAGTGGGGGAACAAGGAGAGCTGAGGACTTGTTTATTTTTTTATTATTAGGGAGTACACAGTGACCAGAGGCCTATGGGGGTGCATTATACAATATGGGGACTGCATAATACAATGTGAAGGACGCCTTATACATGGACTATGGAGATGGAGGTGCATTATAAAACATGGAGGACTATGGGGGTGCATTGTAATACATGGAGGACTATGGGGCTGCATTATAATATATGGAGGACTATGGGGGTACATTATAATACATGCAGGACTATGGGGCTGCATTATACTATATGGAGGCCTATGGGTGTGCATTAAACAGTATGTGGGCTGCATAATACAACATGAAGGACACCTTATACATGGACTATGGGGGTGCATTATAATATATCAAGGACTATGGGGGTGAAATATAATATATGGAGGACTATGGAGGTGCAGTATAATATGTGGAGGTCTATTGGGGTACAGTATAATATATGGAGGACTATGGGGGTCTAGTATAAAATATGGAGGACTATGGGGTATAGTATATTATATGGAGGACTATGGGATGCAGTATAAAATATGGAGGACTATGGGGGGAATTATAATACATGGAGGACTATGGGAGGTATATTATAATACATGGAGGACTATCAGGGTGCATTCTAATATATCAAAGGTTATGTGGGACCCATTATATTATATGTAAGGCTAAGTGGGGGCCATTATAGTATTTGGAGAGCTAGAAAGGGAAGACAAAGATAAAATCATGAGATGGGAAAATTTTGTGCTGATGGAAAGAGGTTCTTATCCTCAGCACCCAGCTTTCCCATGCTCTGATATCATGGAAAAGCTGGGTGCTGAGAGAAAGATGTATATCAGAGCATGGGAATGCTATGTGCTGAGGGAAAGATGTATAGAAGAGCATGGGGAAGGTGCGTGCTGAAGACAAAATGGATATCAGAACATAGGAGAGCTGGGTGCTGATAGAATGAGCGATTTCAGATCATGGGAAACATGGGTGCTTAGGGAAAGAGCTAAGTGTAAGCGACACTAGCCCGTACTTGCAGTTTCATCTTAATTATCCTGTACCCCGAGTGTCGGCGTCATTATCCTGTACCCAGAGTGTTAGTGTATGGTTGGGGTGGAAAGGGCCCAGGTTCAAACTTTCCACCAGGGCTCATCAAACTCTACACCACTGACAATATACTACTTCAAAAGGCGCAAGCTGAAGGTTTTAGAATGGCCCTCACAGTCTACTGATCTTAACATCACTAGAAATTTGTGGCTAGACCTCAAAAGAGCAGTGTATGCAAGACGACGCAGGACTCTCACAGAACTATAAGACTTTCCAAGGAAGAATGGATGAAAATCCCAAGAATTGAAAGACTCTTAGCTGGTTAGTTGTTACAAAAAAATGTTTTAGCTGTGATACTTGCCAAAAGGAGTGCTACTAGATACTAACAATGCAGGGTGGACATCCTTTTGCAGTGGCCCATTTTTTTTTTGTTAATTTGAAAATGTAAAAGATGAAAAACAATTTTTGTGCCTAAAATACAAAGGAAATGTGTCATTTTTAACTTCATGCCTTTTAGAGATTGTTTCGTCAACTTGCTTAACTGTTCACAATAACAGTAATTTTGACCAGGGGTGCTCAAACATTTGCATGCCACTGTAGGTGTCTTCCATGTCAAGAGCCATTTCACAAGCTTCATTCACAATGATGCGTTTTGGCCAGGGTTTTTTTTTACATAAATACCGTACTTTTCGCCTTATAAGATGCACCGGATTATAAGACGCACCCCAAATTTAGAGATAAAATAGGTAAAAAAAAATAAAAATGGGGTTCGTCTTATACTCCGGTGTTGTCTTAGTGTTGTCTTACCGGAGGGGGCAGCAGTGGTGGTGAAGCAGGTCACAGGAGGCAGAGGTTCTGCTTGCACACGTGGCGGGTCAGTGGCTGCAGGTACGGCGGCGTCCGTGACGGCAGGTGTGGCGGCATCTGTGGTGGCAGGTGCGGCGGCGTCTGTGGCGACAGGCGTGGCGGGTCAGTAGTGGCAGCGGCGGGTCAGTAGTGGCAGCGGCGGCGGGTGAGTGATGCAGCAGATCGGTGCCGTGAGTGTCCCAGTGTGTCCGCGGTCCCGGTTCAAATGATGGCGCCCAGAGTGGCGCATGCGCAGATGGAGCTCTTATCCAAGGGCTCCATCTGCGCACGCGCTGACTCCCAGAGCGGTGCGTGCGCAGATGGAGCTCTCATCCAAGAGCTCCATCTGCGCACGCGCTGTCTCCTGGTGCCATCATTTGAAACTGGGAATGCGGACGCACTGGGAAACCTGCCGCACAGCCGCCCACCCACACAGAGAGGCAGCCGGCACCGACAGGCACCCGGCTGCCGCCCACACGCAGCCATAGGCACCCAGCTGCCGCCCGCACACAGGCACCTGGCTGCCGCCCGTACACAGGCACCTGGCTGCCGCCAGCATGCAGCCACAGGCACTCAGCGCCCGAACGCACCAGATCGCCACACAGACAGCCCCCCAGGTAAAGCTATATTCGGATTTTAAGATGCACCCCCCATTTTCCTCTCAAATTTTTGGGAGGAAAAGTGCATCTTATAATCCGAAAAAAAATGGTAATGAAAAGGTCCTATGAGTCCAAAGTCCATTATACATTTCCATGTTTGCTTTTTACTCTTTGGCAAATTCTGATGAAAAGTATTGACCAAAACAACAAGTATGAAGAAGGCCACACTGTCTGTCATCTTATTCTACAGTTGATACCCTATTCATCTGCTGCCTCGGTCTAAACTGTTGTAGTGAGAGTTGAGCAGATACATGGAAGTTTGGGTTCTGCAAGCTCAGATAAACTTTAGATAAACTTGTGCTCTGGACCCGAACTTGACCTGATTCTCATTGGAACTAACTGATTGGGCAGTTCAGCTCTTTGCCGGCATACAGGCAGTCAAAAACATAACATTTCCGAGGGCAGGAGGACAGAGTTTTTTTAAATTTTTTTTTGTACACACTACATTTACTCCCAGTGCAAGCCATTCAAATATGGCACTGGGTCGAGCACTGAGCATATCCGAGCACAGCAATGCTTGCTCGAGTGGTTAGCATACGTAAATGTCATGATGTGACTTGTTGGATAATGGGGGATGGGGGCCCCTATGCTAGGGGGTCCTACGTTACCCATAATCTTAGGGATACTCTTAAAGGTGGAGTCCCATTCCTGGCCCTGCTTCTGCCAGACCTAATCTGATTTTCCCCATAACCCTCCCACCAGGGAAGGATGGGGAAGGACTGTGATGTTAAACGCAAATGAAAACCAAAACTTTAACATAATGCATACACACACAGGATAGGACAATAAGAAATTTTGGAGGAAAACAAGAGCAGGAAGGAAACTACAAAAGACAACTGCGGTAAACGCCACAACCACACAAAGCAACAAGAACTACAAGCACCAGAAAGTCTGAGACACCATACCAGACCAAACAAGACAAGCTATAGCTGGCATAAGTGAAAGGATCCAGCCACTATATATAGGCAGCTGTGATAGGCTCCCTCACAACTGGTGACCAAAGAGAGGAAACTAGCAACCGTTAATCTCTGCTAGTCTGCTTGTCTGTCTATGAATCAGCACATAGCAGGCTGACTCAGAGTTGCTCCCATACACCCGAGAATCTCGCAGGTGGAGTGTCAAAATCTGCAATCTGAATAGGAACTGACGCCACCTTGACAGTGGGCAAAGTTACTGAAAATTTGTGTGTGACAGTAAAGCACCCAAACTTGAACACTGATTTTTTTTGTAAAGTTTGTATTCAGTACGAACATTGAACAATAAACCGCATGTTCGCACATCTCTAATCTTTAGTTGCAGCGCCTTCTTAAGAAAAAAACAACAAAGTTTCTTACATATCTGGAGAGATTTTCTATTCCATTGTATAGTGTGAGATGAACTACAGGTAGCAGGCAAATTAAAGGACTCAAAGTGAGGCTTTGGGCAATGTTCTGTTGCTATACCTGTGGGCCTGTTGTTTATTTGGTTGTTACTTTGACATGTACTATATAAAGAACTGCATCAAGAACCTAAACATTGTTGTTGTCCATGTAACTCCTTTAAGTTTATGCAATCATATTTTCAAATGGTATTAACCTCTTTCACCAGCGTAATTCACCTGACCACACTGAAAATGGTTTGAGAAACATGACAAAGAGTTCAATTGTTTGACTTAAGCTCCAGACATCCTAGATTTCAAGCTGAGCAGGCCTCTATGAGTTGTGCTGAAAAACAGGTCAAATTTGTTAAAGCTCAACTTTCCAACAGTATTTAAACAATCTGCTGATTATGTACTGGAGCCAGGTTCCTAAGCAGACATGCAGATATCTTGTGAAGCCCATGTCTTATTGAATCTGAGTTCTTTGCGGGCATGAACAGGGTCTATGCAATAGAACTAGGCGAATTGTAGTTCATAAAGTAATGGAGACTTGTATGTCCGCCACTCTGTATAGGGAGTTGATACCGTTGATACACACGGCACTTCTGGGGTTGTGCTCAAGTAGGGTCCAAAACCATCTCAAGTAGATGTAGAAACTTGGCACTCAATAAAAACGTGAATAGTGGTCTTTTATTGAGAAGAACTTGTAGCACAGACGTTTCGGTCAAAGACCTTAATCAGTGTGCGTGCAGGTGGTACTCAGAAGGTATAGCAACTTAGCAACTGGCGTAGTCAGGTATGACGCGGTGGACACTGCATCATACCTGACTACGCCAGTTGCCAAGTTGCTATATCTTCTGAGGACCCCCTGCACGCACACAGATGAAGGTCTTTGACCAAAATGTCTGTGCTTGTGGTGGTCCTACAAGTTTTTCTCAATAAAAGACCACTATTCACATTTATCTTGAGTGCCAAGTTTCTACATCTACTCTGAATAGGGAGGCTGGGCAAAGTAAACATGAGTTCTTTGGAAATTTAGAGGAGTAAGCCAAGGTACAATTAATCAGCATCTTCTATACATGAGGTGATAGAACAGTTTCCTGCAAACACACAGCTATCTAACACTGTTCCATGCAATAGTAGATTGAAGGCTTTAATAACCTTCACACAGGGCTTCCAGGGTAACAAATATGACAGTCTGTTCCCAGATTATCTTCCCTCCTTAAACAGAGTCTTTTTCCTTACACAGTGGATGTACACAGAGCAGAACACTGTACCTTATCGTTGCAGTGAGGTTGGGGGAAGGGTGAATCCTGTGCTGTTAACTCTTCACTATCCTTCTGCTGCACAACAGATTGCTTTTGAACTATCCTGTGTTGTTCTCCACTCATGGCAGTCTCTGTCCTGCACTAGCAGATCTCTGTAGCTTCACTTTTCTCAAGATGCATACACTACACTATTCTGAGCACTGTTCCTTCTTCTTTGCAGAGAGACAAACAGATACTCATTTCATTTTTCAGAGGCAAATACACACTCTCCTTCCTGCCTCTTGCTGCAGCTTTAACTCCCCTGTTGCTGGACGATTATACATCATCTGTGCAGTTCCTACTTGTCACAACCTTGTCATCAAGTTCCATTCTTCCAATATTCAAACATTTTAGAAAGAGATATTTAAAAGTAATACTTGCATGCTATATTAATTTCTTTTCTGTGAAAACTACACTTCTAAATTCACATAAACAGTGGAACACATTCCTGTTCCTGTTTTATTGTTTTATATTTTACTATACAGTCTGTACCGGTAGTTATTTTGTAGTACAGCATTGCTACCATGTACGTAGATGTAGTTCCCCAGTAAAAAAAATACACTTTAAAAAAGGAAAAAGGTGCAAATGTAAAGATGAATTTGGTGCAAACAAGAAAATGTACAAAACACCAAAATCAAGACCAAAATAGGTGCAAATGCAATAATGAATTGGGCCCTTATTTTTTAGCAAGAATCCCACATACCAAAGTGTTTTAGTCAATTGAAAACAACAAAAAATAGTTCTAATAAATAGTTTATAATTAGTTGGCACTTACATAACTCTTCCCTGTGTCTCTGAGAGCTTGATTTTGGCATGGCAGTTATGGTGACAAGGGGACATGGATTCCCTCCCAATGTGTGGCACAATGTCTGGTGCTTGAAATAAACTTTTTGTGGATTGCAACTTTTCTCCAATATCTGTAAGTGGGACTAAGAAGGACAAACAAGTCAGTGCAGAAACCTCACAGAAACATCAATCAGGTGATCATGCAATTTGAATGCAAGTTTTCCCTGATTCTCTCTAACCTCATTCTCAGTAAGAGCTCGTAAACACTGTCTATGATCTTTTAGTATAGTGAACCTGGTTTTTGTGCCTTGTTATGCTAACCCTGCCAGACTTTGTGTGAAGAAGATATTCTCTCCTTGAAGCATTGCTTCTTTGTTAAATTGAAGGCATTTGAAGGTACAGTAGATGGCTCATGCACCTTTTTAGCGGGCCTAGAGTAGCTCTGTAGTGCAGACATTTACATGAGCCTGAAGCTGATAATATAACCTGCAATATGACTTTCTGCAGCATTCTGATAGTATGGAATTAGAGATAATAAGATCTAAAATTGAAATTCACCTAATACCATGGAAATTCAATGCACAGCAAATTTATACTGTGCTAATTGGATGTCCTTTATTTTGCTCTTGTCTGGAAAGACCCTAGGGCATAATAAATATAAGATGTAAAATAAAAAAATAAAAACTTATACTTACCTTACTGTTCACCTCTGCTACTCACTGTCCCTTATGCGGTCCTCAGCACCTTTTCTTGTGCATAGATGTCTCAAGCATAGTCAGCCTGAAGTCCTTGCCTAGAGTGTTGGATTGTGGCACAGGTTGGTACATCACAACATGTGCCGTAACCTTATAACGCTTACTCTAAGTCAGGATTTCTGGCTGTGGTTCTGGTGTTGTTTTCCTGTCTGATGATGGTTTTGGTGCTGTATTTTTTCATATGAAACAATTGTTTGTTCTATATATTGAAGTATGATACCGTATATAGCATAACTGATCAGACAATTGTATGTTACAGTCTCTTAAAGGGAATCTGTCACCAGGTTTTTACCATCTAATCTGAGAGCAGCATAACGTAGGGACAGATATCCTTATTCCACTGGTGTTTCAGTTACTGGGCTGCTTTATATACAGTAGTTTTAATAAAATCACAGTTTAATCAGCAGTAGATTATTATTAGAGGACTACTTGGCATGCTGCCAGGTAGTACGGCATATTGATGAGCTCTGCATAATTGCTAGATCCACAGCAGAGAAAGCATTGATTTTATCAAAATGACAGCAAACAGCTCAGTAAGTGACACATTGCTGGAATCAGTGTCTCTGTCTCTACATTATGTTCCTCTCAGATGAGGTAGTAAACACCTTGTGACAGATTCCCTTTAAAGGGAACCTGTCACCACTTTTTCGGCCTAAAGTTGCGGCCACCACCACCGGTCTCTTATATACAGCATTCTAACATGCTGTATATAAGAGCCCAGGCCGCTGTGTAGAACATAAAAAACACTTTATAATACTTACCTAACGGTCAAGCTGTGGTGGAGTTGGGCCATATGGGCGTCTTCGGCCAACTTCATCCTCCTTCGGAAGCCTGTGTGCTCGACACATCCTACGTCATACACACTCGCCGCTCCCGCACAGGCGCACTACATACTTTGATCTGCCCTGCTCAGTGCAGATAAAAGTGCGCCTGTGCAGGACCTCAATGCCGGAGAGTGTGGATGATGTAGACGCGTCATGCACCCCGTCTACAGAAGAAAAAAGATAAGAATGGCTGAAAGAGGCGGCGCCAACACCGGACAACGGAGACGCCCATCTGACGCCCATCTGACTCAAATCCACCGTTGTGCGATTGTAGGTGAGTATAATAAAGTGTATTTTACGTCCTACACAGTGGCCTGGGCTCTTGTTAGAATGCTGTATATAAGAGCCCAGTGGTGGTAGCTGTAGCTTATAGGCCAAAAAAGGTTCCCTTTAAGGTGACTAAATAAAAATGAGTGAATACAAAAACAGCAAAACCCAAAAAAAACAATGACAGAATTGCATTTGTTCACTGCTGGTTTAAATTGCACTTTGGGGAGCGGCGCCATTTAAATTTTCGCCTCAAGCAACAGAAAAGCTAGAATGGCCCTGCTCTTTCTTCTTTATTTTGTGCCACCACCCCATGCTATCCACTTAGTATCAGCAATGAAGGTTTTTGCAGCCATCCTCCATTAACATCAATATTCCAATGCTGTAAAACCCTGCATTAGAAACTAGAATTTCTGAGTTTACTAAGAACACTGGTAAGGTATGAAGATTATAAATTCCATGACTTAGTAAAGTCACTCTTACCAAGAGAGCAGAGTATGTGTAAGGGTAATGATACGCCAAGTAACAGACATCTTCGTAATGTGGGAATTTCACAGTGAAAGTCAAGGTGTAATATTTTCTCCTTTTTCCATCAGATCCTCTATAACAAAACAGGTTTCTAGTGAAGAACAGAAAAGAAAAGAGATGTTAAAATATTTTACAATTAGAATAGGAGGAAGGTGTAGCATAGTCTACTGCGGAGGTCCCTAACCTTTCTGAGCGTGAGAGCCACATTCAGTTCTGAGAGAGGGTTTTGTGTACATGATGATGAATGATTTTATTGATACAGAATGATTTTATTGTTTATTAGCAGGGATGATCGAATACCTCAAATATTCGGCTTCGCGAATATTTTCCGAATAGGTCGCCGCTATGCAAATATTCGATGCGCAATGTAAGTCTATGGGAAGCCCGACTAGGTCAGAACAATTGTTATTTGGGGTCTCCCATAGACTTCCATTGCCCATCGAATATTCACGAATAGTAGAATAGCGGTGATATATTTGGCAAATATTCGCAAAGCCGAATATTTGAGGTATTCGATTATCCCTATTTATTAGTACAATTATTTAAGGGAGGTGAGGTAGTAAAAAAAAAAAAAACATTTCTGGCCTTTTGATTTGCTTTCTATTGCTTACCAATTGAGTGAATTAATTCCATATTTTAATAGTACCAAATATGCTTTTCCAAATATTTTTAGTTTATTTTTAATGGGAAAAAAAGATGGTGACTTGAACTTTTATACTGTTCTAAATACCTTTGTGTTTTATAAAAAAAACAAAAACTTTTTTTTAATTATTTTTTGATCTCCTTAGAAGACTTTCACATGAGATTGGTCGATTGTATATATTGTATACTGCTACAATAGCACAGTTTGCAGAATATAGTTAAAATAACCCCTTCAGCAAAGCTTCACAGGAAGATCAAGATGACTGCTGAAGACCCCCTTCTATCATAGTAACCCATCCATCCCTCACAATTGCATCGTGGGGACCAATGGGGCCAGTATACTTAGCCAGCGGCGCACAATCCAATTAATGCCTTTCTCAGAGATGAACAGTGGCATTTACATTTTCAACAGTCTAGATGTTATCTACGGCTGTTAAGCTGGGTTTACACACTGCAACATCGCAAAGGACATCGCTGTAACGTCACCGGTTTTGTGACGCAATAGCGACCTCCCTAAGTCTCTGTTAAGTCTCTGGTGAGCGTTCAAACAGGCAAACCTGGCCAACAACGCAACAGCGATCCGGACCTGCAGAGCGACCTAGCTGGTTGTTGGGGACGTTGATAAGCAGCCTTTTGAAAGGGAAGTTGCTAACAAAGTCGCTGCAAAGTCTTCACACATTGAAACTTCATGCTGCACAGCGGGAAACAAAGGACCTAGGAATGGTCCTGAACAACTTGTAGCGATCAGCAACTTCACAGCAGGGGCCGGGTCGCTGATAGGTTTCACACACTGCAACATCGCAAACAACATCGCTATTGCGTCACAAAACCGGTGACGTTACAGCGATGTCGTTTGAGATGTTGCAGTGTGTAAACCCAGCTTTACAGAGAACAATAGAGAAGGGGTTTATTGTAGCTTGTGTCTACGCGTTTCAGGAGCTCTGCTCCCTTCATCAGGACATACAGCACAAAAAAAACATATGTTTTTTTTGTGCTGTATGTCCTGATGAAGGGAGCAGAGCTCCTGAAACGCGTAGACACAAGCTACAATAAAGGAACATTGATCATCTCTTTGTCCTCCTTCCTGATGAACAGCGCGGCATAAACCCCTTCTCTATTGTTCTCTGTTATCAACCACGGGGGCTGCAGCAGATTTCATCTCTACAACATAAGCTTTCATAGTAGTTGTGACTGTCACGACTACTTAAGGTGAGTGCATTCCCTTCAATTTTTCCTGGATTATACCGGGTAAGACCCTATTGCGCTTTTTCTTTCCACAGTTTATTTCGCTTTAAACCCAGCTTTAGACACAGCTGCTATTTATACAATATAGCTGGTATCTGCCACATGTAGAAGGACCTCAGCTCCTGAGCCACCTCCACACCTTCTAGGATGTGAACACAATGTCCTTTTTTAGAAAGGGGCTAATCAAGCATCTACATCCCAACAATTTTGAATGTAGGGCAAAAATCTAAAACAATACCTCTCATACCAAAGCATTTTTTTTCCAGCAGAGATACTGTATATACGTAGTGTTGACCCTTGCTTACATTTTTTTTTCATTATATATAAAAACAACAGCACAGTGTTGGCTGAAATCTTTGGTCATTACTAAGTCACATTTGAATAGTGCGACAACGTCAAGGAGCCTTTATTGAAATCACAGCTCTTGAAAGGTGGTGAATACTAACACTTGATAAGAAGTATTCATCTGTCAGGAGGCACAATTTTCTTTGAATATGAGACCAGCCATTATATTCACTTTACAAATAACCATTAAACTATATTGTACCCACTAGTGCATTTCAAACCAATTTCCTCACACAGCACCAATTATTCTTCTGTCTAACCTTCCTAGTTTAAGAGTATTGAGAACAAGTTTTCAGACAAATTGTATCATCTCTGTTGTACTCGAGCACAAAATTAACTGTGGTGCAGAATATGGAGGCTGTAATCTTACTTTAAAGTATTCATCAGCTTGGTCTTAAAGGGGTAGGCTCACATTATTATATTGCTTTAGTTAGACAACATAAAAATAAGCAAGTTTGCAATTGACTTGCTTTTTTTATTTGCTGTTTTTCTTCTGCAATGAGAGCTTTTATCTCATATAGTGTACAATTGATTTCAGTTCAAGCTCAGCCTCCAGTCCCTGCCCAAATCCTGGGCGAGTGTGCACAATAGTTACATTCCAAGATAGAGGCTAACACCTAACATAAGCCTGCTCACCTCCCTCTCTTTCCTTTTCAGTTCCTGACAAGTTCATGTTACAAATCTTGCACAATCACCAGCCCACATCCATTGGCTGCTTCCAGTGCAGGTTGTCTAATTAGAGCTCTCACTCAGGCATGTGCTTGTTTAAATGCCCTATTATCTTTATGTTTAAAAAAAATTATATCAGGGTACACTCCAGAACAAATCACGATAGTTGAATGTGTTAAAACAGAACTTGAGCTGAGCTTTATAGTTTTACTAATACGACAGCTCTGCTACTCACCAAAATTGTCACTCAATGAAGAGTTTACAACCTGCCAGCACCCAGGAAGTAAGAAGATTGTAGAGCTGTGAGCTGCTCAAGAGACAACATAAGAATAACCTTTTAAGAAAGGGTTGTAAAACTTATTTTCACTCAAGACCACATCAGCATTATGGTTCCCTTCAAAGGGCATCTTGTAATTGTAAGGACTCTTGGAGATCTTCTTGAAACACGATACAAGCATGGACTGCAATGCACAAACTGGCCAGGGGTTAAAAGAGAGCTGTCACTGGGTAGAAGGGTTATATGAGAATAGTCCCTGGGTTGTAGGGCTGTAGAAGTGCTGTCCCTGGGTAGAAGTGATATACATTAGCTGTTTATAGATACTAGGACTACACGACAGCTGTTTCTGGGTAACTGGACTATAAGAGAGCTGTCCCTGGATAGTAGGGCTAAGGTAGTAGGGCTATCCAAGAGGTGACCCTGGATAGTAGTGCTGTGCTACATCTGTCCCTCGGTACTAAGGCTATATAACCTGGGTAATAGGACTAAAAGAAACCTGTCAATGGCTAGTAGGGCTTTACGACAGCTGTTCCTGAGTAGTAGGGCTACATGACAGCTGTCCTTGGGTAGAATGACTATATGACAGCTGTACTTGGGTACTAGGGCTAGGGTAGTAGGGTTATTCAAGAGCTGTCTTTAGGTTGCAGGACTAAGGGTGCTGTTCCTGGTTTGTAGGGCTAAGGGTACTGTCCCTGGGTTGAAGGGCTAATGGCACTGTCCACAGGAGACCCACCAGCATTGTACACCCACGAAAATCCACCACAGGAGTAAACCACATCATAGACCCCACAACCCCACCAAAGGCATTCCCCTGTATTGTATCTTCCCAAATCCCACAACAGGCACTCCCCTCAGCTTTATAGATCCCCCTAAACTCCATCATAGGAATCCCCCTAGCATCCACCTGGCATTATAGACCCTCTAAAAACCACCACATGCATACTCACAGCAGAATAGCCCAGCCCCCCAAATCCCACTACCCTTTGACTCTTTTTATTTGAAGCTTTTCATGGATGCAATGAATAAGAGCTAAAGATGGGAATCATGAGACACATCTCTCTCATGAGTTCCAGCCACTCCATCAAATAGTGAACAGCACTATGGACCGGAAGTGATGCTGACATGTGGTGGAAATGACATCACACCTACCAGGAGCCCATACATTCTACAATCTTCCACTTGTACTGCACATGGCTGCCTCTTTAACAAATGTGAAGTACAAACTGACGTGAAATCTTAAAAAATCATGGACGGTGCATTTCTACCGGATGCGATGAATGGCAGAGAAAAGCACCAGAATGTGGCTGGCTGGATTTAACCCTTCAGCCTTGACTTTGATACCCCTGCTGTAAGGGCTCCTTCAGTTAAAGCAACTGTTAGACCAATAAATGATTACAAATATATAAAACATTGATGCTTATCACACCTAACTACATATTTTGCTATGCTTCCAGAAACCTGCATTTCACATTCTTAAATTTAATGTAGTGGCATATCCTATCTAAAATTACAGTATGGCTGAATTCATTCTATTCCTGGCTGCAGAGTCAGATGGAAATCTGAGCTGTGCACCTATGACAAACTGTGCTGCAAACCTGGCAAACATGATATATTCAATAAAACACCCCTTATAGGAGAGCAGCAGATTCACATCATCTATATAGAGTAGTCCTGTTTCTGCTGTTTTCTATGTTAAACTGAGGGCCGCCATCAGGGCATTACTGCCAACACTGGTGTAAGCACTGCATATAGTGGGATAGGTTGAGACTTACTTATAATAGGAGATGTTGGAGCCAGTTCTCATCCAATATGTTTTTCCCTGAAGAGCTTCCTTCACTGAATATATAACAGGTTGCATGCCTGCATGAACAAAAATCAACATTATTATCCTGTTCTCTTATAGGAGAGCAAAATATTAAGAGCATTGAAGTTCATTGTAGTTTACATTGAGCTCATAGAAGGGGCTTTTTGTATAGAAGAAAAAATATTGTTAGTTACCATGAAAACTGTTAAAGTGTCAAATAAAGTGTTCCATGTGTGTATTGATATTTTAAAGAGACACGCATAAGAGGAGTTCAACTCTCATGGTTGTGCGAACCATGCACTACACTGGACTAAGGGGTACTTTGCACGTTGCAACATCGCTACTGCGATATTGTCGGGATCAAATCTAAAGTGACACACATCGGTGCCGGTAACGACGTCGCAACGTGTAAAGCCTAGATGCGCCGATAAATGATCGCAAAAGCGTCAAAAATCGGTGATCTGTGTAGCGTCAGTCAGTTTCATAATGTCGCACCAATAGGAGATACGATGTTGTTCCTCGTTCCTGCGGCAGCACACATCGTTGTGTGTGAAGCCGCAGGAGCGAGGAACATCTCCTTACCTGTCTCCACCGCCAATGCGGAAGGAAGGAAGTGGGCGGAATGTTTACGTCCCGCTCATCTCCGCCCCTCCGCTTCTATTGGCCGCCTGCCGTGTGACGTCGCTGTGACGCTGCACGACCCGCCCCCTTAGGAAGGAGGTGGGTCGCCGGCCAGAGCGACGTTGCAGGGCAGGTAAGTGCGTGTGATACTGCCGTAGTAATAATGTTCGCTACGGCAGCTATCACAAGATATCGCATGTGCGACGGGGGCGGGTACTATCATGCTCGGCATCGCAAACATCGGCTAGCCATGTTGCAGCGTGCAAAGTACCCCTAACGATGAATTACCAACCGGGTTGCACCAACTGCACAATGCTGACTGCACAGCACCAGATCATACATGAAGAGAAGGGACAAAGCGGAATTATCTAGATGCTGCAGGAAGGAGACGAGCCACATCCAGATAGAATGAAAACTTTTATTGGACTACGCATTTCAAGAGTGGTCCGACCCCTTCATCAGGTGTATACAGACAAGAAATCAAGTTGAAACCAGAAGTTTACATACACTATCTAAAAAAGACACATCTGCATGTCTTTCTCACTGTCTGACATGAAATCAGAATAAAATCAGAGTAAACCTTTCCTGTTTTAGGTGAATTAGGATACCAAAATTATCTATCTTTGCCAAATTCCAGAATAATGAGAGACAGTGAATGTTTTAAGTCATTTTAATTACTTTCTGCAAAGTCAAAAGTTTACATACATTTCATTAGTATTTGGTAGCACTGCCCTTAAACTGCATGACTTGGGTCAAACGTTTTGGATATCCTTCCACAAGCTTCTCATAATAGTGGATAGGAATGTGGACCCATTCCTCCTGACAGAACTGGTGTAACTGAGCCATGTTTGTAGGTGGCCTTGCTCGCACATGCCTTTTCAGCTTTGCCCATAAATTTTCAATAGGATTGAGATCAGGACATTGTGATGGCCACTCCAAAATGATAACTTTGTTATTTTTAAGCCACTTTGTAACCAGTTTGTCATTTTCCATTTGGAAGATCCATTTCCGCCCAAGCTTTAAGTTCCTGGCTGATGTCTTGAGTTGTTTCAGTATTGCCACATTTTCTTCTTTCCTTATGATCCCACCTATTTTGTGAAGTGCACCAGTCCTTCATTCAGCAAAATAACCCCACAAAATGATGCTGACACCCCCATGTTTCAAAGTTGGGATAGTGTTCTTAAACTTCAAAGCTTCTCCCTTTTAATCCAAATGTAACGATGGTCATTATGGCCAAACAGTTGAATTTTAGTTTTGTAAGACCACAGGACATGTCTTCAAAAATTAAGGTCTTTGTTCCTGTGTGCATTTGGAAACATTAATCTGGCTTTTTCATGCTTCTTTTTAAGTAATGGCTTCTTCCTGGAAGAGTTGCCTTTCAGCTTATTTTGATACAGCACTCGCTTCACTGTGGATAATGAGACAATCTTACCAGCTTCTGCCAGCATCCTCACAAGGCCTTTTGCTTTTGTTCTTGTGTTGATATGCACTTGTCTGACCAAAGCACATTCATCTTAGGTACACAGAACTCATCTCCTTTCTGAGCGGTATGATGGTTGGACATTCCCATCTTGTTTGTACTTATGTATAATTGTTTGTACAGATGAATGAGGCATCTTCAAGTATCTGGAAATTGCACTCAAGGATGAACCAGACTTGTGAAAGTCCATAATTCTCTTCCTGAGATCTTGGCTGATTACTTTGGATTTTCCTACGATGCTACACAAAGAAGTAGTGTGTTTCAGGTGTGCATTAAAATACATCCACAGGTGTGTCTCTAATTAACTCAGATGTTGCCAATAAACAATCAGAAGCTTACAAACACATGACAGCATCATATGGGCTGTCCCATATTGCTTAAAGGCATTGTAATCTTAGTGTATGTAAAATTTTGGCTGCTGAAAAGTTATAAAATTGCCTTAAAATATTCTGTCATTATTCTGGCATTTGGCAAATATAAATAATTTTTGTAATCCTAATTGACCTAAAACAGGAAAGATGTATTTTGATTTTATGCTAGATAGTGAGGAAAAACATGCAAATGTCTCTTTTTTAGATAGCATATATAAACATCTGGTTTCAACTGTATATAAAATCAAACAATGAGTTAGTTATAAATTCCATTAACATATAAAAACCATATATTATTCACAAAATTATTCATAAAATTATAGCAATAGATTAATAAATGCAAGCATTCATCAGTGTGGCTGGGTGAGGTCCTGCGTTTCAGCCCCGTTGCTTGAATAGACCATGTTGCAGAACTAGGCACAGCTATCGTGGCATGGCCTCAGGGGCTGGACCCTTTACTTCACTGATGAGAGGGCTCACAGGGTTTAGCATGATCATGATATTGCTAATTTATCAATATAAATTTGTAATTCTATACATTGCTGTTTACACATGTGCAGAATGAAATACAATAACCCTCAGAACTCGTTTTTGCATGAACTTTTCTTTATATAGTTGTTTTTACTTATTAGCTTAGACGGTAATTCTCGTGGGAATGTTACTTTTTCCCCATTCTCACAAGTCACTCCTAATTATAAATAATTAGACCCGATCATAATTCTACAAATTTCTGTAAACACGGAATGTACTTTGATGATTTGTCTAATTAATGAGAGGAGGAACATTGTTTTTGCATTACAAATAGGCAGGACAGTGGCTTGTTTTTCTTTTGAGTCTCATCAAGAAATATTGTCTCATACGTATTTCTTCTGTACGCTCTCATCTCGCTCTGTTGTTGCTTTTAATTAGTTTGCTCGTTGTTATTTGAAAATGCTTCTTATGTGAGTGAGATAAAGAATGAGCAGATAAGAAAGTATATTCCCTGAAAAACTGGAATCATTTACAAATCTGCCTTTTCCTTCATTCTATTAATTTACTTTTCTTTGTAATATAACTCCTTGGGTGGGTCTGCACAAGACGTCTGAGGGTTTTACCTGTGGATTTGTGCAATAGATTACAATTCTAGGCATGAGTATGGGATTTTAATTACTCAGCATGGTGCGGAGCTTCTCCACCTGGAAATCTAGAACATTCTACAGCAAAATCCAGACTGAAAGGCAAGGTTTGCTGCAGATGTGCTGTAAATGTATATTGGAAAAATCTGCAATCTGAGGACCTGGCCTTTGGCTAGTATTTCCTGGGCAGTTTGGGTATTTTTATTTTATATCCGTTGAAGCTTTAGCTTAGGAAAAAAATTAAAAAAAATGTAAAAAAATGGAAACACTAATAATACTCCTTCTATTACATCCACTCATACAAGTGTAATTTCAGCCTATATAGTGTTAAAGGGAACCTGTCAGGTCCAATATGCACCCAGAACCACAAGCAGCTCTAGGTGCATATTGCTATTCCCTGCCTAATGGTCCCTGTATACACTAGCATAAATAAACAGATATTTAGAAAAAGGATTTTTAAAGATAGTTTATTACCGTGTTTTTACAAAAATAGGGAACACAACACATGGGAAAGAGTGAGCACAACTACACCAAACATATACTGGAAAATCCAAGATAATGGAATCAAGCAAGAGGAGTCCCTTGTTGCATGCAAAAAGTGTGAAAAAGTTTATTAGTAACACAGAGAAATATTGTTAAGACCATTTAAAAATGGGAAAGATCAAAAGAATGATCTACCCATGAGCAAATTGGCACATCACCAACCAAAACCTCATGAATTAATATAAAGCATACAAGCTCAAAATAGCAGTACCAAAGGACAGTATACAGCAGTACATAGTCACCAATTGTAGGATTCACATAAATATGGTACAGATCAAAGAGAGCTAATACAATACCAGGTAAGTAAATAGTGAGGGAGGTGGTATGGGTGCGCCTGCCCCACGCGTTACGCCACCATATGTGGCTTCATCAGGGGTAAGTTGAGGAGTGACCAGAGCCTAAATATATATATACAAAAGGACCATTAATAATTACTAACCGGTGGGTTGAATAAACCACTCACCAAGCAGGTGAGGAGGGCAGAATCCTCTGTAATCTCCCTGTAAACTGGAACCAGGCTGTCGGCGTGCGTTCCACAGTGGAATGCAGCACCATGTGATCCGGTCATGTGACCGGAGTGACGTCAAGCCCCGCCCCTCAACTCCTATGGAGTAGGGAAGCAGTTATCAGCGTCATTCAGAGTCTGGTATCACTAAGGATACCACAGATAAGACCCTGAACAGCAGATGTGCACATCTATTGGTTCCATAGTAATGTAATCCTTTTAGTGTAAAACAGGAAACTGGTCACCCCAGTGTGTGCTGAAACAAAAGAACGACTTAATATTTTCTCTGCAAGGACAATACACATTTAGATACAATATAATGCACAGGTGCAAAGCAACAGGAATAAGCAAACAAACAGGTATACATATGGAGCAGAGAATGGGTTAATTGCAGACACAGTAAAGCATCCTTGAGAAAGTTTATATGGAATTCTCATGTTTATAGTGGAACAAAGAGGGGAAGGTAAGGGGGGCCCAATCAAAATGCAGGATAAGAGTGTCTATTTTTTATAGTACCCATTAAATAAAAGATTCTCATTAATGCCATTGGGCATAACTGTATCAAGCTGGAAAATCCACCAGGATTCAGTTCTCAGGAGTGCCGGAGTGGGATTACCACCTCGTATATTGCTCAAAACTTTATCCAAGCCAACCACGGTTGTATTTCCAATTCTGCTCCCATGGTGTCTAAGATAGTGCTGTGCCACTGTAGAGATCGTTCGTCCCTGTTTAAGATGTTTAGAAGCCAACGCAATGTCCGAGAAGTGTTTTTGAATACGATGTCGCAGCTCCTGCGAAGTCTGTCCGACGTAAATAAGTTGGCAAGGGCAGGTGAGAGCGTAAACAACGTTCTGGGACCTACAGTTCACATAATGTCGTAATAGGTACGACCTCTGGGTGCGATGGTTACTAAAATTGGATACAGGAGACATGAATTGGCAAATAGAGCACTGTCCACATGGGAAAGATCCCTTCAAAATGGTTCCTCTCCCAATACGGGTAGTAGGTCGTGTGAAGTGGCTCCTACAAAGGTGGTCCCTCAGATTTGCTGATCTCCTTGCTGTAAGGAGTGGTCTGGAAGAGATAAACTTTTTTAGGTTGGAATCAGACAACAAGATGTTCCAATTTTTATTCAGGGTCTGATATATATCTGACCACTGACAATTAAAAGTGGTTACCAACCGTGGAGAGTCATTTTTGGGCTTATGGTCCTTAGGTTTCAGCAAAGTATGGCGGTCCGTGTTGATGGCTTTCTGGTATGCTCGATGAATGATCTTCCGTGGATATCCTCTCGTTCTGAATCGTTTGGACAGATCCTGTGCCTGTACAAGAAAATCAGATTGTGCACTGCAATTTCTTCTTAAACGAAAAAATTGGCCCACCGGTATACCAACTTTAAGATGTTTAGGATGTGAGCTCTTATAATGCAAAAGACTATTAGTGGATGTGCACTTACGGTAAAGATTAGTTTCAATCTTTTTCCCTTTTATTGCCAATTTCAGGTCCAAAAAATCCATGTTGTCCGATGTAATTTTCGAAGTGAGCTTGATGTTCAGTTGATTACTATTCAAATTCGAGATGAATTCCAGGCAAAGGTCTCTAGGCCCTGTCCACAAAAACAAAATGTCATCGATATATCGAAACCACCCACAGACATAGTCACAACACCACGACGAGGGATACACGCACGTCTCCTCCCACCAACCCAAAACCAGGTTAGCGAAAGAAGGCGCACAGCGCGCCCCCATCGCGGTCCCAGACGTCTGCCTGTAGGTGGTCCGGTCGAAGACAAAGTAATTGTGTTGGAGGATAAAGGCCAGTAAATCCAAAACAAACATACCGTGAGCTGAGATATTGTCCTGGTCATCCTTGAGAAAGGTGGAAACGGCATGTAACCCTTCTTTATGTCCTATGCTCGTGTAGAGAGCCTCGACGTCTAGGGAAACAAGTAAGGTCTGTGGAGGTAATTCAAGACTATCCAAAATTTCCAGCAAGTGCATAGTATCCCGTACATAGGACTTTAAATTGGCCACAAGAGGTTGTAAGTAAAAGTCTATGTAGACACAGGCATGTTCACTTAGACCACCGATCCCTGCCACAATTGGCCTTCCGGGTGGATTTTGAATACATTTGTGCACCTTCGGAAGTAGATAAAACGTTGGCGTTACAGGATGAGTATTATATACAAAGTCTCGCTCCCTCTTACCTATAACATTCCGCGACAATGCGTCAGCAAGCAAGGCATCCAATTTCTTCTGGAACACCGAGGTGGGGTCGGAAGGTAATACCGTGTAAAGAGATGTGTTAAGAAGCTGTCTTTTGGCTTCCTCCACGTAAAGATCCGTAGGCCAAAGGACTATGTTGCCGCCTTTGTCAGCTTCTTTGATGACAAAAGCTGTGTTGTTCTTAAGGGTGACAATAGCATCTCTCTCATCCTGGGTAAGGTTATCATGGGCAGCACCCCTGATCTTAAGTGTAAGTATATCCTGTACCATGGTGTTAAAAAAGACGTTAATAGTTGGGCAAGTCCCAAAAGCCGGTGTTTTTTGAGATGGTCTGTATATGGTAAACGGCTTCCTACCTGAGGGATCCTCAATCTCCTGTAACAGATCAATCAGGTCCTCAAAAGCTCTTTGTTCCATTTCAGGTAAAGATTGTAAGGACGAAGGGTAGAGGTGGTAGTATTTGAACATGAGGCTTCTGCAGAAAAGATAAATATCCTTAATCAGGGTAAATTTATCTAATTTCTGTATTGGTGAGAAGGACAACCCACGTTTCAGGACAGTCTCCTCTGCAGGGGATAAAACGTGATCAGACAGGTTGATTATTTGGAGTGTATTCTCACCAACTATCTCCGATTCTTGTTCTTGTAGCGAGTCTGCATGTATACATTCTGTGTCCGATTCCGTGGTATTCTTTTGTTGTTGGTTCCTCTTCCGGCCACCTCTTCTCCCCCTCCTTCTGCTTCGCTTGTGTCTGTAGATAAAAAATCAGTAGACGAGCCTTCGCCCGGATTAATTGAGTGGCTCTGTTTAGACACAGCGAACCGAGATCTTCTATTTCCTTGATGGCTCCACCTATAGGCATGGTTATCCTCAAAGTCTTTCTTGTCGCGAGCAAATTTTCTCTTTTTGCCGGCAATAATGTCCTTTTCATACTTATCAATGTTTTCTTTCAATTTGACTAAAAATGGTTGTACCAATGTATTATTATCAAAGATGTTAATTTTGAGCTCAGTTGCCTTAATACTTTCTTTGATCTGTACCAGCAAATTACGATCATGTCCTATCAACAGTTCAAGCAATATGCCAGAGCACTGAATGAGACCCCCTTATTTACAAAAATAAGCCCTAGCAGGGATTTTCAGCATTTTAGGAGCAAGGCTTAAATATAAGCCCTCCCCCGAATATAAGCCCTAGTCGCGGATCAATAATGAAGTGTCCATGCAGCTAAAAAAGTTAGATACTGCAGGACACTTCACTATAGACAGCGGGCACCCTGCAATCACACTCACAGACGCCAAGCAGAGGCTGTGCAGTGATCGCACCCCCATACACATCAGATCTCACAGACACACGCAATCAGATCGCACACAAAATCAGATCACACACACAATCAGATCACACACACAATCATCGGATCACACACACAAACATCAAATCACACACACAAACATTGAATCACACACAAACATCGGATCGCACACATACTCACCACATCCAGCAACACCGATTTTTTTCTCGTCGGCAGAATCCTGAGAGGCAGTGCAGTGGAGCGCAAGGACTTGCCGCAACAGGACTTGCGAACACACGTGACTTCCTCCCATCATTCCTTGCGGCCGGAAGCGCTGGATGTGATGTAACGTGATGTGATGTGTGGTGTGGGTGTGCGATTTGCTGTGTGTGAGTGTGTCAGCAGGTTAGCCAGAAGCAGGCAAGGATGGTGTGCAGCACCCACTGGAGATCACAGGAGGACCTGGGAGCCACGCAGACGTCTGGTAAGTATGTGTCTCCTGAGAAGTGGGGGTCTGCTTTTTTTGGGGGTAAACCGTGTTTCTCCAAGAATAAGACCTCCTCCAAAGAGAAGCCCTAATGCCGCTCATTAAACAATCTCGTATTCCCTGCTTTCCCCGCCCACCGGCGCCTATGATTGGTTGCAGTGAGACACGCCCCCACGCTGAGTGACAGGTTTCTCACTGCACCCAATCACAGCAGCTGGTGGGCATGTCTATACTGTGCAGTGAAATAAATAATTAAATTATTAAAAAAAACGGCGTGCGGTCCCCCCCAATTTTAAAACCAGCCAGATAAAGCCAGACGGCTGAAGGCTGGTATTCTCAGGATGGGGAGCTCCACGTTATGGGGAGTCCCCCAGCCTAACAATATCAGTCAGCAGCCTCCCAGAATTGCTGCATACATTAGATGCGACAGTTCTGGGACTGTACCCGGCTCTTCCCGATTTGCCCTGGTGCGTTGGCAATCGGGGTAATAAGGAGTTATTGGCAGCCCATAGCTGCCAATAACTCCCAGATTAATCATGTCAGGCATCTCCCCGAGATACCTTCCATGATTAATCTGTAAGTGACAGTAAATAAACACACACACACACAAAAATATCCTTTATTAGAAATAAAAAACACAAACATATACCCTCGTTCAGCACTTTAATAAGCCCGAAAAAGCCCTCCATGTCCGGCATAATCCAGGATGGTCCAGCGTCGCTTCCAGCTCTGCTGCATGAAGGTGACTGGAGCTGCAGAATACACTGCCGCTCCTGTCAGCTCCACGCAGCTAATGTAGGGAATAGCGCGATCAGCTGAGCTGTCACTGAGGTTACCCGCTGTCACTGGATACAGTGGTGGCCGCGGGTAACCTCAGTGACAGCTCAGCTGATCGCGTGGCTGTCTTCAGTTGCTGCGTGGAGCTGACAGGAGCGGCTGTGTCTTCTGCAGCTCCGGTCACCTCCATGCAGCAAAGCTGGAAGCGACGCTGGACCATCCTGGATTACGCCGGACATGGAGGGCTTTTTCGGGCTTATTAAAATGCTGAACGAGGGTATATGTTTGTGTTTTTTATTTCTAATAAAGGATTTTTTCGGGTGTGTGTGTTTATTTACTGTAACTTACAGTACTCATTCTTACATATAGCTATTGAATTTTTCATGTCAGTATTCACACAGCAGTTTCTGCTATTACATGTATTCCCCTTGCATAGTCACTGGTGTGCATACCTTATCTCCATATAGTGATGTTTTTTTAGGTTTTTGCACCCAGTTCAGACATAGAATGATGTTCCAAACGTTATTCCTTATTTGTTAGTAGTTTTTCGTTTGTGAACCCACCCCACTGACACCTATTGCCAATCCACATGATACGTATATATAGCTTGGGTCTCAGCTTCCCATACACGGTAAGTTTTTTAACTGCATGAGAGGACACACACAAGCTAGGGACCCCAACATAGAGAAATACTTTGGCGTAGTGTTGGGGCTCTATTGCATTGATTAATTCAGTAGCTAAATTTCTCTTTATTCATATATTCATGGCAGTAATGCAGGTTCCATTTTTCCCATTTCATTCATACATATAGCTATTGAATTTTTCATGTCAGTATTCACACAGCAGTTTCTGCTATTACATGTATTCCCCTTGCATATTCACTGGTGTGCATACCTTATCTCCATATAGTGATGTTTTTTTAGGTTTTTGCACCCAGTTCAGACATAGAATGGAGTTCCAAACGTTATTCCTTATTAGACACGCCCACCGGCTGCTGTGATTGGGTGCAGTGAGACACCTGTCACTCAGTGTGGGGGCGTGTCTCACTGCAACCAATCATAGGCGCCGGTGGGCGGGGAAAGCAGGGAATACGAGATTGTTTAATGAGCGGCCGGCTTTTTCAAAATAGTAAAAGCTGCCGGAGCAGAGTGAATGCCGTGCAGCGCAGCGCCGGAGATCGGGGATTGGTGAGTATATGAGAGAGGGCTGCTCAATTCAGTTACTCAGGAGTTTAGCGGTCACCGGTGAGTCCTTCACTGGTGACCGCTAATCAGGACGCGACACAGACAGAGCCGCAGCATGACAATGAAGTCGGGTGAAGTTAACCCGAGTTCATTCTGATCGTGCGGCTCTTTCTGTGTCTGCTGTCATCTGCTATTCAGCTCTGCTACATGGCTGTCTGTGTCTGCTGTTAACGGCCATGTAGCAGAGCTGAATGGCAGATGACATAGTAAAAACGCATCCCTACACATTACACACGCTTGGCAAGTCAATAAATTAAAAAAAAAAAAAAAAAAAAAAAAAAAGGGTACCCAATGCATACGTCACAGAACACATGATCTAAGGGATCGCACACAAAATTGATCAATTTAACATAGACTACTAACGCACGTGTGACAGCAAATGAACGACCTACGTGTGATCTCATTAGATCACATATGCGATCTGAGCGTGTCACATCGCAAATGTGATTGCACAACAAATTGCAACGTGTAAAGAAGGCTTAACAGTGGCGGGCAGATTGGAGATCAACCCACTACTGTTAACCAGTTAAATCCTGCTGTCAATCTCTGACAGTGTAATGTAAGCACTCCGGCAATGGCGCCAATAGGTTGCCATGTCAGCCGGGATCAGCTGATGACTCCTGTGTTTGTCAAGAAAATTTTACTACCAACATCAACTGAGAGCTGGAATTCATAGGTATTCATCATTTCTGCTGTACAGAGAGGTGCTGGTGGACTGTTCTGTACAGCACAAGTGATCGGAAGATCACAGCTTCAAGTCCCCTAAGGGCACTAGTAAAAAAAAAAAAGATTGAAAAAATAATAAAAAAACAACACGAACATTCAAACAACTCCCCTTTTGCCTCATTAAAAATAAAACAATAAAAAAATACTCAGGTTTTGAATCGCTGCCTTCAGAAATGTCTGATCTATCAAAATATAAAATAAATTAATCTGATAGGTAAACAGCGCAACGGCAAAAGAAAAAACTCCAGAATTACATTTTTAGTTGCTGAAACACTGCAATAAAATGTAATAAGAGGCTATCAAAGCATTGTATCTGCCCTAAAATGGTATCAATAAAAATGTCAGCTCAAAACACAAAAAATGAGACCCAGATCCCAAAAAATGAAAATATTACAGTTCTCAAAAGAAGGCGCCAAAAGCAATTTTTTTTTTAGAAACATCTGAATTTTCTTCATCACTGCTACTATACATGTTTGGTACAGTATTTACATACTGTATTTTCCAGTGTATAAGACGACTGGGCGTATAAGATGACCCCCAACTTTTCCAGTTAAAATATAGAGTTTGGGATATTTGGTATATACTCCAGTGTAAGCCAATCCCAAAAATGTGCCCATTGTTTAGTGAAATCCCCTGCTGTAAGGTAACGTGCAGTTGAAGTGATGAGCCAGGGAGGCCTCTGGCTGTGTAGTCGTGACCTCAGTGATTTCAAGGCACAACCCTGGCTCCACCACTCCTTCAATGTTGGGGACTGACTTGGTGAGACAATGTGGGTCAGTATCTTCGTCGGAAGGTGCACAAACAGTCCTCAGGCAGAAGTTGATGCCAATAAAAGATAACATTTATTTTGCACAGATACAATCCGGTCAGCAGAATTCGGCAATTTCTGTGGAGCTGGGGACAACCTGCCCAAACGCGCCCTCTAGTGGGGATATGCCCTGGGTACTCCGCTTCTCCGGGCTCCCACTCCTAGGTCAAGCACACACCAGGCCCACACCAGCGGAATCAGACCTTGAGGTTGCGTACTCCTCCGTTACTCCGGTGTCCCCTGATGTTCCGCTCAAACACTCTGCCACCGATGGTCACACACTGCTGTCCCGGATCCGACTACTTTCCACACACACAGCCCTTCCCTAGACATCCAGCCGACTCCTCCTTCCCCGGTGGCAACAGCCGTCCCACCCGGCCACTAGGGGGTGCCCTAACACAACATACAATAATAAAAAAATCAACATTTTTAATAATTACAATTCCGGGTAAACTATGCTGGTACTAGTAGGGGGTAGGCTCACCCACTACATGCCTCCCCTCTTAAAATCCGAGCCTCCCGGCACGGCTCTTCTTTAAAACACACATAACGTACATAAAAACCTTCAGCCCAGTCCACAATAGGCGCAGCACCCGCAAGGGCACCAGTCCCGCGTCCGGCGGCTTTAGCGGCGCTCCCGGTCTTTAGGTAGCGCTCAGAGACGCAGTAGCGCTCCCGGTCCTTAGGTGGCGCTCAGAGACGCAGTAGCGCTCCCGGTCTTTGAATGGCGCCCGGAGGCTCAACAGCGCTCCCAGTCTTAGGTGGTGCCCGGAGGCTCAACAGCGCTCCCGGTCTTAGGTGGCGCCCGGAGGCTCAGCAGCGCTCCCGGTCTTTCGATGGCGCCCGGAGACGCAACAGGTATAAGAACTTGCAACAAAAACTTCTGCCGGTTAAACAACACTACCGGACTTCAAACAGGTTGACTGAAGAGATTTACTCTGGAGGCCAGGACCGTTTCCACTCCTCCGCCTGTGCCTGTATATAGGCTCCCAGAGACTGCCCCGGCTGGCGGCGTATCCTTCGGAAGGACACGGGGGCAAAGGGTGGCTCCGCTGACGCAGCTGCTTCAACTCCTGGCGGGGGTGATGGTGTCGCTACCCGGGATGGTGGTGGTGCGGGTGGCGGCGCGTCCAGAACGATGACCGGTTTATTGGTCACATGCTGACTCACTGTTACCACTGGGGGAACCTTCTCCGGGTCAGCGGTCGGGCCAGATGATGCTTCCGGGGCAGCAGACAAGGTGCGCCGGGAATGAGAGGGCGCGGACGGGACCGGTCTTGGATGGCTCCGGCGCCGCTCCTGTTGCTCCTCCCACTCCAGCTCCTCCTGCCACTGGGCCGCTTCCCGGGCGGTCGGCATCCGATTAACGGCAACGGCAAACAGGCCGCGACTTCCTGCGTCCGGCAAGAATTGGACTTTCTCGCCCGGCCAAAGTGTATGGAGTCGCTTGGGCAGCCCCTCCACATCCAGATGGACTCTATTATAGAAGTAGTCGTCCCCGGTCTCTACTTCTCGGATGAACCCGTATCCCTCCTGCTGGTTAAATTTCACCACCACTCCGGTGGTGAACTGCAGGGCAAGCTCCTCGCCGCCGGGACCGAACAGCATTTCCCGGACGACGGTTTCAGCCATCAGGCGTTCTCTGACAGGGTCGGGTACCGGGGATGGAGCTCTGGGGTGCTGCACAGGGGAAGGGATGATGACCGGATCCCACACAAAACCCAGGTGATCCTCCTCCGGCTGCTCAGCTAGCTCTTCGGCCGGCACTCCATATGAGGCAGTTGGTGCGGCAGCGACGGTGCCCGGCTGTAGGGTCTCCCAAGGGGGGGCGCGTGGCATACGTTGCCCGGACCTCCGTGATCGTGCCTCCGGTCTTTGCATCCCACGTAGTCTTCCATGACACCTTTTCGGGCCGCGTGGAACCTCCCGGTCCAATCGGCAGGTCCACAAGGGAGGCTTCACTTGCAGCCGCAAACTTAGGCCGCCCTCGGCCTAGACTGACCAGAGCCATGGTGGTAGCAAGCTCTTCCGGTTGTCCCGACATCTCCATATCTGTCTCTGTTGGCTGTATGACCAATGGCGACTGTGTCAAAGTTGAGACTGAGGGAAGAGGAGGCGGACCTTCGTTTCCCGCTCTTAAACAGAATCCTCCCCCAGCCTCATACATCCTCTTGACTCATCCGCGGCGGTACTTCTTTTTCTTCCGAACACCGCCCACTTCGTATCTTTTCTTCAATGCCCTGGAACTGGCGCCTCCCCTCTTTGGGCGGAGTACTCTGTACCTCTTCCTTGGTACCGGCCAGCCCCAGGCTCTTCTTTCGGCGCCAACTTTTCGCGCCTTTTCTTCCACTTCACAGATAACGGCCCTCTTGCCGCCATCTTGTACCCGGTCCAACGCTACGGGCACTGTGTTCTCTTCCCACCAGGGGACTGGAAATCTTCCCTCGTAGTCGGGATCCTGTGTCCCAGGCACGACCTGATCTCCAGTTTCTTGGGTCCCTGGCAGGGGACTCGCATCCTGCCGACTACGCCACATGAAGTGATGAGCCAGGGAGGCCTCTGGCTGTGTAGTCGTGACCTCAGTGATTTCAAGGCACAACCCTGGCTCCACCACTCCTTCAATGTTGGGGACTGACTTGGTGAGACAATGTGGGTCAGTATCTTCGTCGGAAGGTGCACAAACAGTCCTCAGGCAGAAGTTGATGCCAATAAAAGATAACATTTATTTTGCACAGATACAATCCGGTCAGCAGAATTCGGCAATTTCTGTGGAGCTGGGGACAACCTGCCCAAACGCGCCCTCTAGTGGGGATATGCCCTGGGTACTCCGCTTCTCCGGGCTCCCACTCCTAGGTCAAGCACACACCGGACCCACACCAGCGGAATCAGACCTTGAGGTTGCGTACTCCTCCGTTACTCCGGTGTCCCCTGATGTTCCGCTCAAACACACTGCCACCGATGGTCACACACTGCTGTCCCGGATCCGACTACTTTCCACACACACAGCCCTTCCCTAGACATCCAGCCGACTCCTCTTTCCCCGGTGGCAACAGCCGTCCCACCCGGCCACTAGGGGGTGCCCTAACACAACATACAATAATAAAAAAATCAACATTTTTAATAATTACAATTCCAGGTAAACTATGCTGGTACTAGTAGGGGGTAGGCTCACCCACTACACAGTAATGAGCACATTGTTTAATAATGACCACCTGCTGTAATGTGCCCATTGTATAGTAATGTGCCCTGCCCTGTCCTTAATGTCCTGTGCAGTAATGTCTCCATTGTTTAATAATGTCCTCCTGCTGGTTCCCTTCTATCCCCATCATGCAGTTGTTTACACACAATAAAAGATATTCTCACCTGTCCTCCATGCCTGCCTTGCCTCCAGCTGTTTCTTGCAGTCCGCAGACAGACTCCTCTGTGATAGCGTGAACAGAGCGGCCGCTGCAAGATGTCATCATGGCTTTACTACAGTTGAATGCTTTCCACAAAGCATTTAACTGCAGTAAAGCACGTCCAATACACAGGGCTGCTGCTACTGTCAGTGCTTTATTGCAGCTGAAGTCTTTGTGGCACCGTAAAGTATTCAACTGTAGTAAAGCCATGATGACATCCTGCAGCGGCTGCTCCATGCACCAGATGCTATCACGGAGGAGTCTGTGTTTGCGGACTGCAAGAAACAGCTGGAGGCAGCGCAGGCTCGAAGAAGAAGTGAGAATATATTTTATTGTGTGTAAAGTGATGACACCCGACGTATAAGACAACCCCCGATTTTTTAGAAGATTTTTAGGGCTAAAAAGTCGTCTTATATCCCGGAAAATACGGTACTTTTACTGACCTGGAGAATCATACTACCAGGTCAGTTTTTCCATATAGTAAAATATATAAATAAATAAATAATTTAAAAAAAAAAGAATCGTGGAATTGCTGTTTTTTTTTTCAATTTCACCACACTTGGGGTTTTTTTTCACTCTTTTCAGTACACCATATGGTAAAATGAACGGTGACATTCAAAAGTACACCTTGCCCCGCAAAAAATAAGCCCTCTTATGGCTATAGTGATGGAAAAATAAAACGTTATGGCTCTTGGAAGACAAGGAGGAAAAAAGTGGCAAAACAGAATTGGCCAATGGGTGAAGGGTAGAGTTGAGCGCGGTTCGTGGTTCGTGGTTCTCCAGTTCGCGGTTCGAGTGATTTTGGGGGCTGTTCTAGATCGAACTAGAACTCGAGCTTTTTGCTAAAAGCTCGATAGTTCTAGATACGTTCGAGAACGGTTCTAGCAGCAAAAAGCAGGGCTTTTTACAGCTACACCGTGCAGGAGCCATCGCTGGCAGCCTGCCACAAGCTGGTAACCAAGATAAACATCGGGTATCCAACCAAAGCGCTTTGGTTAGTAAACCGATATTTATCCTAGTTACGTGCAGGAAGCCCACACTTCCCCGCTCAGCTCGCTCCGCCCCCTCCTGCCCGCGGCATGTACACACATACACACACACACACACACACACACTGCACTCTGCACACATGGTCCCGCTTGGCTTACCTGCGGTGATGAAGTCCCGCCATCCCGACCTCAGCGCTGTCACTGTCCTCCATGGCCGCCGCTTGTCACATCACCTTCTCTCGCTTCCGACCCGAGACTGACTAGCGATGACGTCACGGGCCTCTCGCGATACTTGGCTGTGAAGGCGGCGGTCATTGAACTCAGTGACAGGTGCTGTCAGTGTGCTGGAGATCAGCGCAGGTAATGTACCTCGCTGACAGCAGCAATTGTCATGCCCTGCAGTGACCTGGGCTGACCAATTAATGTTAGCTCAGGTCACTGCATTGCTCTCCCGGCCAATGGGGAACATTCTGCTCTTCATTGACTGGGACAGTGTGGATCGTCATGGCAACCCCTTGGATTACACCGGACCTGGATTTGTTTTTCTTTCTAATAAATTGGTTAAAGAGGGAATGTTTTGGGGAGTGTTTTTTCAAATAAAAATGTGTTTGTCGTCTATTTTTTTTTATTACTGACTGGGTTGGTGATGTCGGGTATCTGATAGACGCCTGACCTCACCAACCCCAGGGCTTGATGCCAGGTGACATTACACATCTGGTATTAACCCCATATATTACCCCGTTTGCCACCGCACCAGGGCGCGGGATGAGCTGGGGCGAAGCACCAGGATTGGCGCATCTAATGGATGCGCCACTTCTGGGGCGGCTGCGGCCTGCTATTTTTAGGCTGGGGAGAGTCCAATAACCATGGACCTCCCTAGTCTGAGAATATCAGACCCCAGCTGTCTGCTTTACCTTGGCTGGTGATCCAATTTTGGGGGGACCCCTACGTGTTTTTTTTTTTAATTATTTATTTAATTTAAAATAACAGCGTGGGGTGCCCTCAGTTTTGGATTACCAACCAAGGTGAGGTTGCCAGCTGTGGTCTGCAGGCTGCAGCCGTCTGCTTTACCCTAGCTGGCTACAAAACTAGGGGGAACCCTACGTCATTTTTTTTATTTTTTCATTTTTTTGGCTAAATACAAAGCTAAGCACCCCTTCGTGCCACATGAAAGGCACCAAAGGGTGCAAAATTACAAAATGCAGGAGAGTGGGACATAATGTGTCTTTCTGCCATTATAATGACAGAAAAGACTGATATGAAGTGTACAAGCACAAGAAAATCACCAGAGCGCTCTACACTGTGAAAAGCAGTAGAAAATGACACTGGAGTGAACATGTGACCGCCTCATGTAGGATGAAGCTATGGATCCTGGGTAAATTTATGCATTTACCCTCCTTCAGTTTTTTTGCAGTACACAAAAAAAACGGAAGGCACACGGATAACAAACAGATGACATACGGACCGTCTACAGAACGGAAACGGATGCCACACGGATGCACCCGTGAAAAAAAACGGACTGTTTTTTGCAGACCGCAAAAATGGATCGGTCGTGTTAATGTAGCCTTATTCTGATCTGCCGTTTATAAACAGCAGGCAGAAATAAGTGAATAACGCCCCCTGGCGTCAGAAAATCTCCGGGGTTTCAGGGCTAGCTGAGACCCTGGAGATCATGATTCAGGATGGTTTTTCCGGTCCCCGCTCACGTGATCACAGGTATACACCGTACACCGATGATCACATTACAGTAAATGACAGCGCCGGTAAAAAATTATTTATCTCCCATCTGGCATGAACAAACACTTCTTCTCCACTTCTTCTCCACTTCTTCTCCACCTTTTCTCCACCGTTTCTCCATTTTTTCTCCACTTTTTCTCCACTTTTTCTCCACTTTTTCTCCACTTTTTCTCCACTTTTTCTCCACTTTTTCTCCACTTTTTCTCCACTTTTTCTCCATTTTTTTCTCCACTTTTTCTCCATTTTTTCTCCACTTTTTCTCCATTTTTTCTCCACTTTTTCTCCACTTTTTCTCCATTTTTTCTCCACTTTTTCTCCACTTTTTCTCCACTTTTTCTCCACTTTTTCTCCATTTTTTCTCCACTTTTTCTCCACTTTTTCTCCATTTTTTCTCCACTTTTTCTCCACTTTTTCTACATTTTTTCTCCACTTTTTCTCCACTTTTTCTCCATTTTTCTCCACTTTTTCTCCACTTTTTCTCCGTTCTTTTTCTATGGTCGGTCTACCCATTAGCTCTGCCATGCATAGTGTAGCTCTACACCTACTGCACATGTTACTTTATGATTGACATCTCTTTCGTACCAGAGCTGTCTAAGCCTACTCTGACCCCATATTTGTCATTACTATATTGTCCTTGTACTGTATTATGACATTTGTATCATGTGTTTCATTTCTTGCTGTGTTGCAATTTTTTTGCTGCATCCCAATTGTACCTCTACATTGTTCGAGTTTATGTTATTGTTCTCTCACTCTTATGTGATACTGATTATTGTCATTTTTCAGGATTACATGCAGATAAGTCCAATCTGACGAAGGCTCAGGCCGAAACGTCATTTGTAACTTGTTTTGGACAAAAACATATATGCTTATGAAAATTTTTTTTTTCTTAATACGGACCAATAAAGAGTGATTTTGCATTACTATCCGTTGTGACTTACTGACTTAGTCTGGGAGATTTAGAGTGCCGAGGTTACTCACTAATTTTATCTATTATTACCTCTGAGCACCTATATACCAGTGAGCAGAGCTTCCTCTCCAGCAGTTCTCCTGATTAGGCATGCCCTTACCTCATGAGCAGGGCATTGCAGCTTTGGTAGCAACCATTACGACATGGACTCTGCTGCTGTGGACCCGAGAAGAGTGAGTGCAGATTCATTGCACCCACACTCCTCACATGAAGGGTCCGCACTCCTAGAAAATGGGGGATACGTTCCCTGAGTGTCTCCCCCCCATATTCTAGACGGTCCAGAGTCGTCGTGGGACCCCTTTATTTTTTTTCTTACAATAAATTGGTGAAAGAGGAAATGTTTTGGGGACTGTTTTTTCAAATAAATTTCTTTTGTCGATTTTTTTTTTTTTGTTAGTACTGACAGTTTATGATGTTGGGTATCTAATAGACGCCATGACATCACAAACTGCTGGGCTTGATCTCAGGTGACTTTACAGCTAGTATCAACCCGATTTATTACCCCGTTTGCCACTGCACCAGGGCACGGGATGAGCTGGGGTGAAGCGCCAGGATTGGCGCATCTAGTGGATGCGCCACGTCTGGGGTGCCTGCGGCCTGCTATTTTTAGGCTGTGAAGGCCCAATAACTATGGACCTTCCCACCCTGAGAATACCAGACCACAGCTGTCCGCTTTACCTTGGCTGGTGATCCAATTTGGGGGGGACCCTACTTTTTTTGTGTAATTATTAATATTTATAAAATAATTATAAAAAAAGAGCCTGGGGGGACCTCCACATTGGATCCCCAACCACGGTAAAGCTGCCAGCTGTGGTTTTCAGGCTACAACCGTCTGCTTTACCCTAGCTGGCTATCAAAAATGGGGGGACCCAACGTCATTTTTTTTTTAACTATTTTTTAAATAGAAAAAATTAATGGGCTTCCCTGTATTTTGATTGCCAACCAAGGTAACGGCAGGCAGATGGGGGTGGCAACCCATAGCTGTCTGCTTTATCTGCGCTGAGAATCAAAATTACCGCGGAGCGCAACGTCATTTTTTTTAAAGATTTAATTTTACAGCACTGTGATGTCCAGCAATCAAAATACAGGGAAGCCCATTTTGTTTTTAGTTATTTAAATAAATAATTAAAAAAATATATATGGGCTCCCGCTGCATTTTTTGTATTGCTAGCTAAGGGTAATCCAAGCAGCTACTGGCTGCTAACCCCCACTGCTTGGTGTTACCTTCACTGGCAATGGAAAATCCAGGGAAGCATTTTTTATTTTTTTTGCCAAAAAACTACAAAAAAAGGACGTGAGCTTCGCCATATTTTTGTATGCTAGCCAGGTATAGCAGGCAGGTGCTGGAAGAGTTGGATACAGCGCCAGAAGATGGCGCTTCTATGAAAATGCCATTTTCTGAGGCGGCTGCAGACTGTAATTCTCAGCAGTGGGGCCCAGAAAGCTCAGGCTAACCTGTGCTGCGGATTCCAATCCCCAGCTGCCTAGTTGTACCAGGCTGGACACAAAAATGGGGCGAAGCCTACGTCATTTGTTTTCTAATTATTTCATGAAATTCATGAAATAATAAAAAAAGGCTTCCCTTTATTTTTGGTTCCCAGCCGGGTACAAATAGGCAACTGGGGGTTGGGGGCAGCCGTACCTGCATGCTGTACCTGGCTAGCATAAAAAATATGGCGAAGCCCACATAATTTTTTCAGGGGGCAAAAAACTTCTGCATACAGTCCTGGATGGAGTATGCTGAGCCTTGTAGTTCTGCAGCTGCTGTCTGTCTGTATGGAGAAGAGCAGACAGCAGCTGCAGAACTACAAGGCTCAGCATACTCCATCCAGGACTGTATGCAGAAGTTTTTTGCCCACCAAAAAAATGACGTGGGCTTCGCCATATTTTTGTATGCTAGCCAGGTACAGCAGGCAGCCACGGGCTGCCTCCAACCCCCAGTTGCCTATTTGTACCCGGCTGGGAACCAAAAATATAGGGAAGCCCGTTTTTTTTAATTATTTCACTTATTTCATGAAATAATTAAAAAACAAATGACGTGGGCTTCGCCCCATTTTTGTGTCCAGCCAGGTACAACTAGGCAGCTGGGGATTGGAATCCGCAGCACAGGTTAGCCCGAGGTTTCTGGGCGCCTCTGCTGTGAATTTCAGTCCGCAGCCGTCCCAGAAAATGGCGCTCTCATAGAAGCGCCATCATCTGGTGCTGTATCCAACTCTTCCAACAGCCCTGGAGCCGGGTGGCTTGTTGGGTAATCATGAGTTAATACTGGCTTTGTTTTACTAGCCAGTATTAAGCCAGAGATTCTTAATGTCAGGCACGTTTGACCCGGCCATTAAGAATCTCCAATAAAGGGTTAAAAAAAAGACACCACACAGAGAAAAAATACTTTAATAGAAATAAATACACAGACACATTAGAGACTCCATCTTTATTACCCCCTGTCAGCCCAATAAATCCCCAATAAACCAGCGCTGATAAGAGGTTTTTAATAGAGGCTTAAATTTTAAGCAGCAATTTCAGCGTTCCAAGTGCCTTTAAATGAATTTGAAGAAACTGCACTTCAGGATTGTAGTGAGGATTGTAGTGAGGATGAGGTGCCCCAGCCCATCACTTGATGAGCTGGGGCACCTCATCCTCACTACAATCCTCACTAGTGTAGTAGTAGTGACGATTGTAGTGAGGATGAGGTGCCCCAGCCCATCACTTGATGAGCTGGGGCACCTCATCCTCACTACAATCCTCACTAGTGTAGTAGTAGTGACGATTGTAGTGAGGATGAGGTGCCCCAGCCCATCACTTGTTGAGCTGGGGCACCTCATCCTCACTACAATCCTCACTAGTGTAGTAGTAGTGACGATTGTAGTGAGGATGAGGTGCCCAAGCCCATCACTTGATGAGCTGGGGCACCTCATCCTCACTACAATCCTCACTAGTGTAGTAGTAGTGACGATTGTAGTGAGGATGAGGTGCCCCAGCCCACCAAGTGATGGGCTGGGGCACCTCATCCTCACTACAATCCTCACTACAATCGGGAAGCAGCGTGCAGCCTTCACTCCGTGAGTGATCAGTGCTGCTAGCGGTAACAGCGGTAACGCTGACAGAAGCGTTACCATAGCAACGGTGCTCCCGGAGCTGACGTCACCGCTAACTGCGTTGCTATGGCAATGGTGATCTCCATTAATGACCGGCTGTGTCAGCCGGTCCCTAACGGAACGGGGAGTCGACCGTGTGCTAGAGCATATCGCCGGTACACGGCGATACACAAATGTGCACTGTGTACCGGAGAGATGCACTCGCAGGTCCTACATGACGCGTCATAGTCATGTGACCAGTCTGTAGCCAATGAGATAATAGCCACGTGACTGGTCACATGGCTATTTTGATGTCACAATAGGTCCTGCTTCTCTGCTGGCAGTGCCGGTCACCGGGAGGATTCAGCGATCATCGGATGGAATAGCGGCAGGAGACAGAGTGCAGGAGGGATCGCGGGGACCGGTAAGTGTTATGGCAATGTTTATTGACTGTATGTGTACATTTATAAAGCATTTTTATGTGTTTGTGATTGCCTCCCATTATAGCCTATTGGTTCGAGTTCGGTTCGTCGAACGTTCGACAAACCGAACTCGAACGGGAGCTCCGTTCGGCGAACCGACCTCGAGCCGAACCGCGACCGGTTCGCTCATCTCTAGTGAAGGGGTTAATTTAACTAGAGATTTGGCAAGAAATTGATTATTAGAGCAATGTTTCTCAGTTTGTATAGCACAGGTAAAGCCACTTTGTGGTTCTTCAGTTCACCCGATGGTTCGCTGGCACTGGCATGGATAGACAACAAAACACACAGACAAAATGTGTTTTTATAATGAAGCCTGAACTGAAAAAGCCACTTTTATTTATACGATATAATGGGAGAGAGTCTAATACAACATAATGTGATCTGATGCCAATCACTCGGTCATGCTCAGGTGTCTTCCTCTATTCGTAATGAAGAAAAACCTGTTACATAGACACATCTCATGTATGGCCACAGATGTGGTTAATAAGCTTGCAAAATAATTGGAACCTAGCCTGGAAATTTATAAAAAAAAAAGAAGAAAAACTTAAAGCCTTAAAATCAAAACAACAGATGGCTAAAATCTAGAAGTTTCTCGCAAATAGTAGTTTGGAAACTAAGGTCAGTAAGATGCTAAATGAAACAAATTAAGCTTTAGCAGTAGCATATTAAGCTCAAAATTAAATGATAATATGATATACTGAGATTTAAGACTATTAAAATAATTTATGAGAAGTGATATGTACAGTTAGGTCCAGAAATATTTGGACAGTGACACAATTTTCGCGAGTTGGGCTCTGCATGCCACCACATTGGATTTGAAATGAAACCTCTACAACAGAATTCAAGTGCAGATTGTAACGTTTAATTTGAAGGTTTGAACAAAAATATCTGATAGAAATTGTAGGAATTGTACACATTTCTTTACAAACACTCCACATTTTAGGAGGTCAAAAGTAATTGGACAAATAAACCAAACCCAAACAAAATATTTTTATTTTCAATATTTTGTTGCGAATCCTTTGGAGGCAATCACTGCCTTAAGTCTGGAACCCATGGACATCACCAAATGCTGGGTTTCCTCCTTCTTAATGCTTTGCCAGGCCTTTAAAGCCGCAGCCTTCAGGTCTTGCTTGTTTGTGGGTCTTTCCGTCTTAAGTCTGGATTTGAGCAAGTGAAATGCATGCTCAATTGGGTTAAGATCTGGTGATTGACTTGGCCATTGCAGAATGTTCCACTTTTTTGCACTCATGAACTCCTGGGTAGCTTTGGCTGTATGCTTGGGGTCATTGTCCATCTGTACTATGAAGCGCCGTCTGATCAACTTTGCGGCATTTGGCTGAATCTGGGCTGAAAGTATATCCCGGTACACTTCAGAATTCATCCGGCTACTCTTGTCTGCTGTTATGTCATCAATAAACACAAGTGACCCAGTGCCATTGAAAGCCATGCATGGCCATGCCATCACGTTGCCTCCACAATGTTTTACAGAGGATGTGGTGTGCCTTGGATCATGTGCCGTTCCCTTTCTTCTCCAAACTTTTTTCTTCCCATCATTCTGGTACAGGTTGATCTTTGTCTCATCTGTCCATAGAATACTTTTCCAGAACTGAGCTGGCTTCATGAGGTGTTTTTCAGCAAATTTAACTCTGGCCTGTCTATTTTTGGAATTGATGAATGGTTTGCATCTAGATGTGAACCCTTTGTATTTACTTTCATGGAGCCTTCTCTTTACTGTTGACTTAGAGACAGATACACCTACTTCACTGAGAGTGTTCTGGACTTCAGTTGATGTTGTGAACGGGTTCTTCTTCACCAAAGAAAGTATGCGGCAATCATCCACCACTGTTGTCATCCGTGGACGCCCAGGCCTTTTTGAGTTCCCAAGCTCACCAGTCAATTCCTTTTTTCTCAGAATGTACCCGACTGTTGATTTTGCTACTCCAAGCATGTCTGCTATCTCTCTGATGGATTTTTTCTTTTTTTTCAGCCTCAGGATGTTCTGCTTCACCTCAATTGAGAGTTCCTTAGACCGCATGTTGTCTGGTCACAGCAACAGCTTCCAAATACAAAACCACACACCTGTAATCAACCCCAGACCTTTTAACTACTTCATTGATTACAGGTTAACGAGGGAGACGCCTTCAGAGTTAATTGCAGCCCCTAGAGTCCCTTGTCCAATTACTTTTGGTCTCTTGAAAAAGAGGAGGCTATGCATTACAGAGCTATGATTCCTAAACCCTTTCTCCGATTTGGATGTGAAAACTCTCATATTGCAGCTGGGAGTGTGCACTTTCAGCCCATATTATATATATAATTGTATTTCTGAACATGTTTTTGTAAACAGCTAAAATTACAAAACTTGTGTCACTGTCCAAATATTTCTGGCCCTGACTGTACATGAAAGATCAGTCAATATGACAATTACCATATCATATACGGCATACACGTTTGCTATTAATCCCCATCATGCCTATTTTGGTGGACAGTACATGGTAGTCTAGATTGTTATTATGTCTTATCTCTATGAAATCCATTATGTGTTTGTCAGAAACCTAGATGGCAGGTAAATTCAGATTAATTCTGTGTCAATCACATTTTTGTTCCATCCCCTGATGAAGCCAATAAGTTGGTGAAACATGTCCGGGATACATATGGTGTGTGCGTGATCTATTTTATATGGGCATAATTTGCCTATCAATCATGCACTTAGGGTATCCCGGGGTCATACATGTTTATATTAGTTTAGGCAATGTTGCATGCCGGTTGAAGACTTAATAACAAATACCTCTAAAAATATTGAAGTCCTTTAGCCCAACATCCCATTAGAATAATTTGTGTATAAATATTTTTAGTGAAGAAAATTAAAGAGAATCTATCACCAGGATTTTGTCGTCTAATCTCATAGCAGCATAATGTAGACAAAGATCCTGATTTCAGCCATGTTTCACTTACTGATCTGCCTAGTGCAGTTTTGATAAAATTGCTGTTTTATGAGCAGGAGATCATTAGTGGAGTAGTAAACCAGCTGACGGGTAGTAATCCATATTCATAAGCTATGTATAACTCCGCCCCCACCAAAGATTGGCAGCATTCTGTGTACATTGTACATGGGCAAAAAGCTGTCAATCAGCAGTGTGGGTGGTTATTTACAGAGAACTGGTAGGTCTGCATCAGATTTACAGCAGACTTTATCAAAGTGACAGCAAACAGCTCAGTAAGTGACACATCCTTGGAATCAGGGTCTGTGCCCCTATATAATACTGCTCTCAGAAGGGGAGCACAAACCTGGTGACAAACAAGCCAAGAAAAAAAAAGAAAATTGGCACTTCTCACACTATAGGAACAATGAGAATTTTGGTATGGGAATAACTTCAGGCATCATCGAAGCTTGAGGTGCCCAATTGTAGTAGTTATCAGTAAAGGAATTTGAAGAAGGTAAAAGTGGCACACTACATCCGATAAAAGTGAATTTTATTGGTACAAATGTTTAAAACATGTAGGAGGAAGGAGGATGAAGAGAGAGAACGTCCGTTTTGCATTATGTGAGCCCCTGAGGAAACCTAGCATTGATAATAGTGTAACGCGTGAGGCGAACAGTCCACACACAAGGTTCTCATTTATCATTACTTTACAGGTACTCTTTGAGAACTAGGGTCATCTTTATTATGTTGCAGTGTATTTATCACTTGTACAATAGTGTTTTCATTATTTAATGCATGTATTTACGTATATTGATTTTGTATCCTGTTCACTTTTAGCAGGTCTGTCCCTGTATTAAGATCTGAATATACAGTGTGTCCACCCACATCCTGTCCACCGCCATAAACTTGAGCGATAGGCATAAAAATGGTGTCTAGGTATACGAAAGTAGCCATGCGCTACACAATGAAACCACCTATAGCACCACCTGGTGGAAAACAACGGAGTTAGCATTTTTATTTCCAAAACGGATCGAGATAGAGAAAAACAGTGAATTAAAAAATTGTACGGCATCATTAATTCAATACGAATCAACACCTTGCATACAGAAATGCTATGATATGAAACCCATGACCCCCCAAAAACATTGAATGCTGGTAACGCATATGGCACTCATTTAACTTTGATGCTCCAAGTGGCCACCGTCAGCTGCAATGTACATCGTGGTGGTTTCATTGCGTAGCGCATGGCTACTTTACTATACCTAGACACTTCTATGCCTATAGCTGATGCCATTCTCAAGTTAAAGGCGGTGGACAGGATATGGGTGGACACACTGTATATGTCTTGTGCACACTATATATTTGTGTTTTTGTTTTTAATGTTTTTTTTGTTTTTTTAAATTTGATTTTCAATAAACTCGATAAATATTTTGCAGGCAGTTGGATATCTAGTTCATATATGGTTCCAGTGCCCTTTAGGCACAATTTTTGATTTGTTATTTTCTTCATACATATGGTTATTGTGGGGCGCACGGAACCTTTCTATATCTATATTACGTAAAAAAAAAACTGGGATAGTGCCTGCTCCCTATCTCTTTGTTTGCCATTTCGCATTATGCATGCTTTAACTGGTTGAAGAGTGCATAACAAGAAATGGCCGTCATCTCTTTGCCCTGCTTCATTCTACATGTTTTAACCATTTGATCCACTAAATTTCACTTTTAACAGATAGAGTGTGCCACTTTAGCCTTCTCCTTAGGGTACAGTTCCACTTGCACATAGCTTCCAATGTGAGAGCATCAGAAGTGATATGCTAATGACCCTCTGCTGCGAGTGTCATGCATCTGTGATGCGATATTCTGATTACATCACAGCTGTGGAGAACAGGGAAGGAGCACTTTCTCCCTCTCCTCCCTGACCTGTCTCTGCGTACATCGCACTGCAGTCGAATGACATGCGAGTGCAGTGCGATGTTTCAAGGGCTCCCATAGACTTGTAGGGGGGTAAGTGAGCTGAGACTTGCTGCAATTCATTCCGCATGCCGCTATGGCATGAGAAATCAATCGCAGATGGACAGTGCCGCATAGTTTTGCAATAGAGTGAAAGCAATCTGATGTTTTATCAGATTGCACTTGTCTGTGCAAAACTCAAGTGGAATCGAACCCTAACTTCTCTAATACCTAGTGACAGATTCCCTTTAAAGATTTATTCATAAAAACTTGTTCTTGAAGGCTTTATATTTAGCGGTGCATAGCCCTTTTAGACATAGACGTTACATCATTTTTTCATTGTTTTTGTACTGTGAATAGTTGTGTATTAGACATTTTCTCTGCAGGGAAACTGATAATAATTATATGTAGTTTAACAACTTAAGACGGAATCCATTATACTGTAAAGAAAGACTTAGCATCTACGGGAAAACCAAGCATGTGCTACAGATGATGCAAGATATGAAGTTTAGTCTTTATAACGATGACATACATTTTCACTCATAAGGCATCCTACTGTCAAGGTTCCTCCAACTGCTGATGAATACTTGATATAGTAGCAAACACCGTCTAGCCCTGCTGTGTGCCACTTATAGCTATGATGGCCTGCTGTGTACCACTTAGAGCACAAATGACAGCAACACATTAATCTTTTCAATTGCCCTATAAACCTTCCATATACGACTTTATACGTGGAGCCTGTATAGGAATTCCACCGTTCCCAATGGCGCTTACCATAATTAAATTGGCTGTTCACCTTTTCACAGTTAATGACATTGAAGCGGTAAGGGACGTTGGCTCTCATTGCACTAACTTCATAGTAGAACCACTGGTGATGTTGGTCAGTGTTAACATCTGCATTCATGATCAGGTCATATTCAAACCTAAAGGGGAAAAAAGATTTAAGCATAGTAATGTATATGATCAATTTATATTCATATGAAGAACTGGTAACAATATTTTTGTATATTTTTTATGCAAAAATATTACAGTCACATAGCAAGTCTCATATTTTTCAATTGCGCTATAAAAAATAGACCTTACATCCTACTGCAATTCCTCTTCATTAAATGTTCTATTTCCATTATTTCTATCCATTTTGAGAGAAACCGCTTAGATATTCTCCATATAAAGCTTTGTCTGTGACTCGGTTTTGATGTTAAGTCCCACTAATTTTTCTAATTCCATTGGTGTCATTCTATTCTGTACTGAACTGATAGATCAGATACAGACAACCACTGTATATGTAAAATGAAATTCTGTCAGAAAATCCCTTTCATTACCCTCATAATCCAACTTTATTTCCATCTAATGAATTGTCATAGTGAAAATGCATAGAACTAGTTATGATTTCCTAATAGAAATGTCACAGATAAAACTAGGTGACAAAGAGTAGTTTTCTAACCACTTTCTAACAATCACACATTAATTTATGTAGGTTAACTCTTCTCCTCTCCCTTAAAACCACATACAGTATTTCTAAAAACTCATATTCCATAAGGAGTGCCACTATGGGGAGACACCAATTACCAATTTAATTAAAGGGAACATGTCATCAGGATTTTATTTTTACCAAAAACTAATAGCATGTATGTCAAGGGGCTATAATTCTCATTAAATCCTTACCTTTACCTTACCATTTTGCTGTTTTAGAGAAATCCATAGTTGAAAGTGTATGCTAATAAGTTGCAAGTGCAATGGGTGGGTCTGTACTTAAAGCTCTCCTGCCATCTGTTTTTCCCCACCCACTGCCTGCCTTCTGTCTGTGATTGATAGGTAACTCATGTTGCAGTGTATCAACCGGAGACAGGAGGCAGGCAGCTGGTGAGGAGAAGGCAGGGACACAGGAGAGCTCCCATTACACTTGTAAGTAGTAATGAGTGAGCACTAACATGCTGAGGTGCTAGGTACTCGAAATGAGAAGGTCAGATGTTCAGAAGAGCTGGACTCAAGTACCAAGCATAATGGGAGTCAATAGGAAACTAGAGCATTCTTCCAGAAGATCTTCTGGAAAAATGCTTGAGTTTTTTATCAACTCCCAATATACTCAGTTCTCGAGTCAAGCCCATCTGAGAGTCTGATCTGCTCGATTTGAGTACTGGGTTCCAGAGCATGGTGGTGCTCATTCATCACTGGTGGACATGCAATTGAACGATTCTGTGGAAGATATTGAAAAATCCAAGCACACAGGGAGAGAGAAGGAAGCCACTCTATCAGACATTTATGGTATACTGTATACTGCAAATAAGCCATTAATGTGAAAGATGGTAAAAAGCCTTTATGTCGCTCAATCATTGCTTTTATCCAACAATGTAATCATTTCTCTCATAGTATTTTCTCATAGTATCATACTTGTTGGATAATAGACATATTTTATCAAGCTTGACCATGTATCTAAATTTTCATCTATGGCTTGGCTACTTACTCACGCACTTGTATTACTTTTCTAAGGTTTCCAGATTCAAACTTGGAAAAAAATTTAAGACAATTCATCTCTTCTGAACCTTCTGCAACACTGAAAAATAAGCATAGCATTGATGAGCATCATTAAAAAGGAAGGAATTAGGATGAGCAAATATATACAAATGGAATTTAAATCTAACTGAATATTACATAAAACTGCATTTGCCAAAATGTGTATTGTTTGTAATTCTCTTCCACACAGATTAACCAAAATAATGGCCTCTTACTGCCATTTTTCTAAACTGTAAAGAGACATCAAAAAGTAAAAAAAAAGGAACATTACTTCTACTCAGCTATAGTGATGATGAATAATCACTACCATGCTTGGTAGTCATAATGAGCAGTTTGACACTTGGACAAGTACAGAGTATAATGGATGTCTATGGGGAATTTGAGCATTTTTCCAGAAGATCTTCGGGAAAAATGATTGAGTTGAGCCCATCCAAGCGTTCGAACTGCTTGTTACTAGAGCTGAGCAAACCTGAGGTTCGGTTTTCGAACTGGACACCAAACTGAAAAATTAAGGTTTGGTATCGTGGATCAGATACTGTACATGCAAACAAAACTCATGCGAGCATTACTGTGCTCAGGTACACTTGGTGCTCAGCCCTGTGAGAGCCACATACAGTGTTTGAATGGCGCATATTCGAGTAACAACAGCATGATCACATGTAGTGTGCAACATAAAAAAGAAAAAGTTTGAAAAATCCCACCTACCCTCCCCCCAGAAGTATTCTGCTTATGGCTGGCTGTATGTGGGCGGAGACTCAAACTGCCAATCAGTGAATGGATCCGGCATTTGGGTTAAGCTCGAGCTTATGGAGCTTGGCTTGTTTGCTGCTGGCAAACAGAGCCTTGACGGAACTGCTCATCTCTTCTTGTTACAAGTACTGAGCACCAGAGCATTGTAGTGCTCACTCATCACTACTCAGCTTACCACTCACCTGTCCAGCATCACCAATCTTCACCATCACCTTCCTCATCACATGTTCCTATCACTACTGTCAACATTAAAATCCATTCTCATCTGAGCCAGAAGTCTTGGCCTTGCATGAGAGACCCTGGAACTTTCTGTGCATGTGTGCTCAAGGTAGCAGCACATGTCATGACATCACTACTATATGCTTTATTCACAAAACCATGATGATAAGATGTTGGGAAGAGGTAACAGTGAGGATATGATTTTTTTTATTTTTTATGTCTTTTACTTATTATGCTCTAGATGGACCCCAGATCATAATAAGAAACATTAAAATTGCGAGAAATAACTTTGTTGTGAATTGAATTTTCTGTATAAAATCCACATAAACAGGTAAACTATAATTTTGCTTGCACTGCTCATCTCTAGGAATAAATGTAACAGATTAATAAGGTACAGTTGTTGGTGTCCACTGTTTCAGAAAAGGACCCCAATACAGAATATTCATCCCCATCTTCTCCCCCTTTACTTTTATTCAATTGTAGTCTTGGAGTCAGCTTTGCATGGACACCAACAAAAAAACATTCCAGTTAGAATAGAGCAAATTTAACAAACCTTTTACTCCAGGGAAGTGGTGTAAAAGTTTGCAAAATTTGCAAAAACTTTGCACAATTGGCAGTTTAACAAAAAGTTTGATACAGGTCCGCCAAAATGGGCAGAGCTGAAGTGGTTTCAGGCCCGGTGCAAAGAGGCGAACCTAACTCAGAAGAGGCGTCAAACTTGATAAGTGACAGTATGCCAGTCTTCAGGAATCAGTCCCAATTAGTATCTTAGATTCACCATACACAGTGCAGAATTGGTCAGAATTAGTTTATCATGGACATATACTGGGTGAAAACTGTCATTCTGGCTGAGCGGTACTTCAGTCGAATTAAACAGCATAGAGTGTACTTGTTGGTAGGAAATAAGCCCATTTTTTCAACTATATGAAAATTTGCATTTCTCTACTTTATATTTAACCCTTTTGATAATATGTGTGAGGTATTATCTCGTATAGCTAATTGTACATTATTTTCTTTGATATACAGTACAATAAACAAGCCTCCATTTGTAGAGTTATTCTTTTATCATGCCAGTGCTTTTAACTCAACTCAATATAAAGCAAAAGTAACACGTAGCATTTAGAACATTTATATTACCTTGGGTTATCCAAGTCAAACACAACCCGATTAAGGAGATCACTTGGCCTTAAATACCTCCGAATATCTTCGAATATTTTGTCCCTAGAAATGCAATATGGAGAATATGTGCACAGATTTTCACAATTTATAACATAATTAATTTCATTGCATTTGATCTTGCTTGTTAATTGCACATTCAAGCCTCATATACTTTGGTGAAGAAAGTTAGAAGGGATATTAATCATTCCTTACCTGATAACCTCAGTAATCCATCCACAATTGAATGCTTTCTTCTTAAACTAAAAACTTACTAAGGCCGAATTAACATGTCCCGATTGCACACAGAAGACACCCTTGTGCTGTCATATCATGGATCCAGACGAAACATGGACATGCCTCCATTTTTTTTTTTTTTCATCTAAAAGAACATGTAAAAACAGCCATAGGCTATACCGGGTCTGTAGGCCATCAGATAAAGAAATTAATAGCACACATACAAGACAAATGGACGTGTTAATGAGGCCTTAGAAAGTGTTAAAGAAAAAAAAGTTATTGTCAATAATAATTAGGGATGATCGAATATCTCAAATATTCGGCTTCGTGAATATTTGCCGAACAGGTCGCCGGTATTCGACTATTCATGAATATTCGATGTGCAATGTAAGTCTATGGGAAACCCGAATAACAACAATTCAGAACTTTTCGGGCTTCCCATAGACTTACATTGCGCATCGAATATTCACATAGCGGCGACCTATTCGTTGGATATTCGCGAAGCCGAATATTTGAGGTATTCGATCATCCCTAATAATAATTAACAAATAACCATTATACCCATTTTTCTTTTATTCCTATATTTCATATGGGCCAATAATGACTTCTCCATGACTAGAAGACATTATTGACAAGACCCCATGCAATCAAGGGTCTTAATCAGGGGATTAATCAGCAAAAGCATCATCATCAATGAAAGTTGACAGATAATAGGGTTCACTAAAGAATATGGCCCACCAGAGTCTTCTATTATTCCTAAAATGAACAAAGAGATATTGTTTATAATTTGGTTCATTTTAGACTTCTGTACAGAAGGCCTTATATATAAATATATATTTGAATATGATTTTTTTTCGTTCCTGATACCGTATTAAGATGGAAAATACAGTTCATAAAATATTACCGACATTTACGTAAGATATGGATTGGCGCTTCCTTAGGATAACCATCTTGGATTTATGTTCTTCTCAAGCAGGTTTAACAGCTTAGGCATCCTGCTTTGTGACAACATAATGCACTTTTCATTACAGCCTTTGCTAAACCAAATATGATGAATTAAAGTGTAGAGAAGAGAGCAGTGAACCCCTCTCCATTGATATGCAGACGCGGCATGTACAGATGTTACGGGGAGTTTGATGTGATAGAGAAAGACAAATTCTAAGGAGAAGCTGTGAAGCACAAATGAAACAGAAAGAAGACTATATGAAATATAAAATTGCTTTTCTCTATTCTTTTCTTCTGCATCGGCAGCTGCTATAGTGTCATACAGCAGGGGAACACACTGGTCTAAGGCCAAGAGTATGCGTGTTGCTTTAAACACTAAGTAACAAGCATTTTAGCACTTCCCACTCACTAAATGCTTCACATTTATATTACTGTAATGATAGACATGTAGAAAAGTGATCTGCTTGACTGCACAGTAATGGCTCAATGATACAACAATGCAAGTTTCCTAATATATTCTGTGTCCAATAAGGATAATTTACAATCCTCTAGGATTATCATTAAAAATCATACTATATGCCAATTTTGTTTTAAGTTAATACATCATTGGAAAGATTTGAAAATGCAAGTAGCATTATGTGTCCTTTTTTTGCTTAATCCAATTATTATTTTTTTTTTTAATCCTAAAACACATGTTAATTTAAAATTGTTTGTTTGATTTTTATTATAATTTATGGCATATTCATAGGGTATGTCATGAGTGGGGTCGAATTAAAGGACACTCTTACCTACCATAAAAATTGAATTACCCATGTGCAGAAGAGAACCCACTACTGTGTTATTAAATGCCGCTATTAGTGCCTTTGGACTTCTGATCCAAAATGGCCGCTGAATGGTGCGCATACGCGGTATGTTCCCTTGCTTGCGGGCATTCCTGATGGCATCCTGACGGTGCAGGACGGGTCTTTGACGTCATCGGAAGGTTTCTTCCTACCCGTTCTGTGTCCGAGATTGCCTGAGGGGACGCTCGGCTGTTGGGAACCTACCTCACATGCGCCAGTGGACGTGATATTTAGTGTGAGTACATTCACCTAGGAGCTCTCTCCCACTAAGTAAACCATATATTGTTCCACATATCTCCGAAGAAGAAGCATCTGCAAAACGTGCGTCGGGGTGCACGGGAGGTGGCTGTGACACAGCGCTGATATGGGTAAATGACTATGTATTACTGTGTGGCTTCTAGGATGGATTTAACCTCTGGCTTCTTACCTGTTAAGGTTGCCAGTTTGGTTATTTCTGAGCCATAGTCGTGGCCAGTATAGGCATGCACCTTTCAATCCTCCTAACTGATTCACTGCACATGAATAGATTTCTGTATAATCTTACCCAGGACACTGTTCTTTAATTATGACTTAACTGTGCACTTGGTTACTCCTTTGCTTTTGTGATCCTCCCCTTGTATCCTGTATGTTCTGAATAAATCTTTTTGATACTGCTTTTGTCATATTTTAATGAATTTGTAAATATCAATAAAGACATATATTTTATTAATATCCTATTTGGCATTTGGTGCCCATTTATTGACTCAGGTATTCTCCATCTGAGATACCAAAAGAACCAATCTCTATATCTATCATCTATGAGGGTTATAGTAGTTGGATCCCCATTGGTCAGGGTCTTATAACAGGTAATATGTTTTTTTACCCGACCATACTCAGGGATGAGAAGATAGTTTGAGTCTCTTGGTCTAAAGAACCTGCCAAAGTGTTATGGTGATGCTGCAAGGAAATTAAATATGTGCTGTACGCTTCCACTGCCCTCCTAGCATGGACACCGTGATTATTTAACTATTGGGAGATTTTACAACAAAATAACTCATGGCTTATTAGTCAGAGAAATCCCTCATAATTTTAAATGTATAATTTTGATTAGAGAATAAAAGATTGTACCAATAAAATATAGATTAAGTTAAAGTAAAGAAAATCAACATTTTATGTCAATGTACACTGAAGAATAGTTAATTCTCAATCTTGAAATATTTTGTAGCTGCCTTTAATAAGTTTACACACTGGGATATTTCATAATTTGGCCTAAAATATCATCCTGTCAGAGATGTACCAAACTAAATGCGCCAGAATTCACGCATAATTTGCAGCCAAAAACAGATTTTGATGACTTGTACTATAATTATTATGTGCATTAAAGAGGTTTTTGGTCTTGCAGAAAAGGGCATGGCTCATTGGAAAAAGAGTGTGCCCTTATGTGCGATGGATGTGCCAAAAAATGGGCCACATTTCTAGCAGAAAGTAAGCCAACTAACAGTGTGGACTTATAATAATCTGATGCATTTTAAAACTGGATATTCTAACAGTATAGATAACTAAAATAAAGAAGACACATTTCAACACTATCTAATCTAAGCTTGCCTTGTCTAAGAATAGTATTAAGAAATATGTCCCAAAGCTTGTAATAAAGTCACAATGTGGCATGTAATCAACAGCAAAAGAATAAATTAGGATCAAATACAAAAGTAAGCAAACTATTATATTAGGGCTTTTTGATATGTATTTTTGCCACATACCGTACTTTTTGCATATATTTGTTGCAGAAAATTTACAGCGTGATTGACATTTCAAAGTGAGTGACATTTCTGAAATCTCGTCCACATGCTGCTAATTTTTTGCATTGCCGATTTGAACCTTCAAGGAGTTTTTAAATTCTGCAATATGTCAATCTTTCAGAGTTTTTGCAGCATTTTTCAACCATTTAAATGAATGGGAAAAAATTGTACCAAAAACACATAAAAGTAATGCAAGACGCCGCAAAATGCGCTTATTTTGCACAGCATTTTTCTTGCTAACACTAATATTGAATTTGAGCACGTATTATTAGGTTCCAATCACCAACACAGATTGGATACAGTTTTCCAGACAAATCCAGAGGAAGAGGATAGCAAGATGGTGTAATATTTGCACTAAATGCAGTAAATAAATAGAAAATTTGGCAATACTATCATGCGTAATCCGGTATGTTGTAGATTTATTCCCCGCACACTGCAGAATAGGATTCCGGTGGTGCTCAAACTGTCAAGTAGTCTCTTGGGTGCAGCAAAAGAAAAAAAGTTGGAACTTCATCTTGCTTAAAAAAAATGCTAAATTCTTTATACATGGTTCCTTAAAAACACAAGCAGCTGTGGGATGCAAGAGCATGTATCCACATGTTCATTGCATCTCAGAGCTGCTTGTGTTTTTAAGGAACCATGTATAACGAATTTAGAATTTTTTTATGGAAGATGAAGTTCCAACTTTTTTTTTCTTTTGCTGCAACTAATATTTGCACTAAAACTGCATAAAAAATGCATGTATGGATTAATCTCACAGATAGCTCAACAAAACTCTTTGCACCTATGAAGGCTACGTGATGCCTAACAATTCTTAGCAAATAAAGCGTAACTGTCATTTTAAAGGGAATCGGTCAGTAAGATCATACTCCCAAGGCTAGTTTCACACATCCGGCTTTTCGTCGGTTTGCCGGATTCGGCGCACACCAGTACAGTGTATACAGTACAATGGCTGCACGACAAGCGCCAGTCACATGCAGTCATGTGACCGGAGCATGTGACCCGGAAGTTGCGGCGCTGCCCTTGTACTGTATACACTGTACTGGTGTACGCTGAATTCGTCAAACTGGCGGAACGCCAGATGTGTGAAACCGGCCTAATGCGAGCTTCAAACGGTATGATCTATCGTGTGATTGCACAAGCGATTGTACCTGCCCCTGTCATTTGTGCATCACAGGCGATTAGTTGCCCGTGGCGCACAAAGTCGTTAAACCGCCGTCACACGTACTTACCTTCTGAGCGACCTCGCTGTGGGCGGCGAACATCCACTTCCTGAAGGGGGAGGGACGTTCAGCGTCACAGCGACGTCACACAGCGGCCGGCCGATAGAAGCGGAGGGGCGGAGATGAGCGGGACGTAAACATCCCGCCCACCTCCTTCCTTCCGCATAGCCGGCGGGAGCTGCAGGACGCAGGTAAGCTGTGTTCATTTTCCCCGGGGTGTCACATGGAGCGATTTGTGCTACCCCGGGTACGATGAACAACCGGTGCAAAGTAGAATAAATGATTTTTTAAAAATGTGCGACCTGTACATGATTCGCGATTCGTAATCGATTTGCGATCGTTTACAGATGCTCATAGGTGTCACAAGGGACGACGTTGCAAGCGATGCCGAATGTGCATCACGAAAACCGTGACCCCAACGACATATCGCACGATAGATCGTCTCTTGTGATCCCTGCATTAGCCTTTTATATGGGCATGTAGGTCATAGGAAACTGAATAAAATGATACCTTGATATCTGCAATCCGATGTCTTATTCCAGAGAAATCCACATTTTTCTTATATGTAAATGAGCTGTTTTAGGCTCTGGGCCAGACACTGATCTGCATGAGAATCCGCCTCCAGAGCTTACTTGAAATAAAAGGTGGTGTTACCAGTGTGAGACATGTAAATAACACAATACAGGAGAACTTTGTCTCATTACAAACATGTTAGTAGCTGCAGCTCTCACAGCTCTGCTGATTTGCAACAATATGGCGACACTGTCTGCCTGTTATAAGAGAAAAAGTTTTGGTACCGTGTTAGCCAGTTGAAAATGATTGATTGCTCTCAGTAAGAGAAACAAAATTAGAATTTTGTAGTTGTGATACCATTTAATGGCTAACTAAAATGATGTTATAAAGCAAGCTTTTGAGACATCTCAGGTCTCTTCAAACACTATTTGCCCGAAGGGCAACAAGAGGCACCCTAATTAAAGACCTAATCAATAGCCTCCTTGGGGAGGCTATTAGCTGTTAAGTAGTTTTTTTTAACAGGCAGTGTAGGTGATAGCCAACCATATTACGTTAGTAATTTATCCAGAGAAGTGTCGGTCCGCGGCCGCACTCATCTAATACGGAATTGGCCTCCCACCTGCCATTTTTAATCCTTGTCCATTTATATAATTTAATAAAGTTTATTTGATTAGGTCTTTAGTTAGGGTACCCCTTGCTTGTTGCCCTTCGGGCAAATAGTGTTTGTACAATTACCCCTATGCTGACCGGGTGTGACAATCAGAGGTTAGTGTTTGTATCTCAGGCCTCTTCATCTCAAGATGTTGCCTGTGAGATGGAAGCTAAAGCCCTGAGAGGAACCTGCAGATCAGTCAGTTATAATCAAACACAGTTCCGTTGTAAAATCAGTAGAGTAAAGAGCGGATATCACATATCACGCTCATAACCACAACTTATATTTAGAATAACCTGTGTAGGCAGATTCTTATGAAGAACAGTGTCTGGCCCATAGCCTGGAATAATGCATTTACATATAAGAAAAATATGGATTTCTCAGGAATAAGACACCAGATCTCAAGGTATTATTTTATTGAACTTTCTTGGTCCTGTATGAATAAAGACTACTTATGAAGTGTGATCCTACTGACAGATTCCCTTTAACAGTTCTGACATGTCTTAGTGATATGCCAGAAGTTTTTACTTCTTCTGGACACCACATGCCCCATTAGTTGCTGGCATCTTGGGGCAGTGTCCAGCTAAGCATTATGTCTGTATCATATCTAACCTGCTATCTTCGGCTGGAAGATAGCTAAACGCACTTTCTTAACCACAGACTTTTATTCAAGGTCATTTATAAAAAGGCTACTTGAAGAGAAGTGAAAATTACTAATTATAAAATGAATATAAAAGAATCACCTTTGTGATCCAAACTTCTTTTCTGCAAGTTTTTGGGAAAATGAGGGTGAGGAATGGCCCCAAAACTCAGGAAATGCCAAAACTTTAAAATCAGGAACAGATTTAGTGTTTCCAGCAACAGACAAGTAAATATGGGGGTCGTGAAAAGGTATATTTCCCTTATGCTGTTCCAGAAGCTGTTTTACAACCTTGTGACTTTCTGATTCATCAGCACCGTCACTATGTTTCAGTTGGAAGTTCTTAATGCATTTAGCCGGGAAGGAGCTTGGTTTCCCACAAACCATATTTGAAGGACATATATTTGATGGATTCTTCTTAGTTTTTTCCACGTTCACTTGCTCTTGTTTGTTCATCGATGCATCCTCCAAGAGTGGTGGTCTTTTGGAAATGGTGTTCAAGATATTTTGTTCCACATGTTTCTTAGGAAAGATTGTGTCTCCAAAAGAGGGTCTGTCCACTGTGGTATAGCAATCATCCATACATCTCCCAGTGGATGGAATGTTATGTGTATAAACACTGGAGATACTCTCTCTGGCATTCAGCACTTCCTCCATACCGGATGCATTGTCCTTTAAGAAGTCAACAAGGTGAAATTGTAGGAAATTTAGTTTAAGAAAATGGCCACTTATTAAATCATATTACACACCTCAGACTTTTTATCTTACAGTCATTATTTTAAAAGATTTTGAAGACATATTCAAGTATTACATAAAGACAAACGCCATAAATATCTACGAAGCATCCCATTATGCGAATCGTACTGTGCATTGCAATGTTCAGAAAACACCATACTTTAGGAAGTTTGCTACTTCATAAAATTCCACACACAAAACAGGCAAGTGATCAAGACATGTCTCAAAGGGAACTTGTGTGTATGTTCTACTGATGAAGAGGCTGAAGATAGATTGGCTAATAGGTATGATATAATTAATGAACCAAAAGACAGGCCGATCAATAGACAAAAACATACATCAACAAGCGGCTGACAAGAGGATCTATCCTGTATTTCATCAATCAAAAGAGCAAAGATGAGTACTTAAAATATTCATCACAATCATATTAATTTATGAGGCAATGAAGAATCGAAGCAAAACAATACAATACACTTTAGCCCGATGGAATACATGATGATATAAACCATATCTCTAGAAGTTTTGTTTTGGTCTGTAAGGATAGAGTAGCGTGCCCTGCCTGATAATTTAGGTTTGTTCTACTAGTCTGTAAGAGAGTAGGAATATTTCACTATAAGTGTTGTGGGAGGTAAGGATAGCAATAATAAATGATTTGTACAGGCACATTATTCAATGCCAAAAGAATAATCTACTAAGAAAAACATCTTTTAAATTAAAGATATAGTGCAATACATCATACCTGTACACTCATTTAATGAGTCAATGAATAAAGAAGTGATACAGAAAAAAGTTAGAAGCACTTAAGATGTAAAATCCTGTATCGATACTTTGGGTTCTGTAGCATACAATGAGGAAGAAGACTAAATAACCTAAAGTATACCTATTATTGTACCAATAATGATGTATGTAAAAAAATAATTATGTTAGAATAAAATCTAATATATGAAATTGCATCTTTCAGCTTCCAGCAGCATGCAGTGCACTTTCCTTCCTGTAGGCGCTACATAAATATTCAGAAACCTTCTAAAAGGAGTCTTTTTGTAGTTTTAACCATAAAATATGGGGACACCTATAAGAATACAAAAGATATATAAAGAGGTTGTCCACTATTTTTACATTGATGGCTTATCCTTAAGCTTCAATGTCTGATCATCCAGGGTCCAACACCTCGCATCTCCGCCGATCAGCTGTTCTTGGTTCCAACAACGGCAGCAGAAAGCCAAAAATGCTCAGTTCTGGAGCTGCTCCATTTTCTGATAGTGGCCACGGCTGAGTACTGCACATCCGCTTCCCATTCTAATCAATAGAAGGGGGATGTGGAGTACCTGGCCGCGACCACTATCAGAAGACGGGACAGTTACAGAAGTGATCATTTCCAGCTGTCTGCTAGCGCCACCAGGACAGACAACAGCTGATCAGTGGCAGTGCAGGATGTTGGACCCCGGCTGATCAGACATTGATGACCTATTATAAGGATAGGCCATCAATGTAAAGGTAGTGGACAACATCCTTAAACATACCATTGTGTACTGTTTTAGAGACACCATTAATGAGAGAATAAGGTTTTACCATGCTTTTTTTTGCAAAACTTAAGGCTAAAATGCTTTTGGCTGTCTGCAGAAACACTTCACAAGACCCCCCTCTACTCTGAAATGTCTGCTGAAGTATGCATCATTCAAAAGTAGCCATCCAAGAGAAGGAAGTGGTTGTACAGCTTTTCATACAGAGAATCAAGTGCTCTTCAATCTTAGGAACACCCTTTGAAGCACATGTGCAAGCTGCACTGTAATAAAACATAATTTCTCCGTCATGCTAATAGTATAGAAAAATATGTTTAACTACGTGTATGGGTTTCCTATCTAAAGCTATCAGTGGTTTTGTGAGATTGGAGTCTACAAAAATGAAGTGCAATGTACAATTATAACAGTAGATGGGGAGGAAGGAACATAGCGGCAGTTTCTCACTCAGTGTATTAGCCAAACAGTATAAGGAGTATATAGCACAGCTCTTAAAGGGAACCTGTCACATGTTTTTTGGCCTATAAGCTGCGGCAACCATAAGTGGGCTCTTATATACAGCATTCTAACATGCTGTAAATAAGAGCCCAGGCCACTGTGTAGAACATAAAAAACACTTTATAATACTCACCTAACGGTCACGCTGTGGTGAATTTACGTCAGATGGGCATCTCCATTCTCCAGTGCTGATGCCGCCTCTTTCGGCCATCTTTGTCTTCCTTCTTCTGTAGCCGGGGTGAATGACATGTCCTACATCATCCACACTCACCGGCATTGAGATCCTGCGCAGGCACACTTTGATCTGCCCTGAGAATGGCAGATCAAAGTATTGTAGTGAACCTGTGCTGGACCGGCAAGTGTGTATGACGTAGGATGCGTCATGCACACAGGCTTCAGAAGGAGGATGAAGATGGCCGAAAGAGGAGGTGCCGGCACCGGACAACGGAGACGTCCATCTGACTAAAATCCACCGCAGCGTGACCATTAGGTGAGTATTATAAAGTGTTTTTTTTATTCTACATAGCAGCCTGGGCTCTTATATACAGCATGTTAATGCTGTATATAAGAGCCCGATGGTGGTGGCCACAGCTTATAGGCCGAAAAACTGACCGGTCCTTTAAATCCCACAAGAAAAAGCCCACCCAACTAACAAACATTAATAAAGAAAATATACTCTCACAAAACTGGCAGAGTACAAGGAAAAAGACCCAAATAAGCAGGTTACATATAATTTCTCTGAACTAATCTGAATCTACTGCTGTCTGAGCAATGACTCATTTTTTTAATGATATACTATATGTAAGGTTAACACTAAAATGATCACTATCCTTTTTCAAATGTAGGTTAGATGTAAAATATGGATGGGGTTTCTTCTGGAGATGTACTCATCAATATCATTAGATGGGTCTTCCTTTTCCTTTCCACAAATTTTGTTAAGGTCTCCATCCAATCTTGCATGATACAAATTCAATACATTATCATGACATGCTACCCATATCCTCAATAGGTTGTTATTGACACCACAACCACAACACATAAGCAAGTACATGCTGTTTTTCAAAGGTGATCATTTCAGGAAGGATACCCATCCTGGAATATGTGGAGCAAAAAAGAAAAAGTAGGGGACCTGACTCCATAAATATGCACTTTTATTACCTAGTGTAAATGCCGCTATTCTAATGAATCTGGCTCTGTTGTATTCTGTTCATATGCCTCTCCGTTTCTCAGATATGACCTTTCTTCAATTCTAGTCATTTTTGCAAACTGAGCATGGTCCTTAAGAGAATAGTTAAGGGCTATGCCCATTTAGATAAAAAGGCTACACTTACCATTTCTCACCAAACCCCTCCTCTCTCGCTCGAATGCTCTCAGAACCCACCCATTTTCCCTCCCCATATCCACCACTCCCTTCCCCCCTCCCTCCCCACTTATCCTTCTTCTTCCCTTTGTCTTTTATGTAGTTTGGTTGAATTGATTTGGTTGATAATATTAATTTCAATACATGCCATGGCCATCCTCGCTGTTTTTTGTATTCTTTTTTCTCTTTTGTTTTCTTTTTTCTCTTCTCAGCTTCAAAATACTGATGGCCAGGGTCCGAAGCAATGTATGTTGTCACTATTCTTCATCTATTGAATATATTCTGATGAGATATGCATATTCACTACTGAGATGTTATATGTATTGAAAATGTCATAAATAAAACATTGAAAAGAAAAGAAAAGGCTACATTTACATACAGGGAAGAAATGACCATATCTGTGGAATGGAGAGGAGCAGAAACAAAAACAATGCCAGGTTCAGACAGTGCCATATACACAGAGTATAAAAATATATATTTTTGGCAAATGACAGGTCTACTTTAAGTTTGGTTTTCAGATAATGTTTCTAGTGATATTACTATGCTAACTAATGATGTGTAACATAGGTCCCAATGTCATTATGTTTTTAAATTATGTATCATCACATACTAACTGATGCAGGTATAGAAGATCTAATCCTTCTATGTATCTCATCTCATTACATACACTTTACTACTGCATCACTGGCTAGCAGAAAGAAAATTCCCCTATGCCCTTGAAATAGTCACTATATCTTTTAGTATATGACAGAGAAATCGAATCCATTTGGATAAAGAAAAAAACAATGAAATTAAAATATGTGAAACTGATTATTGTCATGCAAGACAAAAAAGAGTCTATTTGATTAGTGGACTGACTTAAGTATGAAAGTGAAATAAAAACAAATTTCAGTTACAACTTGACTTATTGGTGAGTTACTCATCAGGGAAATCCAGAACTATTGTTTTGTTGGAATACAATTTGTGGAATCGATCTCATTAGTCATGGATACAAAATAATACTAGTTTAGGTCTTGGTTATATTGATGACATTACATCTTTTTGACCTGGGCATAAGTAAACCAAAGTTAAAGTGATGGTCAGGAAAGACTTACTGACCCGGATTTCTAGGAGTTGAATATAATATCAGACTGTTTGTTGAATACTTGGTTGTATGTTATTAAGCTTGATTGTTTGTATATTTTTCTCTATAAGTATATAACCTAAAAATACGGTGATTTTGTGTCCTTGCATTTTCTATTGAATATAAATAAAGCAAACCACATAGTTACGATTATTCTCAAAATAAACATTACTGGAGGCTCCTATTGTCAGATATCTCAGTCAAGCATTCCAGACTAATGTATGAGCTCCAAATGGCACTTATTATAATTGAAGCTCTATAAACTAGTAAATTGAATTACTTTGTTTCTTAGGACATTCTACAGTAATAACCATGGAGAGATGTATCTATACTACTATATACCTGATGATAATTAGATATATAATTTTCAGGCATGCCAATTATGTACCTTACCTTAAAGTCAAATAGTTCAGAACAGAATGCTTTGTATTGCTTAAACTCTTCGACAGGTCGGTCAGGTTGTGGCTGTGATCGCAACTTTTTCAAGTCTGTCTCCAAATCATCATCCTGGAAATACAACACAATAATGTTATATTATAAAAGAAGTGAGCTCAGTAGCTAAAGGGATGTCAAGACAGAAACCAAATAAAGATAGAACCGTTATCGATTTCTAGAGAGATGTAGGCCAAATATGATAAATACAAGGTAACAATTGCAACACCTATAAGATCTAGCGAAGAACAAGCTGCACTGTGTAAAATAAAGTTTGACTAGTAGATGTACACCTCAAGGACCTCAACCATGCAATCCCAGCAAATATTTTAAAAACTAAACATAATCCTTCAAATTAGAGGAAAAAAACATTACTCTATTGACAGTACACATTGTTGCAATGTTTCAACCCCAACTATACACTTTTGAAAAAGCTGAAATATTGCAACAAGGGGTCATTTTTATCTACTTTGGAAGGCTGGTGATCCTCAATTTTGAAATATAAAAAGCTTATAAAATATTGAAAATCTGGTATGGAAAAATGTCAACTAGATAATGGTGGTATTCTTAAATAAGAAGAAATTTCACTGTATTTATTCTTTAGTATTTAACATTTACTCTAATTTAGCAGACATAGGGGCCAATTCCATAATGCTGGCGTTGCGCACACCAGTCTTGATGAGTACGATGCTCCTAATTCATTAAGAGGCACAGGTCACTTAATTAACTAGGCGCATCGCTTAACATGTGTGTGTCATCGCCTGAAATTTACTACAGTCAGGGCATAACTCATTAATTTGACAGGCAGGCATAGCCATATTGGGTCCCACCCATGATCTGCCCGCATTGGCTTAGATGGCCAAGACTAGAGTGAAAAGGCCAAAAGGCGTAATAATTTTTGCTTAACTTCTAAGTTGTACAATAATTACTACTTTTTTGGTGTTTTGTGCCAAAATTCTTGTGTAAACACCTTAAGGAATTAGCTACATGAATTTTGTGATTTGGAAACTAGAATTTCCAGTTGCCTTAAGACTGTCATTGCAAAAGATTGCTGTCTTTCTCTTTGTTTATTTTGTTTTATTTTTGTTAAAGAAATGTGTTATATAGCTGTTCTTTCCAATGAGTTTGTCTTGAAGAGGTTTTCGTGCACTCATATCCACATACCCAGTTGTCACGTCCACTTTCATACCTAATATTTATGTGTTTTAACTCTTTTACTTCATATACATCTTATTACGTGATATGTTGGGTCCCTGCCTTTTATGCATGCTCAGAAACTGTCCTCCTTCTGAAGCTAGTGTGGATGACGCGTTCTTCGTCATCTTCACTAGCCGACATTGAGGTCCTGCGCAGGCGCACTCTGATCTGCCTTGAGTAGGGCAGATCAAAATATTAAACCAAAAAAGGTGTTTCTGCACATAAGGACTTATCAATAATTCATACAATATCCATCATGTTTAGAAAAAATATCAAATTTTATTCAGTCATAATTGAAGTACAATATTATATTATTTTATTAAATGCTGGTATACACAGAATTTAAAAGAACCCTACCCCATAAAAACAAACAAAGAAACAACTGGTGCGTTGTGGAACAGTCATAGTATCAAAAATTCATATATCATACATACATATAAGTTCCTGGGTATAAGTAGGCAAGGGCGCATCCAATGATTGCCCACAGCTATATTTGAGTGCCACTTAAGCTCAAAAAAGTTTAAATCTTAAACCTGCAGTTTGCATTTCATATTGCGGCCAGATCTATAATTCATAACCGTATGGGTGGAATAAATAATAGAATTAAGCTGTTTTTTAGTTGACAAAATTAATATATATATCATTTATGGGAAACAAGACACAATGTTCAAAGGCAATATATATATAGTTCAATCCAATACACAGGGGCACAAGGCTTCCTGTTTAAAGGTAAGGGGATTTTCCAAATATTGATGAGATTGTGTTATTACACAGGATAAATCCCAATATTTAAAGATATTATATCAACCTGATATTTGCCTTATATTAAAGATAAATCACCCCCATTAAGGTTCAGATAATTCAGAGGATCATGGTTAGTGTACCCAGATGGTGGACCACAACGCCCAGCACCTCAATGTAAACACTGGTGCGCTATGGAACAACCATAATATCAATAATTCCCATATCGCATATATAGATATAGATTCCTGGGTGTGAGTAAATAAGGACACCTCCAAAGGTTACCCGCAAGGTCTTATATCAAAGGCAAAACCACCTCCATTAAGGTTAGAATAGTTCAAGGAGCCATGATTTGTATACCCGGATGGCGGACCACAACGCCCAGCACCTCGACGCGCGTTTCGCCTCTCGCTTCGTCAGGAAACGCGCGTCGAGGTGCTGGGCGTTGTGGTCTGCCATCCGGGTATACAAATCATGGCTCCTTGAACTATTCTAACCTTAATGGAGGTGGTTTTGCCTTTGATATAAGACCTTGCGGGTAACCTTTGGAGGTGTCCTTATTTACTCACACCCAGGAATCTATATCTATATATGCGATATGGGAATTATTGATATTATGGTTGTTCCATAGCGCACCAGTGTTTACATTGAGGTGCTGGGCGTTGTGGTCCACCATCTGGGTACACTAACCATGACCCTCTGAATTGTCTGAACCTTAATGGGGGTGATTTATCTTTAATATAAGGCAAATATCAGGTTGATATAATATCTTTAAATATTGGGATTTATCCTGTGTAATAACACAATCTCATCAATATTTGGAAAATCCCCTTACCTTTAAACAGGAAGCCTTGTGCCCCTGTGTATTGGATTGAACTATATATATATTGCCTTTGAACATTGTGTCTTGTTTCCCATAAATGATATATATATATTAATTTTGTCAACTAAAAAACAGCTTAATTCTATTATTTATTCCACCCATACGGTTATGAATTATAGATCTGGCCGCAATATGAAATGCAAACTGCAGGTTTAAGATTTAAACTTTTTTGAGCTTAAGTGGCACTCAAATATAGCTGTGGGCAATCATTGGATGCGCCCTTGCCTACTTATACCCAGGAACTTATATGTATGTATGATATATGAATTTTTGATACTATGACTGTTCCACAACGCACCAGTTGTTTCTTTGTTTGTTTTTATGGGGTAGGGTTCTTTTAAATTCTGTGTATACCAGCATTTAATAATATAATATAATATTGTACTTCAATTATGACTGAATAAAATTTGATATTTTTTCTAAACATGATGGATATTGTATGAATTATTGATAAGTCCTTATGTGCAGAAACACCTTTTTTGGTTTTATATACGAGTAACATGGTGGGATCTGCGCTGCCTAAAGTTTAAACAGATATGGATCTTTGGTCCCTTTTTTTGGTTAATATTCAGATCAAAATATTGTAGTGAGCCTGCGTGGGACCTCAATGTCGGCTAGTGAAGATGACGAAGAACGGGTCATCCACACTAGCTTCAGAAGGAGGACAAAGATGGCCGAAAGAGGAGGCGTGAACAGGGAGAACAGAGACGCCCATCCAACCAGTCTGCTCTGCAACGACCGTTAGGTGAGTATTATAAACATCCGGTGACAGGTTGCCTTTAAAAACTACAACTCAGAACCCTCATAATGCTATATGGACAGAAAAAGAAAAAAGTTAAAAAGCTCAATGACGGAAAATAACCCAGTCGGAAAACAGTTAAAAAAAAAAGCTTGTTCAGCTCATTCCAAAAGGGGATGTGATTCAGTAGAAAAGCTACAACTTCAGATTCCTTGATATGCACCAAAATTTTGGCATTAAATAGTCAACAAATATGCCAAACAAGAATTGGAAAAAATGTCTGAAGTTGGATTAAATTTATTATCCAGTGTGAACCACTGTTATAAATTTAGCACATTTTAATAATATCTCATGTAGGTTTACACTGTCTATATGATAGCGAGAATTGGTAAATGTCCAGTATTCGCTCTGAATCTCTAATCATGATCATTATTCAGCTACATTAGAATTTAGCAGTTATTCAGCTATTTTTTGAATAATGAAAAATACAAACTTCATCCTTGTTTTCATCATTTGTGAGACTTTTATCCAAATCTTCATCTTCATCATCAGATTCATCTATTAGACAAAATGATATAAAACTAATAAGAATAAGATAAAAACTAAATGTTTTGTTTTCTCATTGCAACCACAGAGATGATGAAGAGACAATATGATGCAGGTTCTGTTGGTAAAATTATTTTAAGCTTTCTTAAAGGGGTTGTCCACTACTTGGCTTCCTTCTCCCCACCTTCAGATGTATGAGTAATTAAGAGGAAGTGAGTCATGCGGCTGCCATTCACTTCCTGTTAATTACTTATACTTCCAAAGGCAAGGAGAGTGAAGCTGGTGATGATTGCTCGCATAGCTCACATGATGTAACAACCTCACGTGGATCTCGGAAACATAAGCGTAGACATCGCTGGAACAGCACATGCACTAAAAGTGAGTATAAGCTTTTTTATTTCAATGAGATCTGAGATGGGAAAAGAGAAGAGTTTGGCTTAGTGGACCATCCTTTAAACCACCATTGTTTTCAGCGCTGGAGTGGTGATGCTTCTATTTTAAGGTCTGGTGATGCTTCTAATCTAAGGTCCATGACCCTAGTATTATACTTACCCACCAGCGTCTTCACCCAATGTTGCTCTGGTCCCACGATGCCATATTATGACTGTAACTTCTGACTACCGGAAGTCAGAGGTAATGGGGACTAGCTCTCAATGAAAGTCTATGAGGGCCGGAAAAAGGCCAGAACAAGGTTATAACGAGGCTCTGATAGAGATGCATTAAGTTGTGTTGAGCGGTTGCAATAGAAGGTGAAGACAGTAAGTATAAGACTAAGTGCAAGGAACATAGATTAGAAACACCACTCTAGTAGTGAAATAAATTAAAAAAAAAGTCTGGAGTGGTATTTTAAATTTCACCATGTTCCAAATTATTATGTAAATTGGATTTAAGTGTCATAGCGATTAATTTTTTTTTTCAATGAAACTCATTGATGGTATTGTGTCTCAGGGTTCTTAGGATCACTGAAATCAATCTCAGATACCTGTGATAATTAGTTTGCCACATAAGCCCAATAAAAGGAAAACTGGATGTTCCACAATATTAAGCAGGCCACAGTTTTCAAATAACATGGGAAAGAAAAAGGATCTCTCTGCTGCCGAAAAGCATCAATGCCTTGGACAAGGGATGAAAACATTAGATATTTCACAAAAACTTAAGCGTGATCATCATACTGTGAAGATATTTGTGGCTGATCCTGAGCACATACGTGTTTGTGCTGATAAGGTAGAATGAGGAAGGTTTCTGCCAGGCAAGTTCATCGGATTAAGAGAGCAGCTGCTAAAAAGCCATTACAAACCAGCAAACAGAAGATACTGGTTCCTCTGGAGTCCCTCGAACCTCAAGGTGTAGGATCCTTCAAAGGCTTGATGTGGTACATAAACCTACTATAAGGCCACACCTAACCAATGCTCACAAGCAGAAGCGGTTGCAGTGGGCCCAGACATATATGAAGACTAATTTTCAGTCAGTCTTGTTTACTGATGAGTGTCGAGCAACCCTGGATGGTCCAGATTGATGGAGTTGTGGATGGTTGTTGGATGGCCACCATGTCCTAACAAGGCTGCAACGTCAGCAAGGAGGTGGAGGAGTCATGTTTTGGGGTGGAATCATGGGGAGACATCTGGTAGGCCCCTTTAGGGTTCCTGAAGGTGTGAAGATGACCTCTGCAAAGTATATAGAGTTTCTGGCTGACAACTTTCTTCCATGGTACAAAAAGCAGAAACGTGCTTTCAGGAACAAAATCAACTGCATGCATGACAATGCACCATCGCATGCTGCAAAGAATACCTCTGTGCCATTAACTGCTATGGCCATAAAAAGAGATAAACTCATGCTGTGGCCATCATCTACCCCTGACCTCAACCCTATAGAGAACCTTTGGAGTATCATCAAGCAAAAGATCTTAGGGTGGAAGGCAGTTCACATTAAAACAGCAGCTCTGGGAGGCTATTCTGACATCATGCAAAGAAATTCAAGCAGAAACTCTCCAAAAACTCACAAGTTCAATGGATGCAAGAATTGTGAAGGTGATATCAAAGAAGGGTTCCTATGTTAGTGTGACACCCTGGACAAGCCAGGTAGTCACAGATAAGGCCCCGCACAACACCAGTCCCCTCACTAGGTAACACCAGCCAACCACATTACACCCTAGTCACCTCCCTCAGGGCTGGATGGACACATCAGGGGGCAGAGCCAGGCGGTTGGACATGCCCACTGAGGAGTTCAGAGAGCCTGAGGCAGGAAAAATAAAACAGTTGAGTTTGGAGTTTCAGTTGGAGAGTGCAGTGAGGGGGACAGGCCTGTGTGACAGGCCTGTAACAGACTGACAGGTGCCAGGGTTGGAGCCCGGGCACCTTTGGCTAGGAGGCATACAGAGGCCTCTGTCTGCAGGAGCCAGGAAGATGGCACGGTGGAACCGTGGTGGACCGGGACAGGGTAGTGGCCCGCCGGTACCGACCTGGGGAACCAACTCGGAAACTGGAGCACAAGAGGGGGTACTCAGACCCTGAAATGAGGTCTAGAAACTACTGGACTGAGTTAATTAACTGATTGTGGTCTGGACTTCAGGTCCTTTCCCACCCAAAGTCCCTCATAGAAGACAACAGCCCAACGAGGGGGATAGAAAGCCACCGCCAAGGCTCAGAGATTCCACGGGCCAGCGTCTGCGGGCAAACGGGCTCTTCCGACATCCACAAGCCGGGGAGCGGAATCCTGACGCTGCAAGCGTAGGTAGTCCAACAACTAAATCAGGTGCAGGAGAAAGGCAGAGACCAGCAACCGGGTAGGGGAACCCGACTACAGCCGGCTGCGGGCACAGACCGCCATCATCTTGGTTTACCAGAGACTCGAGTGTTTCATAATAGTGAGTACACCAGTGCCCTCCGGCCGCCCATCTCCCTGCACCGCCAAAACACCCCCAACGGGTCCCGGGGCCACCATCCCTGCCCATGGAGGGGTTAACAACTTGCTGCATACCATCTCCCCCGGGTGCCCCGTAACTGCAGTGGTGGTGTCCACTTTCACCACATCCTGTGGGTGGCGTCACGAACTTAAAACACGGCCTCGGCCGTACACCTACGTCCCCAAACCGCCAACCCCTTTTTGGTCGGAGTGACCGCAGGACCTCCCAGGTCCGGAGACCCTCGAGCAGCTCACTGAAGGTCCGGACCCGAGCGGCTCGGTTGCAGCCGAGCACGGGGTGGCACATTAACATGTAACTTGGCCTGTTAGGATGTTTTGGATTTAAATAGCTTTTTATTTCAGTGAATGTGACCTCCTAATGCTGCAAATTCCACAAATGAGCATTTTCAGTTCTTTAAAACATATTAAATGTTTAGAAACTCTCCTGTGCCTAATAATTTAGAAACTCTAGTCTACTAATAATTTGGAACAGTGCATTTTGTTGTTTTTTTTAATTTTGAAGATTATACTGTTATCATTGGGAGGTTTCTTCAATAAAATTCGATGTATACTCTAACGGGTGATGACTTTTATTAGACTGACTTTCATTTGCACTAATCATTTAGGAAAATCAGAGAAAAATATCATTTGCATAATAATTTGTAACATGGTGTATATACAAATTAAATACAAATTTGGCCTACTATTTGTGTGCAGATCTCTACCTAAGAATTTTTTTACAACCCTATATTAAAAGTGTATGTTTAGTAAATGAACATCATATATTATTTGTGCAGGTAGTGGGATAATGAAATTATTTACTTTGCTATATTTTTTAGATGTATGTAAATATATGCAGACTTGTCCAAATGTTTTTTGTCAGTAATAAGATGAAGAGAAAAAAAAATAAAACCAACAAAAAAATATTTTTGCTTCATAGTATAGAATCATACAGAAAATGTAGAAATGCAGAAAAGTCAACAACACTTTTAGTGATAAGATAAGTTGCAGCACGATTACTTCAAGAACATTGCATAAAATGTCTGAACACATAGCAAAAAAATCCCAAAAACAAGGTACCCTCAAAGAATGTTTAGGCTTCATGCTCCTTAGTACTTAATGTGAGACCACGCATGGACAAACTAGAGCTTGAAGAATGGTCATTGGATAAAAGATCCAATAATACAACCTTTTCGTTAACACAAGAAATGTGAAATTTGAGGATAAACTAACATAAGAGCTACAGTAAAACCATACTAAACAGAACCATGACAGATTTCAGTGATGGGTTTTCCAACAATTTCTAACAGTAAATGTATAAAGATAAAAAAAAAAAAAAAGTTTTAAAGGAAAACAAATGAACAATGCTCATAAATGTGCTAATAATGGTTTGACTCATTTATTACAACAGGTGAAATATACACAAATACTGGTTCTATACCTTGCCACATGGAGAGGGGTACTAAAAAGTCATGTGAACAGCTGCTAACTACATAAAATAACCACTTCAATCCTTGATTACTTACTCTAGAGCAGGGATGTCACACTCAAATTCACAGAGGGCCAAAATTAAAAACTTAGACAAAGTTGAGGGCCAACCTTGTAACAGGCCCCAAATAGTCCTCCATACAGAATAATTTGCCCCACATAGTCCTCCATACAGACTAATGGGCACTGCATAGTCTTCCATACTGAAAAATGGGTCCCATATAGTTCTCTATATAGAATAATGGGCTCTATAGTCCTCCATACAGATTACTTGGAACCACATAGTCATCAATACAGAATAATGGACAGTATATATACCTCCATACATAATAATGGGCTCAAAAGTCCCCTGTACAAAACAATGGGATCCACATAGTCTTCCATACAAATTAATGGGTACCTGGCAAGGCAGGCCAAATAAATCAGCCTGCAGACCAGAGTTCAACATACGTGATCTAGGCCTATTGATAAAATATTATGTTAAAATATATTACTTGTTTGCTATATTGGGTGCCCTTTTTCAACTGTCACATCTAAAATGAATATATATATATATATATATATATATATATATATATATATATATATACTGTGTGTGTATATATATATATATATATATATATATATATATATATATATACACATATATATATAGTTCATTACAGTTCAAAACATTAACCATGCCATACAAAGCCATGCACAACCTGTCTCCTCCCTACATCTGTGACCTAGTCTCCCGGTACCTACCTGCACGCAGCCTCAGATCCTCACAAGATCTCCTTCTCTGCTCCTCTCTTATCTCCTCTTCCCACAATCGCGTACAAGATTTCTCCCGTGCATCCCCCATACTCTGGAACACTCTACCTCAGCACATCAGACTCTCCCCTACCATGGAAAGCTTCAAGAGGAACCTCAAGACCCACCTCTTCCAACAAGCTTACAACCTACAATAGCCCTCAGTCCAGTAGACCACGGCGCAACCAGCTCTGTCCTCACCTATTGTACCATCACCCATTCCCTGTAGACTGTGAGCCCTCGCGGGCAGGGTCATCTCTCCTCCTATACCAGTCTGTTTTGTACTGTTAATGATTGTTGTACGTATACCCTCTTTCACTTGTAAAGCGCCATGGAATAAATGGCGCTATAATAATAAATAATAATAATAATATATAACTACCAGATGTTTTTAGCGTTTTTAACGCATCATACCATTGGTGTGCAGATGGCTAAAAATTGAAAAGCTTCTTTCAATAAACTATTTGTTCTAAAGTTTTCAAGTCCCTTAGCATTTTCTGAATTTCTTTATAAATGTCACTAAAAGTTGAAATTTATAGATATTTCACATTCTCTCTTCTTATCGCAAATTAATAAAAGTCACCAATTAATGAGGGAATCTGCTGATATAGACGCTCAGTACAGTGATATTCAAAGTATATTCTTCTAAATAGAAGCAGTACATAATTATTCTGTCGTTTTCCTATAGGTGAGGCAGACAGGACCGGAGCGCTCCAGAGTGAAACATGCACATGCTGAGATGAAACAAAAGGTGGTTTATTTTCTCCAAAGGTTAAAGACATGCAGAAGTACAGCGGTCCAAGTACTTGGCATTGTAATTCTCCAGTAATGTTTGTCTCTGAAGCTACTACGTGGTCAGAAGACTTTGCTTCTCGCAGCTCCAATAAGGGATGTTGTTCTCACAAACTCTGCTTTGGAATGAACATACCAGGATGTGATGCAAGAGGGTCATCAGACACTCCCATGGGCTAGACAAAAGAAACAGAGGAGCCAAAAGGTCTGACCAGTAGATGGCAGCAGAGACAAGCATGAAAAACATTAAATAACAGTTTTAACTAAGACAAATAGAAACAACACACTCCCCGTCTGAAATTCACTTTGGGGATTTCACTATTGAGTCCATAATACAACCTGAAAGGAAAGGCATGTTAAATGCAAAAACAAGATCAATTGAGTCCAAAACAAGAAGGATGGCTCAAAGTTCAGGTCCGGTAGCGTTCATCCCGTAGGGACGCTCTCTATGGGCAACAGCAGAACAAGTTCGTGGATTGGCCTTGCAAAGGTCTTCGTCTCACCTTTCCTGATGACCTTTAGCTCCACCTTCTGAACATTGCCGTCCTGGCTAGGCAGTATCCTAGTAGTCAGTCCCATAGGCCAGTCAGTCATTTCTGTGGTCTGATCTTTCATGAGGACTAGGTCTCCTTCTTTGAGGTTCGGCTTGGGATGTCGCCACTTCTTTCTTCCTTGAAGAATGGTGAGGTATTCCTTCCTCCATCAGTTCCAGAAGTAGTCAACCAAGTATTGAACCCGTCTCCAGTGTTTTTGATAAGTGTTTGCGTGGGTGAACTCTCCGCTGGGCATTATCGCGTTGTCAGTTTTTTGGGTAATAAGAATAGTAGGAGTCAATATGGTTGGTGTTTCTGGATCCATGGTCACCGGCACAAGGGGTCTTGAATTGATAATGGATGAGACTTCAGCTAAAAGAGTGACTAGAGTCTCATGTGTGAGTCTTGAGGAATTGACGTCCATTAGCATGGAGTTCAAGATGTTGCGTGAAATCCTGATCATCCTCTCCCAGGAGCCTCCCATGTGAGAACTGTGAGGGGGATTGAAGATCCAGGTGCAACCTTTCTCTGCCAGCTGATCTTGGATAGGCTTGGTGTTGATGTTCAGTTCTCTACATGCACCGATGAAGTTGCTTCCACGGTCAGACCTCAGCTGTTTCACTGGTCCTCTGATGGCAAGGAACCTTCTCAAGGCGTTGATTAGGCTGGAGGTATCCATGGACTCTAACACCTCAATGTGAACGGCTCGAACACTCATGCAGGTGAATAACACAGCCCACCGCTTGCCGTTTGCTTGGCCTCCACAAGTTCTGCGTGTGGACACCATCCATGGTCCGAAAACGTCTAGGCCCACATAGGTGAAAGGTGGCTCTATAGAAAGTCTGTCGGCAAGTCAGCTATTTGTTGGTACAGTTGTTTTCCTCTCGCTTTACGACAGTGCACACAATCGTGTAGTATTTGTGCTACACGTCTCTTCATTCCAATAATCCAGAGGCTTGCAGACCATAAAGCACCTTCTGTAATTTGCCTGCCTTGGTGTTCAGTCTTTTCATGGTGGTGTCGGATCAGCAAGACTGTAACATGGTGTTTGTTGGGAATGATGAGAGGATTTTGTTCTGCAACTCCAAGATGAGCCTGGTTCAAACGACCGCTAACTCTCAGTAAGCCGAAACTGTCGATGACTTGGTTTAAATTGGCGAGAGGACTTCTTAATGGAATCTGCTGTTTGTTGTATAAACACTTCCATTCTATGGCGAATTCACTCTGTTGGAGGTGGCGTATTATGAGGGACTCGCTATGGGAGATGTCCTCAGAAGAAAGGGGTTTGTGGCAGACATGCCAGCGATGACAGTCTTTGTTTTTAAGGTCCGTATGATAGCATCTGGCGATATGCACTAACCTAGCGACAGTCCTGACGGGCCTCATCCAGCTGGAGAAACGTTCAAAACGTTGGCAACCGAGGTTGGAAGTTTTTTCTGCACTGGTGGCCAGGGTATTGACTTCAGCTCGGACATCTGGATCGTCGTCTGGATCTAGGATGCTGAAGGCTTCCTGGACACCTTCTTCTGACTGCCTCAGCAGGAACTCTGGACCTGTAAGCCAAGAAGAGTTAGCAAAGGAACTTATAGACATAAATCTGGTTGCGTGATCTGCTGGATTCAGTTCAGTTGGTACAGGTTCTGCTAGGTTGTTGCAGACTTCCTTATCCATAAAGGCAACGCTGTGTTCTCTCAGGCTTGCTGTTCATGGAACGCTGAAGAGAGTTACACCTAGTCTGAGCTTGATCTCGGTTGTTTGGGAGTTTTACCCTGGTAGATCGGAAGGGTAATGGAGAGACCCAATGATTGGTTTTGTCTTTAGAAAACTCACAGTCCATTATTCCGATGAATTCTCTGTCCTCTACTGACAAGGCTACTTTATCGTCGTCCTTGGTTGTGAGAAAGACTGATCTTCCCAAGTTGTCGATATGCAGAGAAGAAGCGATGTCAGGTAGCTGTATTGTGTCTGGAGACTTCTCTTTCACTCCATAGTGATGAGGACATGGCTTTAGGCAGGTTGTGCGCCCATCTCCATGCACATAAGTCTTGAAGGAATCAATTCCTGATCGGTCAACGCACACATTTCCTATGACTACCCATCCCAAGTCCAGTCTCTGGGCGTAAGGTGCATAGTCATACCCATTACACTGCTGTCGCATCTTGTGTACCCTTTGATTGTCTCTGCCGAGCAGGAGTAGAATCTCTGCGTTATTGTCCAGAGGTGGGATAACACTAACGAGGTGTCTTAGGTGTGGTTGATGAAATGCAGCTTCTGGGTTAGGAATTTCATTCCTGTGGCTGGGTATTTGGTCACATTCAACGAGCGTTGGTAGAGGTATTTCAGTCTTCCCATTGATAGGAGAAGCAATGAATCCCTGGGCTCTTCTGACGCTAGTCTCTATGCGACCCGAACAAGTGTTCAAGGTGTAGGGTTCTGATGGTCCATTAATTCCGAAGGCTTCAAAGAATTTGGTTTCTGCCAGGGACCGGTTGCTTTGGTCGTCTATGATAGCATACACCTTCATTGCCTTTTCTGGATGTCCCTCGGGATAAACCTTGATGAGGCATATTCGGGCACAACATTTCTGTGTTTGGCCCTCTCCACATACCTCTGAGCATGAGCAGGAGACGGCTGTGGTGGTGTCAGTCTGATTCTTGGACTCCCCGCCATGACTTGGAGTGGGAGTGGTGGTGACTGCAGCCGGTGTGTCTCTAGCTAGCTGGGTTGGGTGCATGGCTGAAACGTGTTTTTCACTATGACACTCCTCACACTTGACGATGGATTTACAGTCCTTGGCCATGTGCTCAAGTGATGCGCAGCATTTGAAACAGATCCCAAGCTCTGTGAGGACTTTCTTGCACTCCTGTAGGGTTTTGGATCTAAACCCTCTGCACTTGTTCAGTGAATGCGTTTTTTTATGGATGGGACATTCTTGATTAAAAGACTTATCTCGTGATGAGATGGTGTACTGTTTATCTGTGGGTGCTGCAGGTGATGGTAGCTCAGTCTTCCTGACACTCACAGTGTTCTTAATGTCTCTGCGTTTGTGTATGGCACCTTCATACCTTGATGATGATGATGTTGCAGCTGCCGAAGTGTTGAACTCTAGGAAGTCGAGGCTGGGGTCGTTCCTCATCTGGGCCTGCTCGTCGATGAACTTGTAGAACTGAATAAATGGGGGAAAGGTGACGTCATGCACTCTTTTGTACCTTGAGACTGACGTTGCCCATTTCTCCTGCAGACTGTATGGCAGCTTCACCACGATTGAGCTCACTCCATGGGCTGTATCCAGGTAGCACAGCCCAGACAGATGAGGATCTCTTTTGGCGAGCTCCAGCTCCATGAGCAGATCACTTAGGTCTTGAAGCTTGTGGACTTCTTTAAGGTTGATATTTGGGATGTCCTGCAGTCTCTTGAATAGGGCTTTCTCTATTGCTTCTGCACTGCCAAAGGTGCGTTCCAGTTTTTGCCATGCAGCAGCGAGACCTGCTTCTGCTTGTCCCACATAGACAGTTCTGAGGCTCTTGATACGGTTTATAGAGCCTGGGCCCAACCACTTGATCAGGAGGTCGAGCTCCTGTTCTGCAGTTAAGTTGAGATTGGCGATGGCTGCCTTGAAAGTTGCTTTCCAGGCCCTGTAGCTCTCTGCACGATCATCGAATTTCGTGAGACTAGTGTTGATTAGCTCTCTGCTCACCATGAACCTGGCAAACTCAGACATATCTGATTTCTCACCACTTGTTGCCACGACGACTCATGATGCCCCTGGGCGTATGAGCTGCCTGGCGTGAATGGATGAGATGTTCCCAGGTAGAATGACGTTGCTGCAGGGTTGAGCTGTTTTTTAGCCTCTGTAGGTTCTGATGACCGCTGCTTGAGCTGTGGAAGTGGGTCAGGAAACACTTGGTTGCCATCTTGCCATGGTGACTGTGTTTGAGAGGGCACCTCTTGGTGACTGTTATAAATTTGCTCGGGTGCTTTAGGTGGTACTGGCACTGGTAGAGGTAAGTTGGAGGTTTCGGTGTTGTCGGCTTGGACGGTACTGCAAACCAGGGTTGCTACAGGTAACTGATTTAGTACATAGTCTCTTGTGCGATCAACTGAATTGTCTGCTTCCAGTGGTGGCGAGTAAGCTGGATCAGGACCTTGGATCAATGCTTGCTCAAGTAGTCTCACTTTAGCTAGTGCAACTTCCTCTTCCATCTGTGACCAAAGAATCTTTATCCGAGCCTCCGCTTCTGCCCTTTTGGCTTCTGCTTTAGCGGCTTCTGCTTTTGCAAGGGCTTCTGCTTTAGCGGCTTCTGCTCTTGCAAGGGCTTCTGCTTCTGCCTTTTTGGCTTCTGCTTTAGCGGCTTCTGCTTTTGCAAGGGCTTCTGCTTCTGCCCTTTTGGCTTCTTCCTCTACTTCTCTTTCTGTGAAGGAACGTCTCACCTTGGATTCCTCTGCTCTTATGTGGGCCTCTAGTATCCTGTCACTCAGGGCTGAGCTTCTTGAGGATGATGACCCGGATAACTGAGAGGAACGTCTAGATGAGGTTGATCGGTGTGATCTGGTTTCTTGCTGGTGAGAGATACGGTGTTCGGCCTTGTCTATGGCATCTTGCACCTTAGCATCTCTTTCCTTGTCCACCTCTTCTGCCTTGCTCAGGTCTGAAAGAGCTTCATCAATTTTAGAGTCTTTTAAAAAGGTAATGTACCTTGTTGCAGTCTCTTGCATCTTTCGTGAGCTGTGTTCAGCCGTTCCATAGCGGCTAGTAAGCATGCGGCATCACCTGATGAGGATTCAAGTCTTGACATGTAATAGGTGACTCGTTCCCACTGTTCTTCCAGGTGTTCACAAAGCTCATCTTTCATAGTGTGATAGTTTTCAGTGGCCTTTATCGTGGGTTTGGAAGAGCGCTTCGGTCGGACAACTTGGTCTGCTGGAAGCGTGGGCTCTGCCTCCTGGGCTTCATAATGGACAGTATCAGATTGTATTTGCTCTGTTTCAGCAGTGGGGAACTGTACGAGGTCTTTTTCGGCCATTTTGATTTAAGGTGTACTCTTTAAAAAACTTGACTTTTGAATAGGGGTCCGAAAATTGTTGTGCAGCTCTGCAAGGACTCCCTAATGAGATTCCCAAGGTGTCTTTAGCAAAACTTGGGGTTCGCAATCCAGTAATATGCAGTAATGAGGTATAATGTACTGCAAGTCTATAGAAGGAGTATAGCAAGAAAGAAGCAGCAGGTGCATAAACTGTCCCTTTACAATGCAAGCAGAGATGACACAAGATGTGGCAGATGGGAGAGCTTCCCCTTAGGCTTTTCCAGGAATGCACTGTGCAGGCAGACTAGTGCACAAGGCTTGTTGCTAGGCAGATTACATGGGAAGTTACAGGGTTCTTAGGGATCTGTATCTGGACTATTGGGCTGTTAAGCAGTCTTCTGACTGATTGGACACTCCAGCAGTTTTTGCTTTGGGCTCTTAAGCAGTCTTCTGACTGTTCTGTCCCCACTTAAAGGCGATGGAAGGCGCGTAGTTGTGAGAGGTTGTGAGAATCTTACCTTCGTTTTCCTATAGGTGAGGCAGACAGGACCGGAGCACTCCAGAGTGAAACATGCACATGCTGAGATGAAACAATGGTGGTTTATTTTCTCCAAAGGTTAAAGACATGCAGAAGTACAGCGGTCCAAGTACTTGGCATTGTAATTCTCCAGTGATGTTTGTCTCTGAAGCTACTACGTGGTCAGAAAACTTTGCTTCTCGCAGCTCCAATAAGGGATGTTGTTCTCACAAACTCTGGTTTGGAATGAACATACCAGGATGTGATGCAAGAGGGTCATCAGACACTCCCATGGGCTGGACAAAAGAAACAGAGGAGCCAAAAGGTCTGACCAGTAGATGGCAGCAGAGACAAGCATGAAAAACATTAAATAACAGTTTTAACTAAGACAAATAGAAACAACACAATAATTACCAGACTTAATTCATAACAGCGCATCGCCCAATTTACAAAGTGCAATAGTCTAGAGGGATAAATCAAGGAAGTAACTATTTTTATATTGTGTGTATATATATATATATATATATATATACACTGTATATGCACACAATATAAAAATAGTTATTTCCTTGATTTATCCCTCTAGACTATTGCACTTTGTAAATTGGGCGATGCGCTGTTATGAATTAAGTCTGGTAATTATGTTCTGCTTCTTTTTAGAAGAATATACTTTGAATATCACTGTACTGAGCGTCTATATCAGCAGATTCCCTCATTAATTGGTGACTTTTATTAATTTGCGATAAGAAGAGAGAAGGTGAAATATCTATAAATTTCAATTTTTAGTGACATTTATAAAGAAATTCAGAAAATGCTAAAGGACTTGAAAACTTTAGACTAAATAGTTTATTGAAAGAAGCTTTTCAATCTTTAAAGGCGTTATCCGGCTTCTTTGACATTTTTTTTTTTATTTCCCTATTGGGCTACATTGGGGCAGGTAAGTAGATAGAGACCACTTACCTGCCCTGCTGTCAGCCCCTCTCCCCCGGCTCAGAGCGGTCATGTGACCGCTCCTGCCGTGATTTTGCTGCTTCCGGTCATTGCACGTCTACATGGGCAGGGCCATGTTGACATGCAAATGTGGAACAGCATGTCGGCTCCCTGCTGGGTGTCTACAGTGCGAGGAGTCACCGCCCCCTTCCCTGCACCCTCCCACACATTCCCCCGCACCTCCAGTAACCTCCGCCTGCACTGCTGTGAGGTCCGTGACCTGGGGGCGGGGCCTGGCGGCAGCTGCCGTGGTGTCAGCGCCAGCACCGCCCCTGCCCAGGATCGCACATTCAAATGTACCGGCATCACAGATCACCGATGCCGGTACATTTGAAAGTGCTGATGAGAAGCAGCGCAGCTTCTCATCACTGTCCCTCCCGCTGTCTGTGCTCTCTGCAGCACAGCGGTGACGTCACTACTGTGCTGAAGAGAACACAGACAGCGCACGAACGTGCAGGAGCGGCGGGGACCGAGGACAGGTGAGTATGTACTCCACATGTGTTCCCTATGGGGATGGGGATGGGGGGGTTGCAGAGCCATATGTGTGCGTGTGCAGAGCCATGTGTGGGCGTGTACGGTGCAGAGCCATGTGTGTGCGTGTGCAGAGCCATATGTGTGCGTGTGCGGTACAGAGCCATATGTGTGCGTGTGCAGAGCCATGTGTGTGCGTGTACGGTGCAGAGCCATGTGTGTGCGTGTATGGTGCAGAGCCATGTGTGTACGGTGCAGAGCCATGTGTGTGCGTGTACGGTGCAGAGCCATGTGTGTGCGTGTACGGTGCAGAGCCATGTGTGTGCGTGTACAGTGCAGAGCCATGTGTGTGCGTGTACGGTGCAGAGCCATATGTGTGCGTGTACGGTGCAGAGCCATGTGTGTGCGTGTGCAGAGCCATGTGTGTGCGTGTACGGTGCAGAGCCATGTGTGTGCGTGTGCGGTACAGAGCAATATGTGTGCGTGTACGGTGCAGAGCCATGTGTGTGCGTGGGCAGAGCCATATGTGCGTGTGCAGAGCCATATGTGTGCGTGTGCAGAGCCATGTGTGTGCGTGTACGGTGCAGAGCCATGTGTGTGCGTGTACAGTGCAGAGCCATGTGTGTGCGTGTACGGTGCAGAGCCATGTGTGTGCGTGTACGGTGCAGAGCCATGTGTGTGCGTGTACGGTGCAGAGCCATGTGTGTGCGTGTGCAGAGCCATGTGTGTGCGTGTACGGTGCAGAGCCATGTGTGTGCGTGTACGGTGCAGAGCCATGTGTGTGCGTGTACGGTGCAGAGCCATGTGTGTGTGTGTGCGGTGCAGAGCCATATGTGTGCGTGTGCAGAGCCATGTGTGTGCGTGTACGGTGCAGAGCCATGTGTGTGCGTGTGCGGTACAGAGCCATATGTGTGCGTGTGCGGTACAGAGCCATATGTGTGCGTGTACGGTGCAGAGCCATATGTGTGCGTGTGCAGAGCCATGTGTGTGCGTGTACGGTGCGTGTACGGTGCAGAGCCATGTGTGTGCGTGTACGGTGCAGAGCCATGTGTGTGCGTGTGCGGTACAGAGCCATATGTGTGCGTGTGCGGTACAGAGCCATATGTGTGCGTGTACGGTGCAGAGCCATGTGTGTGCGTGTGCAGAGCCATATGTGTGTGTGTGCGGTACAGAGCCATATGTCTGCGTGTGCAGAGCCATGTGTGTGCGTGTACGGTGCAGAGCCATGTGTGTGCGTGTACGGTGCAGAGCCCGATGTGGGGCTGTTATTTGCAATGCTGTAGTGATACCAGGTCAGGTGCTGGGGCAGAATATACTGACAGGGACTGTGTGTGCAGGGGGCGGGTAGAGGGCGAGGCTGGACACTGGGGTGGGGCTGGACACTGAGGCCGGGCGGTGACAGCTCTGACTGAGGTTCAGCACAGGAAGTGGTCATGTTTGCTGGAGCTGAATGTAAACAAGAAGCTGCAGAGAATAAAGGGATAATTCAAGGGGAACAAAAGTTAGAAAACAAAAAATAACAATGTAGGTGTGATTTATATGACAATACAGCACAGATAAACTCAAAATTTTTGTTACGCTAATGTCGGACAACTCCTTTAACCTTCTGCACACCAATGGTATGATGCGTTAAAAATACTAAAAACGTCTATTAGTCACCGGCCAAGGGGCTAGCTCTACCTATACGCCGCTCCTACTATTGTCCACCAGCTGCTGTGCTGGCAGTAGATCAGTAGCAGTATGTAATGCAAACGAAATAGGGGTGGGGAAAAAGCTCACTGTTAGTCAGGGGCGTACATAGAAATCATGGGGCCCCATAGTAAAAGTCTGAATGGGGCCCCCCCACCCAAAAAAAAAATACAATAAAATATTAACATAATAAACAGCATACACGTTACTGGGGGTGGTTTCCATGTTACTGGGGGGACATACAAGTTACTGGGGGCCAGTGGGGGCATACAAGTTACTAGGGGCGTATATACACATTATGAATTAATCTTTATATTAGCCAAGCTATACATCTAGCAGTCCAGTAAGTAGACTATTACCGGGCCTGGCTCCATCTGCAGAGGACCAGTCTATGGAGTGATGTGCGCCTGTTTTGTGACTGTGTTTAGTGCATCCGTCTGAGTCTCTGCCAGGTGCAGACACTGTGCTGAGCCGCCCATGAGCAGTACAACCACCAATAGTCGCCGCCTGCCTGCCTCCAAAGCTCCTCTCTCTGGCTGTAAAGCTACATCAGCCAGGGGGACATGCAATTTGAGCCAGAGACAGGAGCAACAGAGCAGAACAAGCCTCTAGAACATTGCAGTGTACACATCGCGTCGGCGCTGAGCTGCAGACACTTACAGTCTGACACTCACAAAGCAGTGGCCCCTGATAAGCAGCCTATACTTATTGGCTCTGAATCATTAAAGAAGTGGTCAGAAACTAAATTCTACTTTACTCCTAAATCTGTTATAATCCAATCTTTTTTCTAACATATGTTAATGAAAAATTCCCTCATTATTCTGCTTTATTTTTTTTTACTACTTCCTCTCTAATGACACTTTGAAAATCCCCAATGCACCCTGGGATACTCATATTTCATTAAGGGGTAGAGGTTGCGGTTAATCTGCAGCCTCCGCCCTCTCGCTGAAACAAAGCATCATTAGTGACCTCCATTTCAGGGGTCAGGCTAATCCCTGTTCTGCATAGCATGCACCAGCTGTCAATTACAACAGATGTTCAGTAGGATCTTGTCACTGCAGTATTCTTCTCAGTACCCAATAACAGTGCACACCCTCACCGTCTCTCTGATCAGAAGTGACATCACTTGCGGGGAAGGCGCTGGTCTCTGCTTGCTCGTTCTTTACTTACCATGTGCATTGACAGTGCGGTCTGCTACCAGCTTGTCACTTCTAATCAGAGTCAGCAAGGGAGTGCGCTGCCATTGTGCACTGAGAAGAATTCTGCACTGACAAGATTCTTCTGAGCATCCATTGGAATTGACAGCTGGCATATACTCAATAGAGCATGGATGAGCCAAACCTCTGAAATGGACGTCACTGATGACAATTCATTTCAGGGAGGAGGCAGAGGAAATAACAGTGACCACAGCCTCTGTTCCCTGATGATGACTCGTTTGACCCTCCTAGTATGGACTGGGATATTCAAACGAAGCAACATCAAAGAGGAGATAGATAGGTAGATAGGATATTTAGGAGCAAAATTCAATTTCATTTCGGACTAGTCCACTGCATAACATCAAGTGCATTTTCCAACCTTCACAGTTTCCTGTCTTATCCTTAGGACAGGCTATTATCACATCTGGAGATCCATCTATCGGCCGACTATATAGCAGCATTACAGCATTGTACCATTGATGTGAATAGAACAACCATGGAATACCTTCAAGAATCTCTTAAAAAAGTACAAACCAGCGGCAGCCAAAGAAACCGTGCCTCACTCTCGCTCAGCACCATACTGCCTGATGCTCGCTCAGCACCGCACTGCCTGACTCTTGCTCACCACCGCACTTCCTGACTCTTGCTCACCACCGCACTGCCTGACTCTTGCTCACCATCACACTGCCTGACTCTCGGTCACCACTGCACTGCTTGACTCTCGCTCAGCACCGCAGTGCTTGACTCTCGCTCAGCACCGCACTGCCTGATGCTCGCTCAGCACCATACTGCCTGACTCTTGCTCAGCACCGCACTGCCTGACTCTCGCTCAGCACCGCACTGCCTGACACTCGCTCAGCATCGCCTGACACTCGCTCAGCACCGTACACCCTGGCGCTCGCTCAGCACCGCACCACCTGATGCTCGCTCAGCACCGCCTGACGCTCAATCAGCACCGCCTGACGCTCAATCAGCACTTCACTGCCTGACGCTCGCTCAGTACCGCCTGATGCTCGCTCAGCACCGCGCCGCCTAATGCTCACTCAACATTGCCTGACGCTCGCTCAGCACCGCACCACCTGACGCTCGCTCAGTACCGCACCGCCTGACGCTCGCTCAGCACTGCAGCACTTGCAAACAGTGGAATCCGCCGTAGCCAACAAATCAAAGAACTCCAGAGTAAACAGTACTAAAATATAGTCCTACCAAAGTGCCTCACAGTAATTAGCGATACATTAGCTACCACTTTAAAATTAATTAAATTATACAAATCTATAAATATCTACATTTCATTTTTAGTAATGCTGCAACAAAATAATTATACAATTACCAAATAAAGCATACTATAAAGTATTACTGAACCACACCCACCATATCAAAACCAATAATACTACTATACATTGCAAAATAATGCAGCCACACCATGACCAAATATTATTACCACATAGAGTCTCAATATAAGCACCATCCTGCTACTGAGCAAAGTCCACTGCACATAGACCAGTGGGATCACACTGCAAATCCCCCCCAAGATCTGCAGAGTGTGAACTTGGTCTAAAGTAGCAATGTCCTCCTTCGTGTCCCTCACCACACACAATATAAATTTTCACATCTGTCTCCCCCCATATAAAGGTAATAATTATGCCCCCTTTATAGCCTTAGGAACCATAATAAATCTCTGCACAGTACAGCATAAAACATAGTGATGTCACAGTACAGGGGCAATACATACTGGGATGTCACAGTACAGGGATCATATACACAGTGATGTCAAAGGACAGGGCAGTTTCATTCTGTAGTGTTACAGTAGACATTTGTACATTATAATACTCACCTGCTGTGAGAGATCCTATTAGTGTCAGCCTCTGGCCTCCATACTGCAGTCATTTCCTGTGGGTCCTCCTGGCTGTGTTCAGATCCTGTCCTCTGATTTTTCTGTCTGGCTCTCTTCTGCTCTATGTTTCATTCCTCCTTAGCGCGCTCTCTCTCTCTTTCCTCTGCTTATTGTGCTCTGTTCTCTCTCCTAGCTCAGGTTTCTGCTCCTCCTCCAGCAATGTTTTATTTTTCAGAATTTCTCTCTCCTGCGCTGTACTGAACAAGCTCCGCCCCCTCTCTTGGTTGGCTGTTCTCTTCCTGGCATCTCTCACAGCTCTCCTGCAAGAAAACTCTGCCTGGCCACTCCCTCTTCTTCAGCAGTGGCTGCGGGGTGTGGACGAGTCTGCTCCTCTGTTTTGCTGCCGCTTGCAGCTATACAAACAGTGCGGGCCCCCCCTTAATCAGCTTCTTGGTGACCGCCCCGGGGCAGTCCGACCCTGCTGGGATGAAAGTGAAAGTGCACATACCGTGGGCAGCTGGGGCGGGCCCCCTCTGCTCAGAGGCCCCATAGTAGTGGCATGGCCTGCCACTATTGATCGTACGCCACTGCCGTTAGTTCTGCAGACCCACAGGTGCGCTGACGTGGCTGACTAACACAAGTACAAGTTAGATAGAATAAAGGAAAGGTCCAGCACCAAAATTTTCCATACAAAATTCTGTCTTCTTTATTGAAAAATCACATACATGATCAAATTAAATATGTCCTATGATGTAGACATAAGGCCCCAGCTTACGCGTTTCGGAGATGACTTAGATCTGTAGTATTGCAGCCAATTATTAGGCTCAGCAACTGATGCCCTTAACATCGGCAGTGCCGCTAAGCCCAGTGATTGGCTGCAGAGCTGTAGACATAACATCACTGCTGCAGCCTGTCATTGAAGCAGCATTAGACTGACATTGCTGGACCGACTGTTTTTATTATTGTTAATATAGGCATGCTGATAGCGTATACAATAGTGAAAGGGGAAAACTCCATTTACCTCGACTGGACTCATGATAAGGGTTAATGCTAAATATTTATTTATTAAGCACTATGGAGGTAATGGAAGATATTCTATGGTCCTAAAAATATATATCTCTTAATATTAGATGATATCCTACCTACCTTCTTGGGAGCAGATTTTAGTAGACACTGGTTTATCTATTCCAGGGACAAGATACGAATAGGAGCTAGATATACTGGATAGCGGGAGGATGCATTTTGGAAAACACTTTCTCAAAACCTGAATTGCCGCAGTGACTAAGTGGTCCAGGTTTTTGAAGCGTAGACATTCCTGTGGATAAAGGGAATATGAAGAATAATGTGGTAAATTATTAAGCATTACAAAAGATATCCCTTACCATCACATCCGGAAATTAAGTGTATGGTAATTTATATCCTCTGGCTCTTTTTATATTCTGTTAAATGATTACAACATAGCGATAGAGTCAATAGAACACTAGCTTTACATTGAACATTACTTTTTAAAAAAAGATCAATTAGGTCAAATGGTTCAAGAAGGCAGTGAAGATGGTGGTCACATAAAAATGGTGCATATATTATATGAAATTACAGTAAATTTCATCAAACGTCCAAAAATGTATTTTCTTATTCATTATTTAAAGGGAACCTGACAGCTTGCTCAGGTCCCCTAAGCTAAGCTGCTACCATGTATTCTTTTAATCTATCAGCAGCTTTTTGCTATGTAATCTGAAGACAGCATTCTGTAGAGGGTAAAAAATAAAAATCAGCTATGCCTCTCTTATTAGACTCCATGTTGTTGTTTACCTAAATTAAAGGCTTTATCACTTGGTGATAATCATTGCCAGGTCTAGCTGGTTCATGCCATGTTGTACGGCATGCTCCCTTCTCTGATTGACACCTCACTGTCAATGTACAGTCTCTATTGAGAGCCTGGTGTGGGTGGGACAGCTCCCTGGGCTCAGTTACGTAACTAAACGTAAAAGTGCAGATTGTGTCAGAAGTGCTGCACCCAGTAATCTAAGTGATACATTGTTGGATTCAGAATCTCTTTGTCTACATCATGCTGCTCTCAAATGAGGTAGCAAAAACCTGCTGACAGATTCCCTTTAATACCCTTCTTAAAAATCCTTTTTATTGTCTAATTGTTACTTTTAATACAGTGCTGGTCCTATTCAAATTAGTGGATGACTAATTGTGTGTTTTTTTCCCACTAATCATGTTATCATGCTATTTGTGGGGCATGAGGTGCCCTTGACTTCTGGGACCCAAAGCAATTCCCACCCAGGATCCTAAAGTCAACTGTGCAAGTAGAATGATATTAACACATGCATAATCACTACTCAATTCACTTCTGTGAGACTGATGAAGAACGCTGTTCCATGAGTCCCAGAGAGGTACACTGAGCAGTGGTCACACATTTGCATTACCATAGGGAACATCTGAGCATCACTGAGTGTCCACATGGTGGTATCCCAGGCATAATACACTAATCATCTCTCAGTGGATAGATGATAAATGTATTTAATGAGGAAACCCATTTAAGGGTAGAATAATAGTTAGAAGCTATGTTCACAACTTTATAGACATGAGATCTCCTAGTAGACCTTGATATTTTCATGTCTGGACTGAACATGTTTCAGTGAGTTGAAGTATGTTCGGTCTCTTCTTTACACCAAGAACCATTAATTTATCTAATTAAGGAAAAATTATCCCACTGAATTATAGGGGAGTACCGTAGATGAAATGTAGAGGATGTGTCCATGTGTCCTACATCATTACTAGGGGACAAACAAAAAGGGAACGGATCCAGCACTGAAAATTAACTTATTTAATGCTTATTAAAAATACAAACTGTGAACATGGAGGAGACAGACAAAAAAACACCTGGATCTGCTTGACATGTTTTGAGGAACAACCTCTTAATCATAACCTGGATCAAACATGGTAGACAAGGTTAAAAAACACTACAAGTAAAGGTGTGTTTTTTTGTCTGTCTCCTCCATGTTCACAGTTTGTATATTTAATATGCCTTAAATGAGTTATCAGTGCTGGATCCTTTTCCTTTTTGTTTGTTCCCTGTTGGGTTTCTATTTGATCTGTGCACGTTTTGCAGGTGAGCTGTTTTTTCTTTTTTCTTTTGACAGGCTGAACTAAATGGACATAAGGTCTTCCTTCAGCCTTAAGGGTGCTTTAGACGCTGCAACATCGCTAACGATTGCTAGCAATGTCGCGAGCAATAGCACCCACCCCCGTCGTTGGTGCGATATGTGGTGATCGCTGCCGTAGCGAACATAATCGCTACGTCAACGTCACACGCACATACCTGTTCTGCGACATCGCTCTGGCCGGCGACCCACTTCCTTTGTAAGGGAGCGGTTCATGCGGCGTCACAGCAACATCACACGGCAGCTGTCCAATAGCAGAGGAGGGGCGGAGATGAGCGGGACCTAACATCCCGCCCACCTCCTTCCTTCCTCATTGCCGGTGGATGCAGGTAAGGAGATGTTTGTCGTTCCTGCGGTGTCAAACATAGCAATGTGTGCTGCCGCAGAAACGATGAACAACATCATACCTGCAGCAGCAACGATATTAAGGAAAGGAGCGACGTGTCAACGAGCAACGATTTTTCACGTTTTTGCGTTTATGGTTCATCGCTTCTGCCTGTCACACGCTGCAATGTCGGTAACGGCGCCGGATTTGCGTCACTATCGACGTGACCTCGACGATATATCGTTACTGATATCGCAGCATGTAAAGCACTCTTAAGAAACTATGTTACTATGTTACTATAACATCATTACTAGGGGGATGTGCAGAACCCAAGCTATGAGCCCAAATTTTATACTGAAATTCTATAATAGATTGAGAGGTAGAAAACACTTTAGCCTATTGCCAGCAGTCAGTGTCAAGTTCAAGTACGGTCAAATTGATAACTTATATGACAATATATACAGTTGACATGCATCTTTTCACTCCCTCACCTGGGGCAAAGATCTCCATACAGTGGCTAGTTGGTGCTTCCTATGGATGTAGCATCATGGTCATTAGCTTCAGTAGAGCCCACGTAAATTTTTTCTCTATTTTTGGACCCCTACTGTTTATTTTATCATACCATAACTTTCTTGGATAAAACTCTTCTAAAGCACTTTTTATAAGCGATAGAATTTAGAATATCTTTTATTGTAACTAGTCATTTACCAGGAACACAGACAAAATCTAAATTACTTTTTTTTTTTTAGAAATATATTCGTCTCTAACTTAACGCTGTGAAATGTAATATATACCAGGAATCATCAAGGCACAATCAGTTTTATCTTCAATATATTGCACCACACCACAACAGATTGCAATCTACTGTAATAGATACCAAACTCTGCAGGACATTGCTGCACAGTAATGATATCTATATTACAAAGAAGACAGCATTTACTGGATTTCTATGTTGGTCTTCTTTCTGAAATGTACACATTTTACTTTGCGACTTATAAATACCTTCAAATATAGAAATCAAAGTTAGAAATAATGTTAGGGTTAGTGCAATTGGAGTCACTGTTTTAGAAAACTGAAAATGCAGTAAAACTTACTTTGGTCGTGTAGGTCATTTTGGATCATCATTGGCAAAAGTGGTAACAATGGAGATGGCATTGTGTGAAAGTATTAGTAAACCAATAGAGCAGATACTAAATATTAATCTACCTGTGCTGTAGTGTAAAGTATTTCCATCCCATTGGCTTGATGAAATGCTTCCCGTCCAGAACGAACATTGGTGATATGTTTAAGGCATCGCAGTAGACCTCTACGAATAGGGACATAGTGGTTGGCAAAATCACTACTGTGCCAGTCTTGATAAAACTGCAACAATGTACAAACATAACCTCGGTTCACAGCTCTTCTGATATTCGATTCTGGAAAAGATAGATTTAAAACTTATTATTGGATGCCTTAAATGGTAAAATTTTGTATAAATCAATAATACATGTGAATAGAAGAGACCCTGTACTATAGCTTATTAGAGAATTCTGCTTCTTTCTCCACTTATGAACTTATATATTTGCCTTTACATACTCTCCTCACCTCTGCTCTATGAATGCATTATTGTTATAAAAACTGAAAAGACAAGAAAGAGGAGGTGCAAATAGTGTCTTATCCAGTGGTATCGGCAAGAAATTATCTCAGGTGCAGTTGTGTAAAGGCAACTGCTGTCAACCCGTGGTATAACTGGCTTTTTCAAAATCTAGAGAAACAGCAATAAAATTGGGAGGAAAGAATAAATCCCCGCTGCCAGAAGAAGATCACTGAAGATCGATTAAAATTAAAGTTACAGATTTTATTGTTCTACGCGTTTCAGAGTCATGTGACTCCTTCTTCAGGAACAAAATCAATAATGTACATTATAAATTTTGTTCTTGAAGAAGGAGTCACATGACTAAAATTCATAGAACAATAAAATCGGATATTTTAATCTCCATCGATCTTCTTCTGGCAGTGCGGATTAACCCTTTCCTCGCACTTTTATTGCTATGAACGCACTATTCAGAAATACAATAATTTCTTGTTCAAGACCTCTAGTTCAGTGAGGAATCAGATTACAGCAGCCTGTTGGTGTCTATGAGGAGAGAGGAGCAGAGAGTGATAGACAAAAGCTGTGCTCCTGCTACATAGATAGGAGAGCAGGAATTTCCCATGTCTGTGGGAATTGAGATATAATAGATGCTAGTAGATGTAAAGCTAGGTTCACACGTAGCGATGCAGGAGCGATCACGACTGACAACCTACCTTATCAGGATCGCTGCTGCATGAGCTGTCAAACAGGCAGAACTCACCAGCTACCAGTGACCAGCCCCCAGCCAGCAGCGACATGTGGAAGCGATGCTGCACTTGGTAACTAAGGTAAATATCGGGTAACCAAGCAAAATGCTTCACTGGTTACCCGATATTTACCTTGGTTACCAGCGCACACTGCTTAGCGCTGGCTCCCTGCACTCATAGCCAGAGTACACATCGGGTTAATAAGCAAACCTTTGCTTATTTACCCGATGTGTACATTGGCTACACGTGCAGGGAGCAGGGAGCCAGCACTGGCAGCCTGAAAGCGGCGGACGCTGGTAACCAAGGTAAATATCGGGTAGCCAGCAAAGCACTTCGCTTGGTTACCCGATGTTTACCTTGGTTACAGCTTACCGCAGCTGCAAGACGCCGGCTCCCTGCTCCCTGCTCGCTTCAGTTCGTCGCTCTCTCGCTGTCACACACAGCAATATGTGCTTCACAGCGGGAGAGCAACGTCTAAAAAATGAAGCAGGACATTCAGCAACGACCGGCGACCTCACAGCAGGGGCCAGGTCGTTGCTGGATGTCACACACAGCGACAGCGACGGGACGTCGCTGCTACGTCACAGAAAATGGTGACTTACCAGCGCCGTCGTTGTCGCCGTCGCTGTGTGTGACACCACCTTAGTCTCCACCCAGTAGCAAAGAGACAACTGAAAATCAGAAATGAAGCATGCAGAAGGAAATGTTGGTGAAAAATGCAGGCTAAAAGTCAGATAATGGCCAGAAATAATGGTATTCCTTGTGTAAACCCATATGAAAGCATATTCCTAAAAGTTATTTAAACTATATGTGCTCTTAAAAGTATATTAGGGCGGCCTATCACACTCCCTAGCCGAACTAATTTCACCTAATCCCTCCACAACTTATCAGAAAATAACCCCATGTCAAACTCCATGCCACCCAAATGCATCTCATGGCTCTGGCCAACTGGTCCAGGAAGCCATCATCTATCTCCAATTTCCTTGAGATGGCTGGATTGTCACTGTAAATAAGCACTTGTACCTTGCCCCTCCCCCCAGCTCATTGTAAATTGTAAGCTCTCACGAGCAGGGTTGTCTTTTTTCCCTTTAAATATTGCATTTTCTGTAACTGTTACTTGTTTGTATATGATCCTCCTAAATTGTAAAGCGCTGCAGAATATGTTTAAAGATTATTATTATTATTATTATTATTATTATAGTATATATTTTCCTTTACATAATTATGGGATATATTGCATTTTATAAATAAAAAATAATAAACCAGCCAGCAATATTATATACTGTATGAGTCATTTACAGATGCATGGTAAAATCCTCAACCTTTGACCATAGTGGAAAGGAACCAACATGCATCTTCTGTCCTACATTAAACAGGTATGCAGTGATGTGATTGAGCATAGTAAAATGTTCTATTTCCCCTGTGTCACAGTGCAGAAAAACGTAACTTTATTTCTAGGCTTTCTATCGATGATCTTTACATGTTCTAGCAAGGGGATACTTTGTGATGAAGCGAGAAATCTCTGTAATAAGTAGTGATTGTCCAATGGAGAATTTACCTCCCAAACATAAAGGATAATACTAGGCTATTCAGTAAAAATAAAAAAAACAGGAGCTTTTCCAATGCATTCAAGTCTTATATACACAGTCCTAGCACTAAGGACGTAACAATTGATAACCTATTCATGGGATAAGGGATCAATTTGAGATCATTGGTGCAGGACACCCGGTACACCCTAAATCTCCAGCTCTGGTCCTACACAAGTGATGTATAAGGAGGATCAGAGCAACCCCATACATTGCTTAGTGACCAGTGCTGAGTACTATTATTTATCTCCCATTCAAGTGAATGACACAATAAGTTCTGGTAAGGCTTTACTAGCATGTAACAAAAATGTATTAACATCTTAATGCTGTCTGATGCACATATCCATCATCAGCATGTGTCATTGTGTGTTCCATGATGGATATGTACTGTACATCATGACAATCACATGGTACAGCTATATGTATCAGTGTGATCAGCTACAGGATCCTGACTGATTTACACAGCCAGACTTCTGCTATAACCACTAGAGATGACTCCCTCTGTCAATCAATGTGTCGGGGAGTGATTTACGACATGCGTTTTGTATACTAAGCAGTGATTGTTATAACTCCCTGCACCAACCGGATAACTGGAGGAAAGTGGCTGAAGGGAGAATAAAACGTATTGTTCTCATTGTAGCTGCTATTCCAGGACACCTGTTAAACAAGATTTAAAAGCTGCAGATTACCCTTAAGGTGGCTTTACACACTGCAACATCGCAAATGACATCGCTGTAATGTCACCGGTTTTGTGACGTAATAGCGACCTCCCCAGCGACATTGCAGTGTGTGAAACACATCAGCGACCTGGCCCCTGCTGTGAAGTTGCTGATCACTACAAATCGTTCAGGACCATTCTTTGGTCCTTTGTTTCCCGCTGTGCAGCAAAGTCTCAGTGTGTAAAGGGGACTTAAAACACTGGAAACGAGTGATGTGTCACAATATCTGTCAATCACTATTCTCTGTCAGTCGGTCTCTCCCTCTCGGTCTCTATTCTCTCTCTGTCGGTCCGTCACTATCTCTGTCCCTCTCTCACAGTCTGTCGGGCATTTTCCCCTCCTCTCTCATACTCACCGATCCCCGATCCCCGGCGCGGCACTGCACGGCATTCACACTGCTGCGGCGGCTTTTACTATTTTGAAAAAGCCGGCCGCTCATTAAACAATTTCGTATTCCGTACTTTCCCCGCCCACAGGCGCCTATGATTGGTTGCAGTGAGACACGCCCCCATGCTGAGTGACAGGTGTCTCACTGCACCCAATCACAGCAGCCGGTGGGCGGGTCTATACTGTGCAGTGAAATAAATAATTAAATAATTAAAAAAAACGGCGTGCGGTCCCCCCCAATTTTAATACCAGCCAGATAAAGCCATACGGCTGAAGGCTGGTATTCTCAGGATGGGGAGCACCACGTTATGGGGAGCCCCCGAGCCTAACAATATCAGTCAGCAGCCGCCAAGAATTGCCGCATACATTATATGCGACAGTTCTGGGACTGTACCCAGCTCTTCCCGATTTGCCCTGGTGCGTTGGCAAATCGGGAAGCCCATAGCTGCCAATAAGTCCTAGATTAATCATGGCAGGCATCTCCCCGAGATACCTTACATGATTAATCTGTAAATTACAGTAAATAAACACACACACCCGAAAAAATCATTTATTAGAAATAAAAAACACAAACAAATTCCCTCATCACCAATTTAATCAGCCCCAAAAAGCCCTCCATGTCCGGCGTAATCCACGGACCTCCAGCGTCGCATCCAGCTCTGCTGCATGGAGGTGACAGGAGCAGTAGAAGACACCGCCGCTCCTGTCACCTCCACGCAGCTAATGAAGACAGCCACGCGATCAGCTGAGCTGTCACTGAGGTTACCCGCTGTCACTGGATCCAGCGGTGGATGCAGCGGTGGCCGCGGGTAACCTCAGTGACAGCTCAGCTGATCGCGCTACTCACCGCCGCTCCGGTCAGCTCCACGCAGCAACTGAGGTGAGTAGCGCGATCAGCTGAGCTGTCACTGAGATTACCCGCGGCCACCGCTGGATCCAGTGACAGCGGGTAACCTCAGTGACAGCTCAGCCGATCGCGCGGCTGTCTTCATTAGCTGCGTGGATGTGACAGGAGCGGCGGTGTATTCTGCTGCTCCTGTCACCTGCATGCAGCAGAGCTGGATGCGACGCTGGAGGTCCGTGGATTACGCCGGACAAGGAGGGCTTTTTGGGGCTGATTAAATTGGTGATGAGGGAATGTGTTTGTGTTTTTTATTTCTAATAAATGATTTTTTCAGTTGTGTGTGTGTTTATTTACTGTAATTTACAGATTAATCATGGAAGGTATCTCGGGGAGACGCCTGACATGATTAATCTAAGACTTATTGGAAGCTATGGGCTGCCAATAACTCCTTATTACCCCGATTTGCCAACGCACCAGGGCAAATCGGGAAGAGCCGGGTACAGTTCCAGAACTGTCGCATATAATGTATGCGGCAATTCTGGGCGGCTGCTGACTGATATTGTTAGGCTGGGGGGCTCCCCATAACGTGGAGCTCCCCATCCTGAGAATACCAGCCTTCAGCCGTATGGCTTTATCTGGCTGGTATTAAAATTGGGGGGACCGCACGCCGGTTTTTTAATAATTTATTTATTTATTTCACTGCACAGTATAGACCCGCCCACCGGCTGCTGTGATTGGGTGCAGTGAGACACCTGTCACTCAGCGTGGGGGCGTGTCTCACTGCAACCAATCATAGGCGCCTGTGGGCGGGGAAAGTAGGGAATACGAAATTGTTTAATGAGCGGCCGGCTTTTTCAAAATAGTAAAAGCCGCCGCAGCAGTGTGAATGCCGTGCAGCGCCGTGCCGGGGATCGGGGAATGGTGAGTATGAGAGAGGAGGGGAAAATGACCGACAGACTGTGAGAGAGGGACAGAGATAGTGACGGACCGACAGAGAGAGAATAGAGACCGAAAGGGAGAGACCGACTGACAGAGAATAGTGTTTGACAGATATTGTGACACATCACTCGTTTCCAGTGTTTGACTAGCTAGGTCGTTCTGCAGGTCCGGATCGCTGTTGCGTCATTGGCCAGGTCTGCCTGTTTGACAGCTCACCAGAGACTCACCAGAGACTTTGTAGCGATCCCGGCCAGGTTGGAATCGCTGGTGGGATCGCTGAAAGTCTCAGTGTGTAAAGGGGCCTTTAGATCTACAGCTAAATAGCATTTGTGTATGTGACAAATTTAATTAAAAGTGTCAGAAACCAACAGCACAACTGTATTTTCTATTTCCCTCTATAAAGAGGTAATAAATAAAAGTTTGATATTAAGAAAACAAAATGCTTTATCCTAAGGGCCCTAAATAGGTGAATATCTAAGGGGCTCGACTGGTATATTAAGAAATTGGACTCCATGACAAAATGGTGCAGAAATTAAAGGTGGACACATCTGTATGGAAGTATAGTTAGTTCAATGATCAATTTTAAATGAAGTAAGTCGGCGTTCACACCACATTATGCTGCTTGTTCATTAGGCAAACAGAAGCCACAACTTTGGTCTTCTTTCCTACTTTTTAGCAGGAGATACTAGCGTAGTCTGCTCTATAAGTTGTCTTTGGTATCCGATTACAGTTATTGATAAACCATTAACTATGGAAGTATTTGTTTCTTGTAACAAACTCTCTATAGTAGAATGCTAGAAAAAAAAAGTAGGAATGTATTTCTGACTTTTTGTAATAGTTTCACACTGTTTTGTGAGGTGGGGAAATCATCCAGCATACTTCTTGGTATTGACTTACTTACTTCCGAAATCTTGGCAAAACTCTGATGTAGACGGGTTAATGAGAGATGATGAGATTTTGAGTGAAATTTAGTTTTCTGAGCTTTTTCTCTTAGTGAGAATTGTAAAAAGATCTTATAAAGAGCTAATCCCCTTTGTGTCCTGGGTGCCATCTGTTTCTCCACCTACCGTAGATGCTATCTATTGTGTAATGTTTTCAGAACACCACCGCGCAGTGGCATACGAGCCGGCAGTACAGGGCATATTCACCTGATGAGCACATACCGCAGTAATGTGATCATTGTAGCTCAAGAGGTGAAGAAAGACCTGCTGGTTGCTTTGCTGATAGGTATCTATCCCATTTGTATGAGATATTACTAATTTAAAGGACAAGAGAAAGCTGCTTTGGATTCATATGTTTTACACTCCGCTGAACACATTTTCTTTCATTGGCTTAGAAACACTAACTGGCACTTAGTTTACCTGAATTTTGTACGTCAGTGAGTGACACTACCGTATATTCTGCTTCAGAGTCAAACAAATAGTGCACCATTAATTGACATATCCAACACAGCATGTATATGTAGAAAATATATACAATCTTTATTGTAAATTAATAACTATTTTACTACACTAACATAACACACCAGTGTATAACTCTTGGTGCTTGACCGTGATACAGTCAGAGATATCTCCACATGTGAGTAGAAATTGCGTAACTAAGGTTAATTTCATGAAAACTTGCTCTGGAGCACCAGTGTTTTCACTACTTAAAACACCTGCAGATGTGTCAGTTAGACCTCTGTTTCACTTGCGCATACCTTCCGATGCGAGAGCATCGGAAGCGTTATGCTTATGACCCTCTGCTGCGAGTGTAAGCTGAGGGTCATGCGACTGTGATCTGATCTTGCGATCGGATCACAGCTGCAGAGAGGTGAAGGGAGCACTTTCTCCTTTTCCTCCGCTGCTTATCTCAGCATACATCGCACTGCGTTCAGATGACATGCGACTGCAGTGCGAAATTTCACACGCACCCTTAGACTTGCATAGCTGCGTGTGAGGCAAAACACGCTGCCAAACGCAGCATGCTGTGATTCATTTCTCATGCTGATATGGCATGAGAAATCAAATGCAGATGTAAACTGATCCACAATTTTGCACTGGTGCAAATGCAATCAGATGTTTTATGGAACTGCACTCGCCCCTGCAAAATGCAAGTGGAACCGAGGCCTTATAATCACATACAGATCTACAGTGAGAGCAGAAATTGGCCATCACACATCACACTGGTAACAACCTTTTATTTAAAATATTCTCTGGAGGCGGAGTTATCTTCCAGGTGGCATCCACCCCATAGCCTGGATGAGCTCATTTACATAAAGTGATAAAAGATGATTTTTCAACAACAAGCCCTCTGATATGAGACATACAGGTATGGCTTTTTTCAGCATTGTATAACCTGCATACCCATATTCATAGTTTAAAAAGGTCAAAGTGGTGACAGATTCCCTTTAAAAATATTCCATCATCTCTACTATATGCCAACTATATGAGGAACGTGTCAATACTAACGCTTCACATGTCAAGTTTTGAATGAAAGTCTACTGGACTAATATGGGCTTATATATCTGGCTCATCTTTTGGGTTGTTTTCTGCCAGAAAACAAAATCTTGTACTTTTCAAGTTTACTATATAATTTACTCCTGTTTTACAGTAACGTAATAGTAAATTTGTCACACAGCTATTGGCCAGGACCCTATTCCTAAGCTCTGGCTACAAAAGGGCAAAAAGTCACAAAATTTGGTGTAATCACATTATCATCTGCGTTTATGGCTTCACTGCTTGTTTTACAGATTTGATGGAAGATTAGCACATCAAACCTTAATATTTTTCCCATCAACATGGCAAAGAACACTAAAAGAGCCCAAGTGAGGTCAATGAGGGATTCAACATGAGAGGAATTCGGAGAAGGAAGCTACAACATAAGTATGACCATGCCTTTGATCACACAACAATTACATCAAACTAATCTACTTACATGTTAAAGTCTTAAGTAAGATTATTTTATTTTATTTTTTACATCAAAAAGTTGCAATTTTTATCCTAAAACCAAAGATGATTTTAATAGGGCTTTTAAAATATTTTTTTTTTCATTGGAAGCTGGAGATTATAGTTTGTGTGTTTTAAAACTTACTTAGATTTTCCTTTGAACTTTGCATCAGGGCATTAAATACTTTGTACTAAAATGAGAACTTTTCTTGCTGTAAGTTAACTTTTGGGTAATTTGTGGTGTTTCTATAAAGACACTGATTTCGCAGGATGGAAAAGTGACAATTTGAGGTCATTTCATTTAAAATGTATGAAACCCATTTGCAATTCCTGAGTTATTGCAGCAGCCTCCAATCTTATCACTTATTGTTGTTACTTATTTATAAGTTGACAGCATATGCTGACATGTGGCTCTGTGTCGTGTGTGGGAAATGAGATATGCATCTCCACACATTTTCTTGTTAAAATATCCCAAAATAAATTATTGATGACCATAGAAAGAGAAGGTGGCTATAATCAAATAAACAACTGGCTTGTCCTTAAGAAAATTGTGCTAACTAGAATTGAGGTGTTCTGAAAAATAAATAAAAAAACTCCATGTAATGATAATCATGATCATTAATGCATACATTTAGCTTTTCCTTGGAGCCACTAAATGCCACGAAGATGCTATGATTACCATATCCACACTGTGTATAATGTTTTCATTTTAGAGACTGTATTAAGCAAAATTGTCCAGATATTCCAATGAACATTGACCTCTGGTAACATTTGAAAAAACAGACAAATGGTTATGATGGTCATTATTATCTTGTGATCTCACTTCATTTGGCTATTTCTAGTGATGAGCAAGCACTACCATGCTCATGTGCTTGGTACTCATAACTAGTGATGAGCAAGTGTGGCGCCCTGGACAAGCCAGGACGTCACAGGTAGTACAACAACACACCCCACACCCCGGTTAGGCACATCAGTCACACACACAAATCCTTGTTGCCTCCCTCCAGGGGCTGATGTCCACACCAGGTGGGGCGGGGCCAGGCAGTTGGCTCCAGCCACCGAGGAGCACACAGTCCTGGAGGCGGGAAAGGAAGGGAGTTGAGAGAGGGAGAGTGGAGGTGGAGGAGCGTGAAGTAGTAGTGAAGGAGCGAGAGCAGACTGACAGTATCCGGGTACGTGGCCCGGGCACTCAAGAGCAAGGTTGGCAGACGGTGGTGAACGTCTGCAGGCGAGGCCGATTGACGCACAACCATAAGGACCAGGGACGGGCGGTGGCCCGCTGGTACAAGACCAGGGAGCGAAGAGAAGCCAGCACCATTCGGCAGGGCCTACGGACCCCGACCAGGCTTGGAGTCGCCGCTAAACCGGTCAAATCCGTCAGCAACGGGAACCTCCGGGGTTTCTCAGCAGCAAAGACCCGACTGAAGGCAACCGCTCAACCGTGAAGGGAAATACAGCTACCGCCACAGCTAGAGTTCCCAGGGCCAGAGCCTGCGGGCAAAAAGGGGCTCCTCTGGCAAATACACCGCTGGGGAGCGGGTTACCAGTGGGAAGCCATCGGAGCTGAAGACACATTACAGATGCAGGGAGAGACAGTCACCGCCAACCTACCGGGAGTGACCATCGCAGCCGGCTGCGGGACCCGTCCATCCAGTCATTTGTTTTATCAGAGACTCCATCTGCATCATTGGCTGAGTGAGTACTACCGTGCCGCCTGGCACTGCGCTGCCCCCGCGACCCTGCACCTAACCAAACCCCGCCATCCACCTTACAGTCACCATCACCGGGCCCTGGGACCACCAAAACCCCCCTACCCACGGAGGGGAGAGAAACATCTTGGCTGCTCCCTGTCATCGGTCCCGGGATCCCCGTCCAGAGCAGCAGTGGTGTCCCAACCTCACCACAACCGTGGATGGCGTCACGGACAAAATCCCTAAACCAAACCACCCCCTTTCACTCACGGGCGAGGAGCGCCGCTCGAGTCCCCAGATCCGGCCCACTGCTCAAGCCACCGAGCAGCAGCAGTGCCGGACCCGAGCGTGGTGAGCGCAGCGCCCCGCCGCCCGCGACACAAGCACTACCATGCTCGGGTGCTCAGTACTCGTAACTAGTGATGAGCGGGCACTCCCATGCTCGGGTGCTCGGTAATCGTACCTAGTGATGAGAGAGCACTACCATGCTTGGGTGCTCAGTACTCATAACTAGTAAAGAGCGACCACTACCATGCTCGGGTGCTCAGTACTCATGCCTATTGATGAGTGAGCACTACCATGCTTCAGTGCTCAGTACTCGTAACTAGTGATGAGTGAGCACTACCATGCTTGGGTGCTCAGTACTCGTAACTAGTGATGAGCGGGCACTCCCATGCTCGGGTGCTCGGTAATCATACCTAGTGATGAGAGAGCACTACCATGCTTGGGTGCTCAGTACTCGTAACTAGTGATGAGTAAGCACTACCATGCTTCGGTGCTCAGTACTCGTAACTAGTGATGAGTGAGCACTACCATGCTTCGGTGCTCAGTACTCGTAACTAGTGATGAGTGAGCACTACCATGCTTGGGTGCTCGGTACTCATAATGAGCAGTTGGATGCTAAGATGGCCTGGACCGAGTATAATTTAAGTTCATGGGGAACTCGAGCATTGTTCTTTAAGATCTTTGGAAAAATGCTACAATATTCCATTGACTTCCATTATATTCGATACAAGAGTCAAGCCCGTCTGAGCTTCCGACTGCTCATTACGAGTACCGAACATAGTAGCGCTCGCTCACCATTAGTTATAATGATTATCATATTCACATATGGCACATTTTCATTGTAAACAATTGAGTGTGCCTTTTTGTGTATAATCTACAAAAAATAACTTGAATTTGTACAAATGATGTAAAAAATCCATACCAGAAAACCAGCAAAAAAAATCCTACAAATATACACATGCAAAATCTTGTATATCTAGTTATCAGGCAGGTTGGTCAACTAGTTGGTTAGTCCTGTGGGTAGGTATTATACATATTCTAATTTAACTTCTTTTACAAATGACATTTTATGCTGCAGATGTTTTGTGAGGTGATTAGTTGAACGTCAAAAGAATTATATGCAAATATGTTAATAGATTCAGTAATCATGTTATTAAAACTACATTTGTGGAGCCTAATAGACAGTTCTTAAAGAGGTTATCCACTACTTTTAGATTGATGGCCTATCCTAAAGGCCCCATCACACACAGAGATAAATCTTTGGCAGATCTGTGGTTGCAGTGAAATCATGGACATATTTTTCTATTTGTATACAGCCACAAACCTGGCACTGATTGTCCACAATTTCACTGCAACCACAGATCTGCCGCAGATTTATCTCTGTGTGTGACAGAGCCTTTAGGATAGATGATCAATGCCTTATTGGCCAGGGTCCAACACCCCGCACCCCTGTCAATCAGCTGGTATCGGGGCCGGTGGCAGCAGCAGGAATCCGGAAATATTCCGTTTTGGAGCTACCCTGTCTTCTGATAGTGGCCGCGGCCGGGTACTGCACATTTGCCTCCTATTTCGATTTCAATGGGAGGTAGATGTGTAACACCCTGTCACGGGTATCAGTTCACGGGAAAGCTCTGAAACTGAGCATTTCCGGCTACCTGCTGATCGGTACATGGCGTGGTGAGAAAATAATTCCAAACGCCAAAATTACATTTTTTGTTCACAGCAAAATATTTTTAATATGTAATAACAGGCAATCAAAATGTAGCATCCGCACAAAAATGAAAAAATTAAAAATACTAGTTCAAGGCACAAAAAATAAGCCATCACTGAGCCCCTGTTCCCAAAAAATAAGAACAGAAAATGGCACAATTCTTTTTTTGGACAATGAATTTTTTTTAACCTCTTAGATAAAAGTAAAAGTATACATGTTTGGTATCTACGAACCCACAGCGACCTAATGCATCACATCAACACATTAGTTTACTACATAGTGAACATTGTGAATAAAGTACCCCAAAAACAATTGTGCAATTACACTTTTTTTAAAAATTTCACCGCACTTGGAATTTTTTTCCTATTTTCCAGTACACTATATGGTAAAACTAATGAATTCATTCAAAAGTACAATTCCCCCACAAAAAGTAAGCCCAAATATGGCAAGATTGACGGAACAATAAAAAAGTTACGGCTCTCGGAAGAAGGAGAGCAAAAAACTAAGACGGAAAATGGAAAATGGCCCGGGGGTGAAAGTGTTAAAGAGTAGATTGCTTTTAGCAGTTTTCTTTATATCTTGAAGTCATTTAATATTGCCTAAAGGTCTGTGGGTATCCAGATTCTCGGGCCTACACAGATTGCTCAAAAGTCCACTGAGAATTGCACATCTCAGGTGACAACTGCAAACAGTTCCTGCCTGAGGAAACACATGAAGTGTAGTACGAATGTAAACTGAGTGTATATTTGTATCAGGATACCACAGTTCACAGATCAGGAACGACACCAGACAATTTCGTAGAACTTGGATGCTTTTACTAATGGGGTTTAGGCAGGGGTCTCTGACAAAACAACAAAAAAAAACACCAAAATGATATAACATACACTCAGTCAGTAGTGACCAGGACCACTGTGCTGCCCCAGTGGCACTGGCCCAAGATGTTACAGGAAGTATGCGGCACTTTAATTGTAAAATGCCCTACCTAGTGCAGAAGCGATCAAATTATTCTTATGACACAGTGTAAATTACTGAGGTTTTGAAATGGCCTGTCAGCGGGACAGCATAGTGGTTCACAAACATGTATATAGTTCTATACCTCCCCTCTGAACCCGCATTCAGAGAAAGAATGCCCAGTTACCAAACATAGACATTGACCAGAATCTACACCCAAATTCCATCAGAAAAAAGTATTCAAATATTTATTGGGAGACAAGGGCACAAAAATCCCAGTAAGATAATAAAGCATATGTCTACATTTGCATAATTTATATTAGGGAGGACAGTGTTGAAAAAATTGCCGTATATAAAAGATAAAGTTTATTCAATACATACTAAAATACACACCTAAAACACAGAAAACAGTGATTTTGAATGCCAATATCATAAATCACACAATCTGTATTGGGTATTAACTTGGAGGTTTAGGTGTTTAGTCCTCTTTATAAAAGCAATCTTCCTAAATTAGCTTTGCACCAAAAACTATGTTCTTGAGGGGCCTGAGCTCAGGACTTACATATGGGAAGGTTTACGTCTCTATCACTTGTCTGGATCTTGAAGGATGAGCAGGATGCTTCAACTTGTCACAAGCTGGGAAGGTCTCCTATCTTGGTAATGATGGCCTTCCGGAGAGGTTACTGCAAGGGGCCCGAGGGGGATACAACTCTGTATCAAACTGTAGAGGCCCCCTTGGGATCAGTCTCTCTTCACAGTGAACATGCTGATTAAAGTACTTATTTTCCAGGCACAATTCACACCAGTGTCAGGAAAGTCATTTTAGGGTCCAGGGTCTGAAGTTCTCTGTAGTGGCACGGAGCTGCCTCAATACTCCTGCATTCCTTGAGTCATTCTCTGGAACTAACCTATGCCACTAGACCTAATAAAGAGTCTCCTCATCAGTCTTAACAGAGACCCCTGGTGGACAGATGCTGACACTGCCGGTGTAACCTCAAGCACCTCACACAGATTTAGTATATAGCATAGAGTATATTTTATATCTCACTGTTTGTGAGATCAAGTAAGAGACCTTTAAGGTACCGTCACACTAAGCAACATCGCTAGCAACATCGCTGCTGATGCACAACTTGCTAGCGATGTTGCTGTGTGTGACATCCAGCAACAACCTGGCCCCTGCTGTGAGGTCGTTGGTTGTTGCTGAATGTCCTGGGCCATTTTTTAGTTGTTGCTCTCCTGCTGTGAAGTGCACATCGCTGTGTGTGACAGCGAGACAGCAACAACTAAATGTGCAGGCAGCAGGAGCCGGCTTCTGCGGACACTGGTAACCACGGGAAACCGGGTAACCAAGAAGCCCTTACCTTGGCTACCCAATATTTACCTTCGTTACCAGCCTCCGACGCTCTCAGCTGTCCGTGCCGGCTCCTGCTCTGTGCACATGTAGCTGCAGTACACATCGGGTAATTAACCCCATGTGTACTGTAGCTAGGAGAGCAGGTATCCAGCACTAAGCAGTGTGCGTGGCTCCCTGCTTTCTGCACATGTAGCTGCAGTACACATCGGGTAATTAACCCCATGTGTACTGTAGCTAGGAGAGCAGGGAGCCAGCGCTAAGCAGTGTGCACGGCTCCCTGCTCTCTGCACATGTAGCTGCAGTACACATCGGGTAATTAACCCGATGTGTACTGTGGCTAGGTATGCAGGGAGCCAGCGCTAAGCGGTGTGCGCTGGTAACCAAGGTAAATATCGGGTTGGTTACCCGATATTTACCTTAGTTACCAAGCGCAGCATGCTTCCACATAGCGACACTCCAGCGATCCCTGCCAGGTCAGGTTGCTGGTGGGATCGCTGGAGCGTCGCAGTGTGACATCTCACCAGCGACCTCCTAGCAACTTACCAGCGATCCCTATCAGGTTGTATCATTGTTGGGATCGCTGGTAAGTTGTTTAGTGTGACTGGGCCTTTATTCTCTTGATGGCGCCTAGTTAATGTATGCTTACTATGCTCATATATGTTGAATATGTACACTCTCAGACTGTGCAGTGGACAGTCCTTGTGGACTTTTTTTTAACATTTAAACAGTTCTAATGTATAATGAACAATTTGGTAAGTATATTGTGTATGATATATTTTCTATAGAGAGAGAAAGCAAAAGTGAGTATAAGCAATTTTGAAAAAAGAAAGTTCTCCTATTGTCTGCAGCAGTTTATTTACTGATTAATGAGGTGGGCCACTCAATGTGAAAAACATTTGGCTAGGCTGCAAATGGTCACTTTACATTTTTTAATACTGTTGATATTTATCTGGTAGCATAGTAGATTTGCTATAGGCATTTTCCTTTTGGCACAGTAGATCTACTGAATGAAAAAAGGTGGGAATTCAGCAACCGCAAGGCAATATTCTTATAATTACAAAAATTTCACCTATTTTCATTCATTGTTCGCCTGAAAGCCGGATCAGAGTGTCCGAGCATCGCATCCTATATCTGCATTTGGTGAGCTGTACTTTTTTCCTTCTACTGTACATTTACTGCAGATTTTACCTGGTGGCATAGATGTGCTATGGTAATTAAAATATGCCTTACAGTAGACAATGGCCTGATTAATCAAGACCAATGGGTGGATATAATCTGAGGTGTCTAATTTATTAAGAAGTGCTCCCTTCTTATTGAATCAGGCAAGGCGCGAAGAAACTGGAAAATGGAGTAAGCTTTGTGGCATGAGGAACTCCACCACTCATCAATATTTTGCGGCGTAGGGATTGTCCCTCCTCTGTCCCACCTCAGGTCCATCTATTTTGTTGACGAAGAGTAAAAATGGAATAAAAATGCCAAAAGTTGCAACATTTTTGCGTAGGATCGGGTTGCACAATTTTTTTTACTTGCCAGAATCTTGTCGTAAAAGCTTTGATGAATCGGGGCATTTATGTTTGAAGTACAAATTAAAAAACTGAACCAGTGCATGTAACTATACACTTTCATCATTGGCACCAGAGTTTTCACAGCTGCTAAGGGTATGTGCACAAAACTCCTTTTTTAGGCCCCCTTCACATGTACATGTTTCCGATATGTGCATCATCCATTATTAAGTCCGTGAAAAACACATGCAGTACATGGATGGTATCCGGGTGGCATCCGTGTGCTGTATGTGTTTAACATTAAAAAGTATAGGAGAAGCTTTGTACTTTTATTCTTTCTTTATACATGAAAAACAAGGATGGCACACTGATGGAAAACACTGATGACACCAGAACTGTTTTTTCAGGTACAGGTTTCACATGCATATATGAAAATAATCTTAAGCAGATACTGAAAACACAGCAAGTAATGAACATGTGCATAGCATTGTGAAAATTACGTACAGTACGTATGTTCAGGGTTTTGAATGTCTTTAAGGGTACATGCCCACAATCAGGATTAGTAGCGCTTGGGACGCAGCGTATTTTGGCTGCATCCAAAAAGCACAGTGGATGGGATTAATAGAAATCTTCTGCCCACTGAGCTTATTTTTAGCACTGCATAAACTGACCTGCAGTACAGGTTTACTATCCGCAGCATGGCAATTTCTCGAGCGTCGACGCTTAAGTCTCCTACGCGAGAGAATGCAGTGGATGCAGTGAAAATACACTGAGTCCAGAATGCCACATAATCAATGGCATACCATCAATAAAGGCAGCTACAACACTGCTATGGGGCCCATGAGCTGGGGGGGCTCGATGGCAGCTGCCCACAGTGTCAGCGTCAGCACCGGGCCCCGTGCTCAGGATCGCTCCTTCAAATGTATCAGCATTGCAGATGCCGATAGAGTGGAAAGCAATGATGGGAAAGGATGCAGCGCTACCTCTCATCATTGTCCCGCTGTGTCTGTGCTCTCTGACAGCTGATCACAGCAGTGACTTCACTACTGCATGACAACCACCATGTTTAGATGTGCAGAGCATAGACAGCAGACAAACGAAGAGCAGCCGTGGGGGACCGAAGAGAGGTAAGCATTCAGAATCGGACTGGGACAGTGGGGTATTCCCTTGAGGGCCACCACGTGCTTCCTGTAGGGCTGATTAACCCCAGGCTGATAGCCGCGAACTAGGCTAGGGCAGGGGGCCCAGGCAGCTCCACCAGCAGCTGTGCCGTGGCCTCTTGTGTCTGTGTCAGCCGGGGCTACACTGTGCCTTCAGTTATTTGTCCCCCAGCCATATCACAGTTAACAGATGCTTCCCTGTCTGCTAACTGTGATGTCACGCAGTGCGCCCTGGACTCCTACTTTCCACTGGAAATGATCAGGCCGGACTGGAGACAAGCCAGGGAAAGGTAAAAGTTCCCCTAATATGTGTGTATGTTTGTGTATGTTGTATATATCTGTTTATATTACATTTTTGTATGAATGAATATTTATCTGTGTACGTGCGTGTATGTATGTATGTATATGCCTGTGTGTCTATGTATTTGTGCTTTCTCTGTGCATGTGCCTGTCTGCATTCTGTGTGCATGTAGGTGGCTACATATGTGTGTCCACTTACACACACACCACATACAGTGTGTGCAGGCTTGTGCCAGTGTGTGTAAGTATGTGTGCGTGTCTGTGCAAGAGTGCGTGCAGGTGTCTGTGTCTACATATGTGTGTGTGTCTGCATGCATTTGCCAGGTGCGTGTATGTGCCTGGCTGCAATCTTGTGCATTTCTGTATGTGTCAGTGCATCTGTCTGTGTGGTTATGTATGTGTGCGTGTTTGCGTTCATGTGCGTGTCTGTGTGAATATGTGCATGTGTCTGTCTACGTGCACCTGTCTGTATGTGTGTACATTTTTCTTAGTGTGTGAATGTCTGTGTGTCTGCCTATGTGTACGTGTGCCTGTTTGTGTGTTTCAGCATGTCTGTACATTTGTCTGTATGTCTACGTTTGTGTTCATGCCTTTGTTTTAACGTATGTATACATCTTTGTGCTTGTCTGCATGAGTGTGCATATCTGTGTGCATTTGTATGCATGTGCCTGTGGGCCTATCTGCATATGTCTGTGTGTATATGTCTGTGTCTGTGTGCCTGTCTGCATGCATTTGTCTGACTGTCTTCATATATCTGTGTGTCTACGTATGTAAGTGTGTGTGTGCATGTATGTGTGTCTACATACGTTTGCATGTCAGTGCATCTGTGTATGTGTGTGTGCCCATCTGCATGCATGTGTCATTGTGCGTCTGTCTGCATATGTATGCATGTATGTGTGCCTACATTACATCTTTTAACACTGCTGCTATGAGCCACACTCTGATGTCAGCGCGCGGCCTTGGATGGGTGGGGTAGTCTTTTGATTGTGCCGCATATGAAGCCAGAAAAGGATGCCAGGGGAGCGCAAGAAGGTGACAAAAATCTTTTTGTTCCTCCCTCTTTGAATGGAGAGTATGGGACATAGGAGCCCAGGATGGGGCAGTTTAGGGGCCTGGGATGGAGGAACATAGGAGTCTAAGAAGGGGCAGTTTAGTGGCTGGAATGGAGGAACATAGGGGCCTAGGATGGGAGATATTATTAAATACAGGGGGTCATGATAGGAGACTTTATTAAATATAGGAGTCTAGGAAGGGCTATTTTATATATATATATATATATATATATATATATATATATATATATATATATATATATATATATATATATATATATATATATACATATATATATATATATATATTATTACATAAAGGTGGTTGGGATGAGAGACATAATTACTATATGGGGCCAGAATGGGGAATATACATTATTGGTTTATGATGGCAAATAGTTGGACATAATTACTGTAAGGGCAAATTAGGGGAGATTATTACTGATGAAATATAATTTAATTTTGAGGATACTGTCCTCCATGGGAGGAGCAAAAGTCTGATGTAGTGTAGAAATTGGTGAAAAAGTGTGGAATGTGCTCTGGGAGTGATCAGCTATAGGTGACTGTGTGTTATCTTCTGTAGAGTTGTGTCAGAGCAGGAAGACGTTATGGCGGTCAGCCCCAGATGAAAAGGAAAAGAAAAGATGAATAACTTCAGCTAGAGACGTCACTGGCAAGACAGTGTATTACATGTACACACATTCTGTACACTGTATATAGATCTCCTGTGTATAATGTCACTGGTGATCACTATTTGGAGGGATAGTAGGGGCTATTGTACTATATGTAGGCCCATTATACTGCTTGGAGGGATGTGTGGAAGTCACAGTTGGGGATCTTACTCTGTCGTTGTCACCATCTATTGCTATAGTAGTTGAAGGGGGGTAAAGTAGGGTCATCATACTCTGCTTGTAAAGGGTACTGTAGAATAATTTACTGTGAAGAATCATACAGTATTTGTGGGGCACTTTTGTTGCCATCATATTTTATGGCTGCAATGAAAGGGTAATTTAGGTGCTTCAATAGTAGGACAATTACTTGGTAAGTGCTGTAAAGTTGTGTAATATGCTCTTCTGTGACCCAGCCAATTATTATTATTTATTTTATTTTTCCATATTTTTTTTTTGGGGGGGGCAAAGTACAAAGTCTGCAATGGGGCCCCATGATTTCTATGTACGCCCCTGCCCATAACCCTGATTATGAGCACGTACATTAAGCCACTTCCAATTTCTAAAAATGCCAAGTGATTAATGGAAGTGATTGTCCATTCTTCAGCATTTTCTTCTTAGAAAAGGATTTGTACTATACAATAACAGTCAATAGGAAAGTTTAAAAAATTTCCAGAAGACAGTCAGATGTCTTTTGGAGAGTTTTGACAAAAGTTTTTGCTTAAAAAACCCCACTAGCACTTTCTTCATTATTCAAGGGAATGACAAAAAAACAACTGAGAAATGACAGTAAAAAAGACTTTACAAAGACCATGGAAAAATCCTCAAATAAACTGATGGTAGTAACAACAGAAAAAAACAACACAAAAGAAACTTCAAGGAAAAAAAGCACCAGAGTTTCCTGAAACGTCCTCTGTTTAAGACCGCCTTCACAAGTCTGTGCAAAACACTAACGTTTTGCACGGTCCATCGTGGAGGTGCGTATGTGTGTGCATGTGTGTGTTTTAAGTGTGATATCCCTGTGCTATCTGTGTGACATTCGGATAGCACACAGACAGCATGAGCTGGAATACTTACCTGTCTCCGTCACTGCTGTCTGTGGCGCTGTGGTTACTCCTGGATCTGCGCTGAGTGCAGTGAATATTCATGAGCATAATGAGCGGGACCTGGAAGTAACGACAGTGCTGGAGACAGGTGAGTATAAACATTTTTTATTTTTAATGTCATCTGTGTGTGTACATGTCACACTGAAAACGGATGTCACACATACCGGACACACAGACGTGTGAAGGGGGCCTATCATAAATTAATAGTACATATGAAAATAAGCAATTCAAGGTTACTTTTGTCGTTATCACATCAGTTTTGCCTAACTCTACAAAAATGGGTGGAGCTGAGGCAGGACAAGAATAGAACAGGTACATGACACAACAGCTTGGCTAATTAATGTCGAGCTGAAAAATCTTACACCAGACTCTGACTGCAGTAAGCTTTATGTCAAGGACATGGAGTCATACACCACTTTCGCAGACATGTACATTTTAATGAATCAGGAATATCTGACTCCAACAGGCTCATCAAGACCGGTGTTGTGAATTGGGGTCGTAGACCATGGCTGACTTTTCATACTATCTTCCCCTTGGTACACCACAGTGTCTCAGAGTAAAACATACTTACCTGCTATCATGCTTATTATTATTATTATTATTATTATTATTATTATCATCATGCAGCAGACTGATTCATGAATCTAATTACAAGTTCCATTTAAGGGATTTCTATATGAATTCTTATTCTTTTAATTTTTCTCAATTTATGCCCTATTATACTAGGATCAGGGCTACTATCCTAAATGGTGTCACAATTCTTACAACTGATATGATGCCAACAAGTCCTGATAAATCATAGTGATTTATTACGAGGTTCACCAGCTATCCCTCCTGTGTTTTTTATAGAAAGAACACCTTTGTGTACTATGTTAATATTCTTCTCAAAAACAATGGAACACAAATAAAACTTTGAAAGCATCATGAGCACAGCTTAGAATGGATTTTAATTACGTATGTGATATAATATACAGTATATCTATTACATCCTTAGAGCAGACATGCCAGCAGATTGCATTTTACAAATACATACATAGACATATTTTTTAGATGTTCTGAGGTTGGTTTACTTACTTTCTGAATCCATATCAGAATGACTGTATAATCCCTTTTCAATCTCAACCCTAATCGGAATGATAAGTATCCTCAATGTCCCTCCTCCCTGGTGTGATCTCACACTGTTCAGTATAAACTGCAGCTGTTACTCAGGCAGGGTGGATATAAACTAAATATACTTGGACTCATGAGTTCTCTCATTCTATAGTTTTGGGTTTTTTTTGCTATCGGGTATTAGAATGGTTATTTAAATAGACACTAAAAATAAAAAATATGGCACAAACAAATGTAAAAATTTGAATGTAGTTTATGGCAAAATATGAAATTATTTATATTTTTATATTATTGTTATGAGTTATTTTTATTTGTTTTTTTATGTGTTTTGTTTTTTTTTAAAGAAATCAGATTGTATACAAATATATTTGAGCTTTTGCTGTTCTTTTCTAGATGTTGTCCCTGGAATACACAATAACCGAAGCTTCTTGAATATTTCACAAGCAGCAGTAAATGTGTAGGTTCTGTGTATTTATGTATGTATTAGCAATAATGAAGTTTTCAAGCACTGCCTGATTCTAGATAAGTGTCTTCTTTGCCATACATCAGGACCTTAAGTGCCATTTACATTTAATTAATGTGGCTCTTTGTTCAATTTCCAGCAAGAGTGCTCATCTGTAGTCCTGGTGTTCTCATCACGCCTCCCGAGCAGCACAAGAAAGAGACACCTTGCCATCATGTCTAAGCAGCATCTGGCCTGGTAGGAAAGCTCAGCCATCCATTGTTGCTCCATGACCTGTCATTTTTCCTATGACTATAACACAGATATTGATTTTCTTTCTTCAAAATTTATACAGGTCTCTCTGCAAGAGTCAATAACTAGTGTGTATAAATTAAGACAACACAAGAGACACACAGTGATGAGAAACCAGTGACTGATGGTGTGTGCAGTGTGCGCTGACATCACACCTGCACGGCTCTGGGATTTGTATTCTCTGTTCCATTCCAAGGGTATCTCCTTCCGTTCATTCCTTTCTGTGTCCTCTTTTATTCCTTACAACAAAGCAGTAGGCTCTTTACACACATAATGCTTCCATAGAGATACAGTATGTGACCAAAATTACACTAAGTTTTGATCTAATTTCAAGATTCTGGACCTATTAGTCTATGTGCCCATGGGACAATGTACCCACAGATATATCCGCAGGTACGTCCGCAGGTTTCCCGCAGCTGCTCCCCGGAAACTGCAGCTATCCATTGCTGCGGGATTCCAGGGAAATATCTGCAGTAAACCTGCGGACAGTCGTGCGACTTACCTGCAGAAGTCCCAGCCGCTATCTCCATAGTGGAAGGCCGGGTATTCCGCAGATATTTCCGCAGGAATAATTGAAATGCAATTACGTGCGGCTGCGGGACATCCACAGCATATTCCGTAGCATGGATACAACACTCCCAATGTCCCATAGCATAACATGGGGAGTGTCTGTACTTGCTAATACCTACGGATTTATCTAGAATATACAGATAAATTTGCGGGTACATTGTCCCATGGGCACATAGCCTTAAGGGGGCTTTGCACACTACGACATCGCAGGTGCGATGTCGGTGGGGTCATGTCCAAAGTGACGCACTTCCTGCGTCGTTCTCGACATCGTAGTGTGTAAATCCTAGATGATACGATTAACGAGCGCAAAAGCGTCGTAATCGTATCATCGGTGTAGAGCTGGCGAATTCCATAATTACGCTGATGCGATGGTCCGATGTTGTTCCTCGCTCCTGCGGCAGCACACATCGCTGTGTGTGAAGCCGCAGGAGCAAGGAACATCTCCTACCTGCGTCACCGCGGCTCCCATCAGCTATGCGGAAGGACAGAGGTGGGCGGGATGTTTACATCCCGCTCATCTCCGCCCCTCCACTCCTATTGGCCACCTGCCGTGTGACGTCGTAGTGACGCCGCACGACCCGCCCCCTTAATAAAGAGGCTGGTCGCCGGCCAGAGTGACGTCGTACGGCAGGTGAGTGCATGTGAAGCTACTGTAGCAATAATATTCGCTACAGCAGCTATCACAAAGATATCGCAGCTGTGACGGGGGCGGGGACTATCGCGCTCGGCATATCAGCATCGGCTTGCGATGTCATAGTGTGCAAAGCCCGCCTTACTGTATAAGTAGGATGAATTGTTATGTTTGTTGTCTTGTATATGTTATATCGTATCTTGATTTTTCTTATAAAATACAGAAGAATGATAGATGGCTGCCTGGATAGCGGATAAACAAATACAGTATATCACAGAAGTAAATACACCCCTCACATTTTTGTAAATATTTTATTTCATCTTTTCATAGGACAACACTGAAGAAATGTCACCTTGACACAGTGTAACATAGTCAGTGTACAGCTTGTATAAGGCTTAAGACACACGGCGAGAAAAACGGTGCAAGTTGAGTGCGATAAAAACTCGCATCCCACTCGGACCAATATTAGCCTGTGTGTCAGCGCACATGAGCGATTATTTTCTCAGCCCTAATCGGACGGAGAAAACAATCTCAGCATGCTGCGATTGTAATGCGATCATTATTTCTCTCGCACCCATTCAAGTCAATGGGGCGAGAGAAAAATCGCACTCCACTTGCGGTACACCGGTGTACCGCGAGTGCAAGGTGAGAATGGCAATATAACCGACTACGGAGGAGAGAGGGAGATAAATCCCTCCCCTCCTCCGTGCCAGCCCGCCCCCCCCCGCAGTTGAGTTTCGCTCGCACGAACGGACCTCATTCACAGGGACACTCTCATGACACTCGGCTCTGCTGTACTGCCAGCGTGACCCGAGTGTCATGCGAGAGGATCGCAGTAATCCCCGTGTGGCCCCAGCCTAACAGTGTAAATGTGGTGCGCCCCTAAATCACAACACACAGCCATTAAAATCGAAACCTCTGGCAACAAAAGTGAATACGCCCCTAGGTGAAAATGGCCAAACTTTGCCCAATTAGCCATTTTCCCTCCCCGGTGTCATGTGACTCAATAGTGGGTCAAGGTCTCAAATGTGGATGGGGAGCAGGTGTGTTAAATTTAGTCTTATTGCTCAAACAAAGACACAACAAATAGAACTCTGCAGCTTCTCCAACAGGAAACTTCTCAGCTGCAAAATCAGAAACAAAATCTATAAGCTCTTCCAGACACTGGCTCCTTCAGAGGAACTATAGCTGACAAAGGGAGGAGTGGATATTTATACCAGAAGAAAGTGGCTGCAACAGAGAATACAACTACCTGTTAAATCATAGCAGGATAGAAAGGAACCTTAACACCTTTAGCACAGGATGGAATTAAATAAGCTCTAAGTCAGGGTAAATAATGAGTGGGCACTAAAGAGGATCTGCGATCAATTATAAGCTGTAACCTTCTAATGCCAGATTTCTCGGAGATCATATCAGGCCATCACACCTGTGGCATTGCCATGGTTTACCAAAGAAGTTGAGTGCATGTGGTCTGCATTATATTCAGAGCTTGTCTTTTCAAAATAGATGTATGAGTGCTTTCAGCATTTCTGCAAAGGTTAAAAGGTTGGGGGGGGCCAGACTGTCAGTCCTCAGATCATACGCCACAAATTGGTCTGCATGGCTATCATCCCAGAAGGAAGCCTCTTCTAAAGATTATGCACAAGAAAGCCTGCAAACAGTGTGCTGAAGACAAGAAGACTAAAGGCCACTTTACACGCTGTGATATCATTACCAGTATCGCTAGCGTGCGTACCTGCCCCCATCGGTTGTTCGACACGGGCAAATCGCTGCCCGTGGTGAACAACATCGCTCAGACCCGTCACACTACTTACCTGCCTAGCGACGTCGCTGTGACCGGCGAACTGCCTCCTTTCTAAGGGGGCAGTTTGTTCGGCGTCACAGTGACGTCACTAAGCGGGCGCCCAATAGAAGCGGAGGGGCGGAGATGAGCAGGACGTAACATCCCGCCCACCTCCTTTCCTCCTCATTGCCAGTGGCCGCAGGTAAGGTGAGGTTCCTCGTTCCTGCGGTGTCACACATAGCGATGTGTGCTGCCGCAGGAACGACGAACAACATCGTACATGCAGCAGCAACGATAATTGGGAATAGGGGGGCATGTCACCGTTTAGCGATTTTGCACGTTTTTGCGACGATGCAAAATTGCACATAGGTGTCACACGCAACGACATCGCTAAAGCGGCCGGATGTGCGTCACAAATTCCGTGACCCCAACGAGATCACTTGAGCAATGTCGTAGCGTGTAAAGCGGCCTTTAGGACATGGATTACTGGACACATGTCCTGTAGTCTGATGAGACTAATGCGGGCGTCACACGATATGATCTATCGTGCGATCGCACGAGCGATTGTACCCGCCCCCGTCGTTTGTGCGTTACATAGTTACATAGTTACATAGTTACTAAGGTTGAAAAAAGACCTAGGTCCATCTAGTTCAACCTTCCTCCAATTAGTTGCCCATGGCGCACAAAGTCATTAAATCCCCGTCACACGTACTTACCTGCTGAGCGACGTCGCTGTGGGCGGCGAACATCCACTTCCTGAAGGGGGTGAGACGTTCGGCGTCACAGCGACGTCACACAGCCACTGGCCAATAGAAGCGGAGGGGCAGAGATGAGCGGGACGTAAACATCCTACCCACCTTCTTCCTTCAGCATTGCCGGGGCCTCAGGTAAGCTGCAAAACATCGTTCTCGGGGTGTCACACGGAGCGATGTGTGCAACCCCGGGTACGATGAACAACCGGCGCAAAGAAGAATAAATGATTTTTTAAAAAATAAACGACGTGTAAACGATACACGATTTGTAACCGATTTGCGATCGTTCTGAGACGCTCGTAGGTGTCACACGAAACGACATTGCAAAAGATGCCAGATGTGCGTCACGAAAGCCGTGACTCCAACGATATATCGCACAATGGATCGTCTCGTGTGACGCCCGCATTAGATTAACTCATTTGATTAAGATGGTGTCAAGCATGTGTGGCAGTAACCAGTTGAGGAGTACAAAAACAAGTGTGCTTTCCTACAGTCAAACATGGTGGTGGTAGTGTCATGGTTTTGGGCTGCATGAGTGCTGCCGGCTGTGGAAAGCAACATATTGAAATAGAGCACAATCCCCAACCTTCAGAAACTGGGCTGTAGGGCATTATTCCAACATGATAATGACCCCAAACACACCTCTAAGAGGACCACTGCCTTGGTAAAGAAATTGAAGGTAAAGATGCTGGACTGGCCAACCATATCTCCATACTTAAACCATAGTGAACATTTGTGTGGCATCCTCAAACGGAAGGTGGAACACAAGGTCTCTAACAGCTCCATAATGGGGGAGTGGAAGAGATGTCCAGTGGCTTCTGTAAAGCTGTAGTGAACTCCATGCCTAAGACAGTTAAGGTAGTGCCTGAAAATAATGATGGTTACACAAAATATTGACAATTTGAAACAATTTGGACAGAATTTGACTATTTTCACTTAGAGGTGTATAGCACACAGATAACACACGTATGCCAAAATCACGGCAAACAGATGGTCATACATACCTTCAAAGACCATGAAAAACGTGCATGTTTATCACGGACCTGTGAAGGGGTCCTTGAGTGTATCTTTCTAGAAATAAGAAATGTAACTGGCCGTTATAGGTGGGGAGTGACATTTCAAACTTGGCCTTAAAGTTATAGGGCTCTTTATCAGGTAGTAAAGCGAAAGCAACAGAGTTCTCTATGGAAGTAAAACAAAAAGCAATTAAATAAAGATGTTGCCAAAAACAGCCCCAAGAGCTATTGTGACAGAGGGGGACACAGACTTTCTCAAATTTTATATAATCAGCTAAATGTAAATTGCCTTAATCTTCAAAAACCTAAATAGTTGAAATGATTATTATTGATGATAATATATAATTCCAAGAAATTCACACTAGCATTATGTATTTACCCTGCAGACATCTGCACCTTCTGATGATTTCTTCAAATTCATTACCTTTATTTTATTAGCAAGGGCTAATTTAATGTAGACTAGATGCACAGAAGCATAAAAGGTCATGCAGCCAGCCATGCAACTAATTGATTCTGCCTATAATTATTAGCTATAAATGAGTTTAGATTCACACTGTGTAACTTCTGCAACTGTTTAACTGGAGCTTCAGTTTTCAACATTTCAGTTGGAAGGTCATCCACTAAACGTAACTTAGATAAAGAGTCACAGGGTAATGTCTGTTGCCATCATCCCATCAGAAATTGTGATGTATGTGATATTATTGTCACTAGGGATTTTTGCATGCATCGCTGACTGTCATGATGGTGGAGTCAGGATCTTGGGAAACTTCAAATCCTTGCACTCTGCCTGCTAACTTCTCTGATGTCTGTGATAAGTGTAGGGTGACTCAGGCATCAACTCACAGACCTGTACTTACTAAGCAGGCCAGCAAGAGTTAATCTCTGCTGGGCTGCTTGTTAATCTCCTTTAGTCACATGCTATGGGAGAACCAGTCATATTTACTCACCTCATATATATTCTGGCTAGACACTTGCATTAGTGTCAGCTATAGCCAGTCTATACTGGCCTGGAGAGGGGGATACAACCAGGCTTACTGGTTATCATTGTTATATTATTGTTGTGTGTGGTTGTGGTGTTAACCCTTCTTGTCTTTTTGTTACTGCCTTACTTCATTTGCTTTTCTACTTAGTTTCTTACTGTTTATTCCTGAGAGTGTCAGTGTTAAGGTGGTGTCACACATAGCAACAACGTCGCTGCTAAGTCACGATTTTCTGTGACGTAGCAGCGACGTCCCGTCACTGTCGCTGTGTGTGACATCCAGCAACGACCTGGCCCCTACTGTGAGGTCGCCGGTCATTGCTGAATGTCCTGCTTCATTTTTTGGACGTTGCTCTCCCGCTGTGAAGCACACATCGCTGTGTGTGACAGCGAGAGAGCGACGAACTGAAGCGAGCAGGGAGCAGAGAGCCGGCGTCTGGCAGCTTGCGGTAAGCTGTAACCACGGTAAACATCGGGTAACCAAGAAGCCCTTTCCTTGGTTACCCGATATTTACCTTAGGTACTAGCATCCGCCGCTCTCATGCTGCCAGTGCCGGCTCCCTGCTCCCTGCATACGTAGCTAGAGTACACATCAGGTAATTAACTTGATGTGTACTCTGGCTAGGAATGCAGGGAGCCAGCGCTAAGCGGTGTGTTCTCACGCTGCCAGTGCCGGCTCCCTGCTCCCTGCACACGTAGCTGGAGTACACATCGGGTAGTTAACCCGATGTGTACTCTGGCTAGGAGTGCAGGGAACAGGGAGCCGGCACTGGCAGTGTGAGAGCGGCGGATGCTAGTAACTAAGGTAAATATCGGGTAACCAAGAGAAGTGCTTTCCTTGGTTACCCGATATTTACCTTAGTTACGCTTCCACGCGTCACTGCTGGCTGGGGGCTGGTCACTGGTCGCTGGTGAGATCTGCTTGTTTGACAGCTCACCAGTGACCATGTAACGACGCAACAGCGATCCTGATGAGGTCAGATCACTGGTCGAGATCGCTGCTGCGTCGCTATGTGTGACACCACCATTACTTAGCTTCTGTTATCTCTGTCTGTCTCATTTGTTTTTCCATCACACTCCTGCCCCTTAAGTGCCTGGGGGAGGAGCGGAACAGATTGGCTTTAGTCAGAAACATAGTCAGGCACGGGACTCAGGCATCTCCACCATTAGGGGTAATCTGGGGGACAGGGATAGTATAGGGTCCACTATATACCAGTGGAAGCTGCTTTAGATTGCACTCATTTACATAGTTCACTACAGTCCACAGTTGAATGGTACCGTAGTGAATATCATAATATAGCAACATATCTTATATGGCTACACAACATATCTACTGTGTAGCCAAAGATACTATGGACATATTGGAACATATGGCAAACTCTATGGGTGTGCCACTGCTGCTCTACATATTTGTGTTTGTTAAACCTAACTTGCATTTTAACCATATTATATGAATCTGTACATACTGATCTATAACTATGATGTATTTAGTTATGGGGTTGAGGCGTTATAATATTGTTGGAGCATACAACAGCTGCAGGCTGGATTGTTCATTGTTATTTCTTATTTTATTATATCAGTGATAGAGAAGACAAACAACTTTCTAAATATAATTGATTAAAAGATCATTAGGAAAGTAACTTGAATATCATCTAAATTATATGCCCATTATATGCAAATTGCCGACTTCCTGTTGAAAGGTGCCATCAGGGTGATGGACTGGAAGATCCCAGCGTGATCGGCAAAGTGACGTCCCTCCACAATGAAGAGCATAATCTTTCTCCAATAACCATGATAATCTTGTAAATTATTGCAAGATTTTGCTGCTTATAGTAGAGCACATTCAGTGCTATTAAATGAACGTGAATAGTTGAGCTACTGTGGCGGCCATAGCTTCACTGCATTTGGACAGATTTACTGCCACTCCATTGCTCTCCACTGGCAGACACAGACAGAAGAGGCCTCTGTGCAAGAACAATATATGGCCCCTTTGTTGTACAAAAGAACATTATAATGCACAACTCCGCTTTTTTGGTGGTGTAGATGGGCCACCTTATCCCTTGGCCTCCTGTGCTGCTCCACAGGTTGCCCCAATGATATATCCGTGACTGCCCCTGCTGCTCTCTGTAATCTAAAAATGGAGTGATGCACAGAAGAGCGGCAGTTCCACCTGTTCTAATAACGTGATACTATGACTTTCACAGTAGAGCAACAATTCTCCTTCATTCCACATATTTTGTTCACTGCAAAGCATCATCTATCCCCAGTTATTGCCAGATCACTCTGTTTAGAGCAAAGAACAGTGTACAGACATTGATGCACAGTGGAGCGCAGCAGTTCTCCGCCCTTATTCCTGCGCATGCACACAAGTAATATGTGTTGTGCAGTGGGACGTCCGAGAAGCCATGCCATCCACAAGATGACAATGTGGTTCTGAAGAAAAATTGTTACATAAAAAGGGGTTTTGATAGATATTGACTTTCAAAGTAGTCCAGATCTATGTTAAATACAGTATATATATATATATATATATATATATATATATATATATATATACATATATATATATATATATACATATATAGATTAATACATTAATTATTTATAAAAAGTTGTAGTTTGGCAATAGCTCCTTTTTAACCCTTCAAGCCTGACTAATTTCTTGGGTTTTTTTGCGCTTTCTTCTATTTCTCCCCTTCTTCCAAAAGGTATAACTCTTTTATGTTTCCATCAACATCAATTTTTAGCATTCATTATGTGGCAAAAAATAACCAGGCAATATGGTTGTGCAGGTCAGTATAATTATGGTGATACCAAATTTGCAAAGGTTTTGTTTTGTTTTATTTTAATCTAAGTGGCAAAAATTTTCTTGAATTTTGGAAAAAAATAGAATTAATTTTATTAACAAAATTTTCAATTTTTGGTCAATAGAGTTGTGTTATGGTTTTTTTGTACCCTGAACTTTTGTTTTTACTGATATAATTTTGGGGTAGGTACAATGTTTTGATAGTCTTTTGTTGCATTTTTTTTACCCTGTTACAGTGGCCGAAAAACCACAATTTTGGAAAAAAAAAAAATTTTTCTTGTCACGCCTTTTACTGATCAGGTTAAAGAAATATTTTTCATTTTTTTAAATTCTTAATTTTTTGTAGGGGGTCAATCAAACTTTTATGCATTTTTATTTTTTTAAATAATTTTTTTTTACAAACTTTTAATTGCATTTGTTCATCCTCTCAAGGGACTTGAACATGCAATTTTCTGTTGGTGTATACAGCAATACCACAGGACTGTCGTATATAGCATAAATCACAATCACCTATGAATGCCAGCCACAACCTGGTTTTCACAGTAGTACCATCATGATCAGCACTAGTAATGGGTGAATCTTTGGACCTTTCAGTTCGCCAGGCACATTTGAACTTTAGATAAAGATCGGTTTGTGACCCTGACTTGAACCGAACCTCAATGGAAGTCAGTAATTGGGCAGTTTGTGTCTCTGCCCACATGCAGTACAGCCAGCGATAAGTAGAAACTTCCAGGGGAGAGCAGGTGGGGTTTTTTATTTTTTTTTGTTTGTGTGTGTACACTGCATCTGATCATGCTGACGTAACCCCAAATATGCGCCATTCAAACACTGCTCGTGGCTCGCACTGGGCTGAGCCTCACTCATACCCAAGCACAGCACTGCTCACTTGAGTGTTTTGCACTCGTAACTCACTCGAACTTCGAACCCGAACCTTGTTTTTTTGGAAGTCGGTTTCTGTACCCAAACCTCAAACCCTGAACATCAGGTTCGCTGATCTCTAATCAGCATGGGGTTCTTCAGCAGTCATGGCAACCTTTCGGGCCCTGCAATCGCATTACTGATGGGTTGCTGATGGGCAATTATAACGGCGCACTCTAGCGAATGATTGCTGTACATACCGCTGACATAGATTGAAAGTGGCATATAAACAGATTAACAGCCATGGTTGGACCTTAGCTTGGCTGTTGGAGGTGGACGATGACTGAAAAATTTAGGCATTATCTGCTGGCAAAGATGTGGGCTCAGGAAGTCGGGCATCTGGCATATAACATAGCTGTATGTCACATGTTGTTAAGGGGTTGATACTGGACTTTATAACCTCATTAGTTTCTTCTACTGTTATTTTCTCCATGTTTTGATGAGGCTAAAAATGGTTCCTGCATGTTCCAAGTGAAAGAGTTCATTCATCAACAATGACTAAATGCTGAAAGCTGAAACTCAACAATAAATATAAATACTAAAAGGGAATCTGTCAGCAAGTTTTTGCTATGTAAACTAAAAAAACAGCATGCTGCAAGGGTTAACACAGAAAATTCATGAATGCCTGTCTTGTCACGGTCCTATGTGTTGCTTATTTGCTATGTTTGTTTAAGCTGCAGGACCATTATTATTGCCCAGACTACAATGTTACGTTCAGGGCAGTCTGGTATGCCCACTCCTCTGATTGACCATAGTGTCAATACTCAATGTCTATACATAGTCTGGTGTGGGTGGGGACAGCTCTCCAAGCTCTGCTACAAGGCTAATTCTACAAGTTTTGATTGTGTCAGAACGGCTGCACCCAGTAATCTAAGTGATGCATTATTAGATTCAGGACTTCTTTGCCTACATGATGCTGCTTTCAGATGAGGTAGCAAAAACCTGCTGACAGATTCCCCTTAAGCAAAACATTTTAGCTAAGATATTTATACAGATGTAGCAGCCGTCAAAATTAATAGCTTAGTGTGCCCCGGCGCTCTATAATACAACGGTTCTCATTCACTTTGAATGAACTGCATGTTACGCTAACGCCATAGAGTGTAGCGGCTGTCAGGTCGGAGCGCAACAAATGGACAGACCTGCCTAAATGTATTTACTATGGCTTGTTGGTTTGGTTTTCTGTCCGACAACTTATAGTGCAATTCTATGTGTACTAAATATTGCAGTAAAGCAATTTAGACATAATACACAGCCAGAAGTAATCAGATGTTTACTGACATTCTGTTATACTTCATAGACTACAACTACAATTGTATACATATATAATGAAGGGCTGTTAACCATTTAAGTGAGAAAGGAAAAATGAGTGCTTAAGTCTATGAATGTTTTTATACCATAATTATTCTTTAAAAAATATATATTATTATGAGGAAAAGCATTAAACAACAATTTAGACTAATTTCGGAGAGCAATGCAAGCTGTTAGGACTGAAAAGCATGAAAAATATGGGGTAACAAAAAAAAAAGAATGAAATTAGATTAAAATAACACACCGATAAACAAATTATCCTGCAGAAACAGCTTTAGAGGAAAGAACATTGTAAATCTGAAATAACAGCATCACCATGTGGACAGCGATGGGATATATCATGGCTTCAGCCTGTAATCTAGCGTTATATACACAGTTTGTGGATTCTTGCTTCTAATAGAAATACATTTCAGTGCCATAGTTGATGGTCAGTATTGGTGACAGCACCGGTCACAGCTGCAAGCTATAAAAACTAGTAACTTCATGAGGAGTCCTCCTAAGGCCTCATTCACACATCTGTTTTTCCCGTACGTGTTCTTTCCTTGTTTTTTATGGATAGAATATGTACCAATGATTGTATATTGGGCTGTTTACATCTACGTGTTTCTGTGCAGACTGGCTAAAGAAAGTAAGACGTCAATTTTATCATGAATGATCACTGACTGCGCACATTGCCCTCTGTGCGCTCTTTGTGTGATCTCCAGTATTAACATTGTAATATAAAGGAGAAGCTTTGCCACTAATATATTTTTTTCCTGATGATAAAACTCTGATATCAGGAAAATTAAACACTATCCAATACTGAGGAAATGTTGATTAAAAATAGTTATAAACATTAGTCCATTTTTGTCCACCACAAAAATCACTAAAGTCTGAATGAGGCTTTAATCTTTCTACAAAATAAAGTTTTGCAGAGAATGGAGGACCACAAACTGCATAAAGAAGTGGACACTGACTGCTGTCTGCAGGGTGTCAAGATTGGGTATACCCCTTTTAATCTCTCTTAGCACTGGGTTAGGAGTTTAAAGGTTAATTAGGGTCAGTTTAACATGCAGTTCGCAGGGGGATGGGGTTCTGGCTCAAGCCCCTCCTCGTGTCTGCCCACTTATATGGTGTTTATGTGGCCATTTGAATTTACCCTTTCCCTTTTCCCTAATGGTATATTTCTCCCTTTTGGTTTATAAGGCCAGGGCAGAAGGGGCTGGCCTCTTTTCCAGTGTCGGCTGACAAGTATCTCTCACTCCCTCCCTTAAATAATAATATATATTCACATATATAACGCCATTAAGTCCACAGCACTTTACATATATTGGCAACTCTGTCTCCATTGGAGCTCACAATCTAAAGTCCCTATCAGTAGTTTTTTTGGAGTGTGGCAGGAAACTGGAGAACCTGGAGGAAACCCACGCAAACACAAGGAGAACATACAAACTCCTTTCAGATGTGGTCCTTGGTGGGATTTGAACGCAGGACTCCAGTGCTGTAAGACTTTCTGGTTACTGAGATGGGTTTTTTTATTACTCAATCATAGAATGGTAGAGTTGGAAGGGACCTCAAAGACCATCAGGTCCAACCCCCTATGAGTGTAGGATTTCCTAAATCATCCCAGCTTTATGTTTATCCAGTTTCCACTTGAAGATTTCCATTGAGGAAGAGCTCACCACCTCCTGTGGTAGCCTGTTACACTCCCTGACTGCCCTCACTGTCAGAAAGTTTTTCCTAATGTCTAATCTGAATCTCCTTCCATTAAGTTTCATCCCATTGCTTTTTGTACTTCCTTCTGCTAATGAGAATAGGGTAGTTCCCTCTGCACTGTGACTACCTTTCAGATATTTGTAGACCGCTATTAAGTCTCCTCTCGGCCTTCTCTTTTTCAAACTAAACATCCCTAGTTCTTTTAGCCACTCTTCATATGACATGGTTTGAAGAGCTTCTACCATCTTGGTTGCTCTTCTCTGGACTTGCTCCAATATATCGATGTCTTTCTAGAATTGGGGCACCCAGAACTGTACACAGTATTCCAGGTGGGGTCTGACCAGGGCAGAGTATAGGGGAATAATTACCTCCTTGATCTAGATTCAATGCTTATCTTGATACATCCCATAATTTTGTTGGCCTTTTTAGCTGCATCTTCGCATTGTTGGCTCATGTTGAATCTGGGATCCACTATTATGCCCAAGTCCTTTTCCCCGATGCTATCACCTAGTTCTATTCCTCGCATACTATATATGCTTTTTACTCGTAGAGAGTTGATGTACAAGTCACAGTTGTCGATAAATTGAATTAATGTTAATGAGACCAAAGCCGAACGTGGCCTCTGGGAGTCTGGAGGGGCACACCATTTTGGAGTTAAAATGGTGAAAGAATCGGTTCGAGCATTCTGAAAAATTGAAGTTTTAAAAGAGAAGTTTTAACAAAAGACAAGTTAAATGAAAATATAATAAATAAAGCTGTGGCCGACCCCGTCCACTAAAACAACCTGTGGTGTGTGCCTTTTTGCGTCGGACAGGAATAAAGAAGGGATTGACAGGTTTGGTGAGTAGGGCATGACAGCAGTCAAGTTATTCTTGACTTTCTAGTCAATACGCTTGTCGAGGCACTCAAAATTGACAAGCGTTCTAGTGCAAACCATTTCAGAAAATGATTTTTTTTTGGGAAGTTTTTGAATGTGTTCTTTGCTTCCTTGACCACTTAATGACCTTAATTGCTATGTACATTATGGTTCATCCCTCTGCCTTTGATGTGGGCTTGCACTATGAGACCAAATCTTTCTCTGCACAAGTCAGCTGATTTTATCAGCCACCATGTGCCTCAAACAGTCATGGGTAGATTGGAGATCAGCCTGCAGCTGTTAACCAGTTAAATCCCGGTGTCAGTCCCTGCAGAATTTCATTTTTTTTCTATTTTACCACATTTGATTTTTTTTCCCTGCTCACTATTACACCATATGATAAAATGAATGGTGTTATTCAAACTCATCCGCAAAAAGAAATCCCTGACATGGCTACATTGAAGGAAAAATAAAAACGTTATGGCTTTTGGAATAAGGAGAGGAAAACAAGAAAGAGCAAAAGCTAAAAATTGCCCAGTCTTTAAGGGTTTTTTTTCCTAAAACCTTTTTCAGCCTTCTGATTAAACCTTGTCTAGTTTGGAGCAGATTCCATCAGGAGCAGCTTTAAAGCAGTGAAATATATTTTTTTTTCCAATTAAACGTTTTTCAAAACCTGAAGGTAAAAAAGATGTTAAAATGACAGAACATTTAAAGGTTAGGTAAGGTATATACCTTAGGCACCTTCACACGTCAGTGATTCTGGTTTGCATGTTGTAGTTTTTATACGTACCGGAATCACAGACATAGGCAGACCCATTAAAATCAATGGGTCTGAACACACATCAGTGATTTGTCACTGACGTGTTTCCATGCTGTGCACTTGCGTGTCTGTATGTTCCGCACGGAGACAAGTCAATTTTTTTCTGGCATCACTGATGTCCCACGACCACACTATGGTGTGATCTGTGAAAGACATACTGGAAAAATCACGTACAATTAAAATAAAAAGTCTTTTAAACTCACCCGTCTCCAACGATGCTGTCTCTGGCTGCTGCTGTCTCCGCTTCCAGGCTAGCTAATTATGCATATGCACTGCACTGCGACCCAGAAGTAGCTGCAGAGGGGAGACAGCGGCAGCCGGAGACATCAGCATCACAGGAGACTTCAGCACCACGGAGAGCAGGAGAGTGGACAGGTGACTAGAGAAGTCCCTGATTACTGTGTACTATCACAGATAGCAAACAGAGATCACAGGTGTGCCAAAATCACAACATACGGAGGGACATACACACTAAACACCTTCATCACGTCAGTGAAAAATATGTGTGAACGAGGCTATAAGGGTATGTTTTCAAGCAGGTCCTTCCTGGAACCTGCCTAAAAAAGCTCCACAAAATGGCCAAAAATAATGAAAATAAAGTACAGCAATGTAAAAATGCACACAGGTCCAATCTTTTGTTACCTCTTTAAGGGTATGACCGCACTTTGCGTTTTTACCTGCGTTTCCGCAGCGTTTTGAGCTGCAGCGTTTTCATGCCAAAATGCATGCGTTTTGGTTTTCCATGATAGTCTATGGAAAATGTTGAATTCCTGTCCGCACTTTGCGTTTCAAAACGCTGCGTTTAATTTGCATAATTTGTGGCAAAAAACATACGTTCAAAGAAGCAGCATGTCAATTGTTTTTGCAATTTCTGCAGCGTTTTGCTAACATTAAAGTCAATAAGAAGTAGCAAAAAGCAACAAACATCAAAATCCTGCGTTTTACCTGCTTTTTAGCTGCAGAAACAAGGCGTTTTGGACTACATAAACGCATGCTTTTCTAACATTAAAATAATGGAATAATATGTCCCTTTACACACACACATAGTCCGACATTGAAATTAAAGGAAATTATGATTTTATTGCTATTTTTATTGAATATTATAAAACTGCTATAATTTCATGAAATATAACTATTTTCCTTATTAATTCACCAGATATATATGTATTGGTTTTTTTTTTCTCTTTTTTTCATTCTGTTTGACTGTGTAAACTTTATTTAGCAGTGTCATGATGTTCAAAATGCATCTTTCAAAATGCAGGTGAAAAAGCATGCAAAAAGCGCTGAAAACGCATCTAAAACGCGGTAAATACGCATGCGTTTTTAGCGCTAAATTTCTGGAAAAGGCAACTTTGGCTAAATCAATTAAGGTAAAAACGTGTGTTTAGAACTGCAAGTAGGACGACGCAAAGTGCGGTCATACCCTAACTGCTTCATGGTCTGGAAACAGTGAAATGGTTAAAAGAAGCAGCACGTTCATTCTTTCACAGGAAGTTGTTCACTAGTTATAGTTTAAATCACTTAAAAAATATGACGATAAGAGAACTCGTGTAAAAATGACAGAAAATCTACCAGTGACGCTGTTGCAGGAAAAAAACACTGGCCTCTATCTGAAGTGGCTTCGCCTAGGAAAGCTTCAGCCAGCATCTTAAAGACAACATGTGCAATACCCTGAGGCTGCGCTTCCATGGTGAGTATTTGGTGAGTTTTTGATGTGGCAGAATTTCTGCTGCTATAAGGTAAATTAGGTTACTTGCATTTTTCATTGCTCTTTTCCTTTCGTTTTTTTACATGCATTTGTATCGCGTTTTTGACCCTGCGTTTTTTGTTTCTTTTTGGTGTGTCACTATTTAAAGGGAATATGTCACCAGGTTTTTGTCACCTAATCTGTAGCATAATCTAGAGACAGAGATCCTGATTTCAGTGATGTGTCACTTTCTGTGCTGCTTAGTGTAGTTTTGATAAAACCACTGATTAATCAGCAGTAGATTATCATTAGAGGACTACTTGGCGTGCTGTCAGGTAGTCTAGCGTATTTATGAACTCTGTATAACAGTTAGATCTGCAGTGGTGAAAGCATTGATTATCAAAATGACAGCAAACAGCTCAGTAAGTTTCACATCGCTGGAATCAGGATCTCTGTCTCTATATTATGCTGCTCTCAGATGGGGAAGCAATGTCGCGGGCGGGGAGGAGGGTGTCAGCACACCGCGCTCACCCCTTCTGCTCGGGTCCGGCAGCTGCTCCTGGTGGCTCGAGCTGTGAGCCGGATCCCGGGGTTTCTCGAGCGACACTCCTCGCCCGTGAGTGAAAGGGGGGTGTTTGTTGGGTGTGGGGATTGTTATAGTTCGTGACGCCACCCACGGTTGTGGTGATTGCACCACCGCTGCTCAGTGTGGGGGTCCCGGGGATGGTGATGCGGAGCAGCCAGGTGTTGTGTTGCCCCTCCGTGGGTAGGGGTTGGTGATCCCGGGGCCCGGTGATGAGATGTAAAGTGTAGGGCCTGGAGGGCGCAGGGACGCGGGGCAGCGCTGTGCCTTGCGGCACTATGGTACTCACTCAGCCTGACACACGGACACAGTCTGTACGGTAAACCAACGGCTGGTAGGACGGTCCCACAGACGGCTGCACCTGCACTCCCGGTAGGTGACGGTGATGTCCCTCTTCCTTGCACCTGTGTTGACTGATGGTAGCGGTGGATTCCCTCCGGTTACCCGCTCCCCGGCTGCAATCTGGGCCGGAGGAGCTCTACACTTTGCCCGCAGGCGCTGGCCCTGAGAAAATTGTGCCGTGGCGGTGGCGGTGTCTCTCCAATACGGGTTGAGCTGTTGCCTTCAATCGGGACTTGGTTGTTGGGGGATCTGCGTCCCCGTCACTGACGGATTTGGCAAATCTGGCGACTCCTAGCCTTGCCGGGGTCCGAGAGGCCCCTGCCCTGGTGCTGACTGTCCTTCGGAACACTGCTCCAGACCACCGGGCACACAGCCAACGGGGTCCTTCCAGGAACTTCCAAACGGTCCCCCTCCAGACAGTCACCGCCGTTGCTGACCTTGCTGTTCTGGCCCTCACAAAGCTGGACCCTTCAGGCTGTCTTTCTCTTCTGTCACTTTACTTGCTTTTCCTCCTTTACTACTTTCCTTCCTTCACTTTCACTTAGTTGTTTACTGTAGCCCTGTCTAGACTACTCCTTCACTCCTTCCACTTCCTCCTCCCTGACTAGACTCTGGTTTCTTCCTGCCTCCAGAGCTGTGAGCTCCTTGGTGGGCGGAGCCAACCGCCTGGCCCACCCCCTGGTGTGCCTCATCAGACTTCTGGAGGAAGGCAACAAGGATTTGTGGTTAGCTGTGATGTGCCTACCTGGAGTGTGGGGTGTGGTGGTGTTGTGACCTGTGTCCCCTGGCTTGCCCAGGGCGACACAGCAACAACCTGGTGACAGATTACCTTTAAATAAAGCTCTTTGTTTTTGATACGTCTAGGTATTTGGCTTTAACAAAACTTTATTAATACAGTCATGTGCAGAGTACATGCCTTTTTGGTGCATTTCCACAGTTGAAAAGCACTAAAAACTCTCATGCAGGACTCTCCAGTATGGCTCACTCACATGAGCTGATGTTCTCTCATGCAAAACAATCAGGTCAATTATGTTAATGACACTCTGATCAAACTCTGCTTTGAGTGTGAGCCGAGTATCATTCACTGTGATCTGGTTCTCTCACATGTGGAAATTGAGCACAGGTGTGAAGAAGATGGAGAGACTAATTTCTCCATCTTCTCCATTCTCTGCCTGGGTATATCAGATGACATCCAGATGTTTCACACAGCCATATACTTGTATGGGAGTGCGCCATCCGATATGCTGCCACTTGCAGCATGCAGTGATTTTTTTTTTTCATGTCGAATTGGCACAAGCCCTGGTCGGCACTGGCCCATAGTATATTATTTGCCCAAGGGCTATCCAGTAAAACATCGGATAGCACCCGGCCGTGTTATACGCTTGTGTGAGTGAGCTTATATACTCATTTTTCTAAATCCTTTTATTAGTGAGCAGTCTGGACTGCCCAAATTCTGTGCTACCATCCTGCTCCTACTGCTGGGCTAAGGCTATGTGTCCACGTTGCTTTTTACCTGCTTTTTTGCTGCTTTTTCAACTGCAGCGTTTAATGCCAAAATGGATGTGTTCTGCTTTTCAAGCAAAGTCTATGGGAATTTGGGTTTCTTGTACCCACTATGCAGTTCAAACTGCAGCCTTTTTGTTGCAGAACTTTGGACAAAAACTCAGCTTTGCAGTGCAAAACCCAAATGGCAAAAACAATTGACATGTCAATTGTTTTTGCCATTTGGGTTTTGCACTGCAAAGCTGAGTTTTTGTCCAAAGTTCTGCAACAAAAAGGCTGCAGTTTGAACTGCATAGTGCGGACAAGAAACCCAAATTCCCATAGACTTTGCTTGAAAAGCAGAACACATCCATTTTGGCATTAAACGCTGCAGTTGAAAAAGCAGCAAAAAAGCAGGTAAAAAGCAACGTGGACACATAGCCTAAATGTCCATGTGTACTGAAACCCTATGGCTCTCGCTCCTCCTTTGAAGATGGAAGTGTATAAGCAAGAGGAGAATATTGCACACTTTATTTAAAGAGGTTGTCCACTACAAAGCATAGTGGCCACATCGATGTAAAGCTGTAACAAAAGGCTTTTTCTAAATACCTTCTGTGATGGTGGAATATTATTGGAGGTTGTCTATCCATGTTGTGTAAGTTTGTATTTTAGGTGTGGTTCATTGTCCATTCTCTGTATTGTAGGTAATCACCACCTGTAGTTTTCCTGTCCCTAGGTCTTGGGGAGGGGGGCCTGGGATCCACCTAAACGCTCTGCTTACCTGAAGAATTGGGCAATCTGTTTGTCAACTTCAAGAGGGAAGCAGGAAGATTGAACCTTTGAGGGAAAAGCTGCGGCTCCCCAGAGAGACCTGGACACTTACTGGACTATATTCGTGTTTCTGAACTATTTTTTATCCTCTGTATGGTGGATTATGTTATTGACCGTTTGATTTGCTTGGAATAAATGATCTTTGAATAGTTCAATCATCTCTCGCTCTGTTGATTGTGTGATATGGGAGAAGGACCCAGTCACACCTTCTTTTGTCAATTCTGCCTGTGAGAGGCACTACCTCTGTCTGCTCATCCCCATCACATGACCCCTAGCTGCAGTGAACTCTGATATCTGGTGATGTCACATCAACTTCCAGAGTTGGAAGCTGACCCGGCATCATTGAGGCTGGACCCAGTCTCCGTGAGTGACTGGACTGTGGGCGCAGTTTTAACACACATTACAGCCCAGTATTGCTCTTGCTTTAGGTGCTCTGCCATGAAGGAGAGAGCGCACGAGATGCTGGGCTTTGATGTGCGGTGAAGCTTTGCCCACAGCCCAGTCACTCATGGAGACTGGGTCGCATCTCAGTGATGCCGGTCTACTTCCCATTCTGAAAGTTGACGTGATATCACTTATCACTGCACATCAGAAGTCACTGCAGCCGGAGGTCATGTGATGGGGATGAGCGGACAGCAATAGCGCCTCTCACAGGCAAAATTGACAAAAGAAGGTATTTAGAAAAAGCCTTCATTTTTAGCTTTTTATTAATGTGGTCACTATGGTTTGTAGTGGACCACCTCTTTAAGCCCACAGGATAGACTTTAGGTGGTTTGCACTCTGGGATGTCATCAAAAATAACTAATAGGGTTTTTTTAAAAAAATGAATATATTGCAAGCTACTTATATAATCCGGTGGTACGCTTTAAACTTTTAACCATTTCCTTCCAGTTTCCTCAGCTCAGAGGGACCATTGCTCCTGGCATGAGTAATCTTTAAGTGACCTTAGCTTAGAGTTTATCTTCCGATAAATGTTCAGAAAACCATTTATGTACCGGTTATTGTAAAAGTCTCCTTTATAGATTTTCTGTCAGGCAAATATGTCCTTTCAGAAGCCAAATCAAGAATCCATTTGGGTAGTAACGTTCATCATTTCTAGGCACTTTAGAAAAGCGCTTTCTCTTCCGAAACAACAGAATTTCTAAATGGCGTCTCACGGTAAAAAATGAAATTATGACGAGCTCCTGATATCAGCGAAACAGAGGTAATTAGATAAAGGCAACATGTGAATGAATGATGACCGAACTTCTATTTTAATGGCAGGACCTAGATAATAATGGCGTACACTGAGTAATGGGCTGCATTCATTCTCATGACATAGAATTTATGAATTGAGGATATTTTCATTACAAAGTAATTTGCAAATTAGTACATTCACAATAAATGGTGCAGATGTTTGCATTAACCTTTTCTCCTCAGGCCTGTTTTCTATCATTTGCATGGATTTACGTTAATAATAGACCTGGGAAAATTATGATACGGCCTTGCGATTTATATTTTTTTTTTTTACTACAAGAATTTATGGATATTGTTATGAATATCCGCAACTATGAATGATGTAATTTGCCTTCAGAACATTTTGAGGAATATTTCTCAATTGCCACCCATGGGTAACTACACTGTAAGTCAATGTTCAATTCATAAGACATACTGTATATCACAAAAGTGAGTACACCCCTCACATGTTTGTAAATATACATTTTTTTTTCCAAGCAATCAAACATACAGATTATACTTGAAGCATATATAATATATAGATAGCAGTAGACCTTGCTGCACACAGACTATCGTGACAGACAGTTAAATGGTGTGACATATATTCCAAGTAGAAATACCCTACTCTAAAGAAAACGGAGAACTGGGATCGGGGAGGGAAGAAGAGGGGTAGGGTACCATATTGACAGTAGGTATGACTCAAATTTCAAGCACCCAACATGGATGCACAATCCCTGTTCTCACCCTTTACGCCTCTCTCACACGTCAGTTTTTTGCCATCAGTCACAATCCGTCGAATTTAGAAAAAAATGGATCCAGGGCTGGATCCATTTTTTTCTCATTGACTTGTGTTAGCGACGGATGGCCTGAGGTTACATCCGTCGTACGATGGATCCGTCGAAAAATGTGTGTCCGTCGGATGGAGAAGACGTCCCCAGTAACGTTTTCTGTGTGAGTCGAAAAAACGGACAGTGACGGATTTATCGCGGTCCGTTGTTTGGCGGAATGGAGGCTTATGGGCGCAGGATCCATCAAAATATATTGAATGACGGAATCCGACGACGGATCCGTTTTTTTTAACTGAGCATGCTCAGATGATGTGTAAAGTAATTTCTGGTCAAAAAAAGTCACTCTCTCTCTCTCTCTCTCTCTCTCTCTCGCTCTCCCAATAACAGTTGCTCCTGATATCACATCGTTGGTTGAAAGCAGGTTCTAATACTTTCCATGATACATTGTGGTAGCAGGGAGATAAAGCTTTCCCAGGTTTCAAAAAAGGACTGTACGTTTCTCTCCCTCTGTAAAGATGCCATTTGATGCAGAAACGCCAGATTATCCAGAAAAATCTTGAAGGGAGGAGCTTGGTCGTGGATCCACACCTGCAGAATGGCTTTAATGCCAGATGCCACAATAAAATGCAATAATTTACGCGCCCCTAAAGAGCATTTATATTTTTCTGGCCCATAGAGGTTCCTCAGGGGCAGTAAATACATTATTATATCTTTTCATTGGACAACACAGAAGATATGACACTTTGACACAATGTAAAGTAGTCAGTGTAAAGCTTGTATAACAATGTAAATTTGGTGTGCCCTCTCAATAATTCAACAAACAGCCATGAATGGCTAAACCGCAGGAAACAAAAATGAGTACACCCCTAAGTGAAAATGGACAAATTGTGCCCAAAGTGTCAATATTTTGTGTGCCAACCATTATTTTCAAGCACTGCCTTAACTCTTTGGCATGGAGTTCACTAGAGCTACACAGGAGCCACTGGGATCCTCTGCCATCCTCCATGGCAACATCACGGTGCTGGCATTAAGGAGAGTCCAACAGCGCAATTTCTCAGGGCCTCACTCTCTTAGGGACCCCAGCAGTTGTATTCCGGGTTAAGATTGTTCAAGGACCTTTGATGACTTCACAGTCAGTCTCTTAGTTGCAGAAGTCTAAAAGAACTGAACAAGAGACAGGCTGGTATGCAGGACTGATATTAGAGAGAAGGGAGCGCAAACTGGGCAATTTCACATTGCCCCCGTTTTCTTAGGGTACTTTCACACTTGCGTTATTTTCCTTCCGTTACAATCCGCCCTTTTGGGAAACAGCGGAATCCGTTAACGGATTCCGCTGTTTCCCATAGACTTGTATGGTTGACGGATTGTACCAAAAGGAGCTGCGTTGCTTCCGCTGGGCGACGCTCCGTTGCTTCCGCCCAGCGGGAGGAACGCAGCATGTAACGTTATTTTGAGCAGCGGAATCCTCTGGATTTCACTGCGCATGCTCTTTTTTTTTTTTTTTTTTTTTTTTTTTTTTTTTAAATCAAACTTTACTTTGGCTCGCGGTGGCCGAACGTTCAGCTGAGCGCCCGGCCGTCGGCAAGCGACAGCGCTCAGCTGAATGACCGGCCACCAGCATGCCCGGCCGCCGGCAAGTCACAGCGCTCAGCTGAGCGCCCGCCCGCCGGCATGCCCGGGCGCCGGCAAGTGACAGCGATCAGCTGATCACCCGGCGGCCGGCTGCAGGGAGCGATCAGCTGATCACCCGGCGGCCGGGAGCGATCAGCTGATCACCCGGCAGCCGGCTGCAGGGAGCGATCAGCTGATCACCCGGCGGCCGGCTGCAGGGAGCGATCAGCTGATCACCCGGCGGCCGGCTGCAGGGAGCGATCAGCTGATCACCCGGCGGCCGGCTGCAGGGAGCGATCAGCTGATCACCCGGCGGCCGGGAGCGATCAGCTGATCACCCGGCGGCCGGGAGCGATCAGCTGATCACCCGGCGGCCGGCTGCAGGGAGCGATCAGCTGATCACCCGGCGGCCGGCTGCAGGGAGCGATCAGCTGATCACCCGGCGGCCGGCTACTGGGAGCAATCAGCTGATCACCCAGCGGCCGGCTGCAGGGAACGATCAGCTGATCGTTCACTATAGTCTGCCGCTGGTAAAACCGAGAAAAAAAAAAAAAAAAAATCAAAACGAATTGCGTTGTTTTGCAGCATCCGTTGCATCCGTTGTGTCACTATATGCAACACATCCGTTGCATCCGTTACACAACGCAATGCAACGGATACCGTTCAACGCAAGTGTGAAAGTAGCCTTAGGGGCCCCAATGTTTATATCCTGATAATAAAACTGCTTCAGGACCTTTGTACCATCATGTCATGTGACTAAGTTGTCACCAAAAGGTCTCTTAATTGCAGGAATCTAAGGCTGAAGAGGAGACAGGGTGGTATGTGCAGTGTGTGTGGATGGATGAAAGGATAGATAGATAGAAAGATAGATAGATAGATAGATAGATAGACACACGTGGTGCACACAGGGTTTGGAGAGGTAGGTTGTTGTTCCAAAATGCAATATGACTATACTTGAATAAATGATGATTTTGTTCAAGAATAAATGTGGATTGTGTTCATAGAAAAAATAAGACAATCCCTGACAATAAGCTTTAGTGCATCTCTAGTGCCCCTGAATCTATCAGGAGCTACAAGGTACTGCATTTTGTCCAAGATGCAGGCTCTATCCCCAGGAACCTGGAAGACCAGTGCCGGTAACAGCAAAACACATGATAATCCCAGTTTTTCCCCATCCCCAAAAACTGGTGACAGACTAGAGTTGGACCCAATGGATGGCCACCTAGGGGTGGAGCCGATCCAGTCCACTAGACAACAACCAGGTGGTAGGGGGCAGACAGTCAGTGGAGTTGAGCTGAGTTATTGGAGGAGAGAGGAGATGGACGTAACCGCACTGACGGGAGTGTGTGACGATGACCTGTGGGCACAGGCTTGTGGTTGCCGGTGGAGTACAGTGGATTACTCCCGGATCCATAGCATTGACAGGGTATAGAGCCCTAGGTCAGGCAAACGCTCCAGGCAGACCTGATAAAATCTGCACAGTGAGGGGACCATCCAGGATCTCACTGACTGTAAAGTCCGCAGGCATCAGTAGTGATGGGAGAACCAGGGACCGGAATGGATTACTGAGCCTACATGGTTCAAATTGCCCCAATACGGACTAAAGACTGAGAGACTACCAAGAAGAGACCTACAGATTGCTCCAAGTCACGGGGACCCACCAACTAAAGAAGGGTGCAGGGGAAAGAAGCCACCAGGTCACCAAACTGGCACTGGGACTAAGGCGACCAGTGGTGAGAACCAGCCTTCCTCCAGGTACCAGCTATCAACATGCTGTGAGTAAAGAACCCAGTTACACTGCAATCCCTTGTGTGGCCTACCTTCTTTCTGCGCCTAATTCCATCACCTACCCCCTGGGGCCCCGACCCTACTTGCGGAGGGCCCAACATCCAGGCTGCCACTAACATCAGCCCCAGCGGTGAGAGAATGTGCAGCTGCGGTTCCATCACCATAACCGCAACCCACAAGTGGCGTCACGATACAAACTTTATAACTATTCCCCTGTACATAACCCCCTTCAAGCGGTTACGGAACCGGGCAACGGCCACCCAGTGAACTGTCCCCGTAAATATACAGCCCGGGACCCAGTACCTCATAGCTCTGGGGCGAGTCAAATCTTTCGGAGCGAAACATAATATAGGACCCTCTCTTATTTTCGGTGAAACACAGTACATGTCCAGTCCAGCACATTTATCTTGAGTTTCTTAAGAAAGGCAGTGGTTATATAGGAGGCATTTTTGAGATCGTTATCATGTTGGAGTACTAGCCTGTGGTTCAGTTTCCGAAGGGAGGGGATCCTGCTCTGCATCAGTATGTCACAGTAAATGAAATGCTGGCATTTATAGTTCACTGATTCAACTGTTGCTCCTCACAGCCGGTAGCACTCATGCAGCCCCAAACAATGACGCTCTACCACCATGCTTGACTATAAGCAAGACACACTTGTTTTTGTACTCCTCACCTGGTTGCCGCCACACACGCTTGACATCATCTGAACCAAAACAGTTTATCTTAAGGCTGCTTTACACCAGACAATCTATCGTGCGATAGATCGTCGGGGTCACGGTTTTTGTGACGCACATCCGGCATCGCTGACGATGCCGGCCTGTGTGACACCTCCTAGCGACGCAGTATTGCTCACAAATCGTGAGTCGGGTACTGCTCGCTAGGTTCCATAATATCGTTTAATTTAGTTGATCATCGTTTCCGTGGTAGCACACGCCGCTCCGTGTGACACCACGGGAACGATGAGCAGCTCACCTGCCTCCCGCGGCCGCCGCCGGCTCTATGTGGAAGGAAGGAGGTGGGCGGGATGTTTACATCCTGCTCATCTCCGCCCCTCCGCTTCTATTGGCCGGCGGCCGTGTGACGTCGCTGTGACGCTGAACGTCCCTCCCACTCCAGGAAGTGGACGTTCGCCGCCCACAGCGAGGTCACACGAGAGGTAAGTATGTGTGACGGGGGTTACTGACTTTGTGCGACACGGGCAGCGATTTGCCCGTGACTAGTGATGAGCGAGTACTAAAAAGCTCGGGTGCTCGAAGCTCGGGCCGAGCCTCCCAAGATACTCGTGTACTCGGCCCGAGCAACGAGCCCAATGTTATCCTATGGGAGACCCGAGTATTTTTGTGAAATGACCTCCCGGCAGCATGGAGAAACCCTAAAAATGGCACAAAAGTCTCAGAAGAGTGCTCAAATGACATGGCAACAGCATGGGGAAGACCCCTTGAAGCATTTATCACTCAAAAGTCACAGCTGTGAACAATTTTGTCCGCGTTTTACGCCATTTTTACGGACTCACCAGAAAACCTTCCAAAATGACCCCAAAATGATTTTTCATGGCAGAAATGTTAAGGGCACATACCCAATAGTGAGATAGAGCTGGTGTATGTTACTTTTTGAGATTAATACATGAAAGATTTTACGTGAAAACATTGTGTGGCACTCCGATGTCCCTGAGAAGAGACGTACATGAAGGCCTCTTGAGTCTAATGTGCCCATTTTGAGGAAGTGAGTCTTTGTAGTATTTTCCTTTGCCAGGGCAGTCCAAAATTGTGAGGTTCACCAATGTCCCTGGATAGAGACGTGCATGATGGCCTGTAAACCTGAAGTGCCCATTGTAAGGAAGTGGGTCTATTTTAGTATAGCCCTTTGCCAGGGCAGCCAAAAATTGGGAGGCTCCACATTGTCCCTGGATAGAGACGTGCATGATGGCCTGTAAACCTGAAGTGCCCATTGTAAGGAAGTGGGTCTATTTCAGTATAGCCCTTTGCCAGGGCAGCCAAAAATTGGGAGGCTCCACATTGTCCCTGGATAGAGACGTGCATGATGGCCTGTAAACCTGAAGTGCCCATTGTAAGGAAGTGGGTCTATTTCAGTATAGCCCTTTGCCAGGGCAGCCAAAAATTGGGAGGCTCCACATTGTCCCTGGATAGAGACGTGCATGATGGCCTGTAAACCTGAAGTGCCCATTGTAAGGAAGTGGGTCTATTTCAGTATAGCCCTTTGCCAGGGCAGCCAAAAATTGGGAGGCTCCACATTGTCCCTGGATAGAGACGTGCATGATGGCCTGTAAACCTGAAGTGCCCATTGTAAGGAAGTGGGTCTATTTCAGTATAGCCCTTTGCCAGGGCAGCCAAAAATTGGGAGGCTCCACATTGTCCCTGGATAGAGACGTGCATGATGGCCTGTAAACCTGAAGTGCCCATTGTAAGGAAGTGGGTCTATTTCAGTATAGCCCTTTGCCAGGGCAGCCAAAAATTGGGAGGCTCCACATTGTCCCTGGATAGAGACGTGCATGATGGCCTGTAAACCTGAAGTGCCCATTGTAAGGAAGTGGGTCTATTTCAGTATAGCCCTTTGCCAGGGCAGCCAAAAATTGGGAGGCTCCACATTGTTCCTGGATAGAGACGTGCATGATGGCCTGTAAACCTGAAGTGCCCATTGTAAGGAAGTGGGTCTATTTCAGTATAGCCCTTTGCCAGGGCAGCCAAAAATTGGGAGGCTCCACATTGTCCCTGGATAGAGACGTGCATGATGGCCTGTAAACCTGAAGTGCCCATTGTAAGGAAGTGGGTCTATTTCAGTATAGCCCTTTGCCAGGGCAGCCAAAAATTGGGAGGCTCCACATTGTCCCTGGATAGAGACGTGCATGATGGCCTGTAAACCTGAAGTGCCCATTGTAAGGAAGTGGGTCTATTTCAGTATAGCCCTTTGCCAGGGCAGCCAAAAATTGGGAGGCTCCACATTGTCCCTGGATAGAGACGTGCATGATGGCCTGTAAACCTGAAGTGCCCATTGTAAGGAAGTGGGTCTATTTCAGTATAGCCCTTTGCCAGGGCAGCCAAAAATTGGGAGGCTCCACATTGTCCCTGGATAGAGACGTGCATGATGGCCTGTAAACCTGAAGTGCCCATTGTAAGGAAGTGGGTCTATTTCAGTATAGCCCTTTGCCAGGGCAGCCAAAAATTGGGAGGCTCCACATTGTCCCTGGATAGAGACGTGCATGATGGCCTGTAAACCTGAAGTGCCCATTGTAAGGAAGTGGGTCTATTTCAGTATAGCCCTTTGCCAGGGCAGCCAAAAATTGGGAGGCTCCACATTGTCCCTGGATAGAGACGTGCATGATGGCCTGTAAACCTGAAGTGCCCATTGTAAGGAAGTGGGTCTATTTCAGTATAGCCCTTTGCCAGGGCAGCCAAAAATTGGGAGGCTCCACATTGTCCCTGGATAGAGACGTGCATGATGGCCTGTAAACCTGAAGTGCCCATTGTAAGGAAGTGGGTCTATTTCAGTATAGCCCTTTGCCAGGGCAGCCAAAAATTGGGAGGCTCCACATTGTCCCTGGATAGAGACGTGCATGATGGCCTGTAAACCTGAAGTGCCCATTGTAAGGAAGTGGGTCTATTTCAGTATAGCCCTTTGCCAGGGCAGCCAAAAATTGGGAGGCTCCACATTGTCCCTGGATAGAGACGTGCATGATGGCCTGTAAACCTGAAGTGCCCATTGTAAGGAAGTGGGTCTATTTCAGTATAGCCCTTTGCCAGGGCAGCCAAAAATTGGGAGGCTCCACATTGTCCCTGGATAGAGACGTGCATGATGGCCTGTAAACCTGAAGTGCCCATTGTAAGGAAGTGGGTCTATTTCAGTATAGCCCTTTGCCAGGGCAGCCAAAAATTGGGAGGCTCCACATTGTCCCTGGATAGAGACGTGCATGATGGCCTGTAAACCTGAAGTGCCCATTGTAAGGAAGTGGGTCTATTTCAGTATAGCCCTTTGCCAGGGCAGCCAAAAATTGGGAGGCTCCACATTGTCCCTGGATAGAGACGTGCATGATGGCCTGTAAACCTGAAGTGCCCATTGTAAGGAAGTGGGTGTATTTCAGTATAGCCCTTTGCCAGGGCAGCCAAAAATTGGGAGGCTCCACATTGTCCCTGGGTAGAGACGTGCATGATGGCCTCAAAACATTAAGTGTCCATTTTAAGGAAGTGGGTCTATTTCAGTATAGCCCTTTGCCAGGGCAGCCAAAAATTGGGAGGCTCCACATTGTCCCTGGATAGAGACGTGCATGATGGCCTGTAAACCTGAAGTGCCCATTGTAAGGAAGTGGGTGTATTTCAGTATAGCCCTTTGCCAGGGCAGCCAAAAATTGGGAGGCTCCACATTGTCCCTGGGTAGAGACGTGCATGATGGCCTGTAAACCTGAAGTGCCCATTGTAAGGAAGTGGGTCTATTTTAGTATAGCCCTTTGCCAGGGCAGCCAAAAATTGGGAGGCTCCACATTGTCCCTGGATAGAGACGTGCATGATGGCCTGTAAACCTGAAGTGCCCATTGTAAGGAAGTGGGTGTATTTCAGTATAGCCCTTAGGCAGGGCAGCCAAAAATTGGGAGGCTCCACGTTGTCCCTGGGTAGAGACGTGCATGAGGGCCTCAAAACATTGTTCCCATTGCAAAGGAGCGGGTCTCCTGTCGTTGTAATGTCCATTCTGCAAAGAATGGGCGAAAAAATTTACCACTGGGGGTATACCTGAAACAAAGACCTAACTATTGTAACGGTCATCATGATGGCGCATGAGGAGAAGGAGGAGCAGTCCAGCGATTATCCAAAGTCGAGAAGTGTACCCATGGGTGAGTGGAGGTACATGGCAAACTTTAAACTCCGCTCTCATTTGCTGGTGGTGTGGTGAAGTCTGGCCCAATCCAACCCTTGTTCATCTTTATCAGAGTCAGCCTGTCAGCATTTTCAGTTGACAGGCGGGTGCGTTTATCTGTAATGATTCCACCTGCGGAACTAAAAACACGCTCTGACAAAACGCTAGCAGCAGGGCAGGCCAGGACTTCCAAGGCGTAGAGAGCCAATTCATGCCACGTGTCCAGCTTGGATACCCAATAATTGTAAGGCACAGAGGAATGTCGGAGTACAGTTGTTCGATCTGCAAGGTACTCCTTCAGCATCTGGGCAAACTTAGGATTTCTTGTGGCACTACCCCGCACCTCAGGGGCTGTGGTACGTGAGGGGCTGAGAAAACTGTCCCACATCTTAAAGACTGTTCCCCTACCTCTGGCGGATTGGACTTGTGCCTCTCTCGGCTGTACGCCTCGGTTGTCCACTGATTCCTGACCTATGCCGCTAGCGTTTTGTGAGGGGAATGCTTTGCCTACTTCCGTGAGTATGGCCTTCCGAAACTGCTGCATTTTGGTTGACCTCTCCTCCACGGGAATAAGAGACAAAAAGTTCTCCTTGTAGCGTGGGTCTAACAGTGTTACCAACCAGTAATGATTGTCGGCCAAGATGTTCTTAACGCGAGGGTCACGAGACAGGCAGCTTACCATAAAGTCAGCCATGTGCGCCAGACTCTTAACAGCCAGGACTTCAGTAGCCTGACCAACAAGATGACTGAACATGCTGTCCTCCTCCTCCTCCTCCTCCTCCTCCTCCTCCTCATCTACCCTGTCCTCTGGCCAGCCACGCTGAATCGAGGATATGACTGGTGTGCATGTCATATCCTCAATTTGGCCGGAGAGTTGCTCCATGTCTTCATCCTCCTCCTCGTCATAGTCCTCCACTGCACGTTGTGATGAGACGAGGCTGGGCTGTGTGTTATCACCCACACCCACTACTGTTTCTTGCTGCAACTCATCGCGCTCCGCCTGCAATGCATCATGTTTGTTTTTCAGCAGGGACCGTTTTAGAAGGCAGAGTAGCGGTATGGTGACGCTAATAATGGCGTCATCACCACTCACCATCTTGGTGGAGTCCTCAAAGTTTTGGAGGATGGTACATAGGTCTGACATCCATCTCCACTCCTCAGGTGTTATGTGTGGAGTTTGACCCATTTCCCGACGGCTTAGGTGATGCAGGTACTCAACAACTGCCCTCTTCTGCTCACATATCCTGACCAACATGTGCAGAGTTGAATTCCAACGCGTGGGGACATCACACACCAGTCTGTGAGCCGGAAGATGCAAACGGCGCTGAAAGCCGGCAAGGCCGGCTGAAGCAGTAGGTGACTTTCGAAAATGTGCAGACAGGCGGCGAACTTTTACCAGCAGATCAGACAGCTCTGGGTATGACTTTATAAACCGCTGAACCACGAGGTTGAGCACATGGGCCACGCATGGAACATGTGTCAGCTGGCCTCGCCTCAAAGCCGCCACCAGGTTCCGGCCATTGTCACAAACGACCTTTCCTGGCTTTAGGTTCAGAGGTGTGAGCCAGTGATCTGCCTGCTGTTTCAGAGCTGTCCACAGCTCTTCTGCATTGTGGGGTTTGTCACCTATGCAGATTAGCTTCAGCACAGCCTGTTGCCGCTTCGCCGAGGCAGTGCTGCAGTGCTTCCAGCTTGTGACTGGTGTGGAGGGCACAGTGGATGAGGATGCGCAGGAGGAGGAGGAGGCTGAAGAGCATGACATTCCGGAGCTGTAGAGTGTGGGTGAAACACTGACTGAGGTAGGGCCTGCAAACCTTGGTGTGGGAAGGACGTGTTGCGTCCCTCGCTCAGACTGGGTCCCAGCTTCCACAATATTAACCCAGTGTGCCGTCAACGAGATGTAGCGGCCTTGCCCACAAGCACTTGTCCACGTGTCTGTGGTTAGGTGGACCTTGGGTGAAACAGCGTTGTTCAGGGCACGTGTGATGTTTTGTGACACGTGGTTATGCAACGCGGGGACGGCACACCGGGAGAAATAGTGGCGGCTGGGGACCGAGTAACGTGGGACAGCTGCCGCCATCAGGTCACGGAATGCTTCTGTCTCCACCAGCCTAAAAGGCAACATTTCCAGCGCAAGCAGTCGCGAAATGTTAGCATTTAGAACTGTGGCATGTGGGGTGTTGGCAGTGTATTTGCGCCTGCGTTCAAAGGTTTGCTGAATGGATAACTGAACGCTGCGCTGGGACAAGGACGTGCTTGATGATGGTGTTCTTTCTGCGTAGGCAACTGCAGGTGCAGGAGTGGAGGAGGCTTGTTCGCAGGCAGCATGGACAGAGGATTGGCTCGCATGCACAACCAGCGAAGACGTAGCAGTGACATCAGCAAGCACTGCTCCTCGACTCTGTTGTACTTCCCACAAAGTCGGGTGCTTGGCTGACATGTGCCTGATCATGCTGGTGGTGGTCAGGCTGCTAGTTTTGGTACCCCTGCTGATGCTGGCACGGCAGGTGTTGCAAATGGCCTTTTTTGAATCATCTGGATCCAACTTAAAAAACTGCCAGACTCGTGAAGACCTAACATTTGTACAGGCACCTTGTGTCGTCGTGTTGTTCCGGGGAACGGTTGCCTGACTTCTGCCTGGGGCCACCACCCTGCTTCTTACTGCCTGTTGTGATGCTACGCCTCCCTCCCCCTGTGCACTGCTGTCCTCGCTCTGCATATCCTCCTGCCAGGTTGGGTCAGTTACTGGATCATCCACCACGTCGTCTTCCTCTTCCGCACCCTGCTCCTCCTCCTGACTTGCTGACAATTGTGTCTCATCATCGTCCACCACTTGTTGAGACACGTTGCCAACTTCGTGAGAACGTGGCTGCTCAAATATTTGGCCATCTGTACAGACGATCTCCTCATGACCCACTTCAATATGAGCTGGCGAGAGGCCAGAATGTGTGAATGGAAACGTGAACAGCTCTTCCGAGTGTCCAAGTGTGGGATCATTAATGTCCGAGGAGGACGTGTACTCAGCCTGGTGGTAGGAAGGAGGATCAGGTTCAGAAATGTGCGGTGCAGTATCACGGCTACTGACACTTGACCGTGTGGAAGACAGAGTGTTTGTGGTGGTGCCAATCTGACTGGAAGCATTATCCGCTATCCAACTAACAACCTGTTGACACTGGTCTTGGTTCAAGAGCGGTGTACTGCTGCGGTCCCCAAGAATTTGGGACAGGACGTGCGAGCGACTAGATGTGGCCCTTTGTTGTGGCGAAATTAGAGCTTGCCCACGACCTCGGCCTCTGCCTGCACTACCATCACGTCCACTTCCTTGTTCCTTGCCAATGCCCTTGCGCATTTTGCAATGCTGTGCACTGCTGACGTGTATATTCACTACTTGTGCGTTATATCAAAGTTTCTGGAAATTGCACACAAGTGCACCTGTACGCTGCCACCGACAGGCACACACGTGCGGTTTTTAAATGCAAGCACGGACGCAATAATAACCTAACACAGGTTTTAGGAGCAAAAATTAAGAACTCTGACACTATCAGCCACTGCTGACTGACGTGTATTATACACTACACTTGTGCGTTATATAATAGTTTGGTAAACGCACACCAGTGCACCTGTACGCTGCCACCAACAGGCACACACGTGCGGTTTTAAAAACCAAGCACGGACGCAATAATAACCTAACACAGGTTTTAGGAGCAAAAATTAAGAACTCTGACACTATCAGCCACTGCTGACTGACGTGTATTATACACTACACTTGTGCGTTATATAATAGTTTGGTAAACGCACACCAGTGCACCTGTACGCTGCCACCAACAGGCACACACGTGCGGTTTTAAAAACCAAGCACGGACGCAATAATAACCTAACACAGGTTTTAGGAGCAAAAATTAAGAACTCTGACACTATCAGCCACTGCTGACTGACGTGTATTATACACTACACTTGTGCGTTATATAATAGTTTGGTAAACGCACACCAGTGCACCTGTACGCTGCCACCAACAGGCACACACGTGCGGTTTTAAAAACCAAGCACGGACGCAATAATAACCTAACACAGGTTTTAGGAGCAAAAATTAAGAACTCTGACACTATCAGCCACTGCTGACTGACGTGTATTATACACTACACTTGTGCGTTATATAATAGTTTGGTAAACGCACACCAGTGCACCTGTACGCTGCCACCAACAGGCACACACGTGCGGTTTTAAAAACCAAGCACGGACGCAATAATAACCTAACACAGGTTTTAGGAGCAAAAATTAAGAACTCTGACACTATCAGCCACTGCTGACTGACGTGTATTATACACTACACTTGTGCGTTATATAATAGTTTGGTAAACGCACACCAGTGCACCTGTACGCTGCCACCAACAGGCACACACGTGCGGTTTTAAAAACCAAGCACGGACGCAATAATAACCTAACACAGGTTTTAGGAGCAAAAATTAAGAACTCTGACACTATCAGCCACTGCTGACTGACGTGTATTATACACTACACTTGTGCGTTATATAATAGTTTGGTAAACGCACACCAGTGCACCTGTACGCTGCCACCAACAGGCACACACGTGCGGTTTTAAAAACCAAGCACGGACGCAATAATAACCTAACACAGGTTTTAGGAGCAAAAATTAAGAACTCTGACACTATCAGCCACTGCTGACTGACGTGTATTATACACTACACTTGTGCGTTATATAATAGTTTGGTAAACGCACACCAGTGCACCTGTACGCTGCCACCAACAGGCACACACGTGCGGTTTTAAAAACCAAGCACGGACGCAATAATAACCTAACACAGGTTTTAGGAGCAAAAATTAAGAACTCTGACACTATCAGCCACTGCTGACTGACGTGTATTATACACTACACTTGTGCGTTATATAATAGTTTGGTAAACGCACACCAGTGCACCTGTACGCTGCCACCAACAGGCACACACGTGCGGTTTTAAAAACCAAGCACGGACGCAATAATAACCTAACACAGGTTTTAGGAGCAAAAATTAAGAACTCTGACACTATCAGCCACTGCTGACTGACGTGTATTATACACTACACTTGTGCGTTATATAATAGTTTGGTAAACGCACACCAGTGCACCTGTACGCTGCCACCAACAGGCACACACGTGCGGTTTTAAAAACCAACCACGGACGCAATAATAACCTAACACAGGTTTTAGGAGCAAAAATTAAGAACTCTGACACTATCAGCCACTGCTGACTGACGTGTATTATACACTACACTTGTGCGTTATATAATAGTTTGGTAAACGCACACCAGTGCACCTGTACGCTGCCACCAACAGGCACACACGTGCGGTTTTAAAAACCAAGCACGGACGCAATAATAACCTAACACAGGTTTTAGGAGCAAAAATTAAGAACTCTGACACTATCAGCCACTGCTGACTGACGTGTATTATACACTACACTTGTGCGTTATATAATAGTTTGGTAAACGCACACCAGTGCACCTGTACGCTGCCACCAACAGGCACACACGTGCGGTTTTAAAAACCAAGCACGGACGCAATAATAACCTAACACAGGTTTTAGGAGCAAAAATTAAGAACTCTGACACTATCAGCCACTGCTGACTGACGTGTATTATACACTACACTTGTGCGTTATATAATAGTTTGGTAAACGCACACCAGTGCACCTGTACGCTGCCACCAACAGGCACACACGTGCGGTTTTAAAAACCAAGCACGGACGCAATAATAACCTAACAGGTTTTTTTGGGGAGCGACAATTACAGTACAGACAAGTCAGACACTATCTGGACTGTTTTACACTGTGTACACCAGCCCCAGATATGAAGGCTGGTATACGGTCACCACTACCCTGCCTGCCTGCCTGCCTGTATACTGCTACAATAGTCCTGACAAGGACTCTTTTGGTCACTAGCCTGTATTCAGACCTGGCTATACCCTGCCTGTATATAGCAACAATAGTCCTGAGAAGGACTCTGCTACTGTACGCCGACCTGGCTATACCCTGCCTGCCTGTATACAACTAGAATAGTCCTGAGAAGGACTTTTGGTCACACTGTTTGCAGCCCTGCAACTGAAAAAGCTATAAAGGGCCGCAAAGCTTTCCCTGAATCAGCGACACTCTCCCTACACTCACTGTCAGAATAGCTGTGAGCAGAGCACAGCGCGCCGGCCTATATAAAGGCTCGGTGACGCTGTGCAGGCCGGCCAATCACTGCAATTCCACAACTAACAGGGCTGTGGCATTGCAGTGGTCTGCCAGCCAATCCCTGCATGAGGGCTGGCTCTCAAAAGAGCGCCAACATGCAGAAATGAAGACCACGAGTAAAGCACGAGTATCGCGAGATTACTCGTTCCCCGCCGAGCAGCCCGAGTACAGTGATACTCGTGCGAGTACCGAGTAGTGACAAGCATGCTCGCTCATCACTACCCGTGACGCAAAAAGGACGGGGGCGGGTACGATCGATTGTCAAATCGCACAATCGGTCGTACCATGTAAAGCAGCCTTTAGTCTCATCAGATCACAGGGAATGGTTCCAATAATTCATGTCCTTAGTCTGTTTGTCTTCAGCAAACTGTTTAAGGGCTTTCTTTTGCATCATCTTTAGAAGACGCTACCTTTTGGGAAAACAGACATGCAAACCTATTTGATGCAGTGTGCAGTGTGTGGTCTGAGCACTGACAGACTGATACCCACCCCTTCAATCTTTGCAGCAATGTGGGCAGCATTTATACGTCTATTTTGAAAAGACACCCTCTTGATATGATGCTGAGCACGTGCACTGAACCTTTTTCGCATTGACCATGATGAGGCTTGTTCTGAGTGGATCTTGTCTTTCTAAACCCCTTTATGCTCTTTGCCACTGTGCTGTATCTCAGTTTTAGGGTGTTGACAATCTTCTTATAGCCTAGGCCATCTATATGAAGAGCAACAATTCTTTTTTTTACAGCTCCTCAGAGAAGTTTTTGCCATGATGTGCCATGTTGAATTTCCAGTGACCAGTATGAGAGAGTGTGTGAGCAATAACCCCAAATATTAGACACCTGTGTGATGCCCTGGCCTATCAGGTCGTCACAAGGGTGCCGTGAAATCTGCCATTCTGCATGGTACCCTGTTACACCTTGTGGCTCTCCTGTGGCAAGGAATGAGACAGTCTCCTTGCCTGCCACGAGCGCTCCTGCTCAGCAGCGCCGAAGGTCTGCCAGACTGCGCAGAGTGCAGGAGAAACCTCCTCAGAGAGGCATCACAAGGGTGACACCTAGGGGTACTCCTGTTGCAAGAAATGAGGCGGTCTCCCATTCCTTGCCTGCCGCAGCTCCTCCTGCTCAGCAGCCTCGAAGGTCTGTGAGGTTGCGCAATGTGCAGAGGTTTGCTGTTCAGGGAAGCAGTGAGACTCCTGTTATCTCTACACATTGTGAGACCGAGGATCCCACCTCTATTTCCCAGAGGCAGGAGGGTGAGCATGTGCCATGCTTGGTGGATCCTGATTCGCCCACTGATGTCACACGGCTTGATGACAAGGCTGGTGACGTGGTGAATCCTGACTGGCCAGGCTGGGATGTCGTGGATCCTGATTGGGTCAAGTCCGTCATCTCCGCCTCGCGCCCGCCCTTGGCTGGAGCTACACCTCCTTAAAAGCTCCTCCTGCCATCATGGCGGTGCGCGACCGTCCTTCTATGTTTGGATGTCTGGCAGCGTGCTGCCACGCCACTGCTCAGGCATTATCGTCTTCTGTGGGCTTGGCCCTTGCTGCTTAGGCAGCACCTGGTTTGCAGGCCGTGTCCCTGCCTTGCTGCTCCGGCAGTAGTTCCTTCAACAGGCCGTGTTCCTGTCCCAGGTGAGCTCCTCGAGTCTCCACCGGACTCACCTGGTTATTGAAAGCACACATGCGTGGGCACCTCTGTGCTACCCTCGTGCCATATTCTCGTGACTTCCACTGGCACACGTGCGTGGGCACCTCTGTGCTTCCCCGTGCAACAGGTACACCGAGCCGTGTTATCCCTGCCATACAACCCACACGGATTAGGGCAGACCGGTGTACATAGATCGTCTGTGACATTCCAGACGATCGCTAGCAGCAACCCGCTCACTCTTCACCCACCATAGCAGCGGTCCCTTACACCGCACAGTGGACCTTGACCGGCGGAAGCTGTCCATTCCCCATCTTGGCACGCTTCCCCGGGTCCCCCTCGTAACATTACGGTCGCGCCCAAAGGTCTGGCTATGGCTGAAGAGCAGCAGCAGTTGCTGCGTTATGTGCAGCAGTTGGAATCACGTTTGGCAGCAGTGGAGCAGTCTTCCTCTGACAAGACTACTCTGACGACAGTCGTCACCCAGGCGGCTACCCAGGCTGTGCTATTGGGCGGAAGGTGTCCTCGCGTTGCGCTTCCAGAGCGCTTTAGCGGGGACAGCTCCGAGTGCCGTGGGTTTATAAACCAGGTCACCACTTACTTAGAGCTGTCCGCGACTCTTTACGCTACCGAGAAGGCGAAGGTAGCCTTCGTCCAGTCCCTGCTCACAGGGAGAGCGCTGAAGTGGTCCATGCCGTTGTGGGAGCGCGGAGATCGGGTGGTGAATAACTTAGCATCTTATCTTGGGGCCATGAGAATGGTGTTCCTAGGGCCTCAAGTCACCCACGACTCCGCGCTGCGCCTCCTACGACTTCGGCAAGGGTCCGCTTCAGTCGGGGACTTTGCCGTACACTTTAGGACACTTGCCGCAGAGCTGGACTGGCCCGATAAGGTCCTTGTCCCTGTGTTCTGGAAGGGCCTGGCAGGGTTTGTCAAAGACGCACTGGCCACGCGTGAGGTGCCTGCCACTTTAGAGTCCTTGATTCAGGTTGCCTCTCGCATTGACATCCGCCAGGCGGAGCGGAGGCTCGAGGTCTCTTCAGCACCCACGTCCTCACGGCCTAAAAAGCGTCTGGCTCCCGTCTTCCACCAGACAGGTCTCCCAGCCAGCTCTGTAGGCGACTCCGTGGAGTCAATGGAGGTGTCCAAAGCGGTCTCCTCTACCCCAGGTTCTCGGTCTGGTGTCATCTGCTTTTCCTGTGGGCAGAGGGGACACATAGCTACCCGATGTCCCAAACCGTCGGGAAAAGACAGCGTCTAGTTTCCATCAGAGGGGGGTTCCTAGACGCTGCTTCTCCCTCTAGGTTGACTATCAGCGCCCAGTTGCAGTTTGGCACTACTCTCTTCTCTGCTCTGGCCTGCCTGGACTCAGGCGCTGATGGCAATTTCATTTCGACCTCCCTGGCAACCCGATACTCAGTTCCCCTGGTTCTCTTGCCCAAGCCACTCAGGGTTCGGGTAGTCAACGGGTCCCTACTAGTCGATCCCATCACCCAGATCACCATCCCTCTCAGGATGGAAGTACCACCAGGACACCATGAGCAGGTGTCCTTCCTGGTGCTTCCAGGGGGGACGGATGAGATCCTACTGGGTCTCCCCTGGTTGAGACAGCATGCTCCTATACTCAACTGGGCAACAGGGGAGATCTCATCATGGGCAGGATCCTGTAGGGAGCACCTCGTGACTACCAAACCACCCGCTACCATTAGGTCGGTTGGGTCCTCAGGGAATACAGGGGAGCCAGGTTTACCGACACCTTATGAGGCCTACAGGGACGTCTTCTCCAAGAGGGCCGCAGATACCCTTCCTCCCCACCGGCCATACGATTGCCGAATAGACCTGAAGCCAGGCTCCGAGCCCCCTAGGGGCAGAGTGTATCCCCTCTCTGCTCCAGAGACGGAGGCTATGTCCAAATATATTCAGGACAGCCTGGCAAAAGGGTTCATTCGCAAGTCTATTTCACCGGCCGGTGCGGGGTTCTTCTTCGTGCAAAAGAAGGAAGGGGATCTACGCCCCTGTATCGATTACAGGGGATTAAATGCAATCACGATCAAAAACAAATACCCTTTGCCCCTCATTACGGAGTTATTTGATTGATTCCGCGGGGCAAAGATCTTCACGAAGCTGGATCTACGCGGGGCGTATAATCTAGTGCGAGTCCGAGAGGGCGATGAGTGGAAGACCGCCTTCAACACCAGGGACGGTCACTACGAGTATCTCGTAATGCCCTTCGGACTCTGCAATGCCCCTGCCGTATTTCAAGACTTTGTGAATGATGTTTTCCGGGATTTGTATCTTTCCGTGGTTGCATACCTGGATGATATCCTTATCTTCTCCCCCGATCTTGCCACCCATCGGAGGGATGTCATCCGAGTACTTAAGAGGCTCCGCACTCATTCGTTATATGCTAAGCTAGAAAAGTGCATTTTTGAACGTGAATCCTTGCCGTTCCTGGGCTATATCATGTCCAGTCAGGGGTTAGCAATGGATCCGGGGAAGTTGGAGACAGTGATGAAATGGCCTGAGCCCCGCTCGCTGAAAGCGATCCAGCGATTCTTGGGGTTTATCAATTATTATCGCCAGTTCATTCCCAACTTCTCGACGGTGGCAGCACCCATCATTGCCCTTACCCGCAAGGGCGCTAATCCCAAAGCATGGACACGGGAAACGGTAGAGGCATTTCACACTCTCAAAACTTACTTCTCCAGAGCTCCCATCCTTCATCGTCCAGACATCTCCAAACCCTTCCTACTAGAGGTAGACGCCTCTTCGGTCGGTGCTGGTGCAGTCCTGTACCAGAAAGACGAATGAGGAAGGAAGCATCCATGTTTCTTTTTCTCCAAAACCTTTTCTCCAGCCGAGAGGAACTACTCCATAGGGGATAGGGAGTTATTGGCGATGAAACTAGCATTTCAGGAATGGCGGCATCTCCTGGAGGGTGCGAAGCATCCATTTGAAGTATTTTCCGACCATAAAAATCTCACATACCTCCAGACAGCACAACGCCTGAACCCAAGGCAGGCCTGTTGGTCCTTGTTCTTCTCCCGGTTCCGCTTTATTATCCGCCACCTGGCCGGTGAGAAGAACGTACGGGCCGATGCCTTGTCACGTTGTATGGTTGTGTTGGAGGAGGACGAGGAGGAGCCTCGTCTTATACTACCCCCGGACAGCTTGAGGATGGTCACTCCCACTTCTTTGGACCAGGTGCCACCTGGCAAGACCCTCGTTCCCCCTGAACTACGGAATGAGGTGCTATCGTGGGCCCATGCCTCCAAGGTCGGGGGTCACTTTGGGGTCAAAAGGACCAGAGACCTTGTGACTAGGCACTATTGGTGGCCGAGACTACCCCAGGACATACAGGAGTATGTGGGAGCCTGTATGTCGTGTGCACGGAATAAGCCATCCCGGCAGAGACCGGCAGGTCTTCTTCACCCACTGCCAGTGCCGGATCGTCCCTGGGAAGTGGTGGGAATGGACTTCCTGGGAGATCTGCCCAAGTCAGCAGGTCACAAGGTCGTATGGGTCATCACGGATCACTTCTCTAAAATGGTCCACTTGGTGCCTCTCCCACGACTCCCGACGTCACGTGCTCTCGCCACCTTATTCATTAGGCATGTATTTAGGCTGCATGGCATGCCTGACAAGGTGGTGAGCGACCGGGGTCCCCAGTTCGCGTCTCGCTTCTGGAGAGAGCTCTGTAAGCTCCTGCAGATAGAGCTGAACATCTCCTCCGCATACCATCCCGAAACCAATGGATTGGTAGAGAGGACCAATCAGACCTTGGTAACTTACCTCCGCCATTTTATCTCCGCGCACCACGACAACTGGGCTAACCTCCTTCCTTGGGCCGAATTTGCCATTAATAATTCGGTCCATGAATCCTCTGGTCAGACTCCGTTCCTGCTCAATAACGGACAACATCCCAGAATCCCGGTTCCGATGCCCATTACGTCACCCGATCCTAGAGTGGAGGATTGGGCGACCGAGGCCCGGGAGATCTGGGATAACACCCAAGAGGCCCTTAAGAGGGCTAATGACCGGATGGTGACAACGGCTGATGAGCGCCGCCGCCCTGCACCATCCTTCGCCCCTGGTGACCTAGTGTGGCTGTCCTCTAAGAATGTTAACCTACGGGTACAGGCAGCCAAGTTCGCCCCTAGGTACCTGGGTCCGTTTAAAGTACTAGAGCAGGTGAACCCGGTGGCATACCGACTCCAGCTCCCTCCACGCTGGGCTATAGCCAACACCTTTCACGTGTCCCTTCTGAAACCCGTACGACTTAATAAGTTCTCGGGATCCCTGACGCCTCAAACCGACTCCCCGCCCGACGACTCTGAGGTGGCGAAGCTTGTGGAGACAAAAGTCATACGGGGACGGAGGTACTACCTCGTGGAGTGGGTCGGCCGTGGTCCGGAGCATAGATCCTGGGAATTGGAGGATCATATCCACGCCCCGGGTTTGATAGCGGCCTTCGAGCACGGGCAGGGGGGGGCCTAGACGGGGGGGTAATGTTACACCTCGTGGCTCTCCTGTGGCAAGGAATGAGACAGTCTCATTGCCTGCCAAGAGCGCTCCTGCTCAGCAGCGCCGAAGGTCTGCCAGACTGCGCAGAGTGCAGGAGAAACCTCCTCAGAGAGGCAGCACAAGGGTGACACCTAGGGGTACTCCTGTTGCAAGAAATGAGGCGGTCTCCCATTCCTTGCCTGCCGCAGCTCCTCCTGCTCAGCAGCCTCGAAGGTCTGTGAGGTTGCGCAATGTGCAGAGGTTTGCTGCTCAGGGAAGCAGTGAGACTCCCGTTATCTCTACACATTGTGAGACCGAGGATCCCGCCTCTATTTCCCAGAGGCAGGAGGGTGAGCATGTGCCATGCTTGGTGGATCCTGATTCGCCCACTGATGTCACACGGCTTGATGACAAGGCTGGTGACGTGGTGAATCCTGACTGGCCAGGCTGGGATGTCGTGGATCCTGATTGGGTCAAGTCCGTCATCTCCGCCTCGCGCCCGCCCTTGGCTGGAGCTACACCTCCTTAAAAGCTCTTCCTGCCATCATGGCGGCGCGCGACCGTCCTTCTATGTTTGGATGTCTGGCAGCGTGCTGCCACGCCACTGCTCAGGCATTATCGTCTTCTGTGGGCTTGGCCCTTGCTGCTTAGGCAGCACCTGGTTTGCAGGCCGTGTCCCTGCCTTGCTGCTCCGGCAGTAGTTCCTTCAACAGGCCGTGTTCCTGTCCCAGGTGAGCTCCTCGAGTCTCCACCGGACTCACCTGGTTATTGAAAGCACACGTGCGTGGGCACCTCTGTGCTACCCTCGTGCCATATTCTCGTGACTTCCACTGGCACACGTGCGTGGGCACCTCTGTGCTTCCCCGTGCAACAGGTACACCGAGCCGTGTTATCCCTGCGATACAACCCACACGGGTTAGGGCAGACCGGTGTACATAGATCGTCTGTGACATTCCAGACGATCGCTAGCAGCAACCCGCTCACTCTTCACCCACCATAGCAGCGGTCCCTTACACCGCACAGTGGACCTTGACCGGCGGAAGCTGTCCATTCCCCATCTTGGCACGCTTCCCCGGGTCCCCCTCGTAACAGTACCCGCTCCTCCTTGGTTAGGGGTCCTGCCCCTTTGGTGTTGCTAAGAACAGGTATACACAAATCCTGAGGAACACTCTGCACTGCAACCACCAAACACCCATTGGGCAGCCTGAGGGAAATAGGGCCACCCAGATGGAGGGACAGAGCAGACGTTGGCCTGGCCTGGAAGGAGCTGGATTCCCGGTCGCAGGGAGTAGTGGCTGTGGGAACGGTACTGCCACAGAGGGCAGTTCGGCCGCCTTGTGCTACAACCGGGCAGGGGCCAGGGTATGCGGACCCTAGGCTGGGAAGTAGCTTTATGGAGCCCAGTAATTCACCCGACGAGGATGGAATCTTCATGAACCGCTCTCCACCCGCTCCAAAATCGGGGGTACTAGCGCAACAAGGGAGATAGAACTTCCCAAATCGTCCAGAAAATCCCAAGCGTGAACCCTGAGAGCAAGCTCACTCTGCTAGCCATGCAGGTGAGCGGGACCCGAGTAGTTTTAGGCGAAAGGGGTCCACCAAGACTATACACAGTGCCAAGGGACAAGGCTTCAGACCAACCAGCAACACCAAAAGGGCACAGACCCAGCGTGTTCGAACTAAGGCTGCAGGGCATTCAAGACTTTGGTTTACCCTGTGACAGTGTCAGCATCTCTGGATTGTGTGAGTACGTTGTGCCCCTTTGCTTACAACGGGTCCCCTGCCTACCCACCACCGAGCCCCGGGACACCTTCCCCTGCCCAAGGAGGGGTTAACATCACTAGGTGCCATCCCACCGCTCCCAGGCGCTCTCCCTCTCTCCTAAACGCGGCAGTGGTGGTATCCTATTTTTTACCACGACCCTTGGGTGGCGTCACGACCATTATTCAATCCACCCTTTCATTCCCCTTTTTCATTTTGAGCGGCCACGCGACCCCGCCTCGGGTCCAGAGACCCCTCAAGCCACTGTGGATCCGGATCCGAGCAGCCCGTCGGCTGTCGCGGGGGCGGTAACCCTGCACCCCATTCACACCTGAGATCTTATAACTCAGAGACACATGACATTAGTGGAGGGCGAAATAGCTAATTGGGCACAATTTGTCCATTTTCTCTTAGGAGTGTACTCACTTTTGTTGCCAGCAGTTTTGACATTAATGGCTGTGTGTTGAGATATTTAGAGGACACACCAAATTTGCATTGTTATACAAGCTGAACACTGACTACTTTACATTGTATAATATATTCAGTGTTGTCCCATGAAAATATATAATAAAATATATACAAAAATGTGAGGGATGTACTCACGTTTGTGATATATTGTAAATAAAATTACCAGGCGAACCTGAAAGGTCAGACAAAAACTACTGATAACATGTGATGTATTTCTTAGGGCACTTTCCCCTCCTAATAAAGTTTCACTTCTTTTTCTGTGTTCTAATCATCTAAAACATTTAATAATTTATAACTATATCACCGCTTCACACATATTCTCTAGTTTTCATATTTGTCATTAAAGGGAACCTGTGACAAGATTTGGCGACTATAAGCTGCGGCCACCACCAGGCCGCTATGTAGAACATAAAAATGCTCACCTAAAGGGGGCTTTACACGGTAGCGATATCGCTAGCAATTTCTAGCGATAGCGACCGTGTAAGTACCCGCCCCCGTCGCGCATGCGATTGTTTGTGATCGCTGCCGTAGCGAACATTATCGCTACGGCAGCGTCACACATACTTACCTGGTCGGCGGCGTCGCTGTGACTGCCGAACAATCCCTCCTTCAAGGGGGAGGGACGTTCGGCATCACAGCGACGTCACCGCAACGTTACTAAGCGGCCGGCCAATCAAAACAGAGGGGCGGAGATGAGCAGGACGTAACATCCCGCCCACCTCCTTCCTTCCTCATTGGGGCCGGCGGCAGGTAAGGAGACGTTCCTCGCTCCTGCGGTGTCACACACAGCGATGTGTGCTGCCGCATGAGCGATGAACCACAACGCTAAACAACCCTTACCGATTTTTGACTTTGGGACGATCTCTCCATGGTGAACGATTTTCACCATTTTTGAGGTCGCCTAAGGTCGCTGGTAAGTATTACACGCTGCGATATCGTTAATGATGCCGGATGTGCGTCACTAACAACTTGACCCCGGCGACCAAACATTAACGATATCGTAGCGTGTAAAGCCCCCTTAACTGTCGGTGTGGTGCAGACCTGTTGGAGGGGTGTCTCCATTCTCCGGGTCCGGCGCCTCCTCTTTTGGCCATCTTTGTCTTCCTTCTTCTGGAGCCTGGGTGCATGATGCGTCGTACGTCATGCACACGAGCCGGCATTGAGATTCCTCGCAGGCGCACTACAACATTTTTATCTGCCCTGTTCAGGGCAGATCAAAGTTTGCCTCTGCAGGACCTAAATGCCGGCTAGCGTGCATGACATAGGATGCGTCATGCACCCAGGCTACATAAGAAGGAGGACAAAGATGGCCAAAAAAGGAGGCACTGGACCCGGAGAACAGAGACTCCTATCTGACCGGTCTGCACGGCACCATTAGGTGAGTATTATAAAGGGATTTTTACGTTCTACACAGCAGCCTGGGCTCTTATATACAGCCTGTTAGAATGCTGTATATAAGAGTCCACTTGTGGTGGCCACAGCTTATAGTCACAAATCTGGTGGCAGGTTCCCATTAAAGGGAAGGTGTCGTCCAAAAAAAAAAAAATTAATAACTGAAAAAATGTAAAGTATTAATGTTTTAATGTTTTGCTCAAATATTATTATTTGTTTTTAATTGAGCAAAATATACCGTATTTTTCGGACCATAAGACGCACTTTTTTTCCCCCAAATGTTGGGGGAAAGTTGGGGGTGCGTCTTATGGTCTGACTATAGGGCTGCGGTCGGGAATGAGGGTGCTGGGGTGGAGCGGGACATAGGGGGCACGAGCAGGCTGTAGCAGCCTGCCATGACAACGTGGGCCCGCTCATTTGATATGCACGCCCATCCTCCCGCCTATCTCTCAGCGCTGAAGCCGTCACTTACAGGTGGGCGGGGTGATGGGCGGGGTGATGGCGGGGGGTGCGCGCATAATTAACAGCCGGCCGTGATCACCCCTGGCAACTACAGCCTGGAGTGATCATGTGCGGCTTTATTCACTGCCCCCCGCGCATCATCATCAGCGCGGGGAGCAGTGAATAAGTACGGCATACTCACCGGACACTTCCGTGCAGCACTGCGATCTCCTCCAGTCTGCCGGTCAGCTGATCTGTGTAGAAAGCAGTGAGCACAGCAATGAAGTCATCACTGTGCGCCGCTAGTCACGCAGGTCAGCTGACCGGCAGACTGGAGGAGATCACGTGCTGCACGGAAGTGACCGGTGATGGCTCCACACTGGTAAGCGGTGCTTCTGCCGCCACAGACAGGGGGAGGAGTGATGCTGCATGGAGCGAGGAAAGGTGAGTATAAACGTTTATTATTTTTTTGTGTAATACAGGGTACATGCCATATAGGAGCATGGGGTAATATAGTAGCACGGGGCCATATAGGAGCACGGGGCCATATAGGAGCACGGGGCCATATAGGAGCACGGGGCCATATAGGAGCACGGGGCCATATAGGAGCATGGGGTAATATAGTAGCACGGGGCCATATAGGAGCACGGGGCCATATAGGAGCACGGGGCCATATAGGAGCACGGGGCCATATAGGAGCACGGGGCCATATAGGAGCACGGGGCCATATAGGAGCACGGGGCCATATAGGAGCACGGGGCCATATAGGAGCACGGGGCAATATAGGAGCACGGGGCAATATAGGAGCACGGGGCCATATAGGAGCACGGGGCCATATAGGAGCACGGGGCCATATAGGAGCACGGGGCCATATAGGAGCACGGGGTAATATAGGAGCACGGGGCCATATAGGAGCACGGGGCCATATAGGAGCATGGGGTAATATAGGAGCATGGGGTAATATAGCAGGATGAGGGTATATTGCAGCATGGGGCCATATAGCAGGATGGCAGTATATAGCAGGATGGGGGTATATAGCAGGATGAGGGCATATTCCAGGATGAGGGTATATGGCAGGATGGGGGTATGTACCAGGATGGCAGTATATAGCAGGATGTGGGTATATAGCAGGATGAGGGCATATACCAGGATGGGGTACCTTAGCAGAGAATTTGGGGACATTACTCCCATAATAGTGTCAGCAGCAGATCCTCGCCCCATAACAGTGTGTCATGACCTCATTTTTTGCTTAAAATTTTTTTCCTATTTTCCTCCTCTAAAACCAGGGTGCGTCTTATGGTCCAGTGCGTCTTATAGTCCGAAAAAATACGGTATATAAAAAAAAAAAAAAAAAGTTTGATATTTTCCATTGTTAAACACTAGGGGGAGCAACTACTGAAATCCTACAGAAATCCCACTGTAGAAATAGCCTGGATTACAGCTGCAGTAAAGTGGGCGGAGTCTTCTCTCCTGTGTGTGATGTCAGCTCCCCCTCCCAATCAGGATGTTTACAACAGGATAACAGGGAATTAAATTTAGGATCACAGTGCGGAGCCATTTTGTTGGTGACCAGAAATGTATAAAGTGTCACCAAAGACAGTAGGAGTATCACACAGGATAGGATTAGATACACAGCTCAGTAGACAGTATCACACAGGATTGGATTAGATACCCAGCTCTGCAGACAGTATAACACAGGACATGATTAGATACACAGCTCAGCAGACAGTCTCACACAGGATAGGATTAGAAACCCAGCTCTGGAGAAAGTATCACACAGGTCATGATTAGATACACAGCTCAACAGACAGTATCACACAGGATAGGATTAGATACACAGCTCAGCAGACAGTATCACACAGGAGAGGATTAGATACACGGCTCAGCAGACAGTATCACACATGATAGGATTAGTTACACCGCTCAGCAGAGGGTATCACACAGGATAGAATTAGATACACAGCTCAGCAGAGGGTATCACAGAGGATAGGATTAGATACCCAGCTCTGGAGACAGTATCACACAGGATAGGATTAGATACACGGCTCAGCAGAGGGCATCACATGGGATAGGATTAGATACACAGCTCAGCAGAGGGTATCACAGAAGATAGGATTAGATACCAAGCTCTGGAGACAGTATCACACAGGATATGTTTAGATACTGTCTGCTGAGTTGCTGTATCACACAGGATAGGATTAGATACACAGCTCAGCAGACAGTATCACACAGGATAGGTTTAGATACAGCTCAGCAGGCAGTATCGCAGGATAGAATTAAGCTGGGGTCACACTAAACGACAGCGACAATGACGTCGCTGTTACGTCACCATTTTCTGTGACGTAGCAGCGACCTTATAAGTCGCTGTTATGATCGCTGCTTAGCTGTCAAACACAGCAGCCGAAGCAGCGATCATAACGACACGCGTCGCTGTGCTGCAACATGTGCAGAGAGCAGGGAGCCGCGCACACTGAGTGCTGGCTTCCTGCTCTCCTAGCTACAGTACACATCAGGTTAATTAACCCGATGTGTACTGCAGCTACATGTCACAGTGCAGAGAGCAGGGAGCCGCGCACACTGCTTAGCGCTGGCTCCTTGCTCTCCTAGCTACAGTACACATCGGGTTAATTAACCCGATGTGTACTGCAGCTACATATCACAGTGCAGAGAGCAGGGAGTCGCGCACACTGCTTAGCACTGGCTCCTTGCTCTCCTACCTACAGTACACATCGGGTTAATTACACGATGTGTACTGCAGCTACATGTGCAGAGAGCAGGAGCCGGCGCTGGCAGCGTGAGAGCGGCGGAAGCTGGTAACGAAGGTAAATATCGGGTAACCACCTTGGTTACCCGATGTTTACCTTGGTTACAGCTTACCGCAGCTGCCAGATGCCGGCTCCTGCTCCCTGCTCGCTTCATTTCGTCGCTCTCTCGCTGTCACACACAGCGATCTGTGCGTCACAGCGGGAGAGCGACGACCAAAAAATGAAGCTGGACAATCAGCAACGAGCGGCAACCTCACAGCAGGGGCCAGCTCGTTGCTGGATGTCACACACAGCGACAGCGACGGGACGTCGCTGCAACGTCACAGAAAATGGTGACGTAGCAGCGACGTCGTTGTCGTTGTCGCTGTGTGTGACACCACCTTTAAGGCCCAGTCACACTAAACAACTTACCAGTGATCCCAACAACGATCCAACCTGATAGGGATCGCTGGTAAGTTGATAGGAGGTTGCTGGTGAGATGTCACACTGCGATGCTCCAGCGATCCCACCAGCAACCTGACCTGGCAGGGATCGCTGGAGCGTCGCTACACGAGTTGCTGGTGAGCTCACCAGCAACCAGTGACGAGCCCCCAGCCAGCAGCGCCGCGTGGAAGATGCTGCGCTTGGTAACTAAGGTAAATATCGGGTAACCAACCCGATATTTACCTTGGTTACCAGCGCACGCAGCTACACGTGCAGAGAGCAGGGAGCAGAGCACACGACTTAGCGCTGGCTCCCTGCTCTCCTAGTTACAGCACACATTGGGTTAATTACCCGATGTGTGCTGCAGCTACATGTGCAGAGAGCAGGGAGCAGCGCACACCGCTTAGCGCTGGCTCCTTGCTCTCCTAGTTACAGCACACATTGGGTTAATTACCCGATGTGGGCTGTAGCTACATGTGCAGAGAGCAGGGAGCCGCGCACACTGCTTAGCGCTGGCTCCTTGCTCTCCTAGCTACAGCACACATCGGGTTAATTACCCGATGTGTGCTGCAGCTACATGTGCAAGGAGCAGGAGCCGGCACTGACAGTGAGAGTGGAGGAGGCTGGTAACAAAGGTAAATATTGGGTAACCAAGGACAGGGCTTCTTGGTTACCCGATGTTTACTGTGGTTACCAGCCTCCGCAGAAGTCGGCTCCTGCTGCCTGCACATTTAGTTGTTGCTCTGTCGCTGTCACACACAGCGATCTGTGCTTCACAGCAGGACAGCAACAACTAAAAAATGGCCCAGGACATTCAGCAACAACCAGCGACCTCACAGCAGGGGCCAGGTTGTTGCTGGATGTCACACACAGCAACATCGCTAGCAACGTCACAAAAGTTGTTCGTTAGCAGTGATGTTGCTAGCGATGTTGCTTAGTGTGACGTGGCCTTTAGATACATGGCTCAGCAGGCAGTATCAGATAGGAGAGGATTAGCTACATGGCTCAGCAGACAGTATCACACAGGATAGGATTAGATACAGCTCAGCAGGCAGTATCACAAGATAAGATTAGATACATGGCTCAGCAGGCAGTATCAGATAGGAGAAGATTAGATACACGGCTCAGCAGACAGCATCACATAGGAGATTAGATACACAGCTCAGCAGCTAGTATCACACAGGATAGGTTTAGATACAGCAACTCAGCAGATAGTATCGCACAGGATAGGATTAGATACTGTCTGCTGAGTTGCTGTATCACACAGGAGAGGATTAGATACACGGCTCAGCAGACAGTATCACATAGGACAGGAATAGAGGGGGATCGGGTGGGTGTCAGTGGAGACAGTAGCAGTGGCAGAGGGGGGAGGGGCACCGATACTCACATGCTCTGCATACAAACACAAACAAACACACACACAGCTCTGCTGCCTGGACTCCGGCGATGGGGGGAGAGCGGGGCTGGGTAGAGCAGGGGGAGGGGGTGTCATTGGAGATGGTAATCCACTGCTGCAGGCCACTCCAACTGTCGGTAATTTTACTGTTCTAGGATATGTTAGGATGGTACAGCTTGCTCTTTCAGATCCTGGCTGTAGGGGAAAAGTGCAGCCCAGCCGAAAGGGTGGGTTATGATAAAATGGCGGCCGAATACACCCACGGCTGTGAATTGCGCAGCCCACATAGGCGTTACCATTTCAGTTGTAATAGACTTAGGGGTGCTTCACACACAGCGAGCTCGCTGCCGAGATCGCTGCTGAGTCACGCTTTTTGTGACGCAGCAGTGACCTCATTAGCGATCTCGCTGTGTGTGACACTGAGCAGCGATCTGGCCCCTGCTGCGAGATCGCTGCTCGTTACACACAGCCCTGGTTCGTTTTCTTCAAAGCCGCTCTCCTGCTGTGACACACAGATCGCTGTGTGTGACAGCGAGAGAGCGACAAATGAAGCGAGCAGGGAGCAGGAGCCGGCGTCTGACAGCTGAGGTAAGCTGTATCCAAGATAAACATCGGGTAACCAAGGTGGTTACCCGATATTTACCTTAGTTACCAGCCTCTGCAGCTCTCACGCTGCCAGTGCCGGCTCCGGCTCTCTGCACATGTAGTGTCACGGCCGGGCGGTCGGGCAGACCCAGGAGGTGGATCCACTGGACCGAACTCTCTGAGATGGTGGTAGGGAGTCCGGCAGCTGAAGCACTGATGGGCAGTAGAACAGTCCGTGCAAGAGAAGGCAGCGGAGGAGTCCCAGGGACCACGGAGTCACAGAAGGTGGTCTTGGTGACGTAGCTCAGGTTCGGAGGCCGAGGTGATATCAGGCGGGGTCCGGAACCTCTGGAGCAAGATGACGGGTCACCGCAGGGATCCGGGATGGTACGGACTGTCAGATGGCAGACGGACAGCGTGCGGGGATCAGGACACGGCAGACTGGATGGCGAGGCAGGTACGGCTCTACAAAGACAGATAGGTGAGTACAGGCACATAAACACCAAGAGACCTGACTCCTAGCTCAGGGAACACGAAGATCAGGCCCCGCCCCCTTGGACAATGACCCCCTATATACCCTGTACCTGTGCAACCTCATTTCCTGTTAATGGACGCTGGCCCTTTAAGAAAGGGTCAGTGACCGCGCGCGCGCCCTAATGCGCATGCGCGCCGCCCGGGTGCCAGAAGCCAGGGAAGGAGGCTGCGAGGAGGACGCAGGGGAGCCGGCCAGGTCCAGGGAAGCTGTCGGGCGCCGGGATCGGGGGCCCGGAGCCCTGGGACGGACGGAATCCGGTGACTGGGGAGCGGAGAGCGTGGCAGGTGAGCCGGGGAACGGGGGTGAGGACCCGGGGAGCGTGACAGTACCCCCCCCCCACGCCCCCCTCCCCGCAACCGGGACATGAAGGCACGGATAAGAGGAGTGCCCACGTTCTCCCTGGGCTCCCAAGACCTATCCTCAGGACCATACCCTTCCCAGTCCACCAGGAAGAACTGTCGACCTCGTACGGTCTTCATGGCCACGATATCCCTTACCGCATAGATGTCATCATCGGCAATAGGAGGAGGGGCCGGACTGGCAGCAGCGGAGAAGGGACCAAGGACAACCGGCTTGAGCAGAGAGACGTGGAAGGAGTTGGGTATCCTCATCGTGGCCGGGAGCTGTAGCTTGTAGGATACCTCATTGATCTTGCTGAGGACCTTAAACGGCCCGATGTAGCGAGGACCCAGCTTGTAGGAAGGTATCTTCAATCGGATGTACTGGGAAGCAAGCCAGACCAGGTCACCAGGAGAGAAACACGGAGGATCCAGACGTCTCTTGTCAGCGTGTTTCTTCATCCGCTGGGAAGCGCGCCCAAGGGACGCTTTGACAGAGTCCCAAATGGTAGCAAAGTCACGAACTGCAGTATCAGCAGCCGGGACATCCGATGAAGGGGATATAGGCAATGGGACGGCGGGCTGGAGTCCATAAACAACATGGAAGGGAGATTCGGAGGATGACTCACTGACGTGGTGGTTATGGGAGAATTCAGCCCAAGGCAGAAGCGAGGACCAGTCGTCGTGATGGGCGTTGACATAGTGACGTAGGTATGAGGTCACGATTTGATTGACCCTTTCCACTTGGCCGTTAGACTGAGGATGGTAAGAAGAAGAAAAGTCCAGAGTCACTCCCAGATGTTTGCATAGAGCCCTCCAGAAGCGGGAGGTGAACTGAGTTCCTCTGTCGGACACTATGTGGGATGGAAAGCCATGCAAGCGGAAGATGTGATGTATATAGGCTTCCGCGAGTTCCTGAGCAGAGGGCAGTCCGGCCATAGGAACGAAGTGGGCCATTTTGGAGAATCGATCAACCACGACCCATATGACTGTGTGCCCGGAGGATAATGGCAAGTCCGTAATAAAGTCCATTGCTATGTGTTGCCACGGGACTGAGGGTATCGGTAAAGGCAGAAGACGGCCATGGGGCAAGTGTTTGGGCGTCTTGTTCCTGGCACAGGAGGAGCAGGCAGAGACAAAAGCAGCGACGTCCGTGCGAAGGGATGGCCACCAGTAATGGCGTACAATCGCACCCCATGTTCTCTTCTGACCAGCATGCCCGGCTGTTTTTGAGGCATGACCCCAGTGTAACACTTTTTGCCTGTCGGTATCGGAGACATAGGTCTTCCCGGGCGGTATCTGGGCTAGGGTAACAGGGGCCACCGGAATGATGTTGCTAGGACAGATGATGGGTTGGGTAGTCTCTTCCTCCTGCTCCATGGGCATGAAAGACCTGGACAAGGCATCAGCGCGTACATTCTTGTCCGCGGGTCGGAAGTGAAGCTGAAAGTCGAACCTGGCAAAGAATAAGGACCACCTGGCCTGCCGTGGGTTCAGTCGCTGAGCGGACCGCAGGTATTCTAGGTTCTTGTGGTCCGTGTAGATGATCACGGGATACACTGCACCTTCCAGGAGGTAGCGCCATTCCTCCAGTGCCAGTTTGACTGCCAAGAGCTCTCGGTCCCCGATGGTATAGTTGCGTTCAGGCGCTGAGAAGCCCTTGGAGAAGAATCCGCAAGTCACCATCTTCCCGGAGGAGGACTTCTGCATGAGCACTGCTCCGGCTCCTGAGGAGGAGGCATCCACCTCCAAGGTGAACTGGCGGTTCAACTCCGGACGGTGAAGTACAGGCGAGGAAGCAAAAGCCCGCTTCAAAGAGCCAAACGCGGCGTCGGCCGCAGGCGACCAGTCCTTTGGATTTGCCTCTTTCTTAGTCAAAGCGGAAAGTGGAGCAGTCAGAGCAGAGAAGTGAGGGACGAATTGGCGGTAGTAGTTGGCGAATCCCAGGAAGCGTTGGATTGCCTTCAGTCCAGAAGGGGGAGGCCAGTTGAGAATGGCGGAGACCTTCTTGGGATCCATCTGCAGTCCAGTCTCAGAGATGATGTACCCCAGAAAGGGGAGAGAAGACTGCTCAAAGACACACTTCTCATACTTTGCGTACAGACGGTTCTCTCTTAGTCGTCGTAGAACCAGCTGTACGTGCTCTCTGTGGGTTGGGAGGTCCGGAGAAAAGACAAGGATGTCATCTAGATATACTACCACACAGGTGTAGAGGAGGTCTCGGAACACGTCGTTCACCAGTTCTTGGAAGACGGCAGGGGCGTTACACAGGCCGAAGGGCATCACGCAGTACTCATAATGTCCATCGCGCGTATTAAACGCGGTCTTCCATTCGTCACCAGAGCGGATGCGCACCAGATTGTAAGCACCCCGAAGATCCAGCTTGGTGAACAGACGAGCTCCTCTAAGCCGGTCAAACAATTCGGGGATGAGCGGCAGAGGGTACTTGTTCTTAACAGTGATCTGATTCAGACCCCGGTAGTCGATGCAGGGACGTAAATCGCCCTCTTTTTTCTTGACAAAGAAGAAACCTGCTCCAGCAGGAGAGGAGGATCTCCGAATGAATCCCCTAGCCAGGCTCTCTGAGATGTAAGTCGACATAGCCCTTGTTTCGGCTGGAGATAAAGGATATATCCGTCCTCGTGGTGGCGTTGTTCCAGGGAGCAGGTCGATGGCACAATCGTAGGGGCGATGTGGCGGCAGTACCTCGGATTCTTTTTTATCAAAGACATCAGCAAAGGACCAATAAGCCGAGGGCAGCCCCGGTAGGTTCTCAGGAACCGGAGGTCGTCGGATGGGTTGTGTGGATTTTAGGCATCTCTCATGACACGAAGCACCCCAGCGGGTGATTTCGCCAGTGCCCCAGCTGACTGATGGTTCGTGAGTCCGTAACCATGGAAGGCCCAGCAGGATCTGATGGGACATGTGCGGAAGGACGTAGAAGGCGATGTTCTCGGTGTGAAGAGCACCGATGCGCAGTTCAACCGGCCTGGTGGTCCAGGAGATGGTGTCAGAAAGGGGTCTCCCATCCACAGAGGCAATCACCAGGGGCTTGTTGAGTGGGATAACAGGCACCTGGTATTTGTCCACGGTGGCTTGCTGGATGAAATTGCCTGCTGCCCCGGAATCAAGATAGGCCTCAGCCGTGAACCGCGTCTCTCCCGTTGTCACTTGCACGGTCCATGTGACCGGATCAGAGAGAGTCCCAGCACCTAGGGTGGCCTCTCCTACCAACCCTAGGCTTTGGAGTTTCCCGGCCTTTCCGGACAGGAACGGAGGAGGTGTGTGCCCTCACCGCAGTAAAAGCAGAGACCCTGGGCAAGCCGCTCTGCTCTACGTTGTGCAGACTGACGCACTCGGTCAATCTGCATGGGCTCGTGGACGGGACTCCCAGCTGTTGATGACTGAGGTACGGAGGGCTTCTGAGGAGGAGATGAATGCCGTAACGGGCGTCTCTCACGAGATAGTTCTTTGGAGCGCTCCTGAAAACGTATGTCCACACGAGTTGCTAGGGCAATCAGGGCATCTAGGGTGGAGGGCACGTCCCGACCCGCCAACTCATCCTTGATGCGACTCGAGAGTCCCTCCCAGAAGGCGGCTGTTAGGGCCTCATTATTCCACCCGAGTTCTGAAGCCAAAGTGCGAAAACGGATGGCGTATTGGCCCACCGTCAGTGTTCCTTGACGTAGGCGGAGGAGTGATGAAGCAGAGGCAGAAGCGCGTCCCGGCTCGTCAAAGGTGCTGCGGAATGCCTGCAGGAACTGTTGAAGATCCTTGGTCATGGGGTCCTCCTTCTCCCACAAGGGGTTCATCCACGCCAGCGCCTCGCCCTCTAGGTGGGACATTATAAAGGCGACCTTGGCTTGGTCGGAGGCGAACAGATGTGGCAGCTGCGTGAAATGAAGGGAACATTGATTTATGAAGCCCCTGCAGGTCTTGGGATCTCCAGCATAACGAGGAGGTGACGCCAAACGGAGTCGGGAAGCATCTGACGAGGTTGCCACTGGTGCGGGGACCATGGCTTGCCTGGCGGGGGACCTGGGTGCCGCAGGCGTCATTGATGCTTGTAATGTGTACAGGCGGGTGTCCACGGAGGTCATGAATTGCAGCATGCGGGTCTGGACTTCACGCTGGCGTTGGAGTTCCTCTTGCAGAGCCATTAGTGCTGCAGCGGGATCCATGGCCTGATCTTACTGTCACGGCCGGGCGGTCGGGCAGACCCAGGAGGTGGATCCACTGGACCGAACTCTCTGAGATGGTGGTAGGGAGTCCGGCAGCTGAAGCACTGATGGGCAGTAGAACAGTCCGTGCAAGAGAAGGCAGCGGAGGAGTCCCAGGGACCACGGAGTCACAGAAGGTGGTCTTGGTGACGTAGCTCAGGTTCGGAGGCCGAGGTGATATCAGGCGGGGTCCGGAACCTCTGGAGCAAGATGACGGGTCACCGCAGGGATCCGGGATGGTACGGACTGTCAGATGGCAGACGGACAGCGTGCGGGGATCAGGACACGGCAGACTGGATGGCGAGGCAGGTACGGCTCTACAAAGACAGATAGGTGAGTACAGGCACATAAACACCAAGAGACCTGACTCCTAGCTCAGGGAACACGAAGATCAGGCCCCGCCCCCTTGGACAATGACCCCCTATATACCCTGTACCTGTGCAACCTCATTTCCTGTTAATGGACGCTGGCCCTTTAAGAAAGGGTCAGTGACCGCGCGCGCGCCCTAATGCGCATGCGCGCCGCCCGGGTGCCAGAAGCCAGGGAAGGAGGCTGCGAGGAGGACGCAGGGGAGCCGGCCAGGTCCAGGGAAGCTGTCGGGCGCCGGGATCGGGGGCCCGGAGCCCTGGGACGGACGGAATCCGGTGACTGGGGAGCGGAGAGCGTGGCAGGTGAGCCGGGGAACGGGGGTGAGGACCCGGGGAGCGTGACATGTAGCTGCTGTACACATCGGGTTAATTAACCCGATGTGTACAGCAGCTAGGAGAGCAAGGAGCCAGCGCTAAGCAGTGTGCGCGGCTCCCTGCTCTCTGCACATGTAGCTGCATTACACATCGGGTTAATTAACCCGATGTGTACTGTAGCTAGGAGAGCAAGGAGCCAGCGCTCAGTGTGCGCGGCTCCCTGCTCCCTGCTCACACTGGTAACTAATGTAAACATCGGGTAACCATACCCGATGTTTACCTTAGTTACCAGTCTCCGCAGCTTCCAGACGGCGGCTCCGTGCAAGCGCAGCGTCGCTTGCACGTCGCTGCTGGCTGGGGGCTGTTCACTGGTCGCTGGTGAGATCTGCCTGTTTGACAGCTCACCAGCGACCATGTAGCGATGCAGCAGCGATCCTGACCAGGTCAGATCGCTGGTCGGATCGCTGCTGCATCGCTAAGTGTGAAGGTACCCTTAAAAGGATCAGAATCCGACTACTATCACCTATGTCCATGAGGTGCTGTAAATTGAGCCTGCACTGTCGTGCTAAAACTTGGAATATAAAATGGCAGCCCCCATTGCCAGCTTTCCAGCATTATAAAAACTGAAAGACATCTTTATTTAAAGCAAGACAACATTATAACTGCATGTTATCTTACAAGTAATCACTGTTTGGATTATATAAATCCGTGACACCTTCCCTTTAAGTGGCAGTAATGTTTTTCTATGCAGGTTTATTAACTCTATACCCAGGTACTGTTTTGGTAATACTATGTACTAGCTATGAAAAAAAAACGTCATGTTCTATTAGATGTGAAATGCAGAATTTCCCATTGTTGTCAAAGAATAGTGAAACAATTCCTTGCTTTCGATGCCATGTAATTTCTATTATGTTCAAGACCTTGCAGGGAAAGAAAACTTGCTTTAAAGCAGCAAATATAATGGCACTTACACGGCTCTGTAGAGAACAAAGGCAGAATTTTTAAAGTTGATTCACATCCATTAACACTAACATGTACACACTTGCATAGTACATGAATATGTACACAATAATGATGCACATATAAATGTGAAATACACATACAGTATATTCACACATTGCAACACACATACATGTTGTACATACTGCATGCAAGTCCATTCACACACACAAATATATATACAGTGCCTACCCCCTGCAGATTTAGCAGGTTTGATAAGATGCAAAAAAGTTAGAGCCTGCAAACTTCAAACAAGAGCAGGATTTATTAACAGATGCATAAATCTTACAAACCAACAAGTTATGTTACTCAGTTAAATTTTAATAAATTTTCAACATAAAAGTGTGGGTCAATTATTATTCAACCCTAGGTTTAATATTTTGTGGAATAACCCTTGTTTGCAATTACAGCTAATAATCGTCTTTTATAAGACCTGATCAGGCCGGCACAGGTCTCTGGAGTTATCTTGGCCCACTCCTCCATGCAGATCTTCTCCAAGTTATCTAGGTTCTTTGGGTGTCTCATGTGGACTTTAATCTTGAGCTCCTTCCACAAGTTTTCAATTGGGTTAAGGTCAGGAGACTGACTAGGCCACTGCAACACCTTGATTTTTTTCCCTCTTGAACCAGGCCTTGGTTTTCTTGGCTGTGTGCTTTGGGTCGTTGTCTTGTTGGAAGATGAAACGATGACCCATCTTAAGATCCTTGATGGAGGAGCGGAGGTTCTTGGCCAAAATCTCCAGGTAGGCCGTGCTATCCATCTTCCCATGGATGCGGACCTGATGGCCAGGCCCCTTGGCTGAGAAACAGCCCCACAGCATGATGCTGCAACCACCATGCTTGACTGTAGGGATGGTATTCTTGGGGTCGCATGCAGTGCCATCCAGTCTCCAAACATCACGTGTGTGGTTGGCACCAAAGATCTCGATCTTGGTCTCATCAGACCAGAGAACCTTGAACCAGTCTGTCTCAGAGTCCTCCAAGTGATCATAAGCAAACTGTAGACGAGCCTTGACATGACGCTTTGAAAGTAAAGGTACCTTACGGGCTCGTCTGGAACGGAGACCATTGCGGTGGAGTACGTTACTTATGGTATTGACTGAAACCAATGTCCCCACTGCCATGAGATCTTCCCGGAGCTCCTTCCTTGTTGTCCTTAGGTTAGCCTTGACTCTTCGGACAAGCCTGGCCTCGGCATGGGTGGAAACTTTCAAAGGCTGTCCAGGCCGTGGAAGGCTAACAGTAGTTCCATAAGCCTTCCACTTCCGGATGATGCGCCCAACAGTGGAGACAGGTAGGCCCAACTCCTTGGAAAGGGTTTTGTACCCCTTGCCAGCCTTGTGAACCTCCACGATCTTGTCTCTGATGGCCTTGGAATGCTCCTTTGTCTTTCCCATGTTGACCAAGTATGAGTGCTGTTCACAAGTTTGGGGAGGGTCTTAATTAGTCAGAAAAGGCTGGAAAAAGAGATAATTAATCCAAATATGTGAAGCTCATTGTTCTTTGTGCCTGAAATACTTCTTAATACTTTAGGGGAACCAAACAGAATTCTTGTGGTTTGAGGGGTTGAATAATAAATGACCCTCTGAATAAACTTTTCCCAATTTAAAAAAAAAAAATAAAAAAAGAAATAACATTCTTTTTTGCTGCAGTGCATTTCACACTTCCAGGCTGATCTACAGTCCAAATGTCACAATGCCAAGTTAATTCCGAATGTGTAAACCTGCTAAATCTGCAGTGGGTTCAATACTACTTGTAGGCACTATATGTATGTATGTATGTATGTATGTATGTATGTATGTATGTATGTATATATATATATATATATATATATATATATACATGGTATATATATATATATATATATATATATATATACTGAATGACACACATATACATGGTGTACATGCTGAATATAAATACAGTCACACTCATATACACTGAGACACACACATGTATCAGTAAATTCATACATATACACACTGGCAAACTATTATACACACTGTAATGCACACACACAGATGTATATACACCCGCCTGAATACGCTGCAAGCAACAGCCACGTCCCTGGCATCACAGTCCACGTCCACAGCTCTCGTCGAAGCTTCCTTGGAAGCCTCTAAACTCCGCTTGGCCTCTCCGCCCCGGTATGCCGGAGATCCTAAGACCTGCAGAGGATTCTTGAATCAGTGCTCCTTCCACTTTAAGCTGCTTCCGCATCTGTTTGCCTCCGACCAAGCCAAGGTGGCGTTTGTGATGTCCCATCTAGAGGGTGAGGCACTGGCCTAGATGAACCCCTTGTGGGAGAAGGAGGACCCTCTAACCACTAACATCAGGAATTCCTGCAGGCTTTTCGAACCACCTTTGACGAACCCGGACGTGCTGCCGTGTCCGCCTCATCCATCCTCAGGCTACGTCAGGGGACCTTGACGGTGGGTCAATATGCCATCCGCTTCTGCACCTTGGCCTCAGAATTAGGGTGGAACAATGAGGCCCTAACCGCCGCCTTCTGGAAAGGACTCTCCGGTCGTACTAAGGATGAGCTGGCCGGCCGCGATGTTCCTTCCACCCTGGATGCCCTGATCGCTCTAGCCACCCGCGTGGACCTCCGCTGTCAGGAACGATCCAAAGAGGTGTTCCGCGATAGATGTCAGATACGGCACTCCGCAGAAGCCCGCCGTTCCTCAATCGGCGTCATCTGGCGTCTCTGTCCATGAGCCCATGCAGATTGACCGTTTGAGGCAGTCCGAGCAACGCCGAGCAGAACGGCTCGCCAAGGGCCTCTGCTTCTACTGCGGAGAGGGCACACACCTGCTACATTCCTGTCCAGAGAGGCCGGGAAACTCCAAAGCCTAGGGTTGGTAGGAGAGGTCACCCTAGGTACTGGGACTCTCTCAGACCCGGTTACGTGGACTGTTCAAGTGACAGCGGGAGAGACGCGGTTCATGGCAAAAGCGTACCTCGATTCCGGGGCAGCAGGCAATTTCATCCAGCAGGCTACGGTGGACAAGTACCAGGTGCCTGTTATTTCACTCGACAAACCTCTCGTGATTGCCTCTGTAGATGGGAGACCCCTCTCTGACACCATTTTGTGGATCACCAAGCCTGTAGAACTATGTATCGGTGCCCTGCACACCGAGAAAATCACTCTCTACGTCCTCCCGCGCATGTCTCATCAAATCCTGCTGGGACTCCCCTGGTTACGGATACACGAACCGTCGGTCAGCTGGCGTGCTGGAGAAATTACCCGATGGGATGCCTCTTGCCACGAGAACTGCCTGAAGTCCATACAGCCCATCCGACGATCTCCGGTCCCGGAGTCCCTACCAGGACTGCCTTCGGCCTATTGGTCCTTCGCGGACGTTTTTGATAAAAAAGAGTCAGAGGTACTGCCGCCACATCGTCCTTACGACTGTGCCATTGACCTACTGCCGGGAACCACACCACTTCGAGGACGGATATATCCTTTGTCCCCTGCTGAAACAAGGGCCATGTCTGCCTACATCACTGAGAACCTGGCAAGGGGATTCATCCGGAGATCCTCCTCTCCTGCTGGAGCAGACTTCTTCTTCGTTAAGAAGAAAGAGGGCGACCTGCGCCCCTGCATTGACTACCGGGGATTGAACCAAATCACCGTAAAGAATAAATACCCCCTGCCGCTCATCCCCGAATTGCTTGATCGGCTTAGAGGAGCTCGTGTGTTCACCAAGTTGGATCTTCGTGGTGCCTACAACCTGGTCCGCATCCGCTCTGGGGACGAATGGAAGACCGCATTCAACACTCGCGATGGGCACTACGAGTATTGTGTGATGCCCTTCGGCCTGTGTAACGCACCGGCAGTCTTTCAAGAACTAGTGAACGACGTGTTCCGGGACCTTCTCTACGTCTGTGTGATGGTATATCTGGATGACATCCTGGTCTTCTCTCTGGACCTACAGACCCACAGAGAGAACGTGCAGCTGGTACTACAAAGGCTTAGAGAGAATCGCCTGTACGCCAAGTACGAGAAGTGTGTCTTCGAACAGTCGTCTCTTCCCTTCCTGTGTTACGTAATGTCCGATACCGGCCTGCAGATGGACCCAGAGAAGGTCTCTTCCATCCTCAATTGGCCCCCTCCTTACGGACTGAAGGCGATTCAAAGTTTCCTTGGCTTTGCGAACTATTACCATCAGTTCATCCCTCACTTCTCTGCCCTGACTGCGCCTTTCTCTGCCTTGACCAAGAAGGGGGCTAATCCGAAGGACTGGTCACCTGCGGCCGACGCCGTGTTTGGCTCCCTGAAGCGGGCATTTGCTTCCTCTCCTGTGCTCCACCGTCCTGAATTAAACCGACAGTTCACCTTGGAGGTGGATGCCTCCTCCTCTGGGGCCGGGGCAGTGCTCATGCAGAAGTCCTCCACCGGGAAGATGGTCACTTGCGGATTCTTCTCCAAGAGCTTCTCGGCGCCTGAACGCAACTACACCATCGGTGATTGAGAGCTATTAGCAGTCAAGCTGGCTCTGAAAGAATGGCGATACCTTCTGGAGGGAGCAGTGTACCCCATGATCATTTACACTGACCACAAGAACCTGGAATACCTGCGGTCCGCTCAACGACTGAACCCACGACAAGCCAGGTGGTCCTTGTTCTTTGCCAGGTTCGATTTTCAACTCCATTTTCGGTCCGCGGATAAGAACGTGCGAGCAGATGCCTTGTCCAGGTCTTTCGTGCCCATGGAACAGGAGGAGGAGACATCCCAGCTCATCATCTGCCCAAGTAAAATCATTCCGGTGGCTCCTGTCACTCTGGCTCAGATACCCCCTGGGAAGACCTATGTCTCTGAAACCGACAGACAAAAAGTCTTGCACTGGGGCCATGCCTCAAAAATAGCCGGCCATGCTGGTCAGAAGAGAACATGGAGTACGATTGTCCGGCACTATTGGTGGCCATCCCTTCGCACGGACGTCGCGTCTTTTGTCTCAGCCTGCTCCTCCTGTGCCCGGAACAAGACGCCCAAACACCTTCCATATGGTCATCTTCTGCCGCTGCCAATTCCCTCCGTTCTGTGGTAACACATTGCAATGGACTTTATTACAGACTTGCCCTTGTCCTCCGGACACACGGTCATATGGGTCGTGGTGGATCGTTTCTCCAAGATGGCTCATTTCGTCCCTATGGCCGGACTGCCCTCTGCCCAGGAGCTCGCTGACGCCTACATACAGCACATCTTCTGGTTGCATGGCTTTCCCTCACACATTGTGTCCGACAGAGGAACTCAGTTCACCTCGCGATTCTGGAGGGCTCTCTGCAAACATCTGGGAGTGGCTCTGGACTTTTCTTCGGCCTACCACCCTCAGTCGAATGGCCAAGTGGAACGAGTCAATCAGATCCTGACCTCCTTGTTGCGCCACTACGTTAACATCCATCACGACGATTGGTCCACGCTCCTTCCTTGGGCTGAATTCTCCCATAACCATCACGTCAGTGAATCCTCCTCCAGCTCTCCCTTCCATGTCATTTACGGACTTCAGCCTTCCGTCCCATTACCTGTATCCTCTACCTCGGATGTCCCTGCTGCTGATACCGTAGTCCGTGACTTCTCAACAAGTTGGAACTCTGTCAAGACGTCCCTTGGACGCGCTTCCCTGCGGATGAAGAGACACGCGGACAAGAGGCGTCTGGATCCTCCGTGTTTCTCTCCAGGAGATCTGGTCTGGCTTGATATGTCCAATTGAAGCTACCGTCGTACAAGCTGGGTCCTCGCTACATCGGGCCGTTTAAAGTCAGCGGCAAGATCAATGAGGTCTCCTACAAGCTGCAGCTCCTGGCCACGATGAGGATACCCAACTCTTTCCACGTCTCCCTGCTCAAGCCGGTTGTCCTTGGTCCCTTCTCCGCTGATGCCCGTTCTGCTCCTCCCCCTATTGCTGACGATGACATCTATGCGGTAAGGGATATCGTGGGCATGAAACACGTGCGGGGCAGTTCTTCCTGGTGGACTGGGCAGGGTATGGTCCTGAGGATAGGTCCTGGAAACCCCGGGAGAATGTGGGTACTCCCCTGATATGTGCCTTCCTGTCCCAGTTGCGGGGAGGGGGTACTTTCACGCTCCCCAGCTCCTGTGCCACGCTCCCCAGCTCCCGTGCCACGCTCCCCGGCTCCCGTGCCACACTTCCCAGCTCCCGTGTCACGCTCCCCGGCTCCCGTGTCACGCTCCCCGGCTCCCGTGCCACGCTTCCCGGTCCTCCACTCCACAGCCTCCTTGCCTCCTCTCCCTCACCTGCGTCCTCCAGGCGCCCTGGTCCCCGCTCCCGGCACCCTTCCGCGACTCTGAGCCCTGTGCCGGGCAATCCTGCTTCTTGTGCACTGCTTCCTGCCCTGGCTTCTGGCACCCGGGCCTCGCGCATGCGCGTTAGGGCGCGCGCACGGTCATTGACCCTCTCTTAAAGGGCCAGCGTCCACTGACAGGATATTACACACACAGGTACAGGGTATAAAGGGGTTTCCTTTCCAAGTGGGCGGGGCCTGTTCTTCGTGTTTAGTAAGCTAGGAGTCAGGTCCCCCTGTGCTTTGTCCCGTACTGACTTATCTGTCTTGTAGAGCCGCTCCTGCCTCGCCAACCGGTCCTGACGGTTCCAGAACTCCGGACGGTGACTGCCCGCCATCTCATCAGTCCCTACCGTCTCCGATCCCTGGATCCGTGTGGTGACTGACCTCCTCGCTCAGCTGGTTCCGGATTCTGCCTGACATCATCCCGGCCTCCGAACCTGAGCCTCGTCACCCGGACTACCTTCAGAGACTCTGTGGTCCCAGGGACTTCTTCACTCCGGTCCTCTGAACGGACTGTCCTGCTACCCGTAGTGCTCCGGCTACCGGGCACCTTGCCCTCGGTGGGGTGCTCAGTCCAGTGGAACCATCTCCTGGGCCTACCCGTCCTCCTGGTCCTAACAAATACCTGTTCCAGCAAGTACACCAGCACCCTCAGGCCACATACACAACCCCAACACCAGACTGGGAGACTGCCTAGTTACAGGTAAAAGGGAGGGCACTGATTGGATGGTAGCCACCCAACCTGTAGGGAGAGACCCAGCGAGGGGGAGGGGCGAGTGGTCAGTTGGGAAGCTGACGGGAGGAAGTAGTCACTCAAGTTAAGTTAAGTGGAGAGTTGAGAGTTGGAAAGGAGAGGAGAAGGAAGCAAGAAGGAGAGAAGGGAAGTCGAGGAGTGTGAACAAAGGAGTAGAGGAGTTGTGAGGCGAAAAGAGTGAAAAGTACAGAAAAGACCTGAAGCAACACCGGAGTGCTGTAAAAGGAATGAGGGACTGTGGAGTACAGAACCAGGACTCCAGGCACTGTGGGTTACAAGTGGAAGTGTAAGACTCCAGGAACCGCAGGACACCTGTGGAAGTCTGGAACCAAGACTCACAGGACTCAGCACAAGGCGGGGTGCAGACCCTAGTACAGTGGGACACTTTATGGTCAGCTGTTAACTCTGCCGGGCGAGAAGATCTCCAGGGTCCATCGCCAACCCAAAAAGTCTGAAGCACAAGCAGAAAAGAGGGGACTGGGGACTGAACCCCTTAAATAGTCCAAGCTGCCTGCATTAGGACCAAGACTAAAGAGAAGGGACTTCCAAGTAGCTCTAGGCCACAGGAGTCCAACCACAACAAGTATGCACGGAGGACAGCCAAGCAGGTCACAGCTGGCACGGAGAATAAGGGGAGCAGGTACACCTGGAATTGGCACCCGCAGGTCCAAGAACCACAAGTAAAAAGGTCATCTTTTGACCGAAACGTCCTGTGATTTGGACCATTAAAGAAGATTTTATTTGAAAGAGAAGTGGAGTGCTGCCTTCTGATTTTTTGGAAATATATATAATATAGTATATATATCCACACATTCACCCATGTACACTCTGAAGCTCAGATATTCATTCACACATGTATTTGCCCCCGAAAAAAAATAATCTCAAAAATGAAAATATGAAAATTGGCCGTGTCATGAAGGGGTTAAGGACAGATATTCCGAATTTATGGAGATGTCTGTTCTGGTCTATGATTAGTCTGGGTAATCTGAAAGGAAAGGTTGGATTTTCCATAAACGTTGTCAATGTAATTCTTCTAAATTTTTAATCTTTAAAATTATGGGCAAATCAGTGATGTGCTGCCATGTTCCCTTGTTCCCTTGTTTAAAGACTTGGTTATCCATGAGGATATTAAAGTATTCAGGTAATTAAGATGGTTGATTTTATGTGCAATGATGATATCTTTAGATGTAGATGAAGCTCACATTAAATACAGGGAAAAAATATAGTTTAAAACTTATTCTCATTAATAACCAAGAAAATATGTTTTCATTCATCCATCATGTGCAGTGGTAGAAGGTAGAAATCAATAAGCCCTAGATGAAAAGGGAGACTAAATAGAGACATTAAAGGAATGATTGCACTTCTGGGAAAAGGTCTGTACATTCACGGGCTTAAAAAATAAAATCATTATAATGGTCACTACAGGAAAGGTAGTCAATTACGAATGAAAGTGAGACTGTTTTAACAATACAGTAAGAAGGGAGCCTAGATGTCATACTTTAAAGGCAAATATCACCAGCTATATATAGGAAGTCTGTAATACACGGCATTGGTGAGCAGTGTATTAACGACACTTTTTCCCTTACTAATTGAGGCAGCAGTTCCTAAGGGAGGAACTTAATACATAAAATGTGATAATCTGTTCATAAAATATGCTTTGAAAGGAATCCTGTCACTTGATTTATGCTGCCCAAACCACAATGGCAGCCAGGTATATATTTCTCCTCTGTCGTTTCAGAGAGAACATAGTTTGAAGGCCAAGGAACAAAGGTAGAGACGAGACTAGTCCAGCTCCACCTCAGCCAGGTTACTTCCACAACACTAATCTGTGCCGCCCACACATCAGTAGCAGCCGGGCTGCTCAGATCCGGATCCGTAGTTGCTCGAGGGAATTCCAGACGCGGGGGTTGCGGTGCCGTCGCGCGGACACGCAAATAAAAAGGGGACGTATTTGTACGGGGATTGCGGTAGATACTTCATGACGCCACCCATGGTGTGTGGTAAGATATGGTACTACCGTTGCTGTTGGGGAGCACCCGGGGGGAAATCGGATAGCAGCTGGATGTTAGCCCCTCCGTGGGTAGGGATGGCTGCCCCGGGGCTCAGTGTCCAGTACATGGGGAGTAATATAGGCCGAAGGGGCGTGCCGGGCCGGACCGGGGAATGTTGGTGTACTCTCTGTAGAAGAATTACACACAAGTCCGTTGGTAAACCAAGGTGTCAGTGGCCAGCTGCCGCGTCCGAGTATACTCGGGTCCCATACCCGGCTGGTGTTCCGATGTCCCTTCCTTTCGGCACTCTGTATTTTCCTCACTTTTGGACGACTTCGTCTGGAACGGGAAAGTCCGCTCCCGGTGTATTTTGGTTGGGAGATGTGCCCGCGAAAACTGACCCTTGGGATTTCAGTGGGTGAATGCGGATATCCTATCCCCCGCGGTGGGCTGCCGTTTCGCTCTTTCTGGGCTAAACTTCTGGAGCTAGGCCTGAAACCTGCTCTCGGCCTGGTGAATTAGAGAAGGGGCTTGCAACCATCTTCTAACTAGGGTCCAGGTACCCCGCCTGTGCATGGTTTCCGGACCGGATCTCCGCTGTCGGTACCGGCAGGCTCCAACCCTGTCCCCACACTGGATCTCCCACGACCATATTCCCATCGCCTTCGGACACGGTCCACCACTTGCCACCTAGCCAGCAGACCAGGGCCACTACCCTGTCCACTCTCCCTAGGCTCAGCTTCTCTCTCTGACAGTCTGTCACTGTCAATCCTCTCCACTCGACCTCCAACTTCAAACCTTAAAACTGATCTAATCTGTCTTGTTCCCACCCCCGGATCCTCAAGACCCCTAGGTGGGTGCTCCCAATCCGCCTGGTCCTGCCCACTGGTGTGCCCTTCTGACTAGGATTTTCTGGCTGATGGAACCTTGTGTGGGAATATGTTATGTAGGGAGTAATGTACTTCTGTGACCACCTGGTGGCGCCAGGGCATCACAAATCATATTATTGGGACCGACATGTCACTGTACAACCACACAGGGGCCCAAGATGTAGAGGGACCACTTCAACCTGCAAAGCAGGTGAAATTGTGCCTTACAATGAGCTATTGGATTGCAAAGGACCCATAAACTGTTCTTGTACAGGGGCCCTCTTCTGTGTGCAACTGGTCGATCACCTCCACCAGCGCAAGGATAAGATGAATTAGCTTCCCCAAATGGCTCTTCACAATATGGTTACATAATAAAATTGTTAATACTGTTGAAAACAGACCATGCCCATAAGTTCAAAAAAAAGTGTAGCTCCCCTGAGACCCTCAGGGCACTACAGGGAACTGCATCCTCTTGGGGATGCAGGACCTACCCCCTGGGACCTGGAGTACCAGTGCCTATTCCATCAAAACACAACCAAAATCCTAGTTCTCCACTCCACACTGGGCATAGAGGGTTAACCATGTAAGGGTATGGTCGCCATGGGAATGAGTCCCTGAGTATAGCCAGCCTGGTGGGAGGGGTCAATCACAGTTGGTAGTGAGTAGCACACAGGAGAGGTGTGCGGACGAGCCTGAGCTGGGTCCGTGTAACGGTGGCCCCAGGGGCACAGGAGTGAGGTCGCCAGGACGGGTACCGGAGATACCGCTGGGACCAGAGCACGCACGGGATACAGGGCCCTAGGTCAAGTGCACATTTTAGACTGTTTGGCAAATACCTGCCTGGTGAGGACACTCTCATGGACTTCACCGAACCAAATAATCCGGGTGCATCAACAGTAAACTAGGATCGAGGTTCAGACACTTACCTCGCCACAGGGTCCGCACTGCCCAACGTGCGGAGAAGGAGACTGTACCCCAAAGGGACAGTTGGGGCCCCCACATGCTCCACACTACGGGGACCCAATCAACTGAGAGTGCCGGGGACAGAGCAACCTGGGCTACTACATTGGCACTGGTCCTCCAAGGGACCTGAACGAGCAACCCCTGGGTCCACAGTGAGTAGAGACTGTTAAAGACAACCTGGTGTGGTCTCCGTTATTGCCCCCATTATATCTCCCAGGTGCAGACCTACCTGCAGAGGGCCTACCATCACAGCTGCCATCATTACCACCAGCCCTGGGATTACCCACATTCAGCAGCAGCGGTTCTCCATCCTTAACCGCAACCCGCAGGTGGCATCACATGACAAAACTCTTAACTCCCCTGTAAATACCCCCCATTACAAAAGGGGCCCAGGGCACGGAACCAGGCACCGGCCACCAGAGTGACATTCCCATTTGTTACTGTCCGGGACCGAGTACCCCATATCCCTGGGCACTACAAAAGGATGGAACATTATAAAGGGAATGAGATTAGAGATGATCAGACCCGTAGAATTTTGGGTTCTGTGAGTTCAGCCGGACTTTAGATAAAAGTTCTGTTTTGGACCCGGACTTGACCCAAACTTCATTGGAACTTCATTGGAACTCACTCATTGAACAGTTCAGGTCTGCACCCACATGCAGCCAGCCATAACCAGAACACTTCCGGAAGACAACAGGGTTTTTTCATATTTTTTTTGTGCATACTACATCCGATAATGCTGATTTTATCCCTAGGCAAGCCATTCAGAGACTGCAAGCTTCTCACACTGGGCTGAGCACCGAGCACACGCGAGCACAGCAATGCTCGCTTGAGTGGTTAGCATTGGTAAATCACCCGAACTACAAATTCGAACACTTTTTTTGTAAGGTCCGTGTTCCATGTTCGGTACGAACCCCGAACTTTACTGTTCAGGTTCACTCATCTCTAGATGGGGTATATGCACAAACAAAATGCTAGATTACGTCCCCTCTAAAAAAGCTAATCTTTTCCTTCAGATCCCAATTGTCAATCCACTGGACCAAACATTCAGAAAAAAACTTTCCACATTGATATAATTACTTATGTCATTTTCTTTCTAAAAAGAATTAAAGCCCTTTTTCAAACCATCAATGGATCCCGCTGTAACTAGTGTTTCAGAGAAAAATCCACTTGGCTGTAGTTTTGCAGCCGGCTTTGATTCTTGCTACCAGTGGTTTGGACAGCATGAGTCAAGTGACAGGTTTTCTTTAAATATGGGTTTAGAATAGAATGGCAGTATATGCAGTATCGACTTGTTTTTTTGAGCCCACCCTCCATCTATAAAAATATTTACCAGTTTTGATTGTAATTATCACGTTAAAGTTAATATTGCTTACACATGATATATTATGATTTGGATCTATTAAGTTATTTATGATTCAGCTTCAAACTGGATTGTCTTCCACTGAACCATTGGGAATTATTGTGCCAAAGTCTTACTAGAGAACCCTCTGGTGGATAATGCTGAACATGCATACATCTGTTCTGTAATGTTAGAATAATAGGGTCAACTTAAAAGGGTATATAGCCTATGTCATCGTGGTAGAAGCATCATTCACCTCTATTGAAGAGGGCACACTTGGTCGGATGGCCTGGACCCCAAGAGGCCGAGTGAGGTTCACAGAAAATATACTACAATAGAGATGTTACTTTTATTTATACCTCAAAATCTATAACAAACAAAAAAAATTGGCATATATCTCCAAATTAGCATGCACCATGTGATAAATTGTGTACACCAAAATATCTACAGCTGTGTTCATCACGTAACAACTACTATCACTTTTGATTGGGCCTTACTATAACCTTTTTTAGTATTACCCATTTTTTTGTGCATTAGACTCTCATTCTGTACTCCTGATGAACCTATTTAGGGGAAACACATCATGTTTCTTTAGCTATTGGGTGTTAACTAGGGTTGAGCGCTGTTCGTGGTTCTCCAGTTCGCGGTTCAAGTGATTTTGGGGGCTGTTCTAGATCGAACTAGAACTCGAGCTTTTTGCTAAAGCTCGATAGTTCTAGTTACGTTCGAGAACGGTTCTAGCAGCAAAAAGCCAAGCTAATTACTAGCTGGCTTTCCGCTGTAATAGTGTAAGTCACTCTGCGACTCACACTATTATCAAATTTCAGCGTATAGTGTGCGGGAACAGCGCATTCAGATCACTGCTGCTGTCACATGTCCATGCATTATAAAAACGGGTATCTGCCCGTCAGGACGCCATTATCTGCCTTCTGCGTCTGGGTGTCAGTCCCGCTGGCGTAGCTCCTGTCTTCGATACTGCTGTGTACGCTCTACACACAGCGCTATACAGAATAGGGATAGAAGTTTCTTTTAGCCCTTGTAAGGGCTAATAATAGCAGGCTCAGAGCCATAGGTGACAGTCAGGTCCGTGGAAACAGATTTTAACAGCTACAGATAAGAGCGTCTGTGTAGCTAAGCTGAGGGACTTCCTCGCTGCATTTCACCATTAGGAGGGATAGAAAGTGAAGCTTCCTTTCCTCTACACAGACCCACAACCCTGCCAATGTACCCTCCAGCCCTTTGCACACTCAAGCTCATTGTTACTAAGCCATTATACTAGCAAACACTAAGGAAACTTAGTGGCATCCTAAAAGTGGCTGATGCCTGATGGTCCTGAGGAAGGGAGCTGAGACTCCAGAAACGTGTAGACTAGTGATGAGCGAGTACTAAAAAGCTCGGGTGCTCGAAGCTCGGGCCGAGCCTCCCAAGATACTCGTGTACTCGGCCCGAGCAACGAGCCCAATGTTATCCTATGGGAGACCCGAGTATTTTTGTGAAATGACCTCCCGGCAGCATGGAGAAACCCTAAAAATGTCACAAAAGTCTCAGAAGAGTGCTCAAATGACATGGCAACAGCATGGGGAAGACCCCTTGAAGCATTTATCACTCAAAAGTCACAGCTGTGAACAATTTTGTCCGCGTTTTACGCCATTTTTACGGACTCACCAGAAAACCTTCCAAAATGACCCCAAAATGATTTTTCATGGCGGAAATGTTAAGGGCACATACCCAATAGTGAGATAGATCTGGTGTATGTTACTTTTTGAGATCAATACATGAAAGATTTTACGTGAAAACATTGTGTGGCACTCCGATGTCCCTGAGAAGAGACGTACATGAAGGCCTCTTGAGTCTAATGTGCCCATTTTGAGGAAGTGAGTCTTTGTAGTATTTTCCTTTGCCAGGGCAGTCCTAAATTGTGAGGTTCACCAATGCCCCTGCATACAGACGTGCATGAGGGCCTCAAAACATTAAGTGTCCATTGTCAGGAAGTGGGTGTATTATAGTATAGCCCTTAGGCAGGGCAGCCAAAAATTGGGAGGCTCCACATTGTCCCTGGGTAGAGACGTGCATGATGGCCTTTAAACCTGAAGTGCCCATTGTAAGGAAGTGGGTCTATTTCAGTATAGCCCTTTGCCAGGGCAGCCAAAAATTGGGAGGCTCCACATTGTCCCTGGGTAGAGACGTGCATGAGGGCCTCAAAACATTAAGTGTCCATTTTAAGGAAGTGGGTGTATTTCAGTATAGCCCTTAGGCAGGGCAGCCAAAAATTGGGAGGCTCCACATTGTCCCTGGATAGAGACGTGCATGATGGCCTTTAAACCTGAAGTGCCCATTGTAAGGAAGTGGGTCTATTTCAGTATAGCCCTTTGCCAGGGCAGCCAAAAATTGGGAGGCTCCACATTGTCCCTGGGTAGAGACGTGCATGAGGGCCTCAAAACATTAAGTGTCCATTTTAAGGAAGTGGGTGTATTTCAGTATAGCCCTTAGGCAGGGCAGCCAAAAATTGGGAGGCTCCACATTGTCCCTGGATAGAGACGTGCATGATGGCCTTTAAACCTGAAGTGCCCATTGTAAGGAAGTGGGTCTATTTCAGTATAGCCCTTTGCCAGGGCAGCCAAAAATTGGGAGGCTCCACATTGTCCCTGGGTAGAGACGTGCATGAGGGCCTCAAAACATTAAGTGTCCATTTTAAGGAAGTGGGTGTATTTCAGTATAGCCCTTAGGCAGGGCAGCCAAAAATTGGGAGGCTCCACATTGTCCCTGGGTAGAGACGTGCATGATGGCCTTTAAACCTGAAGTGCCCATTGTAAGGAAGTGGGTCTATTTCAGTATAGCCCTTTGCCAGGGCAGCCAAAAATTGGGAGGCTCCACATTGTCCCTGGGTAGAGACGTGCATGAGGGCCTCAAAACATTAAGTGTCCATTTTAAGGAAGTGGGTGTATTTCAGTATAGCCCTTAGGCAGGGCAGCCAAAAATTGGGAGGCTCCACATTGTCCCTGGGTAGAGACGTGCATGATGGCCTTTAAACCTGAAGTGCCCATTGTAAGGAAGTGGGTCTATTTCAGTATAGCCCTTTGCCAGGGCAGCCAAAAATTGGGAGGCTCCACATTGTCCCTGGGTAGAGACGTGCATGAGGGCCTCAAAACATTAAGTGTCCATTGTCAGGAAGTGGGTGTATTATAGTATAGCCCTTAGGCAGGGCAGCCAAAAATTGGGAGGCTCCACATTGTCCCTGGGTAGAGACGTGCATGATGGCCTTTAAACCTGAAGTGCCCATTGTAAGGAAGTGGGTCTATTTCAGTATAGCCCTTTGCCAGGGCAGCCAAAAATTGGGAGGCTCCACATTGTCCCTGGGTAGAGACGTGCATGATGGCCTTTAAACCTGAAGTGCCCATTGTAAGGAAGTGGGTCTATTTCAGTATAGCCCTTTGCCAGGGCAGCCAAAAATTGGGAGGCTCCACATTGTCCCTGGGTAGAGACGTGCATGAGGGCCTCAAAACATTAAGTGTCCATTGTCAGGAAGTGGGTGTATTATAGTATAGCCCTTAGGCAGGGCAGCCAAAAATTGGGAGGCTCCACATTGTCCCTGGGTAGAGACGTGCATGATGGCCTTTAAACCTGAAGTGCCCATTGTAAGGAAGTGGGTCTATTTCAGTATAGCCCTTTGCCAGGGCAGCCAAAAATTGGGAGGCTCCACATTGTCCCTGGGTAGAGACGTGCATGAGGGCCTCAAAACATTAAGTGTCCATTTTAAGGAAGTGGGTGTATTTCAGTATAGCCCTTAGGCAGGGCAGCCAAAAATTGGGAGGCTCCACATTGTCCCTGGATAGAGACGTGCATGATGGCCTTTAAACCTGAAGTGCCCATTGTAAGGAAGTGGGTCTATTTCAGTATAGCCCTTTGCCAGGGCAGCCAAAAATTGGGAGGCTCCACATTGTCCCTGGGTAGAGACGTGCATGAGGGCCTCAAAACATTAAGTGTCCATTTTAAGGAAGTGGGTGTATTTCAGTATAGCCCTTAGGCAGGGCAGCCAAAAATTGGGAGGCTCCACATTGTCCCTGGGTAGAGACGTGCATGATGGCCTTTAAACCTGAAGTGCCCATTGTAAGGAAGTGGGTCTATTTCAGTATAGCCCTTTGCCAGGGCAGCCAAAAATTGGGAGGCTCCACATTGTCCCTGGGTAGAGACGTGCATGAGGGCCTCAAAACATTAAGTGTCCATTTTAAGGAAGTGGGTGTATTTCAGTATAGCCCTTAGGCAGGGCAGCCAAAAATTGGGAGGCTCCACATTGTCCCTGGGTAGAGACGTGCATGATGGCCTTTAAACCTGAAGTGCCCATTGTAAGGAAGTGGGTCTATTTCAGTATAGCCCTTTGCCAGGGCAGCCAAAAATTGGGAGGCTCCACATTGTCCCTGGGTAGAGACGTGCATGAGGGCCTCAAAACATTAAGTGTCCATTGTCAGGAAGTGGGTGTATTATAGTATAGCCCTTAGGCAGGGCAGCCAAAAATTGGGAGGCTCCACATTGTCCCTGGGTAGAGACGTGCATGATGGCCTTTAAACCTGAAGTGCCCATTGTAAGGAAGTGGGTCTATTTCAGTATAGCCCTTTGCCAGGGCAGCCAAAAATTGGGAGGCTCCACATTGTCCCTGGGTAGAGACGTGCATGAGGGCCTCAAAACATTAAGTGTCCATTTTAAGGAAGTGGGTGTATTTCAGTATAGCCCTTAGGCAGGGCAGCCAAAAATTGGGAGGCTACACGTTGTCCCTGGGTAGAGACGTGCATGAGGGCCTCAAAACATTGTTCCCATTGCAAAGGAGCGGGTCTCCTGTCGTTGTAATGTCCATTCTGCAAAGAATGGGCGAAAAAATTTACCACTGGGGGTATACCTGAAACAAAGACCTAACTATTGTAACGGTCATCATGATGGCGCATGAGGAGAAGGAGGAGCAGTCCAGCGATTATCCAAAGTCGAGAAGTGTACCCATGGGTGAGTGGAGGTACATGGCAAACTTTAAATTCCGCTCTCATTTGCTGGTGGTGTGGTGAAGTCTGGCCCAATCCAACCCTTGTTCATCTTTATCAGAGTCAGCCTGTCAGCATTTTCAGTTGACAGGCGGGTGCGTTTATCTGTAATGATTCCACCTGCGGCACTAAAAACACGCTCTGACAAAACGCTAGCAGCAGGGCAGGCCAGGACTTCCAAGGCGTAGAGAGCCAATTCATGCCACGTGTCCAGCTTGGATACCCAATAATTGTAAGGCACAGAGGAATGTCGGAGTACAGTTGTTCGATCTGCAAGGTACTCCTTCAGCATCTGGGCAAACTTAGGATTTCTTGTGGCACTACCCCGCACCTCAGGGGCTGTGGTACGTGAGGGGCTGAGAAAACTGTCCCACATCTTAAAGACTGTTCCCCTACCTCTGGCGGATTGGACTTGTGCCTCTCTCGGCTGTACGCCTCGGTTGTCCACTGATTCCTGACCTATGCCGCTAGCGTTTTGTGAGGGGAATGCTTTGCCTACTTCCGTGAGTATGGCCTTCCGAAACTGCTGCATTTTGGTTGACCTCTCATCCACGGGAATAAGAGACAAAAAGTTCTCCTTGTAGCGTGGGTCTAACAGTGTTACCAACCAGTAATGATTGTCGGCCAAGATGTTCTTAACGCGAGGGTCACGAGACAGGCAGCTTACCATAAAGTCAGCCATGTGCGCCAGACTCTTAACAGCCAGGACTTCAGTAGCCTGACCAACAAGATGACTGAACATGCTGTCCTCCTCCTCCTCCTCCTCCTCCTCCTCCTCATCTACCCTGTCCTCTGGCCAGCCACGCTGAATCGAGGATATGACTGGTGTGCATGTCATATCCTCAATTTGGCCGGAGAGTTGCTCCATGTCTTCATCCTCCTCCTCGTCATAGTCCTCCACTGCACGTTGTGATGAGACGAGGCTGGGCTGTGTGTTATCACCCACACCCACTACTGTTTCTTGCTGCAACTCATCGCGCTCCGCCTGCAATGCATCATGTTTGTTTTTCAAAAGGGACCGTTTTAGAAGGCAGAGTAGCGGTATGGTGACGCTAATAATGGCGTCATCACCACTCACCATCTTGGTGGAGTCCTCAAAGTTTTGGAGGATGGTACATAGGTCTGACATCCATCTCCACTCCTCAGGTGTTATGTGTGGAGTTTGACCCATTTCCCGACGGCTTAGGTGATGCAGGTACTCAACAACTGCCCTCTTCTGCTCACATATCCTGACCAACATGTGCAGAGTTGAATTCCAACGCGTGGGGACATCACACACCAGTCTGTGAGCCGGAAGATGCAAACGGCGCTGAAAGCCGGCAAGGCCGGCTGAAGCAGTAGGTGACTTTCGAAAATGTGCAGACAGGCGGCGAACTTTTACCAGCAGATCAGACAGCTCTGGGTATGACTTTATAAACCGCTGAACCACGAGGTTGAGCACATGGGCCACGCATGGAACATGTGTCAGCTGGCCTCGCCTCAAAGCCGCCACCAGGTTCCGGCCATTGTCACAAACGACCTTTCCTGGCTTTAGGTTCAGAGGTGTGAGCCAGTGATCTGCCTGCTGTTTCAGAGCTGTCCACAGCTCTTCTGCATTGTGGGGTTTGTCACCTATGCAGATTAGCTTCAGCACAGCCTGTTGCCGCTTCGCCGAGGCAGTGCTGCAGTGCTTCCAGCTTGTGACTGGTGTGGAGGGCACAGTGGATGAGGATGCGCAGGAGGAGGAGGAGGCTGAAGAGCATGACATTCCGGAGCTGTAGAGTGTGGGTGAAACACTGACTGAGGTAGGGCCTGCAAACCTTGGTGTGGGAAGGACGTGTTCCGTCCCTCGCTCAGACTGGGTCCCAGCTTCCACAATATTAACCCAGTGTGCCGTCAACGAGATGTAGCGGCCTTGCCCACAAGCACTTGTCCACGTGTCTGTGGTTAGGTGGACTTTGGGTGAAACAGCGTTGTTCAGGGCACGTGTGATGTTTTGTGACACGTGGTTATGCAACGCGGGGACGGCACACCGGGAGAAATAGTGGCGGCTGGGGACCGAGTAACGTGGGACAGCTGCCGCCATCAGGTCACGGAATGCTTCTGTCTCCACCAGCCTAAAAGGCAACATTTCCAGCGCAAGCAGTCGCGAAATGTTAGCATTTAGAACTGTGGCATGTGGGGTGTTGGCAGTGTATTTGCGCCTGCGTTCAAAGGTTTGCTGAATGGATAACTGAACGCTGCGCTGGGACAAGGACGTGCTTGATGATGGTGTTCTTTCTGCGTAGGCAACTGCAGGTGCAGGAGTGGAGGAGGCTTGTTCGCAGGCAGCATGGACAGAGGATTGGCTCGCATGCACAACCAGCGAAGACGTAGCAGTGACATCAGCAAGCACTGCTCCTCGACTCTGTTGTACTTCCCACAAAGTCGGGTGCTTGGCTGACATGTGCCTGATCATGCTGGTGGTGGTCAGGCTGCTAGTTTTGGTACCCCTGCTGATGCTGGCACGGCAGGTGTTGCAAATGGCCTTTTTTGAATCATCTGGATCCAACTTAAAAAACTGCCAGACTCGTGAAGACCTAACATTTGTACAGGCACCTTGTGTCGTCGTGTTGTTACGGGGAACGGTTGCCTGACTTCTGCCTGGGACCACCACCCTGCTTCTTACTGCCTGTTGTGATGCTACGCCTCCCTCCCCCTGTGCACTGCTGTCCTCGCTCTGCATATCCTCCTGCCAGGTTGGGTCAGTTACTGGATCATCCACCACGTCGTCTTCCTCTTCCGCACCCTGCTCCTCCTCCTGACTTGCTGACAATTGTGTCTCATCATCGTCCACCACTTGTTGAGACACGTTGCCAACTTCGTGAGAACGTGGCTGCTCAAATATTTGGCTATCTGTACAGACGATCTCCTCATGACCCACTTCAATATGAGCTGGCGAGAGGCCAGAATGTGTGAATGGAAACGTGAACAGCTCTTCCGAGTGTCCAAGTGTGGGATCATTAATGTCCGAGGAGGACGTGTACTCAGCCTGGTGGTAGGAAGGAGGATCAGGTTCAGAAATGTGCGGTGCAGTATCACGGCTACTGACACTTGACCGTGTGGAAGACAGAGTGTTTGTGGTGGTGCCAATCTGACTGGAAGCATTATCCGCTATCCAACTAACAACCTGTTGACACTGGTCTTGGTTCAAGAGCGGTGTACTGCTGCGGTCCCCAAGAATTTGGGACAGGACGTGCGAGCGACTAGATGTGGCCCTTTGTTGTGGCGAAATTAGAGCTTGCCCACGACCTCGGCCTCTGCCTGCACCACCATCACGTCCACTTCCTTGTTCCTTGCCAATGCCCTTGCGCATTTTGCAATGCTGTGCACTGCTGACGTGTATATTCACTACTTGTGCGTTATATCAAAGTTTCTGGAAATTGCACACCAGTGCACCTGTACGCTGCCACCAACAGGCACACACGTGCGGTTTTAAAAACCAAGCACGGACGCAATAATAACCTAACACAGGTTTTAGGAGCAAAAATTAAGAACTCTGACACTATCAGCCACTGCTGACTGACGTGTATTATACACTACACTTGTGCGTTATATAATAGTTTGGTAAACGCACACCAGTGCACCTGTACGCTGCCACCAACAGGCACACACGTGCGGTTTTAAAAACCAAGCACGGACGCAATAATAACCTAACACAGGTTTTAGGAGCAAAAATTAAGAACTCTGACACTATCAGCCACTGCTGACTGACGTGTATTATACACTACACTTGTGCGTTATATAATAGTTTGGTAAACGCACACCAGTGCACCTGTACGCTGCCACCAACAGGCACACACGTGCGGTTTTAAAAACCAAGCACGGACGCAATAATAACCTAACACAGGTTTTAGGAGCAAAAATTAAGAACTCTGACACTATCAGCCACTGCTGACTGACGTGTATATTCACTACTTGTGCGTTATATCAAAGTTTCTGGAAATTGCACACCAGTGCACCTGTACGCTGCCACCAACAGGCACACACGTGCGGTTTTAAAAACCAAGCACGGACGCAATAATAACCTAACACAGGTTTTAGGAGCAAAAATTAAGAACTCTGACACTATCAGCCACTGCTGACTGACGTGTATTATACACTACACTTGTGCGTTATATAATAGTTTGGTAAACGCACACCAGTGCACCTGTACGCTGCCACCAACAGGCACACACGTGCGGTTTTAAAAACCAAGCACGGACGCAATAATAACCTAACACAGGTTTTAGGAGCAAAAATTAAGAACTCTGACACTATCAGCCACTGCTGACTGACGTGTATTATACACTACACTTGTGCGTTATATAATAGTTTGGTAAACGCACACCAGTGCACCTGTACGCTGCCACCAACAGGCACACACGTGCGGTTTTAAAAACCAAGCACGGACGCAATAATAACCTAACACAGGTTTTAGGAGCAAAAATTAAGAACTCTGACACTATCAGCCACTGCTGACTGACGTGTATTATACACTACACTTGTGCGTTATATAATAGTTTGGTAAACGCACACCAGTGCACCTGTACGCTGCCACCAACAGGCACACACGTGCGGTTTTAAAAACCAAGCACGGACGCAATAATAACCTAACACAGGTTTTAGGAGCAAAAATTAAGAACTCTGACACTATCAGCCACTGCTGACTGACGTGTATTATACACTACACTTGTGCGTTATATAATAGTTTGGTAAACGCACACCAGTGCACCTGTACGCTGCCACCAACAGGCACACACGTGCGGTTTTAAAAACCAAGCACGGACGCAATAATAACCTAACACAGGTTTTAGGAGCAAAAATTAAGAACTCTGACACTATCAGCCACTGCTGACTGACGTGTATTATACACTACACTTGTGCGTTATATAATAGTTTGGTAAACGCACACCAGTGCACCTGTACGCTGCCACCAACAGGCACACACGTGCGGTTTTAAAAACCAAGCACGGACGCAATAATAACCTAACACAGGTTTTAGCAGCAAAAATTAAGAACTCTGACACTATCAGCCACTGCTGACTGACGTGTATTATACACTACACTTGTGCGTTATATAATAGTTTGGTAAACGCACACCAGTGCACCTGTACGCTGCCACCAACAGGCACACACGTGCGGTTTTAAAAACCAAGCACGGACGCAATAATAACCTAACACAGGTTTTAGGAGCAAAAATTAAGAACTCTGACACTATCAGCCAATGCTGACTGACGTGTATTATACACTACACTTGTGCGTTATATAATAGTTTGGTAAACGCACACCAGTGCACCTGTACGCTGCCACCAACAGGCACACACGTGCGGTTTTAAAAACCAAGCACGGACGCAATAATAACCTACTAACAGGTTTTTTTGGGGAGCGACAATTACAGTACAGACAAGTCAGACACTATCTGGACTGTTTTACACTGTGTACACCAGCCCCAGATATGAAGGCTGGTATACGGTCACCACTACCCTGCCTGCCTGCCTGCCTGTATACTGCTACAATAGTCCTGACAAGGACTCTTTTGGTCACTAGCCTGTATTCAGACCTGGCTATACCCTGCCTGTATATAGCAACAATAGTCCTGAGAAGGACTCTGCTACTGTACTCCGACCTGGCTATACCCTGCCTGCCTGTATACAACTAGAATAGTCCTGAGAAGGACTTTTGGTCACACTGTTTGCAGCCCTGCAACTGAAAAAGCTATAAAGGGCCGCAAAGCTTTCCCTGAATCAGCGACACTCTCCCTACACTCACTGTCAGAATAGCTGTGAGCAGAGCACAGCGCGCCGGCCGATATAAAGGCTCGGTGACGCTGTGCAGGCCGGCCAATCACTGCAATTCCACAACTAACAGGGCTGTGGCATTGCAGTGGTCTGCCAGCCAATCCCTGCATGAGGGCTGGCTCTCAAAAGAGCGCCAACATGCAGAAATGAAGACCACGAGTAAAGCACGAGTATCGCGAGATTACTCGGTCCCCGCCGAGCAGCCCGAGTACAGTGATACTCGTGCGAGTACCGAGTAGTGACAAGCATGCTCGCTCATCACTAGTGTAGACCTGTGCAAAATAAAAGATCCATTAATCTGAATACCTGAGAAGTGATCATTGGCGCGGCTGATAAAAACCCGATTTTCTTCTATTGTTCTCTGTTATCAGCACCCCTGCATTGCAGACTCAAACTCATTTTTACTAAGACATTATACTAGCAAATACTGAGTAAACTTAGTGGCATCATAAAAGTGACTGTTGGACTTCATTATTGTCCCACTGGTGCAAAGCTATTTGCGGCACCACAGCATTGCACACTCAAACTCATTGTTACTAAGCCATTCTAATAGCAAACTATGCTGCCAGTTTAAAGGGCCATAGTTGCATTGTCAGGGATAGTTATTGTTGTTTATTCTGCTGTTAATAAAGCTAGACCACCGCTGCAATCTACACCACCTCTCAATTTTTACTACCACATTTTAAGTGCACAATCTTGTTGCAGTCAAAATGAGTGGCAAAAGGACAGATGCTGGTGGAAAGGGGAAGAGGTGTGTTGGAAAAGGAAAAAAAAGGGTTTGTCCGTTAGGAAGGTGGCAAAGCTCCATTAGCATCTGCTGAAGATAGACCATCTTCCAGCAAAAGTAAGATGTCTACTACTTACCGTGGACAATCTGATGTGCTCCCTTTATTACGGACACGAACAACTGGAACAAAAGGTAGATAATGGCCAAAAAAAGAAAATGCTTGAATGGATCTCAAGTGGTCCAAAAAGTGCCCTCTCCGCCACCTCAACTACAGCATCCAAAAAACACCAGTCCTCTGAGTTGTCATCCCAATCACACTTGCTTTCTCCCAGCTCTGAAGTCTCCATCCGCCCTGCACAGTATGGTGGAACTGAGATGGCTGAGTCTGCAGAGCTGTTCAGTCACACTATAGCCTGGGAATCAGAGGTCTGCTCCCAAGTTACAGTGAGTACAGACCAGGAAATGGTCTGCAGTGATGCCCAGAACCTTTGTGACTCTGATTCAGGCCATGAGGACCAAGTTTCTGAGCATAATGTTGACCCTTATTCACAAACTGTAACACCTGTTGTTATAGACAATGAGGAACATACTGATGACGATGAGACTCAGATACCACATTGGGACGACAACTTAAATATTGGTTCACGTCAGGAAGAGGCTCGGTCTGAGGGTGAGGAGAATGCAAACAACGCTTGATGAGGAAATTCTAAATCCCACCTACTGTCAACCCACAGTCAGGCACTCGAGGAGGTCAACAGAGGCGGTGGAGAAGGATGCTACTGACGACGAAGTTACTTTGTGCCTTCCTGGACAGAGGAGTAGTACTGGTAGCACATCTACAACTGCATCCTCAGCCACCACTCTGCTTCTGAGCACTAGTCGGGGGGGGCTCAGCAGGTCGCATGCCCTCTAAGCCTTGCCTAGCCTGGACCTTTTTTGACATAGAAAAAGATCGCCCAAATCTTGTGATATGTAAAATTTGTCGTGATTCTGTTAGTAGAGGGCAAAACATAAGGAGTTTGACAACTTCTTCCATGAATCGTCACATGAATAAATATCATATGTCCCAGTGGGAAGCTCACCGTGCTGCAATGCGGTCTAGCGGAGCGAACCATCCACTGCCTGCCCCTTCAAGTGCATCCGCGCGCTCTTCATCTTCTAGGACTGTGGGGATAGCTGTCACACCTGGTTTTCCATGCACAACTTCCACCACTGTAACCGCAACAGGCAGTTTGCTTGGTAGGTCGTCATTTGGTTTGGAAGGGGGAAACAAGTGCGTGTGTACAGCTCTCTCCGACATCGATAGCATCAACGTTGGATGAAGGCAACATCATGTCAACGCCTGCACTTTCCTCACAAACCTGCATTTTTTCAGGGACACCCTACTCACCACTGTCTACACACAGCAGCCAGATCTCTGTCCCTCAGATGTGGACAAATAAAAGGCCATTTCCTGCGACCCATGACAAAGCTAAGAGGTTGACTTTATCCCTCTGTAAGCTCTTGGCTACCGAAATGCTGCCTTTCCGCCTGGTGGACACACAGGATTTTAGAGACCTTATGTCTGTTGCTGTGCCCCAGTACCAGATGCCCAGTTGCCACTACTTCTCTAAGAAAGGTGTGCCCGCGCTACACCAGCAAGTCACACACAACATCACCGCTTCCTTGAGAAACTCTGTGTGTGAACGGGTGCATTTCACCACCGATACTTGGACCAGTAAGCATGGACAGGGACGTTACATGTCGCTGACTGGGCACTGGGTAACTATGGTGATAGATGGTGAAGGGTCTGCTGCACAAGTCTTGCCGTCCCCACGACTTGTGTGTCAATCCTCTGTCTGTCCAAGTTCCGCCACTGCTTCTGCCTCCTCCACCTCGTCTGGGTCCTCCACCTCTGGCCCAAGCCTGCCTGGTCAGGCCACCAGCGTTCTAACTGCGCAGAAGGAATCACGCACCCCTCATTACTATGCTGGCAGCAGAGTGCAACGGCATCAGGCGGTCTTTAGCTTGAAATGTCTTGGAAATAAGAGTCACACAGCGGCTGAGTTGTGGGCAGCTCTGGGGACTGAGTTTGGTAAATGGTTGTCTCCACTCAACCTGCAGCCTGGTAAGGCCATGTGCGACAATGCTGCAAACCTGGGTGCGGCCCTTCGCCTGGGCAAGGTGACACAGGTGCCTTGTATGGCTCACGTGTTGAACCTTGTTGTCCAGCAATTTTTAACACACTATCCTGGCCAAGATGGCCTTCTGAACAGGGCACGAAAACTGTCTGCTCACTTCCGCCGTTCTACCGCCGCTGCTGAGCAACTTGCATCGCTCCAGAAGTCTTTCGGCCTGCCGGTTCATCACCTGAAATGCGATGTGCCCACACTGGAATTCGACTCTCCACATGTTACAGTGACTGTGGCAGCACCGTCGAGCCCTGGTGCAATACGTCATGACGTATAGCCTGGGCCAACGAGATGCAGAGGTGGGGCAGATCACTCTGATGGAGTGGTCTCAGATCAAGGACCTATGCACCCTTCTGCACAGTTTTGACATGGCGACGAATATGTTTAGCGCTGACAATGCCATTACAGCATGACAATTCCAGTCATTTACATGCTGGAGCACACGCTAAACGCTATTCGGAGTCAGGGGGTGAGACAACAGGAAGGGAAGGAACTACAGGAAGATTCATATGTGCAAGAGACAACAACATCACCAAGGTCCAGACGTTCATCATCACCAAGGTGGCAGGCATGGGACCATGGGGGACAGGGATCAACAAGGGCGCATGGTAGCAGGCGAAATGTTGAGGAAGGTGCAGGAGAACATGAAGAAATGGAGGACGAACTGTCCAAGGACATGGAAGACTCAGCGGATGAGGGAGACCTTGGTCAAATTTCAGTTGAAAGAGGTTGGGGGGAGATGTCAAAGGAAGAAAGAACGGTTAGCACCTCTATGCCACACCCACAAACACAGCGTGGACTTGGTCCGCATGAGTGCGCCAGACACATGAGCACCTTCTTGGTGCACCTCCAAAATGACCCTCGTATTGTCAAAATTAGAATTGATGATTACTACTGGCTTGCCACATTATTAGATCCCCGGTAAAAGTCCAAATTTTGTGACATAATTCCAGCCATAGAAAGGGACGCACATATGCAGGAGTATCAGCAAAAGCTGTTACTCGATCTTAGCTCGGCTTTTCCACCAAACAACCGTGGTGCACGGAGTGAATCTCCCAGTAGTAACTTGACAAACATGGGACGGTCTCGTCATCTTCAACAGTCTACCCATACCAGCAGCACCGTATCTGGTGCTGGTAACAGCAATTTTATTGAATCTTTTCAGAATTTTTTTAGACCATTTTTTGCAAGGCCACCAAAGACAACAAGTCTGACACATAATCAATGGCTGGAGAGGATGATACAGGAGTATCTCCATATAAACATCGATGCCATGACTTTGCAAATGGAGCCTTGCTCATGTTGGGCTTCAAATCTTGAAAAATGGCCAGAGCTCTCCACTTACGCCTTGGAGATTTTGTCGTGTTCAGCTGCCATAATATGTCTCTGAACGTGACTTCAGTGCTGCTGGGTGTGTGCTGACAGATTAGCGCACGCGTCTGTCCAGTGACAATGTGGACAGGCTAACGTTCATCAAAATGAACAAGTCATGGATCCACAAGGAATTTACTACCCCTGTGTCATCCTGGGGAGAGTATATGCTTGTGGATTTGGAATGTTCTTGATGCAAATCTACCTGTGAAGTGTACAACTGGGGCACAAGTGCTGCCACTGAAGGGGTGGGTGTGTGTGTGGCCAATTTTTGGAAAAAAGGGAGACTCCGCTTGGAGTAACCCTTGCTTACATTGTTTTTAAAAATGATCCAATATGAACAGAGCTGGGATCAGGAAAGACTTAGCTACCTACCCCGGTTTCATACTGGGGACGGTTAAGTATGGCGTATTTTTGAATGTGCTTGATGCAAATCTAACTGTGAAGCGTACAACTGGGGCACAAGTGCTGCCACTGAAGGAGTTGGTGTGTGTGGGGCCCAATTTTGGCAAAAAAAAGGGAGACTCCGCTTGGAGTAACCCTTGCTTGCTGTGTTTTTTAAAAAGGAGCCAAGATGAACAAGTCATGGTTCAGCAAAGACTTTGCTACCTAACCCGGTGTCATCCTGGGGACGGTTAAGTATGGAGTATTTTTGAATGTGCTTGATGCAAATCTAACTGTGAAGTGTACAACTGGGGCACAAGTGCTGCCACTGAAGAGGTGGGTGTGTGTGTGGCCCAATTTTTGGAAAAAAGGGAGACTCCGCTTGGAGTAACCTTGCGGTGTTTTACATGATTTTAGAAGGGCATGCCATGCCTATATCTTTGTCTCATCCTCTTTTCCTTGTAACGCTGTTTTGTTTTCGCATGAGAATTTCTTCTTGGCACTTTCCCATGTGTTTGTGTTGTGTTGTGAGTTGTTTGTCACCTTTTGGACACCTTTGAGGGTATTTTCTAGGTGTTTTTATGTGTTTGTGATTGCCTCCCATTGTTTCCTATGCGGTTCGAGCGGTTCGCCGAACCGAACTCGAACGAGACCTCCGTTCGGGGAACCGAACTCGAGCCGAACCACGGCCGGTTTCCGCATCTCTAGTGTTAACTCTGTTCTGATATAACTGTTTTCTCATTATACCCTGCTTTTACACACTCATATCATTTACTTTAGAATATCACTAATTACCCAAACAGCTATTCAGTGTAGTTGGTTATTGTGAACATCAGTTAGTATCTGACAATACTTGTGGATTTTGGTGTAGCCAAATTTATCTGTTTAGTTTAATATTTCTAACTTTTCAACTAGTCTCACTTATTTGTATACTCACTGTCACGAACCACCGGGGGGGTCACTCAGAAATCCCCCGCGCTGGCTACCAGTACGTCACAATCGGGGGGTAACAAGTGGGGGTAAACCCTCCTTTATACCCCCCGACCGACAGACAGAGCACGTGACGCGCTCTCTAGCGCCCCTCTTATAGTCAGGCTAATTATGGAATTGCCCGACAATAAGCAAGGAGGCCGCTATACTACTTATACTAATTATTGAAGGGTCCCCGGTGAGAGCAGGGTATATATTCCCCCGACCTCCGCGGGCGGAATATATAAAATCTCCCCGAATCTCACTGGCCTCCCCACAATAATCCTTGGCACAACTCGCTGCCACCAACCGATTCACGGTAACTATTAGCCGACCACACAGACGTGGGGTTCAAGATCGAGATAACAGGACAGCCCAAGATTAATTATATAATTTAATCAGCCTAAAGCACACTAGAAACTACAATATATACAAGAGGGAATCTACAGAATATACAGTTATGTCAGAGTACAGTTACAGATAAAGCATGGTTTACAAACAGGCATACACAGTTCCAGCAGTTACCTTGTGCGTCTGGCCACAGGGGGGCGCCGTGGACCAGGTTTCCAGGATCTCTCTCACAGGTCTTCGCTGACCAGACCCCCGAGCAAAAGAACCCTGGAAAATGGCCGAAGTAGGGTTATCAACCTGGGCAAATCCAGGTCCCCTCCTACCTTAGTGACCTCACAGGGAAGCACTGCCACTCCCCCCGCTTTGAGTCCGAATTATCCAGAAAAGGGGATATTGGCCATAACTTTGCCTGGGAGCGTCGTAGACGGACGTCAACGCTCTCATTGTGACAGTTATAAATTTAGCTGCGAAACGAGAGGACTCATGACTTGTCTACTAGTTCCCCATTGGCTGATATCACGCCTGGGGTACTTCCCAAGCTCCCGCTCCCATAAAAAAAGGTGTGCCAGCATCGTCCGCATGCGAAAACACCATTTTTATGGTTGCCATATTTATCGGAAATATGGCTTGCGAGATATGAACCATTTTTTACTGGAGTCGTTCTGTCTGGATAGTTCCATAGCCTTATAATGAGATACAACTCTTGTTACAGGGTGACGGCAGGGGGTCATCCTGTGTCCATTGTTCCCAGGTCATCTAATCTCCATATCACAGGAGATGGCCATGGGATGTGTTGCTAGGATGTGACACCTTCCCAGATGGTGGACATTGAGAACAAGAAGGGAGGGGCACTGCAATGGAGTGATGAGAGCGATTATGACTGGACATCATAATTCCTCTTCATATCCCAGGATTTTCCTCACACCTCCCCCCTTTTGAGGGCGCTAGGGGGCAGCACACTCCGGTGTTCCCCCGTGCGCCCGTCCGCGACCTCTCCTTGTCGGGACAGCCCGTCTGCGTTACCGTGGTCCCGGCCCCTTTTGTGGCGAATGGTGAAGTTGTATTGCTGGAGCGCAAGGCTCCATCGCAACAATCGCCCATTCGTCCCAGAGACGGTGTGCAACCAGCTGAGGGGATTGTGGTACGTCTCCACGATGAAGTGGCGCCCGTATAGATAGGGTTGCAGACGCTGCAGGGCCCACACTATGGCCAGGCACTCCTTTTCCATCGTGGAATAGGCCACTTCCCTTGGTAACAGCTTCCTGCTCAGGTACAAGACTGGGTGCTCTTGGCTCGCAGAGTCCACCTGGCTGAGCACCGCACCGAGGCCGAAGTCACTGGCGTCGGTCTGTACTACAAACGGCCGCGTGAAGTCGGCTGCCTGTAGCACGGGCGGGCTGGACAGGGCGTCCTTTAGGGCCCGGAAGGCTGTCTTGCAGTCCATTGTCCAATCGACTGCAGAGGGCAGCTTCTTCTTGGTGAGGTCCGTCAAGGGCTTTGCCAGGCTACTCTAGCATGGAACAAACCTCCTATAGTACCCAGCGGTCCCCAAGAAGGACATCGCCTGCTTCTTGGTCCTGGGGGTGGGCCAGGACGCGATGGCCTCCACTTTCTCAGGCTCGGGCTTCAGTGTTCTCCCGCCTACCCGGTGACCGAGGTACTGGACCTCGCTCATGGCCAGCTGACACTTTCCCGGCTTGATGGTCAAACCTGCCTGGTGGATCCGCCTGAGCACCTGTGCTAGATGCTCTAGGTGGTCCTCCCAGGTGGGACTGAAGACGGCAATGTCATCCAGGTACGCGGCCGCGTACCCTTCAAGTCCCTTGAGCAGGGTGTTGACCATCCGCTGGAAAGTGGCAGGGGCATTCCTCATCCCGAATGGCATCACCGTGGACTCGTACAGTCCAAATGGGGTAATAAAGGCAGAGCGTTCCCTGGCCTTGCGAGTCAGGGGGATCTGCCAATATCCCCGGCTCAGATCCATGATGGTCAGGTACTGAGCCCCGGCCAACTGATCGAGCAGGTCATCGATGCATGGCATTGGGTACGCATCGGCGACCGTGACAGCATTGAGCCCCCTGTAGTCCACGCAGAACCGAGTGGTTCGGTCCTTCTTAGGGACGAGGATTAAAGGCGAGGCCCAAGCGCTGTTGGATGCCTGGATCACCCCCAGCTTCAGCATCTCGTCAATCTCCTGGCGCATGTGTTGCTGCACCTCCAGGGAGACCCGATATGCTGAACGCCGGATTGGTGGATGATCCCCAGTGTCCACGTGATGGACAGCCAAGTTAGTCCTTCCGGGCTGGTTGGTAAACAACCCCCGGAAGGGGTATAGGGTGGCCCACAGCTGGGACCGTTGGTCCTCCAAGAGCTGGTGGCCAACCTCCACATCCTCAATGGATCCGCCTGCCCTAACCTGGGCTAGCATATCCAAGAGGGTTTCCGCTTCTCCCTCCTCGGGCAGGTTGCACACGGGGAGCGCACACGCCTCCCGCTCATGATGTGCCTTCATCATGTTCACATGGAAGGGCTTCCGCCTTCCACGGGCAGGGTCAAGGGTGACCAGGTACGTTACAGGGTTGAGCTGCTGGTACACAAGGTATGGGCCTTCCCAGGCTGCCTGAAGCTTGTCCTGTGGTACGGGGACCAGTACCCACACCTTTTGACCCACTTGGTAGGTCCTCTCACAAGCGTTCTGGTTGTACCAACGCTTCTGATCGGCCTGGGCTTGAGCCATATTGTCGTGTACCAGTTGCGTCAAGGCCTGCATTTTGTCCCGGAAGCGCATGACATACTCGATAACCGACACTCCAGGGGTGGCCAAATCCCCTTCCCAAGCCTCTTTCACCAGAGCCAGGGGGCCCCGCACATGTCGCCCATACAGGAGCTCAAACGGTGAGAATCCTGTTGAGGCCTGTGGAACCTCCCGGTAAGCAAATAACAGGTGTGGGAGATACCGCTCCCAGTCACGCCCGTGGGAGTCGACCAACATCTTAAGCATCTGCTTTAAGGTGCCATTGAACCGCTCGCACAGGCCATTAGTCTGTGGATGGTACGGGCTGGCCACCAGATGTCGCACCTGGACTTGCTTACAGAGGGCCTCCATCAGCTGGGACATGAATTGGGTCCCCCGGTCAGTGAGCATTTCCTGGGGAAAACCCACTCGGGAGAAAATCTCCAGCAATGCGGTGGCCACCTTGTCAGCCCGAATGGACGACAAGGCCACTGCTTCAGGGTACCGGGTGGCATAGTCCACTACCGTCAGTATGAAGCGTTTCCCGGAGCTGCTGGGGATGGCCAGCGGGCCGACCAGATCCACAGCCACCCTCCTGAAAGGCTCATCGATGATGGGCAGAGATACCAGTGGGGCTTTGGGGTGTGGCCCCGCCTTCCCCACTCTCTGACAGGTTTCACACGAACGGCAGTAGGCAGCCACATCGGCCCCCATTTTTGGCCAGTAGAAATGCTGGTTTAACCTGGCCTTGGTCTTAGCGATCCCTAGGTGTCCAGCCATCGGAATCTCATGTGCGATCCGCAACAACTCCGTCCGGAACGGATAGAATACCACTAACTGTCGGTCCCTGGGCCACGCCTCCGGTGAACCCTGCTGGACCGTGACCCGGTACAGCCGTCCTTGGTCCCAGACCACTCGCTCCGGGTCCGAGTCCGAGGGAGGCTGTGCCGCCTGCTCCTTTAGAGCTTTCAGGCTGTCGTCAGCTTCTAACGCTGCCTGAAACCCGTGACTAATGTGGCCAGAATCGACGAGACTGTCACATCTTCGGTCAGTACCCCGGGACCTGTGTCCTAGCCTCCACCTGACTCGGCTGCCACTTGGTCAGAAGGGGATGAGCTATCGGACCTCCGGGAGGCCCCTTGGCTTCCAGCACTCCCACTGCGGGTGACAGCGGCCACAGCCGCTGCGACCGTGGGTCGTACCTGCTCCTCCTCCGCTCCTGACCAAGTCGCCGGTTCAGGCAGACCTACCTGGCTTCCTGACACCCCGGTTGTGGGGGAACCCTGCACCGAGATCTTACCTGGGAGCACTTCCGCTCCGGGACCGGCCCCAATCTCACCTGCCTGTTCCCCCCCTGCAGCAACAGAACCCCGCTGTGAAATCTCTGGGGACCCCACATTTGCTGTGGTAGCCCCCACCCCACACACTGGTTCTCCCCCTGCAGCACCCTGCTCTCTGCTTATCCCTGCAGAGGGCAACAGATCCCAGCTCACTGGCTGATCACTTGTAGAGGCATTGTCACACCTTTCTCTGACCCCCTCCCCTCCTGTCACAGCTGCAGCTGTGTGTGTGTCTATGCAAGCAGAAAAATCAGAGTTCACTCCCTCCTCCCTTACATCATTCATAGATAACACATTAACATTGTCAGGAGTCATGTCAGTACTGGCTGAAGGTTCAGCCCTTGGGGGGGTCCAAACTGGGAGGTTATCTGCCCCAAATCTGTCCCAAGTAGCACGTTTGCGGGGATCCGATCAGTTACCCCCACCTCCCTCACCCCTCGCCCTGCGACCCAGTCCAAATAAATGCTAGCAACAGGCAGCGCCGGGTCAATGCCTCCAATTCCGGAGACAGCGAGGGTTTTTCCGGGTACCAAGTCTTGGGGGGACACCATCTCAGGCCGCACCAGAGTCACCTCCGAGGCGCTGTCTCGCAGTCCTATGGTCACAGACCGGCCGACGGTGACAGGTTGGAAGCTGTCCAGGGACCTACCACCACCCCCACCCACACAATACACCTTGGGCGGCCTTTGGGACGGGGACGGAGCCGGGGCCTTGGGACGCTGAGGGCACATGGCCTTGAAGTGTCCAGTTTGGTTGCACTGGTGGCACCGTCTTGGTTCTGCCACAGGCCTGGAGAGGGGAGTTGAGGGGGACACCCCCTGCAGTCTAGGGGCAGGTGGGGTATTCGCAGCATTCATCTTACCCCCTCTCCAGGTGCTGCTGGTGGCCGCTCTCCTGGCCTCAGGGGCCCGGTTGTTGGTGTAGTCATCGGCCAGGGCAGCTGTAGCCGTGGACCCCTTTGGCTTCTGGTCTCGGATGAACTGGCGGAGATCCTCAGGGCAGTTCCACAAGAGTTGCTCCGTGATGACCAAGTCCAGGATCTCCGGTCCGGTGGAAAGCTGCAGGCCTTGGGTCCAGTGGTCGGCAGCTCGGGCAAGTGCCCGCCGGTGGTCAGACCAGGAGTCCTTTGGTCCCTTCTGCAGGGTCCGGAACTTCTTGCGGTAGGACTCCGGAGTAAGGTTGTACTGTTGGATCAGGGCCCGCTTGATGGTGTCGTAGCCCTGATCTGCCTCAGTAGGCAAGTCCCCAAGGATTTCCAGGGCCTTACCCCTTAAACGGGGGGTCAGGTATTTGGCCCACTGGTCCTTGTCCAGATGGTGCTGCAGGCAAGTCCGTTCAAAAGCAGTCAGGAAAGAGTCCAAGTCTCCATCCTTCTCCAGCACTGGGAAGTCCTCAACACGGACCTTTGGAAGTTTGGTGTCTTGAAGGTCACGTGTGGCTGATGAGGGCTGGAGCTTGGCAAGCTGCAGCTGGTGCTCACGGTCTGCCTGTCGCTCTCGCTCTTCACGCGCTGCCTGCCGCTCCGCAGCCTCAGCCTCACACGCTGCCCTGCGCTCTGCCCTGCGCTCCGCAGCTTCACGTTCTGCCCTGCGCTCTGCCATGAGTTCCTTGTAGCCCTCCCGGTCTCCAGCCTGGAGTAGGGCCATAGCCATTTGAAGAAGGCTATCAGAGCCTCCCAGGCTCGGTGGAATGGCACGTGGTGATCTGCGGCCTGCTGCGGAGCCTGGTGATTCACTGTCCATTTCAGAGCGGAGGACTGGCATCTGGCTCGTTGAGGACCCTTGGGTGAGCTGCTCCTCATCTTGTCCAGCAGTGCCAGGTTGTGCAATGTCCTCTGCAGAGCTGTTCTCTGGTGTCGGGCTCTTGGAGGACTCGTGGTCAACCTCCTCATTGTTGTCCACAGCACCGTCCTCCCTCTCTTCGGCTCCTGCCTTAGCATTGGCCAGTTGCATAGCTCTGCTCCTGGTGCCATCAGCCATTCTTGCAGACTTTGGTCACTGACACAGAACTGCCACCAGATGCACCCACACACCTTACAGTATCTGCACTCTGACACTCTAGTGTTGGTCTGGTCTGAAGACCCCAGAAGCCACAGCTTCTGCAGGCAGTCTTTAGTGTCTGGGAGTATGGGTCTCACACTCACACACACTATTATCTCGATCCCACCGCTATGCCACCAATATGTCACGAACCACCGGGGGGGTCACTCAGAAATCCCCCGCGCTGGCTACCAGTACGTCACAATCGGGGGGTAACAAGTGGGGGTCAACCCTCCTTTATACCTCCCGACCGACAGACAGAGCACGTGACGCGCTCTCTAGCGCCCCTCTTATAGTCAGGCTAATTATGGAATTGCCCGACAATAAGTAAGGAGGCCGCTATACTACTTATGCCGATTATTGAAGGGTCCACGGTGAGAGCAGGGTATATATTCCCCCGACCTCCGCGGGCGGAATATATAAAATCTCCCCGAATCTCACTGGCCTCCCCACAATAATCCTTGGCACAACTCGCTGCCACCAACCGATTCACGGTAACTATTAGCCTAACACACAGACGTGGGGTTCAAGATCGAGATAACAGGACAGCCCAAGATTAATTATATAATTTAATCAGCCTAAAGCACACTAGAAACTACAATATATACAATAGGGAATCTACAGAATATACAGTTATGTCAGAGTACAGTTACAGATAAAGCATGGTTTACAAACAGGCATACACAGTTCCAGCAGTTACCTTGTGCGTCTGGCCACAGGGGGGCGCCGTGGACCAGGTTTCCAGGATCTCTCTCACAGGTCTTCCCTGACCAGACCCCCGAGCAAAAGAACCCTGGAAAATGGCCGAAGTAGGGTTATCAACCTGGGCAAATCCAGGTCCCCTCCTACCTTAGTGACCTCACAGGGAAGCACTGCCACTCCCCCCGCTTTGAGTCCGAATTATCCAGAAAAGGGGATATTGGCCATAACTTTGCCTGGGAGCGTCGTAGACGGACGTCAACGCTCTCATTGTGACAGTTATAAATTTAGCTGCGAAACGAGAGGACTCATGACTTGTCTACTAGTTCCCCATTGGCTGATATCACGCCTGGGGTACTTCCCAAGCTCCCGCTCCCATAAAAAAAGGTGTGCCAGCATCGTCCGCATGCGAAAACACCATTTTTATGGTTGCCATATTTATCGGAAATATGGCTTGCGAGATATGAACCATTTTTTACTGGAGTCGTTCTGTCTGGATAGTTCCATAGCCTTATAATGAGATACAACTCTTGTTACAGGGTGACGGCAGGGGGTCATCCTGTGTCCATTGTTCCCAGGTCATCTAATCTCCATATCACAGGAGATGGCCATGGGATGTGTTGCTAGGATGTGACACCTTCCCAGATGGTGGACATTGAGAACAAGAAGGGAGGGGCACTGCCATGGAGTGATGAGAGCGATTATGACTGGACATCATAATTCCTCTTCATATCCCAGGATTTTCCTCACACTCACAATCTAATCTTTTTGTTGGGACGCTGTTGGCCTTTAAAAATCATATTTTTGTTGCTTGGTGGTTAAATTATATACCCACCTAAATCAATTAATTCCCTGTATTGTTGAATATGCCTTAGATGGTTTCAGTGAGTTCTCATTGTACTTATTGTGAGTAAACTACTACCTGACCCCTCCTTTTCTATACTAGGGCTTATCAGGACAGTCAGCATCAGCTGTTCCTGAGTAGGGGCACCATTTGCGCTTCTTAGGCTGAGGCCACATGGGGTTATGTGCGGGTCTTCGCATCACACTCGGCTCACGATCGCAGCACAGCAGGAGCCGAGTGTCATGCGAGGGTCATGCGACTGTGGTTCGATCATGCGATGAGACCACAGCTGCAGAGGGGGGCTGGCGCTGTGAAGGGGAGGGAGTGATTTATATCCCTATCTCCTCTGTTGCTGGCTATTGCAATTCTCCCACTGCTCTTGTGTTACACCGGTGTACTGCGAGTGCAGTGTGATGTTTTTCTCGCCCCATAGACTTGCATGGGTGCGAGTATAACAGGATCCCATTCCACTCGCAGCATGCTGCGACTGTTTTCTCGGTCCAATTAGGGTTAAAAAAATTAATCGCTCATGTGAGTGGGCCCATCCAAGTAGAATGCGATTTTTGATCACATTCCACTCGCACCATTTTTCTCACCGTGTGTCCTAGGCCTTAATGTGCCAACCTCCGCAGGTAGATAGAACAGGGAATTTGTAGGTGAAATATTTCCCTCCCTGTATTTCTTGGACATACTACATCCATATGATTATTGATTTACCAATTTGGGGATAAGTGCTAATTATTTTATAATTTTTGTTACAGATTTTAGTAGTATAATGTAGTGATGAGCGAGCATGCTTGTCACTACTCGGTACTCGCACGAGTATCACTGTACTCGGGCTGCTCGGCGGGGACCGAGTAATCTCGCGATACTCGTGCTTTACTCGTGGTCTTCATTTCTGCATGTTGGCGCTCTTTTGAGAGCCAGCCCTCATGCAGGGATTGGCTGGCAGACCACTGCAATGCCACAGCCCTGTTAGTTGTGGAATTGCAGTGATTGGCCGGCCTGCACAGCGTCACCGAGCCTTTATATAGGCCGGCGCGCTGTGCTCTGCTCACAGCTATTCTGACAGTGAGTGCAGGGAGAGTGTCGCTGATTCAGGGAAAGCTTTGCGGCCCTTTATAGTTAGTTCCGGAGCAGGGCTGCAAACAGTGTGACCAGAAGTCCTTCTCAGGACTATTCTAGTTGTATACAGGCAGGCAGGGTATAGCCAGGTCGGAGTACAGTAGCAGAGTCCTTCTCAGGACTATTGTTGCTATATACAGGCAGGGTATAGCCAGGTCGGAATACAGGCTAGTGACCAGAAGAGTCCTTGTCAGGACTATTGTACCAGTATACAGGCAGGCAGGCAGGCAGGGTAGTGGTGACCGTATACCAGCCTTCATCATATCTGGGGCTGGTGTACACAGTGTAAAACAGTCCAGATAGTGTCAGACTTCTCAGTAATTGTCGCTCCTAAAAACCAGTTAGGTTCTTATTGCGTCCGTGCTTGCATTTAAAAACAGCACGTGTGTGGCAGTCGGTGGCAGCGTACAGGTGCGCGTTTTGCACAGGTGCCTTACAATTATTGGGTATCCAAGCTGGACACGTGGCATGAATTGGCTCTCTACGCCTTGGAAGGCCTGGCCTGCCCTGCTGCTAGCGTTTTGTCAGAGCGTGTTTTTAGTGCCGCAGGTGGAATCATTACAGATAAACGCACCCGCCTGTCAACTGAAAATGCTGACAAGCTGACTCTGATCAAGATGAACAAGGGTTGGATTGGGCCAGACTTCACCACACCACCAGCAAATGAGAGCGGAATTTAAAGTTTGCCATGTACCTCCACTCACCCATGGGTACACACTTCTGGACTTTGGATAATCGCTGGACTGCTCCTCCTTCTCCTCATGCGCCACCATGATGATGACCGTTACAAATTGCAATACTTAGGCCTTTGTTTCAGGTATACCCCCAGTGGTAAATTTTTTCGCCCATTCTTTGCAGAATGGACATTACAACGACAGGAGACCCGCTCCTTTGCAATGGGAACAATGTTTTGAGGCCCTCATGCACGTCTCTACCCAGGGACAACGTGGAGCCTCCCAATTTTTGGCTGCCCTGCCTAAGGGCTATACTACAATAGACCCACTTCCTTCCAATGGGCACTTCAGGTTTACAGGCCCTCATGCACGTCTCTATCCAGGGACAACGTGGAGCATTTAAAAACAGTGCTTGCATTTAAAAACAGCACGTGTGTGGCAGTCGGTGGCAGCGTACAGGTGCGCGTTTTGCACAAACTATTATATAACGCACAAGTCTAGTGTATAATACACGTCAGTCAGCAGTGTCTGATAGTGTCAGACTTCTCAGTAATTGTCGCTCCTAAAAACCAGTTAGGTTCTTATTGCGTCCGTGCTTGCATTTAAAAACAGCACGTGTGTGGCAGTCGGTGGCAGCGTACAGGTGCGCGTTTTGCACAAACTATTATATAACGCACAAGTCTAGTGTATAATACACGTCAGTCAGCAGTGTCTGATAGTGTCAGACTTCTCAGTAATTGTCGCTCCTAAAAACCAGTTAGGTTCTTATTGCGTCCGTGCTTGCATTTAAAAACAGCACGTGTGTGGCAGTCGGTGGCAGCGTACAGGTGCGCGTTTTGCACAAACTATTATATAACGCACAAGTCTAGTGTATAATACACGTCAGTCAGCAGTGTCTGATAGTGTCAGACTTCTCAGTAATTGTCGCTCCTAAAAACCAGTTAGGTTCTTATTGCGTCCGTGCTTGCATTTAAAAACAGCACGTGTGTGGCAGTCGGTGGCAGCATACAGGTGCGCGTTTTGCACAAACTATTATATAACGCACAAGTCTAGTGTATAATACACGTCAGTCAGCAGTGTCTGATAGTGTCAGACTTCTCAGTAATTGTCGCTCCTAAAAACCAGTTAGGTTCTTATTGCGTCCGTGCTTGCATTTAAAAACAGCACGTGTGTGGCAGTCGGTGGCAGCGTACAGGTGCGCGTTTTGCACAAACTATTATATAACGCACAAGTCTAGTGTATAATACACGTCAGTCAGCAGTGTCTGATAGTGTCAGACTTCTCAGTAATTGTCGCTCCTAAAAACCAGTTAGGTTCTTATTGCGTCCGTGCTTGCATTTAAAAACAGCACGTGTGTGGCAGTCGGTGGCAGCGTACAGGTGCGCGTTTTGCACAAACTATTATATAACGCACAAGTCTAGTGTATAATACACGTCAGTCAGCAGTGTCTGATAGTGTCAGACTTCTCAGTAATTGTCGCTCCTAAAAACCAGTTAGGTTCTTATTGCGTCCGTGCTTGCATTTAAAAACAGCACGTGTGTGGCAGTCGGTGGCAGCGTACAGGTGCGCGTTTTGCACAAACTATTATATAACGCACAAGTCTAGTGTATAATACACGTCAGTCAGCAGTGTCTGATAGTGTCAGACTTCTCAGTAATTGTCGCTCCTAAAAACCAGTTAGGTTCTTATTGCGTCCGTGCTTGCATTTAAAAACAGCACGTGTGTGGCAGTCGGTGGCAGCGTACAGGTGCGCGTTTTGCACAAACTATTATATAACGCACAAGTCTAGTGTATAATACACGTCAGTCAGCAGTGTCTGATAGTGTCAGACTTCTCAGTAATTGTCGCTCCTAAAAACCAGTTAGGTTCTTATTGCGTCCGTGCTTGCATTTAAAAACAGCACGTGTGTGGCAGTCGGTGGCAGCGTACAGGTGCGCGTTTTGCACAAACTATTATATAACGCACAAGTCTAGTGTATAATACACGTCAGTCAGCAGTGTCTGATAGTGTCAGACTTCTCAGTAATTGTCGCTCCTAAAAACCAGTTAGGTTCTTATTGCGTCCGTGCTTGCATTTAAAAACAGCACGTGTGTGGCAGTCGGTGGCAGCGTACAGGTGCGCGTTTTGCACAAACTATTATATAACGCACAAGTCTAGTGTATAATACACGTCAGTCAGCAGTGTCTGATAGTGTCAGACTTCTCAGTAATTGTCGCTCCTAAAAACCAGTTAGGTTCTTATTGCGTCCGTGCTTGCATTTAAAAACAGCACGTGTGTGGCAGTCGGTGGCAGCGTACAGGTGCGCGTTTTGCACAAACTATTATATAACGCACAAGTCTAGTGTATAATACACGTCAGTCAGCAGTGTCTGATAGTGTCAGACTTCTCAGTAATTGTCGCTCCTAAAAACCAGTTAGGTTCTTATTGCGTCCGTGCTTGCATTTAAAAACAGCACGTGTGTGGCAGTCGGTGGCAGCGTCAGGCTCCACGTTGTCCCTGGATAGAGACGTGCATGAGGGCCTGTAAACCTGAAGTGCCCATTGGAAGGAAGTGGGTCTATTGTAGTATAGCCCTTAGGCAGGGCAGCCAAAAATTGGGAGGCTCCACGTTGTCCCTGGGTAGAGACGTGCATGAGGGCCTCAAAACATTGTTCCCATTGCAAAGGAGCGGGTCTCCTGTCGTTGTAATGTCCATTCTGCAAAGAATGGGCGAAAAAATTTACCACTGGGGGTATACCTGAAACAAAGGCCTAAGTATTGCAATTTGTAACGGTCATCATCATGGTGGCGCATGAGGAGAAGGAGGAGCAGTCCAGCGATTATCCAAAGTCCAGAAGTGTGTACCCATGGGTGAGTGGAGGTACATGGCAAACTTTAAATTCCGCTCTCATTTGCTGGTGGTGTGGTGAAGTCTGGCCCAATCCAACCCTTGTTCATCTTGATCAGAGTCAGCTTGTCAGCATTTTCAGTTGACAGGCGGGTGCGTTTATCTGTAATGATTCCACCTGCGGCACTAAAAACACGCTCTGACAAAACGCTAGCAGCAGGGCAGGCCAGGCCTTCCAAGGCGTAGAGAGCCAATTCATGCCACGTGTCCAGCTTGGATACCCAATAATTGTAAGGCACAGAGGAATGTCGGAGTACAGTTGTTCGATCTGCAAGGTACTCCTTCAGCATCTGGGCAAACTTAGGATTTCTTGTGGCACTACCCCGCACCTCAGGGGCTGTGGTACGTGAGGGGCTGAGAAAACTGTCACACATCTTAAAGACTGTTCCCCTACCTCTGGCGGATTGGACTTGTGCCTCTCTCGGCTGTACGCCTCGGTTGTCCACTGATTCATGACCTATGCCGCTAGCGTTTTGTGAGGGGAATGCTTTGCCTACTTCCGTGACTATGGCCTTCTGGAACTGCTGCATTTTGCCTGACCTCTCCGCCTCGGGAATAAGAGACATAAAGTTCTCCTTTTAGCGTGGGTCTAACAGTGTTACCAACCAGTAATGATTGTCGGCCAAGATGTTCTTAACGCGAGGGTCACGAGACAGGCAGCTTACCATAAAGTCAGCCATGTGTGCCAGACTCTTAACAGCCATCACTTCAGTATCCTGACCAACACGATGACTGAACATGCTGTCCTCCTCCTCCTCATCATCTACCCTGTCCTCTGGCCAGCCACGCTGAACCGAGGATATGACTGCATGTCATATCCTCAATTTGGCCAGAGAGTTGCTCCATGTCTTCATCCTCCTCCTCGTCATAGTCCTCCACTGCACGTTGTGATGAGACGAGGCTGGGCTGTGTGTTATCATTCATCACCCACACCCACTACTGTTTCTTACTGAAACTCATCGCGCTCCGCCTGCAATGCATCATGTTTGTTTTCTGAGCAGAGACCATTTTAGAAGGCAGAGAAGCGGTATGGTGACGCTAATAATGTCGTCATCGCCGCTCACCATCTTGTTGTAGTCCTCAAAGTTTTGGCGGATGGTGCATAGGTCGGACATCCATCTCCACTCCTCAGGTGTTATGTGTGGAGTTTGACCCATTTCCCGACGGCTTAGGTGATGCAGGTACTCAACAACTGCCCTCTTCTGCTCACATATCCTGACCAACATGTGCAGAGTTGAATTCCAACGCGTGGGGACATCACACACCAGTCTGTGTGCCGGAAGATGCAAACGGCGTCTTAAGCCGGCAAGGCCGGCTGAAGCAGTAGGTGACTTTCGAAAATGTGCAGACAGGCGGCGAACTTTTACCAGCAGATCAGACAGCTCTGAGTATGACTTTAGAAACCGCTGAACCTCGAGGTTGAGCACATGGGCCACGCATGGAACATGTGTCAGCTGGCCTCGCCTCAAAGCCGCCACCAGGTTCCGGCCATTGTCACACACGACCTTTCCTGGCTTTAGGTTCAGAGTTGTGAGCCAGTGATCTGCCTGCTGTTTCAGAGCTGTCCACACCTCTTCTGCATTGTGGGGTTTGTCACCTATGCAGATTAGCTTCAGCACTGCCTGTTGCCGCTTCGCCGAGGCAGTGCTGCAGTGCTTCTGTGTCGCCCTGGACAAGCCAGGGGCCACAGAGCACAACACTTAAACACCCCACACTCCCTGCAGGCATATCATAGTCAAAACACAAAATCCTTGTTGCCTTCCCCAGGGGCTGTTGTCCACACCAGGGTGTGGAGCCAGGCGGTTGGTCTCCACCCACCGAGGAGGAGGGAAAACACAGGCAGTGAGAGTTAAGCTAAGGAAGTGGAAGGAGGAAAGTAGTAGAGAGGAGAAAAGTGACAGCAAAGAGCCTGAAGTTGGTCCGGGTGTGTGGCCCGGACAGGACAGCAAGGTTGGCAGGATGTGGTGACCGTCTGCAGTGGAGGCCGATTGGAGTCTGCCGTAAGGACCGTGGACGGGTGTTGACCCGGCCGTACCGGACCGGTATACAAAGAGAAGCCAGCACCATTGGCAGAGGACTTTCGGATCCCGGCAAGGCTTGGTGTCGCCGTGAATTTGCCAAATCCGTTATTGAAGGGGACCTCAGGGTTTCCAAACAGCCAAGTCCAGATAGAAGGCAACCGTACAACCGTGAAGGGGAGACACAGCCACCGCCAAGGGCAACCGTCTCCCAGGGCCAGCGCCTGTGGGCAAAAGGGGCTCCTCCGGCCCATATCCAGGTCAGGGAGCGGGTTACCGTTGGGAAACCATCACTACCAACACTTAACTTAGGTGCAGGGAGAGACAGTCATCACTAACCTGCAGGGAGGAACAACCGCAGCCGTCCGAGTGACCCGTCCATCCAGCCACTTGTTTTACCCTGAACTGTGTCATCATCATTGGGCTGAGTGAGTACCTCCGTGCCGTGCGGCACAGCGCTGCCCCTGCGACCATGCACTTCATCAGGCCCCGCAACCCGCCTGTCATCCATCTCTACCCCATCACCAGGCCCCGGGACAACCAACCCCCCTACCCACGGAGGGGAGAAATAACAACAAAGCTGCTCCCTGTCACAGGCTCCCGGGATCCCCGTCCAGAGCAGCGGTGGTGTCCACACAATCACCACAACCGTGGGTGGCGTCACGGACAATATCCCCAAAACCCAAACCACCCCTTTTCACTCACGGGCGAGTAGCGCCGCTCGAGTCCCCGGGATCCGGCCATCGCTCGAGCCAACGAGCAGCAGCAGCCGTAGAGCTGCGTCAGCCGGACCCGAGCAGTGGGAGAGCGCACCGTCCCCTCCTCCGCCAGCGACACTTCCAGCTTGGGACTGGTGTGGAGGGTAAAGTGGATCAGGATGCGCAGGAGGAGGAGGAGGCTGAGGAGCATGACATTCCGGAGCTGTAGAGTGTGTGTGAAACCCTGACTGAGGTAGGGCCTGCAAAACTTGGTGTGTGAAGGACGTGTTCCGTCCCTCGCTCAGACTGGGTCCCAGCTTGCACAATATTAACCCAGTGTGACGTCAACGAGATGTAGCGGCCTTGCCCACATGCACTTGTCCACGTGTCTGTGGTTAGGTGGACTTTGGCTGAAACAGCGTTGTTCAGGGCACGTGTGATGTTTTGTGACACGTGGTTAGTTATGCAATGCGGGGACGGCACACAGGGAGAAATAGTGGCGGCTGTGGACCGAGTAACGTGGGACAGCTGCCACCATCAGTTCGCGGAATGCTTCTGTCTCAACCAGCCTAAAAGGCAACATTTCCAGCGCAAGCAGTCGCGAAATGTTAGCATTTAGAACTGTGGCATGTGGGGTGTTGGCAGTGTATTTGCGCCTGCGCTCAAAGGTTTGCTGAATGGATAACTGAACGTTGCGCTGGGACAAGGACGTGCTTGATGATGGTGTTCTTTCTGCGTAGGCAACTGCAGGTGCAGGAGTGGAGGAGGCTTGTTCGCAGGCAGCATGGACAGGGGATTGGCTCGCATGCACAACCAGCGAAGACGTAGCAGTGACATCAGCAAGCACTGCTCCTCGACTCTGTTGTACTTCCCACAAAGTCGGGTGCTTGGCTGACATGTGCCTGATCATGCTGGTGGTGGTCAGGCTGCTAGTTTTGGTACCCCTGCTGATGCTGGCATGGCAGGTGTTGCAAATGGCCTTTTTAGAATCATCTGGAGCCAACTTAAAAAACTGCCAGTGTCAGAGTTCCGGGTTTTCCAGTTTTCTTTTGAAAGAGCTTGCCCTTTGTTAACATGGAGTTTTCTGTTCTGTTGCCCTACTTCCTGTCCATCTGTTTAAAAGCCGCCCCTAAAGCTTAGTCCAGTGCCTGAGTATACTGCTTCCTGTGTGCTCCTGCCCTGCTGCTTTTGGTTCCTGATTGTTATTCGGATCCTCTTGGAAAACAACCGACACCGACTCTGGACTTCATCTGGTATCATCTAGCTGTACCTGGACTCCGTTTGCCGTCTTTGGTCGGAACTTCTGCCCGGTTCCTTCCGTTTAATACCACTCTGGACTCACATCACGTACAGACATTTTTCGACTTACCTATTGCCCTTTTGTGTCCCGGCTGCTGCGCATTTAGGGCTTCTGGGGTGATTGCCAGACAGTCCCTGTATAGGGGTTTGCTGTTGGTGGTCTCCCTGGGGGAGTCCGGTGCGCGGTCCCGGGAATTCCCTTTCGCTCAGTCCCTGGAAGGTATTTCCTGTATTTATGTTCTACTGTGTTTTTGTTCCGTTTATGTACATATTTGCTGGTTGCATATTATAAATGTCTTGCACCAAGAACTCGTCTCTGGTTGTCATTGCCCTAACGCAATCGAAATCCTCAATACATACAATAGTATTACAGCCAGACTCGGGAAGACCTAACATTTGTACAGGCACCTTGTGTCGTGTTGTTCCGGGGAACAGTTGCCTGACGTCTGCCTGGGGCCACCACTCTGCTTCTTACTGCCTGTTGGGATGCTACGCCTCCCTCCCCCTGTGCACTGCTGTCCTCGCTCTGCATATCCTCCTGCCAGGTTGGGTCAGTTACTGGATCATCCACCACGTCGTCTTCCTCTTCCGCACCCTGCTCCTCCTCCTGACTTCCTGACAATTGTGTCTCATCATCGTCCACCCCTTGTTGAGACACGTTGCCAACTTCGTGAGAACGTGGCTGCTCAAATATTTGTGCATCTGTACATACGATCTCGTCATGGCCCACTTCAACAGGAGCTGGCGAGAGGCCAGAATTTGTGAATGGAAACGTGAACGAACAGCTATTCCGAGTGTCCAAGTGTGGGATCAGTAATGTCCGTGGACGTGTACTCGGCCTGGTGGTAGGAAGGAGGATCAGGTTCTGAAATGTGCGGTGCAGTATCACGGCTACTGACACTTGACCGTGTGGAAGACAGAGTGTTTGTGGTGGTGCCAATCTGACTGGAAGCATTATCCGCTATCCAACTAACAACCTGTTGACACTGGTCTTGGTTCAAGAGCGGTGTACTGCTGCGGTCCCCAAGAATTTGGGACAGGACGTGCGAGCGACTAGATGTGGCCCTTTGTTGTGGCGAAATTAGAGCTTGCACACAACCTCGGTGTCTGCCTGCACCACCATCACGTCCACTTCCTTGTTCGTTGACAACGCCCTTGCGCATTTTGCAATGCTGTGCTGATGTGTATTCACTAGACTTGTGTGTTATATCCAAGTTTTTGCAAAACTCACACAAATGCAGCGGAAAGCTGCCACCAACAGGCACACACGTGCGGTTTTTAAATGCAAGCACGGAGGCACTAAGAACCTAACAGGTCTCTATCCAGGGACAACGTGGAGCCTCCCAATTTTTGGCTGCCCTGCCTAAGGGCTATACTATAATACACCCACTTCCTTCCAATGGGCACTTCAGGTTTACAGGCCTTCATGCACGTCTCTATCCAGGGACAACGTGGAGCCTCCCAATGTTTGGCTTCCCTGCCTAAGGGCTATACTATAATACACCCACTTCCTTCCAATGGGCACTTCAGGTTTACAGGCCTTCATGCACGTCTCTATCCAGGGACAACGTGGAGCCTCCCAATGTTTGGCTTCCCTGCCTAATGGCTATACTATAATACACCCACTTCCTTCCAATGGGCACTTCAGGTTTACAGGCCTTCATGCACGTCTCTATCCAGGGACAACGTGGAGCCTCCCAATTTTTGGCTGCCCTGCCTAAGGGCTATACTATAATACACCCACTTCCTTCCAATGGGCACTTCAGGTTTACAGGCCTTCATGCACGTCTCTATCCAGGGACAACGTGGAGCCTCCCAATTTTTGGCTGCCCTGCCTAAGGGCTATACTATAATACACCCACTTCCTTACAATGGGCACTTCAGGTTTACAGGCCCTCATGCACGTCTGTATGCAGGGGCATTGGTGAACCTCACAATTTAGGACTGCCCTGGCAAAGGAAAATACTACAAAGACTCACTTCCTCAAAATGGGCACATTAGACTCAAGAGGCCTTCATGTACGTCTCTTCTCAGGGACATCGGAGTGCCACACAATGTTTTCACGTAAAATCTTTCATGTATTGATCTCAAAAAGTAACATACACCAGCTCTATCTCACTATTGGGTATGTGCCCTTAACATTTCCGCCATGAAAAATCATTTTGGGGTCATTTTGGAAGGTTTTCTGGTGAGTCCGTAAAAATGGCGTAAAACGCGGACAAAATTGTTCACAGCTGTGACTTTTGAGTGATAAATGCTTCAAGGGGTCTTCCCCATGCTGTTGCCATGTCATTTGAGCACTCTTCTGAGACTTTTGTGCCATTTTTAGGGTTTCTCCATGCTGCCGGGAGGTCATTTCACAAAAATACTCGGGTCTCCCATAGGATAACATTGGGCTCGTTGCTCGGGCCGAGTACACGAGTATCTTGGGAGGCTCGGCCCGAGCTTCGAGCACCCGAGCTTTTTAGTACTCGCTCATCACTAATAATTAAATGTAACATTTTTATTGTAGGAAAAAGGAAGGAGAGAATTTCCAGCACCAGGAAGGATAATTAAAAGTCCATTTTATTGAAGAAGTATAATCATAAAAAATCCAGCAGGTATGGCATAAATGTCGGGTAACCAGCAGAACAACGCGTTTCGACGTTATGTCTTAATCATGTTAACATGATTAAGACCTAACGTCGAAACGCGCTGCTCTGCTGGTTACCCGACATTTTTGCCATACCTGCTGGATTTTTTATGATTATACTTCTTCAATAAAATGGACTTTTAATTATCCTTCCTGGCGCTGGAAATTCTCTCCTTCCTTTTTCCTATTGATTGGTTGCCATACCTATTCCCTGCGCAGGATTTGGATTATACTGGAAAGGTAGTGCGGTGAGCTGGATTTTTCTTCTTCTCTTTACATTTTTATTGTAGTGTATTTTCTGTGAATCTATTGTTCCCTTATACTCACTATCACGGACCAAGAGCTCGTAAAACTCCAATCAAAACTTGGTGCATGTACATATGAAAATGTGGCTGCTGCTACATTCCTATTTTATTAGCGCTATTTAGGTATGTTTTATTTTGTATGTTGTATAAATAAATTCTTTGCACATTATATGGCACAACATATGTGAGATGTAAATGAAATGTACTGCATAGAGCAACATCCAACCAAAGGCCGGATCTGTAAAATCACACACATTGATAAATAGAGAGAGAGGGGAGCCAGCACGATCTGAAAATGGCATGCATCATATAAAAGGTGCAAATTCACAGATTTATTCCAACTGTACTGTAATATAAATGAGATTTTTAGCAAATAATTGATCAATTCTTTGAGCCACCCCTGCCAACGTCACGGCAAATCTCAATAGGGGGGTCCTACTCTATATTCTGTATTTCATGTGCCATGCGGCCTCCTAGATAAAGTTAAAAGCAGAACCATAATGGAGCACACATACCTGTAACCTGTATATATAACCGCTTCTATGTTGCAAAAGAGGCAATTGTGGATAGAGGCCAGCCCAGGTCCCAGCATGTGGAGCAAGCTCTACACATACCAGGACTATATCAGAACAGACCCTCCCAGTGCCAGACAGCAACCATTGATAAAGGCGGACCAGATCCAAGTATGGTGCTTTATTAGCATTGCCTGTGGAAAGGGTGAGGCAACTGAATGTGTACAGCTACCAACAGGAGGAATATATTGCAAACCAAGATCAGGCGTGCATAGCATGCCAATTTCAGATCGTGCTGGCTCCTTTTTTTCTCTGTTATGACTGTAGTTATGCTACAATTCTGGTGACTGACCATCACCATACCATGCACGTCTGATTTTGGTTTGCAATGTATTCCTCCTGTTGGTAGCTGTTCAGATTCAGTTACCTCACCCTTTCCACAGGCAATGCTAATTAAGCACCATTCTTAGATCTGGTCCGCCTTTATCAATGGTTGCTGTTTGGCACTGGGAGGATTAGTTCTGATATAGTCCTGGTATGTGTAGAGCTTGCTCCACATGCTGGGACCTGGGCTGGTCTCTATCCACAATTGCCTTTTTTGCAACATGGAAGCGGCTATAGACAGGTTACAGGTATGTGTGCTCTATTATGGTTCTGCTTTTAACTTTATCTAGGAGGCCGCATGGTACATGAAATACAGAATATAGAGTAGGACCTCCCTATTGAGATTTGCCGTGACGTTGGCAGGGGTGGCTCAAAAAATTGATCAATTATTTGCTAAAAATCTCTTTTTTTATTATAGTACAGTTGGAATAAATCTGTGAATTTTCACTTTTTATATGATGCATGCCAATTTCAGATCGTGCTGGCTCCTTTTTTTTCTCACACATTGATAAATGTAAAAGACCTTTCACTAGTTTTATCTTGTGAAACACATCATAGAATAGTGGCTGCACAGCTGAATAAAACATTTTATTTTTTATTATTTTTGTATTTCTCATTACTATTGCTGAAATATTAGGCTTTTAAAGTTTAGATTCAAATTTTAGCTAAGACAAAGGAGGCATAAGCAAAGATACTTTGGGGTTGTTAGTTTTTCCATTGTATGATGTTGACCAATCATAAGTAGGAGTCAGTCTGCAGGGGAAAAATAGAACACAACCTCAGAAATGGCCAAACCTGACATCTGCACAGGAGCTAATAACAGATGATCAGTGGAGGTACCGGGTGTCGGACCCCCACCAATTTGATATTAAAGTGCTTTCTTTAGGATTGGTCATCAACATCATTTGCCCAGAAAACCCTTTTAAAGGAAACTTGTCAGCAGATTCATGCTGCCCTAAGCATGTGTAGCATTACAGTAAACTTTGTTTTACTCTGAAATGCTAACATGTTTTAGGCCTCTTTCACACGTCCGTGAAAATCACGCACGTTTTTCACGGATGTGTCAAAGGTGCGTATTGCCCTCTGTGTGGCGTGTTTATGGAACACTTGTGTTATCCGTGATAACACAAGGAGAACGGGAACTTTCTGTTCACCTGTCCCTGGCGTTGCTGTCCGTGGTGCTGATCTGCGGTCTCCAGTCCTGCCGACTCCCGGCTGCTGCTGTTTCCGCCCGCAGTGGAGTGAATATGCAATGATCATAATGAGCAGGGGTCGGCAGCAAGTGACAGCAGCGGAAGAGACAGCAAAGCTGGAGAAGATGAGTACAGAAATTCTTTTTATTTCACAGGCACATGTGTTTTCTCCAGTGCGTGTCACACGGATCACATCTGTGCGGTCCATGTGACACCCGTGATGCCGGAGAAAAACGGACATGTCTACATGTGGAGCACACGGGCACATGTATGCTCCACACGGACCCACGGGCCATGGCAAAACACGCACGTGAGCGCAGATCCATTGATTTTAACCCCTTCACGACCTTTGACGGATCTATCCGTCCAGGATCGTGTCCCGTTAAGCCCCGCCCCCTGCCGCGAGCAGGCGGCGTGGATCGGCACACATATCAGCTGTTTTCAACAGCTGACATGTGTGCCTGCTAGCCGCGGGTGGAATCGCTTCCACCCGCGGCCATTAACCCCTTAAATCTTGCTGCCAAAGTCTGGCAGCAAGATTTAAATGCGCGCGGCCGTGTTTGTTACTTACCGCCGCCCCCACCGGAAGTCACGTGTGTTATCACGTGACTATCGGTGGTTGCCATCGTAGCACAGGGTCATGTGATGACGCCTGCTGCTACGATGTTTCACTTTAGTTTTCCCTCGGCCGAGAGCAGAGGGAAAACCAAAGTGACTGAATCTGCTGATTACAGCTGTATTGCTGTGATCAGCAGATAGCGATCAGCGATCGGATTGCTGATTGCTATAGCCCCCTAGGGGGACTAGTAAAATAAAAAAAAAAGTAAAAAAAAAGTTTTAAAAAATAAAAAAAAAAAAAACTTAAAAGTTCAAATCACCCTCCTTTCCCCCCATTGAAAACTAAAGGGTTAAAAAATAAATAAATATACACATATTTGGTATCGCCGCGTTCAGAAATGCCCGATCTATCAAAATATAAAATCAATTAATCTGATTGGTAAACGGCATAGTGGCAAAAAAATTCCAAACGCCAAAATTATGTTTTTTGGTCGCCGCAAGTTTTACGCAAAATGCAATAACAGGCGATCAAAACGTAGCATCTGCACAAAAATGGTACCATTATAAACGTCAGCTCGAGACGCAAAAAATAAGTCATCAATGAGCCATAGATCCTAAAAAATAAGAACGCTACGGGTTTCGGAATATGGCGTAAAACGTGCGCCACTTTTATTGGACAAACTTGTGATTTTTTTTAACCCCTTAGATACAAGTAAACCTATACATGTTTGGTGTCTACAAACTCGCACCGACCTGAGGCATCACATAGATACATCAGTTTGATCATATAGTGAACACGGTGAATAAAACATCCCAAAAACTATTGTGCGATTACACTTTTTTTGCAGTTTTCCAGTACAATATATGGTAAAACCTATGGTTTCATTTAAAAATACAACTCGTCCCGCAAAAAACAAGCCCTCATATGGCAAGATTGACGGAATAATAAAAAAGTTACGGCTCTCGGAAGAAAAGGAGCAAAAAACAAAAACGCAAAAACGGAAAGTGCCCGGGGGCTGAAGGGGTTAATGGGTCTACGTGTGCCCGTGTCTCCGGCACGTGAGGAAACAGACCAAATACGTACCGGAGACACGGACGTGGGAAGGAGGCCTTAAAGACAATACAGTATGTAAAAAGATGAACTTTTCCTATATGCATATAGGAAGAGACCTACAGTATTTAGAAAAGATGAGTGGAAAGAAGTCAGAGGGGAGATTCCCAGCAGACATTTTTTTGCTGCAAGCCCTGGCTAAATTAAAATATTTGTTCCTGCGCATGATCAATGACCTTGGATGAGCCCAGTGGTGCAGTCGCCATGTGTATCTCATCATTAGGAAACTTGTGACAGGTTTGGGACTGGACTCTCACATTGCCTCGTGAGACTCTGGATTTTAAATGTGATTTGCTTTTTGGTGCAAGTCCAACCTAGGTCTGAAGGACAACTAAAAACTAAACCTAAAAACACCACAGACAATCAGGAACACTGGGGACACAATAACAACGGTGGGCCCTGGCATTACTGAGAAGGTAGATGGACACCTCCTAACCTCACCTGAGCCGTCCCTACTCTCCTAGCCAGTCCCTATACAGTTTCCACAACTGTCACCAAGCAGCACCCTGGGTCCCTGCGAAAACCTTATAGAAGCCCTTACTAGTGAGAGGCGGGTTAGGTTCACTAGACCCACCACTGCACTAAAGAGACAAGAGGGTAGGAAAGACAAGCAGGGAATAAAGAACCAAAAATGGAAAGTTTACGACTTTCAGGACAATCCGTAGAAGCTTCCTTCCACCAAGGCGGATTTCTTACAAATGGTTTTTATAGTCAGCAAAGCTTGCTGGGGGGGAGACATGGCTATTAAAGCACAAGGGGGTGTAACTACAAAGCAGGTTCAGCTGACCTCAACTGCAGGAGAGCTACTAACAGAAAAACTGGCATTAACTACTTCAGTGCCAAAGGAACCAAAATAACATTTAAATGCAGAGTCCTAAAGATAAGGGGTTCCAGACCTCAAGCTGCCACTTGTCTCCAAAAACAAGGACAATACCCATCCTTAACGAGAGGTCTCCAGATTCTCATGACTAGTAACATGGTCCACCTCAAATGTGAACAGGTCCCTCCGGTTACCATGGCAGTTTTCTTTCATTGTATCATTCTTTATAAAGGGGTAAACATTAGATGCAGTCCACCCTGGTGTATTATGCAATTTCTGCATATTATTGCGCCATTGTGCAATATTTGGCACCAAAAGTTGTACAACTAGTTGAAGACAGGAGGAAAGACCAGTTTTAGACTTTGCACCAAAGTCATGAATCATTTTGATGAATTTGGAGCCTAAAGGGCACTTTACACGCAGCGATATCGCTATCGATATCGCTAATGTGACGCCCTGGACTAGCAGGACGTCCCAGGTAGTCCCACACAACACCACACCCCCTCCCGGTTAGGTGACATCAGTCAAACTAAAAACCTTGTCACCACCCTCCAGGTTTGCTGTCCACACCAGGGGGGTGGAGCCAGGCAGTTGGCTCCACCCACCGAGGAGTTCACAGGCCTGGAGGCGGGAAAACACACAGTCAAGTTCAGGTTCTAGAAGAGAGTAGTCAGGAGGAGGTGTAGAGCAGTCAAGTTCACGGGCAGTCCTGTGTCCAGGTCTGCCAAGAGACTACCGGGTGGCTGGGTCGGAGCCCAGTCACCATTGGCAAGGAGGCAGACGGTGGTGGCCGCTTGCAGGAGACCGGGAAGATGACCGGTGGAACTGTAAGGGACCGGGACAGGGTAGTGGCCCGCCGGAACCGAACCAGGGAGCCAACTGTATACCGGAGCACCAGGCAGGGTACTCAGGCCCAGTACAAAGCCCTGAACCGACAGGGCCAAGTCAAATCAACTGATTATGGACTGGACTTAAGGACCTATCCCACACAAGCCCCGTTAGAAGACAACAGCCCAACCATACAGGGTAAAGCCACCGCCAAGGCATAGAGACCCAAAGGGCCAGCGTCTGCGGGCAAACGGGCTCCTACGGCATATACAAGTCGGGGAGCGGACTACCAGTGTCTAGGCATAGGAGTCAAACATTTACACACAGAGGTGCAGGAGAAAGGCAGAAACCACCAACCTATTCTGGGACAAGCTGCAGCCGGCTGCCGGCCCCGTTCATTGCTCCGTTTGGTTTACCAGAGACTCCATGGTCTTGTGTCAGAGTGAGTACAACAGTGCCATCAGGCATTGCACCGCAACACTTCATCCTGCACCCCGGCCCTCGCCAACCAGGCCCCGGGACCAACACCCCCTACCCACGGAGGGGTCAACACCTAGCTGCGCCATTACACTGCTCCTGGGAACCCCCATACCTTCACCGCAGCGGTGGTGCCTACAATCACCACAACCCGTGGGTGGCGTCACAACTTACATCCCAAACCAAACCACCGCGGCCCCGGCCGTGGAACTCCTCACCCAAGTACCCGCGTGTAGCGCCAACTCCCTTCCAGAGCGACGTGACCCCCGGGTCCGTGAGAGGCTCGAGCCACCACCCGCAGTACGAGCATGGATCCGAGCGGCTCGGCGGTCGCAGCCGAGCCCGCGGGGCAGTACACTAGCGAGCGTACCCGCCCCTGTTGGTTGTGCGTCACGGGAAAATCGCTGCCCGTGGCGCGCAACATTGTTTACACCCGTCACACTACTTACCTGCCTAGGAACGTCGTTGTGGCCGGTGAACTGCCTCCTTTCTAAGGGGGCGGTTCGTTCGGCATCACAGCGGCGTCACTAAGCAGCCGCCCAATAGAAGCGGAGGGGCGGAGATGAGCGGGACGAACATCCCGTCCACCTCCTTCCTTCCTCATTGCGGGCGGCCGCAGGTAAGGTGATGTTCCTGTGGTGTCACACATAGGAGATGTGTGCTGCCTCATGAACGACGAACAACCTGCGTCCTGCAACAGCAACCATAATCGGGAAAGGAACGACGCGTCAACGATCAACGATTAGGTAAGTCATTTTGATATGGTAGTTAACGGTCGTTCGTGCATTTCACATGCAATGACATCGCTAACTAGGCCGGATGTGTGTCACGAATTCCATGACCCAAACGACATCTCGTTAGCGATGTCGTTGCGTGTAAAGCAGCCTTAAATCGGCAACAAATACAAAGATTGAGACAAAAATGATGCATCAGATCTTAACTATTTTACCCTAATGGAAACTGGTTTGCTCAAATATACATAAAGCTGCAGATGATCGTACCCTCTTTTACCCATTCTGCTATTTCTGGAAGATGTACATGAGATATACATTGAATCCTATGCTTTCTATTTCTCGAAGCCTAATAATTACTTTGGACTTCTAGAACTGGCTTATACTGAAGCAGTGCAAACCTTTCCAGAGCACAGAGAAAATACACTTACTTGATTTGAGGAGAGCTGTGAGTGCTCCAATAGCCGCCCTAAGGATAATAAAAGGAGAAAAGAAAGTCAGTTTTGTCAATACTTCCTATTAGTGTCTGAAACCTCTTCACCTGTCTCAGCACTTCTAAAGTGTGTGTGACCTCCAACAGACATTTAACACATTTTCCTTCCCTGTAAACATGTCACAGAGTAAAAATAGAGCAACAGGTTGGGTGGAAACAACATTAGAGGTTTTTTGTTTTTAAGAAAGTAGATCAGATATATTGATACCTACTTCGTGTCCCATCCTACAGGCTCAATTGAGTGCTTTGTGTAACTAGATATTGCCCCTCTACATATTTCATCAGAAAGAACATGGCTCATTATTTTCCAGGTCGATAGATACAGCGTTGGACTGGCTACCGGAGGAATCTCTAGTAATGCCAGGCCTGGATTCAGATACCTGCATTGCACTCTGGAGCTCTCACCTGACCTCCAGACTGCAGCCTACACTGCACCACGAGCACCGAGTGATTGATTACCCCGCGATTGCGGTTCAGTTCAGCTGAAGACATGCCGGGCTGATCCCCTGTGCTCTCGCCTGAACTCCGAATTGCAGCCCGGCCTGTCCACAGCTGTTATGAACTGAACCGCAATCGCCGGGGAATCAATCACTCGGCGCTCACGGTGCAGTCCTGCAAACTCTGAGATCAGTCCAGGCTGCAGCTGAGAGCACCGGAGCGCAATGCAGATAACTGAATCCAGGCCTGGCATTACTGGAGATTCCTCCGGTAGCCAGTCCGACGCTGGATACATACACTTAGTCCGGCAGTGATAATCTCCTGCTGATAAAACATTGATTGTATTGAAACTACAGTAACTTACTGACCAAGTGACACATCACTGAAATCATTGTCTATGCCCCTACATTATGGTGTTATCAGATTAAATAGCAAAAATCTGCTGACAGATTTGTTTCGAATATGTGAGCCCCCAACACTTTCCCATTAGATTAAAATGCCCCCTTCCTGAAATATTCCTGGTTTCATGCAGCAAAGGAGGAGGAGTGTTGGCAATAATCTGTCCTGAACCTCAAGGAAGCAGCACTAGACATCACTAGATCCACCAGCCAATGAGCAACTCTGAGCTAGAGATGTAGAATTATGCAGCCTGCCCAGCGGTCCTGGCACAACAGAGAATGGAACACAACTAGACGGTCCTGCCTGCTCCAGAGATCACCTGTGCAACACAGCAGCCCTGCAATGTAAATAGAGGTCTGATCAAGGGGAGAATAGGTGTGCAGCGTGCACCATGACAGCAGAGAGAGTTCAGGAGCTTGAGTGCTGTGGAGACCACCAATAGTGCTGTTTTCTACAACCTTTAGACCCCACCACCTTCCACTGCATGATTTAGCCCCACCTATGGTACATAAAAGCCTTTTTGTGATATTAATATTGTGTTGTGTGTTCATAAGTGTTTAAAACGCACATACAGTATATTACAAAAGTGAATACATCCGTCACATTTTTGTAAATATTTTATTACATCTTTTCTTGGGACAACACTGAAGATATGATACTTTGATGCAATGTGAAGTAGTCAGAAAACAGCTTGCACGAGAGTGTAAATTTGGTGTGCCTTCTACAGTAAATAACGTAGTACACAGTTAATGTCAAAACTGTTGCCCAAAGTGTTAATATTTTGTGTGGTCACCTTTATTTTCAAGCACTGCCTTAACTCTCTTGGGCATGAAGTTCACTAGAGCTTCACAGGAGCCACTGAATCCTCTTTTACTCCTCCATGATGGCATTACGGAGCTGGTGGATGTTAGAGACCTTGTTCTCCCTCACCTTCCATTTGATGATGCCCCACAGATGCTCATTTAGTGGTTAGGTCCTGCACCTTCACCCTGAGTGAAGGCAGTGGTCATCTTGGAGGTGTGTTTGGTTTGTTATCATGTTGAAATACTGTCCTGCAGCCTAGTTTTTAAAGAAATATGATCATGCTCTGTTTCAGTATGTCACAGTACATATTGGCATTCATGGTACCCGGAATCAACTGTAGCTCCCTACAGTTGGCAGCACTCATGCAGCCCCAAACCAAAGCACTCCCACCACCATACTTGACTGTAGGCAAGAAACACTTGTCTTTGCACTCCTCACCTGGATGCCTCCATACAGGTTTAACACCATCTGAGCCAAATAAGCTTATCTTGGTCTCACCAGACCACAGAACATAGTTGCATTAATCCATGTCCTTAGTCTGTTTGCGTTCAGAAATCTGCAAGCTTTCTTGTGCATCATCTTTAGAAGAGTCTTCCTTCTGGAACAACAGCCATGCAGACCAATTTGATGCAATGTGCAACACATGATCTGAGCACTGAAAAGCTGACCCTCGACCCCTTTAACCTCTTCAACAATGATGTCAGCACTTATATGTATATTTGAAAAAGACAACTTTTGGAAATGACACTGAGTATGTGCACTTATGGCAAGGCCTGTTCTGAGTGGAACCTGTCTTACCACTGTATGGTCTTGGCCACCTTGGTGCAGCTCAGTTTCACGGTGTTGGCAATCGTATACCTTAAGACATCTTTATGTAGAGGAACAGTTCTATTTCTCAGATCCTCAAAGAATTCTATGCCATGAGGTGCCATGTTGAGCTTCCAGTCACCAGTATAAGAGTGTATAAAAGTGATAACACTAAATGTAACACACCTGCTCCCCATTCACACATGAAACCTTGTAACACTAATGAGTCACATGATGTCGGGGAGAAAAAAATGTCTAATTGTGCACAATTTGGCCATTCTCACTTGGAGTGTACTCACTTTTGTTGGCAGCAATTTTGACAGTAATGGCTGTGTGTTGAGTTATTTATAAGAGACACCAAATTTGCAGTTATACAAACTGTACACTGACTATTGTGTATTGAATTGAAGTGGTCTTTGAGGTATTGTTGTAATTATCCTGTTAGGAAACTGAAGTTTGAGTGTCATTGAATCTTCTAACAGAAGGCATGACACTTTCTTCTAGGATTTCCTGATACTAGATTGAATCTATATTGTCCTTCACATACTACAGGTTTCCAGCCAGAGGAAGAAAAGCAGCTCTGGAGCATCACTGAGTCACCACCATGCTTCATTATAGGCAACTTGTTCTTTTCAACATATCTTCATTCTTCCTCCTCCAGTCATACTACTACTGATCCAAAGCCACAAATAGTTAGTTTTGTTTCATTCTCCCCAGATAAAAATCCCAAAATCTCTGCTGCCTTTTTATATTGTTTTGAGTATTTTGGAGACAAATTTTGCGTGCTTTTTGACAGCAATGTTTCTGGCATTTTGTACGGCATTTTTTTGTTTTGTTTGTTTTTGGGGTGCAACTTACATGTGTATTTTGACATATTTCCATTTTTCGTTTTTGTTTTTTCCTTCCCTTCTATCAAGAGACATAACTTTTTTATTTTTCTGCCAATATAGCTGTATGAGGGCTTGTTTCTTGCAGGATGAGTTGCACTTTTCAATGATACCATTCATTCTCCACACATTGTACTGAAAAACAGGGAAAAAATCCAAGTGCGGTAAAATTGCAAAAAAAAAGTGCAATTCCATGTTTGTTTTGGGGGTTTTTTACTTACCATGTTCACTATATGGTAAAGCTGACCTGACAGTATGATTCCTCTTGTCAGTATGGTATGAGTTTGTAGATACCAAATATGTATAGTTTTACTTTTATCTAAGGGGTGAAAAAAAATTCAGAAGTTTGTCAAAAAAAGATCTGCGCTTTTGTAGCTATTTTCTTAGACCTGTAGCAGTCTCATTTTTCAGGATCTGAGGCTCAGTGATGGCTTATGTTTTGCTTCCTTAGCTGACATTTTTAATTATATGATTTTTGGGTAGATGCAATGTACAATCATCTATTATTGCATTTTATTGCAATGTTGCGGTGACCAAAAAAAACGTAATTCTGGTGTTTTGTTTTTTTTTCTTGCTAAGGGCATATCTGAATACGGCGATACCAATTATGTGTATTTTTTTTTTCTTTAATAGTTTTAGTTTCAATGGGGCAACTGAGGGTGATTTTTTTTATTTCTTCATATTTTTAAAAACTTTTTTTTTAACTTTTTATTGATTTTACTAGTCTTCTTAGGGGACTTTATCCCTGCACTGTCCAATCACTTCTGCTGTTGATAGCGGTGCTTCAGCATCCCTCTGAACAGCAAAAATGTTGTTCCTCTGTGAATGTCTGCGCTCTGTCAGGATTCACAAGAACTTCATCATGATAGTGACAGGAATCATCAGCTCACCCCAGTTGTCATGACAACCCATCGGTGCCCCATGATCGTGTGGTGCCCTGGACAAGCCAGGACGTCACAGGTACTGCAAAAACACACCCCACACCCCGGCTAGTCACATCAGTCATACACAAATCCTTGTTGCCTCCCTCCAGGGGCTGATGTCCACACCCGGTGGGGTGGAGCCAGGCGGTTGGCCCCACCCACTGGGGAGTTCACAGTCCTGAAGGCGGGAAAGGAAGTCGGAGTTAGGGAACGTGTAGTTTTGGAGAGGAGTGGAACAAGTGGTAGTGGAGGAGTCTGACCGTGTCCGGGTACGTGGCCCGGGCACATACAGCAAGGTTGGCAGACGGTGGTGACCGTCTGCAGGAGAGGCCGATTGACGCGGAACCGTAGGACCGGGGTCGGGTGGTGGCCCGCCGGTACCGAACCGGGGAGCGAAGAGAAGCCAGCACCATCCGACAGGGCCTATGGACCCCGACCAGGCTTGGAGTCATCGTAAAACCAGTCAAATCCGTTAGCGACGGGAACCTCCGGGTTTTCCCAGCAGCAAAGACCCGATTGAAGGCAACCGCTCAACCGTGAAGGGAAAAACAGTCACCACCAAGGCTACAATTCTCAGGGCCAGAGCCTGCGGGCAAAAGGGGCTCCCTCGGCATCTATCCACGCTGGGGAGCGGGTTACCGGTGGGAAGCCATCGGAGCCGAAAACACACTACAGGTGCAGGGAAAGGCAGTCACCGCCAACCTACCGGGAGTGACCACCAGAGCCGGCTGCGGGACCCGTCCATCCAGCCGTTTGTTTTACCAGAGACTCCATATACGTTATAGGCTGAGTGAGTACCACCGTGCCACCTGGCACCGTGCTGCCCCCGCGACCCTGCACCTCACCAAACCCTGTCATCCACTTCCCAGTCACCCTCACCGGGCCCCAGGACCACCAAAACCCCCTACCCACGGAGGGAAGAGAAACATCTCGGCAGCTCCCTGTCATCGCTCCCGGGAACCCCGTCCAGAGCAGCGGTGGTGTCCCAACCTCACTACAAACCGTGGGTGGCGTCACGGACCGACTTCCCAAACCCCAAAAACCATCCCCTTTCACTCACGGGCGAGGAGCGCCGCTCGAGTCCCCGGATCCGGCCCACCGCTTGAGCCACCGAGCAGCAGCAGCAGCGCCGGACCCGAGCGTTAGCGAGAGCGCAGCGGCGGCGGCCTCCTCCCCGCCCGCGACAATCGCATCACGGGGCCGCTGATGACGACAGGGAACAGCGCGCTCACTGCCAGCGCGTATCTTGCTGTCAATCTCTAATTTAACTAGTTAAAGGGAATCTGTCACGAGGTTTTTGCCACCTAATCTGACAGCAGCATAACATAGGGGCAGAGATCCTGATTCCAGTGATGTCACTTACTGAGCTGCTTATTGTAGTTTTGATATAATCACTGTTTAATCAGCAATAGATTATCATTAGAGGACTACTTGCAGCCAGGTAGTCCAGCATTTTCATGAGCTCTGTATAACTGCTAGTTCTGCAGCAGAGAAAACATTGATTTTATCAAAATGACAGCAAACAGCTCAGTAAGTGACACATCGCTGGATTCAGGGTCTCTGTCTCTACATCATACCTCCCAACCGTCCCGGATACAGCGGGACAGTCCCTCTTCTGAGCCTTTGATCCCGGGTCCCGCCCGTGAGGCTGTTTGTCCCGGGCTCCACCCACCCACTGTAGCCCCGCCTCGCTGTTTCTCCCTTCTATTCATTACAGAGCCGAGCGCGCACCTACTCCTGTGACTGCTGCTGAGGTATGAATCACCCCCTGCAGCAGAGCGACCCCCCCCTGCAGCAGAGCGACCCCCCTGCAGCAGAGCGACCCCCCTGCAGCAGAGCCGCCCCCCCCTGCACCAGAGCCGACCCCCCCCCTCCCCCAGAGCGGACATCCCCAGTCCCGAAGCCTGCGTTTCCCTGCAGCTGTTCTCTGATTCCCTGTGTGCGGCTTCTCACTGCTGCAGACACACGGGGATCAGGACGCTGAGGAGACCGTGCAATCAGCACTTCTCTCTCCTGCAGATAGCAGTGGCAATAACCTATGCAGAGTGACATCTGCAGGCTTCTATTAGCTTACCGATCAGTGGTCTCCTGCCTGTGGAGCTGCTGGGTCCTAGCTTCCCAACAGCTTCAGCTCTGCTTTATCCTGGCTCCTCTACCAGTTAAAGGGAACATGTCAGCAGAAATTTCACAATAAAAATAAAAGATTCCCTTCTGCAGCTCCTGGGCTGCTTCTAGAAAGGTTCCTGTTGTTATTGTGCCCCCTTTGAGACCTACAAAAATACTTTATGAAGTCTTACCTTTTTGTATGCAAATGTGTTTTTATGGTCACGGGGGCGGGCTGTCTGGCGTCCGTTATTCCACCTCCTGCTGCTTTACGCAGTCCCCCATTGCTCATTTACATACACAAGGACGCCTTCCTCATGTAACTGTCCTCCCGAAGTTTTGCGCATGTGAACGCTTTTTCAGGTGATTGCGCAGGCACGAGATTATGGGCGGCGCTGTGATTGTCATCAGCAGCGTTAACCAAGTACCCGCCCATAATCTCGTGCCCGCACTTTTCCCTCTGACTCCACCGTTATGCGCAAGTGCTGGCCATATGAACCATGTTACCTATTACTGCTTGCACGAGATTATGGGCGGGTACTTGGATGACTTTGCTGATGACAATCACAGCGCCGCCCATAATCTCACGCCCATGGTAATAGGTAACGTGGTTCATATGGACAGTGCTTGCGCATAACGGTGGAGGCAGAGTGAGAAGCGCGGGCACGAGATTATGGGCGGGTACTTGGATGACTTTGCTGATGACAATCAAAGCGCCGCCCATAATCTCGCGCCCACGGTAATAGGTAACATGGTTCATATGGCCAGTGCTTGCGCATAACGGTGGAGGCAGAGTGAGAAGCGTGGGCACGAGATTATGGGCGGGTACTTGGATGACGCTGCTGATGACAATCACAGCGCCGCCCATAATCTCGCGCCTGCGCAATCACCTCAAAAGCGTTCACACTTTGCACAGTGCTCAGTCCGGCGAGAGTGGCACTGGGCATGCACAAAACTTCAGGAGGACAGTTACATGAGGAAGGCGTCCTCATGTATGGAAATGAGCAATGGGGGACAGCGTACAACGGCAGGAGAGGGAATAACGGACGCCAGGCAGCCCGCCCCCGTGACCATAAAAACAGATTTGCATACAAAAAGGTAAGACTTCATAAAGTATTATTTTAAGTCTCAAAGGGGGCACAATAGCAACAGGAACCTTTCCAGAAGCAGCCCAGGAGCTGCAGAGGGGAATCTTTTATTTTTTTTGCTAAATTTCTGGTGACAGTTTCCCTTTAAAGGGAACCTATCAGGTGCAATCTGCACTCAGAGCCAGGAGCAGTTCTGGGTGTATATTGCTATTCCCTGCCTAACCGTCCCTGTATACACTAGCATAGATAAAGGCATCTATAGAAAAAGTATTTTTAAAGAGCTTATATCTTATGCTAATTAGCGCGGGGACTAGTCCCAAGGGCGTTACTTCACTTGGCAGGTCGGCTCACATAGCGTGTTAGTACTCACACAGGGGCGTAATAACATGCTAACATGCTATGCGAGCCGACTAGCCAAGTGAAGTAACGCCCTTGTGACTAGTCCCCGCGCTCATTAGCATAAGATATAAGATCTTTAAAAATATTTGTTCTTGATCTCTTTATCTATGCTAGTGTATACAGGGACGGTTAGGCAGGGATTAGCAATATGTACCCAGAACTGCTCCTGGCTCTGAGTGCATATTGCACCTGAC